>NC_089594.1:18688929-19288983 GCF_019320115.1 Miscanthus floridulus | reverse complement strand
TTGTTGATGATCATTTAAAGTTGTTCAATGATGATATATGGTACACCTGACCCCGATATTTGTTCTTATGGGAATTAAATGGGAGCTTAAGCATAACTTGATAATACTTGAGAATAAAAGTTTGACCTATTAAAAATGCTAACTGCAGTAAACCAGAGTCTATCCTTTTTGAGCTTCATAACCCCATGTTTGCTTGCTAAGTACGGAATGTACTTACACTTGTTTATTTTCTTTACTTGGATAAAAATCCCGGATGGGTAACAGATGACTACGGGTATGAGGATTTCCCGGAGGATTATTAGGCTTGTGGTCAACCAGTTGACCTTCCCTGTGATGACGGCCACGAGAGTTTATTATCTTTTTATTATTCCGCTGTGATGTATAAGACTAAGTTTTATTATAACTCTGATGTATGAGACACTGTGATGATACTATTGTAATTTGTCAGCTTGTGTGTGTGATTGATTCCTGGGCACACACGAGTTCTGTGCATTCAATTTTATCCTTAAAATTGGGTGTGACAACATCACTTAAAGATGAGTCAACATATCTTATAATTAAAGACATTTGTTCTTGGTGGCTTGCATCAGGAGTACAATCAAGTATGACAGAGAAGTACTTTGCACTCTTTATTTTCTTAATAATTTCAGACTTAATAGCAGAAGCAAGCAAGTGTATCAACTCATTCTGAATCTTAAAATCAAGATAATGAGCTTGAGTTTCCTCACTTGTAATACGACGAACATGTTCTTAAATAATTGGGTCAAATTCAGCCAACATCTCTACCAATCCCAAGAAATTCCCATTGCTATCTTCATACAGTTTGCTATTAGTCCCACGAAAAGCAAGATTATGCTTGGCAAGAAATTTAACAATGCAAACAATTCTGAACAAAACTTTTCTCCAATGGTCCTTTTCTTTCTCGAGTTGTCGTTGAGCGGCTTTATCAATAGTTTGATATTTTTGCAATCTACTACGCAACTCATACCAAGTTGCCATACTCAAAACATGATTTGGACTTGTTTCATGCTCTTTAAGTCTACTACCAAGATGTATCCAATCATTAAACCCCTCATTTGCCAACTGACCTTTTCGATGGCCTTTTGTAAATAATTTACAACCAAAGCAAAAGACCCTATCGAGTTCCTTAGAATAGACAAGCCAATCCCTATCACAATGCTCTCCATTTGATAAAATTCTTGTATAGAATAGTGCAGAAAACCTTCTAGTATATCTATCCTTAGGACCTTTCTGAATTGATAAATCTCTTCTAGGGCCCTTCTCTGCTAAAATATCAATTTGTTTATGATCAAGGGAATCCCAATATCTAGGATCAAATATATCAGGCTGAAAGGAATCATTAACATCCGCAATTGGTGAAGTACTATTGGCCCCAATGTTATCAGCATTGTTATCCATTTCAATGTTTGTGTTATCAATAAGAACTTCCTCGACCCCAACAATATTTTATGTCTCCATCTGACCGTCTCTAGGATCATTGTCATCATTATCGGTGGACACTTGTGACTCTTTTCTAACAAATTTATCCATAGCCCTCTTTTGAGATTGAGTTAAATCCTCTATTCTTTGTTTTTTCTTACGCTTTTGGTAACTAGATTCATACTTTCTAGACCGATTTGCAGAAGACATGACTACAATCTTGTATCGAAACACTAGATAATCCAGAACCAGAACAAATATAACTAAACACCTAGATGGATCAATACTATATTAGTCATTATCCATCAATGTTGATTAAAATATTGAAAATTAATTGCATCAGAAATCAGATTAGTATACCGATCTGCCGCGAGGCGCGAGACACGAGACGGACTGACGGATCACCGATCACGGACGAGACGGGATCTGCGAGACTGCGATGTGCGCGAAGTGCGATGGAGTCCTGCCGTCCTGGCGTCCTGCCTGGCCGGCGTGGCGCCCTGCGGTCTACGGATGCGTCCTGGACGCCGATGCGACGCCTGGCGGCTGGCGTGATGAACTGATGAATTGATGATGCGGCATGCAGTGCTGTACCGTCGCGGTACCTATGCCTGTGATGCGAGACAGCGAGAGGGCCAGAGGGGCAGGGCATGCCGCTTGCCGCTTGGGGGCTTAGGGCCTTAGGCCGCAGGGCATGCTGCTTGCCGCTTGGGGGCTTACACTACTACACAAACTTTAATGGAGGCGGGCGTTTTTGATTTTCCGCGGCGGGCAAAGCTGTCCGCCGCGGCCTAGAGGCCACGGTAAATCGTGGCTTAACCACGGCGGGCGGCTTTGCCCGCCGCGGTTAACCTATTTACCGCGGCGGGCGGTGTAACGTGCCCGCCGCGGTAAATATACTTTTACCACGGCGGTCACGTTGAACCGCCCGCCGCGTTATATTATTTTACCGCGGCGGACACGGTACACCGCCCGCCGCGGTTATGTTAGTTAGCCGTGGCGGGCATTATTATTTGCCCGCCTCGGTAAATTATTTCCTGAATTAAAAAAAAATACAGCAGCATATAATTAAATTCAAATTCAAATTCAAATTCAAATCACATCCAGATTTCACAGATTAAACTTAAAAAGTATGTAGGCATTACACATGAGATAATATACATATATATACATTCACTTAGTCGTTCTTGTCATCGTTAATTCATTACATTTACATATTAAAGTCGTTATACATGCCCTAAGGAGTAATCTTGCGGACGCATCATCGTGGGCCATTTCCTCAGCCTCTCGTACTCCGGTAAAATTGCTAGCTGGCTGTTCTCATTGAAGAACGTGCTCCCTTCAAGCACGCATTTGTCTAAGACAAACTTACATATGTCCGCCTTTGTCTGCTTGAAGGAGTGTTGGGTGCTCTGCACGTCTCTCCACCAGTTCAATCCATTCTTGAGCACCCTCCAACTGCTGCTGTACTGCTTGCACTCCCTCAGGTACTCACAGACGTAGAAGCCACAGGTTTGTGATCCTACCGGTTGTTTGGCACACTGCATGATCGATACACAAGCATTAGAATACAGGCATTAGAACGCTTATGAACAGAAAGCACAATTAAACCTTTCAAATACTTACCGGAAAGTTGCGTCTGATTTTGATGCGGTTCTTATGCTTAGCCTTAAAATTCTCTGTTCTTCGATCATAGCATTCAGGATCCTTCACGTACTCCTTATAAGCGCTATACGAAATGTACTAGTATTAGGCAGGGCATTAGAACGCATATGAGAAGACAGTTCAGTCACTTACACTCTGAGGCAATCTTCAAAGGCCTTGTACCCTTTTAAGTTTGGCATTCTCAACGAATCAAATACGCAGGCCCTGCCATCCTGAGGATAGATGATAAATGCAACCCAGTGACCCTCGAGGCCTTGGCTGCGCCATTGAAACAAAATACAGGTTACAATGAGAAATAATAATACTAGCTAGCTACCCACTTATCTCTACAGGCATGTCTTCGACTTACCCAAAGTGGTAGGCAGCTACGATACACCCATTTCTCCTGATCTTCTTCATTGCTCCTAGTATGTACCTTGAAATGCTCAACTTCTCATTGTCCATCAATTTCTTCCTGTGCGCCTCTCTCTGTCGCTTGGTCAAGTCTTTCATGGTTGGATGATTGTCATCTAGGTGGTAACCAATGATGACTCTTTGAGCAATATGCATTGGAGATAGATAGATAACATCAAGTTTTAGTTCCTTGGATATATAGGCCATCAACCTGCAAGGACAAGCCATCGTGGCATATATAAGTAGTCTTGACCGATTCAAAGGTAGGTGATATGTGAAACTCGCAATTCATCACTTACATAGAGAACAAGGTGACTTGGGCGATGTCAAGGTCTTGTTCCCGTAGTAGTCTGTACATGTCGTGGAAGTCCACGGGGAGTTCTACATCATTGCCGGGCAAGTGGAAGTACTCAGCCACAACCTTGACTAGAAAACCATGTAGGCCAGCTTTTGCCGCTTCCATGTACCAGAGATGAAACCTCCTTGTCTCCCACCTTTCCTCGTCGACGAGCTGGGCCTTGGTTATCATGAACTTCCCATGCTCGTAATGGCCGGGGCAGTCATCCGATTCAGGAAATAGATGGAAAGGTGATCTCGGCCTGGGATAGAAATGTTAGTACCATATTATGGCAAAGAAAAGTTATTAGCAAATTATGCTCGCTGCTACCATACCTTTCGAACTCAAGTGAGTATGTGAGATGCCCTTGGTCGCCTTTAGTCTTCGCCGGCGGTGGAGGACAGTGGCTTGTGCTCGCAATGGCAGCAGGTGGTGTCTTTGCCCCCGGTTCCTCCGTGCCTCCCGGTCCTTTGCTTGTGCCCTTAGACAGACTATCGGGAGGTGGAGGTGGACTTGTTGTTGGAGGAGGAGAACGAGGGTGAGGGCTTGTGCCTCGGGGTGACTTCCTTCCCTTGTCATCCCCGCCATTGCCTTCGTCATCGCCGTCGCCGTGATCCGGATCATCGGGGGGACAAGATCCGGCAACGGATGGTTGTGATGCTGGTGTCGCCATCGGCGTAGAAGTCGGCGTCGAGAGAATGATCTCTATGTCGTCCTTGTTCCACAGGACTTCGGAACCAATGGTAGCTCCAAGGATCGTTACCCCATGTGCAGTTGGATATTCCATTTCAAATTCTTCGTATTGGGTCGCATACCATGTAAGTATCATGGCAGCATAGTTGGCAGGGATCTGGTCTTGGTTGAAATCTTTGATATCTTCTTTGGGGTGCATGTAACCCTCACCCACGGTCAACTTTTTTGCCCTGCCGAACGGGATGTTGAGGTGGACGCGCATGGGTTGCTGGATGTCGTCGACGGGGTGCCTTGGGCGATCCTCGATCATCGGCAGTGGCTGCCCTTGTGTCTGCCCTTGTGGAACTTGTGAAACGGCCATGCCAGCCTGGCAAAACATCTGTGACCTCATCGACACCATATCTGGGTCATTGCTCGTGAAGGCTTCTTTTATGGACCGACTGATCATTTCGGCCACGCCTTGATCATAGCCCTTCTGAAAGATGCCCTCCTTGTACCTCTGCCTTGACTGGTATGTGGCAGCGTCGGATTGCCATGACTCCACTGAGTTCCAGCTCATCTTCGACGATATGCCACGGATGCGACCACGGTGCTCGGGGGTTCCCAGCGCCAGGGTCAGCAAGTCCTGGCCCCTGCGAACCTCGAAGCTGTCCTTGGATTTAGCGGCCTCGATGAGAGCCCTCTCCACCTCCTCGAACTTCGGCTCATTGAACTTGCTCGCGCCCTCCTTGAGCTTCTTCGGCTTGCGGGCATAAATGAAGTCCTTAGCCCTCAAGTCTACACCGTCGTACGGATCGGGAAGCCCGGCGGCAGCTCTAGCCCTTTCTTCCTCCCGCCACTGGGGCCTCTTACCAGCAAACCCAGTCATGCCCAAGTGGTGGGGGTGCAGGTTCTTCTTCGCGAGTGCGCTGAACTTGGCGCTCTTTGACTTTGCTTCTTCTGTTGTTCTTTGTTTGCAGAACTCTTCCCAGTGATGTTCCTTCACCATAGTGTATTTGACACAGGGTGACTTGCCTAGCTTCAGGTAGTACCTGGTCAGCATGGACTTGAAGTTTCTAAAGGCTCTTCCTGCCACGTGCATGACCCACTCCCTACACTTGTCCAGATCGGCGTCCTCGGGATAATGGAAGCTCCTCGTCACCTCACCCCGGATATGTGTCTTGTAGTCGACCGGGACATTGTTCCACTCCGCCCAAGTGATCTCCACCTTGTCCTTGACTATACATGCCACCTGGTTGCTGAACTTGGCAAGGACCGTGGGTGGCGACAACGGGTTTCCCTCTGGTCCCACCTCATGGATCACATGGACTTCGCCATGGATTTCCCTCCGGTGCCTCCCGTGTTCCCCCCTTCTCAGCTTTGTCCTCTGACCACTAGACTTGCCTGAAGTGGTTGGAGATGGAGCGGGGGGTTCTTTGTCACTGACTTCTTCCTCCTCGAAATTCAATTCTCGAGGCACCACCGGCATCTGTTCAGGGTTTGGAGACCACGCACTTTCAACTTCGTCGTCCCTCGGTTGGTAGGTCGGATCATCATCGTCCTCTGTACGACATTTCTTTGTTGGCCTCGGGGTCACGGACACTTGGCTCTCGAGGCTAGTTGATGATGATGCACTAGGGGTAGGGTCGCGCCATTCGCTTATCGGTTCCTCCGCCATTGGAAAGCTACAATGAATACATATTTTAGTTGTATAGACACAGTTATAGAGTAGTAAAGTAGAGTAGTACTAGAGTAGTAAAGTAGTAGTAGTTGGCTCAGACTTGCCCCTTTGTCATCACATCGCTTTTAAACTGGTTGCTTGTATCTGGTATACAAGCCATCCTAGTTTAGCGGGGGCACTCGATCATCATCGCCGCTGCCTCGGCATAAAAGGGTTCACATCATTGCATATGCCACTGCCTCAGCAATAAGTTTAAAAGTTCATCATTGCATATGCCAAAAAAGGAACCAGCCCCATTAAATAAAAACCTTTCACAAATCAAAAACAGGAGCAGCAGTAGTAGAATAGTAGTATAGGAGGGAGTAGAGGAGTAGAGGAGGAGGGAGTAGTAGTAGGCAGTAGTAGTAGTATACTAGTAGTAGTACAGGAGGGAGTAGAGGTAGGCAGTAGTAGTAGTATACTAGTAGTAAAGGAGGGAGTGACTAATTCATCTCAAAATTCTCACAAATTATATCAAATTTGGCAAAATTGCAGCAGAGTGACCAATTCATCTCAAAATTCTCACAAATTTAGCTCAGAATTAGTTTAAAGGCAAGGTGCATCATAGGCAGTGGCATATGCTCAGAATTTTGTCATAAATTTCTTTGGCATCATAGGCAGCAAAAAGAATTGAATTCAAATGCTACGGTTCACCAAAAGCATCATAGATCAGTAGTATAGCAGTTCAAAATTCACCAAGTGTAGTACTGCTTTGTTCAGTTGAATTCAGAGTAGCAGCAGCAGTAGTAAGACAACAGTGGTAGAGAGAAATAGGTAATACAAGTACCATTTTGCATCAAGTAGTAGAGTACCAGTAAGGGGATAAGTAGTAGCTAGCCATCTCAAAAAACTTTCACAAATCAAAAAATTTGCATCAAGCTATAGAGTGTAGGCAGTAGACAGTAGAGTGTAGGTAGTAGAGTGCAGGCAGTGGATTAATGGGCATAATGGCAATTGGCAATGCCAAACTGCCAATGACAAGCAAGAGAGGCAAATGCCAAAAAAGTTCATCATTGCATATGCCAAAAAAGGAACCAGCCCCATTAAACAAAAACCTTTCACAAATCAAAAACAGGAGCAGCAGTAGTAGAATAGTAGTATAGGAGGGAGTAGAGGAGTAGAGGAGGAGGGAGTAGTAGTAGGCAGTAGTAGTAGTATACTAGTAGTATAGGAGGGAGTAGAGGAGTAGAGGAGGAGGGAGTAGTAGTAGGCAGTAGTAGTAGTATACTAGTAGTATAGGAGGGAGTAGAGGAGTAGAGGAGGAGGGAGTAGTAGTAGGCAGTACTAGTAGTATACTACTAGTAGTATACTAGTAGTATTATAGGAGGGAGTAGAGGTAGGCAGTAGTAGTAGTATACTAGTAGTATAGGAGGGAGTAGAGGAGTAGAGGAGGAGGGAGTAGTAGTAGGCAGTATACTAGTAGTGTTCACAGGCAAAAGCTATAGCGTCAACTGCATATAAGCCTTCATGTATCTCCTAAGCATGCAGATTGACAACAATGAAAACTTTCTCAGGTAACAGCTACAACATACATCTTCGACTATCAAAGCACATATCCAAGGAACTATCAAAGCACATATCAAAGCATGCAGTTCAGGTGATTATTCGACTGATCTAGAGGGGGCAAAGCAAAGAGACCAAAAGCAACAAAACTGACCCTAGACATACAGATCCAAATTCAATAAGCCCAATTTAGGTGATTATTCAACTGAAAAGATTCTAGAGGGGCAAAGCAACAAAACTGATTTTTACTTGATACGATTCATATCTAGTACTGTAGTCGGCTAGAAGATGGCCGTACTTCCTAGATCATCATGTCATCAAGCAATTAACCCCCCACCCCAATATAATTCGCACAAAAGTGATAAAAGTCAGTGGAACCTAGATACACACAAAAACATTACATGATACACACAAAAACAAATACCTTCTGTTGTTTGATAGCAGCCTGAGGGAAAATAAGACGCCAAAATTTTGGTCCTTTTCGTTGTGAACATTCTGTTAATTTTCATTTTAAAATGGTGGCTCTACTTTCAATTTTCAATGCAATTTAATAGAGACTACAACTACAAACAGCTGGAATTGGAAATTAAGGAGTAAGACAGGAGAGAAATGTACCAAATTGTAGGTTGCAGCTGTACCAGAGCAGACGAATAGGAGTGCAACCTTGAAGGCCCGACCGCAGGAACAGAGCTCCGGCCACCAGCCTGCGCCCTACAAGCCGTGGGTGGTGGCTCAAGACAGCCGGGGCCCGGGGGCGGTGTAGCACGGCGCCGCTGCTCTGCCTACACCTTTCCGGCGGTGACGCCGGCCGGGCTACGTGAGCACGGCCGTGGGCGAGAAGGGAGCACTCGAGATGAGCTGCCGCCTGCCGAGGGGCGAGGGCATCAGACCGGCGGAGGGAGACAGGGATCCAGCAGGGCGGTGGCCAGCGGGCTGCGGCGGTAGGATCCAGTCACTGCGAGCGGAGTCGTGGTGGCGGCGTCGGCAGCAGCCGAGTCGAGAGACTCGAGAGCAGGTGCTAGGGTTCCGGTGACAGGGTGCCGGAGGAGCACGGGGGCGGGGCGCGGGCAAGGGAGAGGAGGACGGGGGCGCGGACCGGGCACGGGGAGGAGAACGGGGGCGGGGGTCGGTGCACGGAGGAGCTCAATCGGCGGTGGAGATGGTGGCGGCGGCGTGAGATTTTGGCAGCCCTTCGGGGTAAAACTGAACCGCGCGAAAGACTTAGAATGTTGAGGGTGGGGACGGCTTATATAGGTTGCGATTAACCGCGGCGGGCAACGTAACAGCCCGCCGCGGGAAATGTTTACCGCGGCGGGCGGTGAAGTTGCCCGCCGCGGTTAATCTATTAACCGCGGCGGGCTCTGTTATATGCCCGCCGCGGTAAAGATCATTAGTTCAGAATTCATTAGCTATTTTAAGTCTCATGAAGATGAATCTAGTCTATACTAACATAATTCATTAGCTAATTCATTAGCTATATTCATTAGTCTATACTAACATAATGCATTAGAATTCAAAATCGAATACAAATATAAAAATAAATATAATATCAATGATATCCCACCATATCCGATATATTTGCATCCCTAACAAGTAATAGGGACATTCGCACCAACACTCAACAACCACCTATCAAGAAGCGCTGAGTGATAAAAAGAACCCTTGGCTTTTTATTACTTGACTTTTGTAGCACACTTAAGAATCTTATCCTCTTTTATAGAGTATGCATATAGAGTATCTGGGATTGTTACATATAGAGTCTCTAGGATACATTATTATATATATGTCTCTGGGATACGTATAGAGTCCACTACATTATTACATATATATATATGTCTCTAGGATACATAAATCATTTTGGTGCAGGTGCTTTCACCGTCCTCTTCTCACCATCGGGGCGGGCCCACGGCATCATCCTGGACTTGTTGAATCGGTCCTCGACGGCCTTGATCTTCTTTGGGTGATCGGTAAAAAGCTCGAGCTCTGCGTAGTTGTTGTATTGTTCGGGACTCTGCACCCCATTAGCTCCCACAATCCGCTGCTTTCCGGACACAACCACATGCCTTTTTGGGTCCTCTGCATATATATAGTAGGCCACTTGTGCGACATTGGTTGCTAGTACCCACGGGTCATCTTTGTAGCCGATACTTTTGAGGTCCACGGTGGTTAGCCCATAACTGTCCACTGCAACTGCATTCGGTTTGACCCACTGGCAAAGGAAGACGGTTATGCGTAGGTTCTGGCCGTAGTCAAGTTCCCATATTTCTTCAACTTGCCCATAGTATTGCCTCCTCTGGCCCGTGTACTCTTCTTCGCCCTCGTATCGAACACCGCAGTTCTGTGCCGAGCTCTTCTTGTCCTTGTCTTTCGTGTGAAACCTGTAGCCCTGGACGTCATACCCTTGCCACGTGGTGATTTGGCTGGATGGGCCTAACACAAGCCTCTTAACGGTCTCCGTATCTTCATCAGGGCATCCTTCAAGGGGTATGTGTTGCTCTTTGAGCCACTCTACGAAATTGCTCTTGTGATGGTTCTGGACCCATGCCTCCGTGCGTTGTCCATCATTAGCGGCACGGATCTCTTCCAGGTTCTTTTCAATATATTTCTCCATGCTCACTAACTGATGAAGGATGCTGTAATGAGCTTCTTGCACCATTCGGTTTGGCACATCGGTGCGCACTTTTCGGCCTGTGCACCCCATTCCTGAGGTTTTGCCTTCGTGGTGATGGACAGGCAACCCAATCACCCTCCCATCTCTTATGTACCTCATACACCAGTTCACGGCCTCCTCCGTTGTGTATGCCTCAATCATAGAGCCCTCCGGGTAAGCGCGGTTATGGACGTATCTGTTGAGGGTGGACATGAACCGCTCGTACGTCCACATCTGGTGTAGGTACACGGGCCCTAGTTGATGGATCTGATCGACCATATGCATCATTAGGTGTGGCATAATATCAAAGTAAGATGGTGGAAAGCACATCTCGAGCTGGCAAAGGGTCTCCGCGATGAACTCCTTCAGGGCAAGCAGCTCAGCCTTATCAATGACCTTCTGAGTGATGCGATTAAAGAAGTATGACATCCGTGAGATGACCATCTTCACGTACTCTGGATGGATAGCCCTAATCGCAATTGGTAGGAACACCGTCAGCATGACGTGGCAGTCGTGTGAGTTATAGCCGGTCATTATGAGGTCTTTCATGGAGACCAGGCTCTTGATGTTGGAAGAGAAACCAGTCGGCACCTTGATACCCCTAAGCAACTTAAGAAAAGCCGTCCTCTCGTCTTGCGTTAGGTTGCAGGCCGCACCCGGGATATCGACTTTACCATTCTGAGGCGGTCCCGGGTGAAGGTCCGGCCTGATGCCCAGATTGACAAGATCCGTCCATGACTTAATACCATCCTTTGTCTTGCCCTTGATGTCCAGTAGGACACCGATCGTGCTTTCGAAGACATTTTTCTCCAGGTGCATGCAGTCGATGGCATGGGGTGTATTCAGTGTTTTCCAATACGACAGGTACTTGAAGAAAATTGACATCTTCTTGAAAGGAACGGCGGAGGGGACTTCCTCCGTCTGGTCCCGCTTTCGCTTCCTTGTCTGCTTGCTCCCCTCTTCAGGCGGCTTCTTCTTCTTTCCAAACTCCACCTGATCCATGTCCTTGACCATCTCATACACCTTTGTCCCCCAACTAGTCTGTGTCGGTTGATCACGCTGCGGCTCGTCCTGATTGTCAAAGTATTTGTTCATAATACTTCTTCTATACCTGTGATTTTTTGCGAGGAACCGTCTGTGCCTCATGTACACCATCTTATTGGATCCCTTAAGGTAAGTGTAGCAGGTCCCGTCAATGCAAATTACGCAGCCGGTCTTCCCTTTGATCTGCCCCGACAGTGAGAAGAGACCGGGGTAATCGGTGATGGTGACAAAGATGATTGCTTTTAGTGTGAACTTCTCCTTGCGGGATGCATCCACCATCTGGACCCCAACATCAAATAGTAACTTCATTTCCTCCATGAACGGCTCCAGGAACACATCTATATCGTTGCCGGGCTGCTTCGGTCCGGAGATAAGCATGGTCAGCATAAGGTACCTACGCTTCTGACATAGATGGGGAGGTAGGTTGTACATGGTGAGCACGACAGGCCAAGTGCTGTGCGAGCTGCTAAGCTCACCGAACGGGTTCATCCCGTCGGTACTTAGCGCGAACCTAACATGCCTAGGCTCCTTGCCAAACTCCGGGTAGGCCTCGTCGAAATCCTTCCACTGCTTGCCATCGGATGGGTGTCGTAGCTTGCCATCGTCGTTCAGGCGGTCAGCAGATGCATGCCAGGACATGAGCTTGGCATCGTCCGGGTTCCCGAATATTGCACGCAGGCGATCGGTCACGGGCAGGTACCACACCGACAGTGCTGGACTTTTCCTGTGCGTGTAACCCTCTTCTTCATCGTCCTGCTGAGCCGAGATCTGTTTGGCCACACTGCTCTTCTTTGCCCCCTTCTTGTTCTTCTTCCGACCACCCCGCAAGCCTCCCTCGTCTTCTGCATCCACGCGACAACCAGCATTTTTCTTGTACCGACTAAAGCCGCAGTGCGGACAACTCGTCAAATTCTCATACTCATTGCCCCGATACAGGATGCAGTGGTTAGGGCATGCATCAAACTTTCTAAGCTTCATCGCCACTGGCCGGATCAGCTTCTTGGCCCGATAAGTATTGGCGGGCACCTTGTTAGCCGTTGGGTACGTGGTGGCAAGGTAGCTTAACAACTCATTGAAGCTAGTGTCAGACCAACCATGACGAGCCTTCAACATCAACATATGGAGGTTAAAACGGAGCGCCGTGCAGTCCTTTGGACAATCGCCGCCGTCCTTATAGAGAGGATCAACTGCCGCCTGTTTCAACTCTCTAAAATTCTCCAACCACTTTGGGCAACCCAACACAACGTCGTCTTCATCGAAGTGTTTGACTAGATCTTCAACAAGCTGCACATCCTCGGGTTGGCTCACAGTATCCTGACCATCAACACCGTCGCCGGCTTCGTCGGCCATGTCTTGCATTACATCATCCACCGTGATGTAATCACGACAACTGTTGTCACTGTCGGCTGGCGCAGCTGCTGCGGAAGGATCTTTATTCACCGGTGGTGCTGTCGTCGTCGGCGTCGAAGAGGTAACTCCAGATGCAGCGCCACTCGCACCAACTCTTTCGCCGTGAAATGTCCAGACTGTGTAGCCCTCGATGAAACCATACATGATCAAATGAGTTTGCACCTCGCTGTCTCGGTGGGCTTTCAGGTTCTTGCAACGAGAACATGGACATATGGTTGTCATCCGCTTCAGTCTCTCACGGTGAGCTTTACTAGCCGCAATAAACTTCCTTAATTCAAAGAGGTACCACGGATCATTCACTCTATCGATCCGGTACATCCATTCCGATCTATCCATCGTATCTGCGAACATTATCCATCACAATCAACATTAAATAAAGAAGAATTAGGAGAAATTGATGATTTTTACGTCCAAAATCATGAAAAAGAGAGGAAATGACGATGTGAAAGATGAAGCATGCATCTATGATGAATCTAAAGTTAAAGAAATACATGACATCATTTTTTCCATTAAAATTGATCTAGATCTAGATCTAGATCTAAAGAGAACTCTAGGTGATGGAAATAGAGAGAGAGGATGGAAGGAGAGAGGGAGAGCCTTTATGAACCTCTTATGATGTCCTCCTCCCTCAAATCCAAGCCCTTCAACTCAAATCAAAAGTTTCCTCAAATTTTAGGGCAAAGCCTCCCCCCATGAGTTTTGAGAGAGGAAGACCCGTGGAGAAGAAGGAGGGGCTGAGGTCTGTATTTGTACAGGCTTTACCGCGGCGGGCAACATAAAACGCCCGCCTCGGTAAATCAAGTCTTTACCGCGGCGGGCAGTTTAAAGAGCCCGCTATGGTAAACCGTATTAACCGCGGCGGGCTATTCATACCGCCCGCCGCGGTAAATAACGATTTCCTGCGGCGGGCAAGTAAGGTTGCCCGCCGCGGTAAACCAATTTCCCGCAGCGGGCGCCCCGGTGGCCGGCCTCGCTGGCCGGCCACCGGTTAACCGTGGCGGGCAAAAAAGGTGCCCGCCACGGAGCGTGTTTTGGCCACGCTGCGCAAATTGATTCCTGTAGTAGTGTTAGGGCCTTAGGCCTGGCCGCCTGCTGCCTGCCATGTGCCATCGATTGGGCCTACTATACACCTACAGGCCTGTACAGTACATGTACATCTATACCTATACTGCACCTGACTGGTTGGTGGGCCCCTCCTATTTGGGGGCCCTGTTCGACCGAACCGGCTGCACGTGCTTGTGCTCGGCCCTGCCAGGGTGGCCGGGTCTTGGCTCCGCCGCTGCTCTGGCCTGGTGGTGGTTACCACCCACCTTGCATTGCTGGGAACTTCTGCTTTTTGTTATAGAAAGGGATAGTGTGTTCTCTGTATGTTTGGAATTTTTGTTTGTAGTATGCATGTGATGTGTGCATGCTCAGAAAACGAAAACAAACGGTTTGCAGATGGTCGTGCATGTGATTGTCTGGTCAATTGGCAACGCGTGATCATCGACAGCTTTGGTATTGAAACCTAGCTAGTAGGGACATGCACATGCGATGCGTGCCAAGATGAACTAGCAACCAGTTCGGTTGGCTGGTTCGTATCGTTGCTAGTCCGTGAAGAAATACTGCTGGTTAGTTTGTACGAGAGAAAAATACTATTCCGATTGAAAATTTACGATCGTTTACGACAAGCCACAACCAACCGAACAGGCTGCTACAGGTCGATCGTGTCTACACACGCGCGCGATTGCGTGCTATAGCATCTCACTTGGTACGTTTTTGTGGCGGTGAAGCTTGCGACCTGACCAGTTCGTTGCTCGTGCGGCCCGCCTACAAACTTCACCGCTACCGCACGAGATAGTATTAGCTATTAATTATAAACTGACAGCAGCAACCACAGAGAGAACGTGTCAACGCAGATTCGGAACTGTTTGGAAGACTTGTTTTATTCAATTCCTCATGTTCCTGCATGCATTGTACACGTATACCGTCCAGTAATGAAATATATAATGCATAGCTGGCCTGGAATTCGTTTCAAAAAGAAAACAAATTAAAAAGAAATGCAGCTGGAAGCACGAATGCAAATTATATAGACGCATTGTTGTTGCCTCACACACTCCAACGACCTACTAGAAAGTTAGCAGAGGGCTCAAGCACGGAGAAGCTAGCTAGCTAGCTAGCTGCTTCCAAATGCATGCATGGTGGGTAACGCCTGGCAGCGCCTGCCGTTGCAAAATCAACAAACATTGCGCCGTCTTAATCAAGCTCAAATCCTTTCTTTCTTTTCTTTTTTCCTTCATTCATGAGTATATATATAGTCCGGCCCCACCAGCCACCAACTCCTTATTAAATATTTTAAGCATTTATTAGTTATTACATCGATCGTGTCTTGGAATAGCACCCTGATGAAATCAAATGTTTTCGTGTATATATGTTATGCCAAATAAAAATGTCATAGGATGTGCAACGCGTGTCCTTATTATCTGACTCGGCCTTCATCCGGATTAAGCTGATGATTTGCAAATTAAATCAATTCTAACTCAGGGTATCCACAAACTGATAACTAAGCTCACATAATCTCGCTCACTCGATCGGCGGCTTAGGGTTTTAACCACCGACGGGCTCAGTGACGAAGCCAGAAAAAAATTTAGGAGGGGCTGAACAAAAGAATAGAGGTTTTTTTATCTTCTCTTAACCTTAGCCCCTCCTACCTAATACATGTATGCATAAAATTTTAAGAGAGGACTTAGAAAAACTCCACGTGCTCAGGATGGGTAGGGGGGGCTGAAGCCCCCCTAGCCCCACCGCTGGCTACGTCCCTGGACGGGCTAACAGCTCCCACGGCAAGGTTAGAGTTTAGGGTTCAAACCGGATTCGAGATCTTGGGTGTGCTTAGAAGAAAATCTGATGAATCTAGGAGGAGAGGCCGAATTACCAACAGTGCTGGCGGACACGGGACGGTGAGGGCGAGGTGGCGGTGGCACCGACGAGAAATGGAGAAAGAGGTTGCTAGACAGGGCAAGAATAAGAGTGTCACTGTAATAGCCTGGTGGAGTCGGGTCAAAGTAAGGGTGGGTGGCGACGATAGATTACCATCGAAGACGAAGTAGAAGGACGGTCTACGGATTACGTCACACACCGTGTGAACGAGTAGTGTTAAGGAAGAAGCGTAGCAGGGGTAGAGGAAAGACAACATATACATAGAAGAAAAAGAGAGCGACCAATCTTGATCCAACGTAGCGGTTCAAAAATCAAGTGTCCATTGGCTCTAAACACTCCATCTCAGAGTGGACAAGTTCAAATAGTTTACTATCGTGCCATATGTCAGACTGAAAAGGTCCTAGGATGCATGCATATGCTTCTCTGACTCTGCCTTCCTCCGCTGTCAAAACAAAACAACTCTTGCATCATACCAAAAGAAAATAACACTATCATGGCACCTGGTCTCAAGAAATATTATATACCGATTACACCATATATTTCATTTCATATACTATAGGTCTATATCGAGTTACATATCGTCTAATAAAAATAGCGACAAAGCTTTTACCGTCTTTTTAGAAAAAAGAAATATATCTATAGTTATAGTAAATAGTTAATACTCCCTTCGTTCAACAAAAATAAAATTCTAGGACAAGTACCAAGTTAAAGTATCATTAAATTTGTCATAAGATATATTTTCATACTATACTTATTTGATGTCATAAACATTAATATCGTTATCTATATATTTAGTTAAATTTGATACACCCTAACTAACAGTGCATCTATAATTATATTCTTTTGTGCTAGAGAAAGTACTATACTATAGCAGTGAAATGTGAAGAGCGTGATATGACCGTTTCCTTCCTCGCTCCTGTCCCTTTCCTTCTCCCTCCTTCATTTCTTCTTCGTCATTGTCGTCACCACCTCACGCACTACTCGTGATCTCATCTTATTCCTCCCCCTCGCCTGTCTCCATCAACGCGGCTCCGTCGCCCTCACGCATACTCCCTCTGCCCCTATTTAAGTGTCGCCGTGGGTATCGTGTCAATTAAGTTTTTTAAGTTTAACAAAGTTTATAGAAAATATCAACAATATTTATATCTCCGAGTAAATTTGTTATGAAAATAGGTTAATGATCTATCTAATAGTACTAATTATGTACTATTAATATTAATATTTTATTTTATTTTATATATTTAGTCAAAATTAAGTATGTTTGACTTCTCGGGAAACGAGAACGATAAAAAGGGACAGAGGATGTACATATATAACCACAGGCGGGCATTCACTCCCACGCTTTGCCTGCCTCGGCTCGGTCAGCGCCATCGCCAACTGCATCCACCCCATGCCTCCTCCGGTCCTCCCTCCTTCCCGCTTCCACCTCCACCAGGGCGATCGTGACCCTGATTAACCATCATTGACAATAAGCCGATGCCTCCGTCACCTTCGCGGGCGTCGTCTGCCTTGCCTGCGCTGCGCTCCATGAATTGAAAAATAATCTAATAATAAAATGGGAAGCACTTTCTAGACATTGGTCTAAATTCATGAAATCCAAATAGACCCTAAGTGTGTGCTTACATATACGAGTTCAGTACTAGGCCTCCTAGGCTTCAGGTTCATTTAGTGAGACAGACCTCTTAAGAGGCCGGTCTCTGCATTTTTAGAGACGAACCTCTTAAGAGGCCCGCCTTTGAAACGGCGTTGTCTTCGGAAATAGAAACACCGTCTTGAAAATCACTAACTATTTTTAGAGAATGTCTTTTTTTTCCGTCTCTGGCTCTCTGTTAATCAAACACCATATATCGTAAAATCTATATGTGTGGAACTTTGTAAGTATGCGCCTGATTGTGTATCAGTCTTTCAGAAAACGAAAACAAACAAACGGTTTGAGTGGATGGTCGTGTGATTGTCTGGTCAATTGGCCAACGTGTGACCGACAGCTTCGGTCGAAACCTGCCTGCAGAAATGCAGATGCATACGTACGTATTCTCGTAGGACATGCATGCGATAGATGCGGTGCCAAGATGAACTGAACTAGGTCGTCCTCTATGCACGCGATTGCGTGCTAGTATATATGTCCCTATGTGCACGCTTTTGTGGCGGTGAAGCTTGCGACCTGACCAGTTCGTTGCTCGTGTCGTGCGGTCCGCCTAACAAACTTCACCGCGCGCTACCGCACGAGTATTAGTTATTAACTATATTTATTTAAGAGTTAAATGCACCAAGAGATCCATTAACTTGTGAGGAGATTTTCAGTTTGTTCGGCAGGACTGAAAAATAAGCCAAAATACTGTTCCGGCTGATTGTTGTGGGAGAAAAATACTGTTAAGTCTGGAAAACACTGTTCACAGCGAACAGTGAAAGTGTGACTACGCTGGCCAACCCAGCCTCAGCCGGCCAGCCAGCTGAACGCAGTCCTTCGGTTAGGTCCATCAACTTCCAAAGTGGCTTTTTGGGTCCATAAACTTTGTATACCGTATCACTTAGGTCCATACTTCTCCACGTTGGCTTCTCGTGCTGATGTGGCATGATGCCGTGGCCATGCGGGCGTGCAAGCAGGTGTCGCCGCCCTGCCACACGGGCGCGAAAACAGGCCAGCCGCAGCCCAGCGGCGCGCGAGCAAAATCCAATGCCGTCACCGTGTCGCTCCCCTTCCTCGCGTCGCTGTCCCTCGTCGACAACCGGTTCCATGACGAGCTCCCCGCGGGGGTCCCACTGCTGCCGAGCCTCCGCATCCTCGACTTCTCTGGCAACGCCTTCTCCGGCGCCATCCTGGGGTCCCTGTTCACCGCCTCCACCGCGGGAGCAGCGCGGACGACTCGATGTCATCGAGCTGCTGGATGGCGTCGCCCTCGATCAGCCCGTTGTGTCGATCAACCCGTTGTGCTCGATGCCTACAGCAACTGCTTCGTCGGCCCGCTACCGCGCGGCCTCGGCGAGCAGCGTCGGCTCCAGCTGCTCAACCTCGGCGGCAGCTTCTTCAACGGGAGCGTCCCGGGCCGAGATCAAGCAGCTCCGCTCGCTCGGTTCCTGCACCTCGCAGTGGCAACTGCCGCTGCTGTTCACTGTCGTTCGCGCTCATGTCCCTCGGGTCGGGCGGCATCCGGCCCTGCACGCTGGCGTTCGGGGCGGACCAGTTGGACAAGCGGGACAACAACTGCTAAGAACGTGTGGACGCTACAGACCTTCTTCAACTGGTACTACACGGTGCTAGGCCTCTCCATCGTGTTCGTGGCCACCATCATCAGTGTACATCCAGCAGGCCAGGGGCTGCGTCGCCGGCCTCGCGCTCTTCGCCGTGGCCATGGCCGTGGCCGCGCACACCGAGAGCGTACGTCGAGCCGCCGCAATCACCCAAGAGCTCCGCGACCTGGGGCACCCGGACGAACCGGTGCACATGTCGGCCATGAAGCTGGTGCCGCAGCACTGCCTGACGGGGCTCGCCGAGGGCCTGAACCTGATCGGGCAGATCAAGTTCTACTACTCCGAGTTTCCCAATACCATGTCCAGCATCGGGGTGTCGCTGCTCGCTCTCGGCCTCAGGTTCGGCGCCGTGCTGGGCAGCGCCATCGTCGGCGCCGTGGCCCCACAGGCACGCGGGCGTGCGAGGAGGTGCCGTCGCCGCCGCTGTTGGCGCGGGCGAGCTGCTGCCGCGGCCACACAGGCGCGCGAGCAGGTCGTCCTCCGCGGCGTCCACCGTTGATGTTGTCGTTCCCCTCCCTGTCTTCGTCATGCAGCGCGCCCGCCGGGGATGGAGCTCGCGCCGACGAGGATGGCATGCGCGCTCGCTAGAGAGGAGCTTGCGGCGACGAGGGGCCTAGAGGCCGCCCGCGCGGTGCTCGCGCCCGCGTCGGAGCGTGCACAGCGGTCGAGCTCGGGCCGCGACGGTGCCCGCGCGCGGCGGAGCCCTTGCCCGCGGCAGAGCACAGGGGCGCCGGAGGAAGCTATTGGAGTTGCGCCGGCGGCCGGCCATGGAGGAGGGGACGAAGCGCCGCCGGAGGAAAGCCACCTACACGCCCGCATGGCCACGGACATCATGCCACATCAGCACGAGAAGCCAACTGTGGAGAGGTATGGACCTAAGTGATACGGCGTACAAAGTTTGTGGACCCAAAAAATCACTTTGAAAGTTGATTGACCTAACCGAAACCTTCTCATAAGTTAATGGACCTATGGTGCATTTAACTCTTTATTTAATTATTATAAGCTGACAGCAGCAAACCAGAGAATGTGTCAAAGCAGATTCGGCACTGTTTGGAAGACTTGCTTATTCAATTCCTCATGTTCCTGCATTGCACACGTATACCGTCCAAGAATGAAATATATAATGCATAACTGGCCTGGAATTCGTTTCAAAAAGAAAACAAATTAAAAGAAATGCAGCTGGAAGCACGCACGCAAATGCAAATTATATAGGGCTCAAGGACGGAAAAGCTAGCTAGCTAGCTGCTAGCTGCTTCCAAATGACCAAATGCATGGTGGGTAACACCTAGCAGCGCCTGCCGTTGCAAAATCAACAAACATTGCGTTGGAACGGAGGAATGTAAAACACAGAAATAGAGAAAAACATAGAATAGGAAATGAATAGAGGTTGAAAAATATAGGATTGGAAAAACATATGAACTATAGAGGGGGTGGTGTTTGGAACACGGGAACATGACTAGCATTAATTGGAATCTATGAGTCTAGAAACTCAATGGCTTAAGCTAAGCATAACAGTAAACACAACTCCTTTCGTTTTATAAAAAGCTACAAATAAGTCCACGTGCCAAGATTTTATCCTTGCTCCTGCTACGGTTGCTGTGGTTCACTCTGGTCGTTTCCTCTTCCTCCATTTCTCTGCTAACGCAGTCCATCGTCAGGTTTGCCAGGATATTACGTTCTAATGACACCCACCACGGAAGACAGCGAGCGCTCATTGCCTCAGCAATGCCAAGGGAAAAGAAAACAAGGGGTCACGATGGATGTTTTCTTTCCTATGAAATCGGCGTCCAGCTACAGGAATCCAAAGGAAAGGGCAGCAAATTTCCTCTGTTCCAGACACTCAGTTCAGCTTGCTTTCCTCCGTTTTCTCGTTCCTATAGTTGTCCTTCAAAATTCCTACAATCCCAGCAGGGCCTTAATAATCAAACTTAGATCCTTTCTCCTTTTTTTCATTCATTCATGAGTATAGTTTACTATCGTGCTATCAGCCTGTTCGTTTGTTGGCCGCATATGTCGGACTAAAATTAAAAGGTCCTAGGATGCATGCATGCTTCTCTGACTCTGCCTTCCTCCACTCCTCTGTCAAAACATGTACAACAACTCGATCCTGCGTCATTTCAAACATTACCAACCATGGCAGGCATCTGGTCTCAAGAAATATTATACCAATTCCACCGTATTTCATTTTACACTACTATACTAGAGCAGTGTGAAATGTGAAGAGCGTGAGATGACCGTTTCCTCCCTCCCTCCATCCTGTCCCTTTCCTTCGTCTCCCTCCCTCCATCGTTTCTTCTTCGTCGCCGTCGTCAGTCGTCACCACCTCACGCGCTGCAGCTCGATCCCTCCCCCTCGCCTGTCTCCATCAACGCGGCTCCGTCGCCCTCACGCGTACTCCTACATACATAAACACAGCCAGGCATTCACTCCCACGCTAAAGCTGCTCCGCCCCCGCGCTCGCCTCGCCTGCCTCAGCTCAGTCGGCGCCATGGCCGACCGCGTCCACCCCATGTCATCTCCCTCCTCCTCCCCGCTTCCACCTCCGCCAGGGCGACGGCGACCCGACCACCACTATCACCAACAATCCGATCCCGCGGCGGCGCCGGACACGGAGACGACGCCGCTGCACCCGTCCTTCTTCCACGACCGCCCGCTCGCGCTCTCGCCGCCGCCAGGCACGTACATCATCCAGGTGCCGAAAGACCAGGTCCTCCGCTCGCCGCCCCCGGACCGCGCGCGGCGCTACAAGAAGCTGTCCGGCCGCCCGGCCCGGCGCCGCCGCCTCCGCCGCGCGTGCTGCCTCGCCTGCGCCGCGCTCCTCGCCATCCTTCTCGCCGCCGCCGCCTTCGTGGGCGCCATCTTCCTCGTCTTCCGCCCCCGCGCGCCGTCCTTCTCCGTGCCCTCCCTCGCCGTCCGCGGCCTCAACGCCTCCGCCACCTCCTCCGCCTCCACCTCCCTCTCCCCCGCGCTCGACGCGGCCGTGCGCGCCGACAACGGGCGGAACGGGAAGGTGGGCGTGGAGTACCGCGCGGGCGGCGACGTCGCGGTGTCCTACGCCGGGCAGCGGCTCGCGGCGGGGACGTGGCCGGCGTTCCGCCAGGCGCCGCGGAACGTGACGGTGGTCGCGGCGGCGATGCGGGGCCAGGGCGTGCGGTTCACGGAGGCGCAGAGGACGCAGCTCGCCGCGGAGCGGGACGCGGGCACCGTGCCGCTCACCGTGGAGGCGGGGGTGCCCGTGCGGCTGCGCTTTGGGAAGGTGCTCCGGACGTGGACCGTCGACGTCAAGGCCCGGTGCGAGGTGGTCGTCGACAGGCTGGACGGGGACGCCGCGGTGGTGAATAGGGGGTGCAGGGTCAAGGTCAAGCCGCTCTGGTGGTGGTGGTGATCGCCGCCGTCGCTGCCGGCGATCGTGTCCATACTCCATACACGTTGACGTTGTTAATGCCGCCTAAACGTAAACGGCTAGTGATAACAGTACTGCTCTAGCAGCGACAGGGCATTCTGCATTGAACGCACAGATTACGGCCCTGATGGGCTTGTCGGAAAAACGGCGGAGGCTGATGCTGATTTGTTGTTAGAGAAAAATACTGTTATTTTGCTGAAACGGTACGACTAATAAGTTCAAGCGAACAGGGTCTACTTCTTCGAGTATATTAGTATTTATATTTATTTACCTGTGAAGTAAATTTATTTCTATAGGAAGAAGGAAACTTTTTTTGGGGAGTGTACCGAGTGCTCCATCTGTTGCATATGACCATATGTAAAATTGTCAAATTATTGTAGATAACTTTGAGCTACTGTACTGAGAAAAGTAATTATTTTCAGATCGTTTTGCTACGTTATGAGTAGGCTAACATCGGGTAGAAGTTTTCATTACCCGAATTTCGAATTACCTAAACTACCCGACCCAAAAAATCGAGTAACCGGAACACCCATGCCTACTTATGACTAATGAGATGTATAAGTGGATTTTATGCTGAGGTGAAGAGAGAAGAGAAGTTAGCTGTAAGCCTGTAAGTTTACACAAATCTTATAGATACTGAAGAGATATACACTTTTGTAGTTTACAATATTTTTGTTTAAAGCCATTTGATGCCTTGAATAATTAATTTAATGTTCAAATCTACAAATACAAATCAAACAGTGTATCATTTTTTTTAGAAACGGCCTCAAATGAAAAATCTATAAACTACAAAGTTGTATATCTCTTTTTATAAATTTTATCTACATCTGAGTTCATATATAAAAGTTACTTCATCCATTTCAAATTATAAGACGTTTTGGTTTTTTATATAAATAATTTTATTATGTATTTGGATATATACTATATCTAGATATATAGTAAAAACGGATAAACCAAAATGTCTTATATTTTGAAATGAGGGAGTATATTTTTTTAAGATAAGCGGGCAGAAAAAGGAATTATCTGCTAATTCAAACGGCGGTAACAAAATTCTGCCAGCTCAATCGGTGGTAGTAGTATAGTTTTTATTTTATTTTTCAATTCAGATTCAGACAAATACTTTAGCAAAAAACGAATTTATAAAAATAAAATAATCCACCTGCATCCAAAGTAAATGGGCCGCGTGTAAAAGAAAATGGTCCGGCTCTTATGGAATATACATTTAAGGATTCCTACATTTAATCCCAAATGCAAATCTTTCTAATCTGCGGAATGGAAGAAAGATCTTGATTCGGCCGTGCATCCGAAATGTACTGGGCCGCCAGGCCTACTAATCTGGACAGGATTTTTTTTTCCAATTCATAATTTTTTTATTAATTCTTTTTTGCAAAATTTTTTTTAATAACTAGACCCAAATTTTGTAACTACATATATACCTCCTCAGACCCGTTTGATATGGCGAGATTTCAACCTCGCCATTTTATCCAGCGAGAATAGAGCCCTCTGTCAATTGAAATGTCGACAGTGACAAGATTTCCAACAAACTGAATCAGCTGAATTATAAATATCGCCAAAGGAAAATTTTCCTGCCAATTTAATTGGCCGAAGGTCCTTTCATCCGGTTCAATCATCAATAGGCTGAAGTGCCAACAGCAGTAGTAGCACGTAGCCGGCGGCCATCACCACCCACTGTGTTGCCTCATCCAAGATATGAAAACAGGTCATGAGCACTCATAGAAGCAACCAACAAATGGCGATGTTAAACAATCAGCTGAATACTAAAAAGAAAAAAAGAAAAATTCAGTGAGCCTTGTCGAGGCCGGAACAGCCTTTATTTAAGAGGGGGCACAAAATGCTAGTGGCCCACTCGCACTTTGAGATATCGGTAGGCTGATTACTTTAGCATACCCACTAAGATAACTATAATAGTCACGTGACTCAGAACTATGCATCGCTGTTCCGATCTAAATTATAAGTCATTTTAGATTTGTCTTAAATCAAGTTTGTCTAATTTTGATCAAGTTTATAGAAAAAAATATGTATTAACATATACAACATCAAGAAGCTGCTCGGCTGGCATTAATTTTATACTATAGCAGCTGGAAACACTGTAACAGCTGGTTTTTTTTAGAGAAAAACCATGCCCCGGCTGAAAATAAAAAGCTGACCAGCCAGCCGATTGTGGCCAGCCGAACAAGCTCAAGTAGTCAACTAGTCAAAGTCGAGCAGCGCTCCATAATAAACCTTCTACTACTCTCTGGCTCGCAAACAAAACACACCTCAAAACACAGTCAAAAACTCATACTACATCAAAAACACAGGATCAGAAGTTGAGAAGAGACACATGGATTATTCTGAATCTCCATCTCCCCGTCATGCACATACACTCCTGCTGTGCAGCATCTTCGTTTTTCTGTCAACCAACGCAACATTCTCCTCGGCACAACCCGGCAACAACAGGTCAGAGGCTGATCGCCAAGCCCTGCTCTGCTTCAAATCCGGCATCTCCGCTGACCCTCAGGGCGTCCTCAGATCATGGCGCACCGACTCGCTCAGCTTCTGCAGCTGGCGAGGCGTCAGCTGCAGCTCGAGCGTCCCTTTCCGGGTGGTGTCCCTAGACCTAAGCTCTGTGCAGCTCCAAGGAAGACTGCACAGTTGCGTGGCGAACCTTACCTCGCTGGTGCGGCTGGATCTTTCAGGCAATGATATTTCTGGAAGCATACCTGAGGAGATAGCTGCGCTTCCGGGCCTCCAGACTCTGATGCTTGCCGGAAAAACCTTGCAGGTAGCATCCCTCTGTCACTGGGTGCAGCAGCTTCTCTTAGGTATGTTAATCCTGCAGGAAATAGTCTTAGCGGAGCTATTCCTGGTTCCTTAACCAAAGCTCCATTGCTTCGTGTGTTGAGCCCCTCGAGGAATTTCCCAGCTGGAAAGATCCCAGGTACCCTATTCAATAAGTCATCCAACCTTGTCACAGTTAACCTCCAGTGGAATCGTTTTCAAGGAGCAATTCCTTACTGGAAATAAAATCTTTCCGGAAGTGTACCAGAATCATTAGGAAATGTTTCATCCTTAAATACCATCCTGCTAGCATACAACGCCTTGTCAGGACCGATTCCAGAAGCCTTGGGCCATATCCCAAACTTGAACACTCTGGATCTACGCGACAACAGGTTATCAGGGAATGTCCCTTATTTCCAGAAAACCACATCTCTACAATTTCTTGGGCTTACTAGAAATAATATTTCTGGAAGGATACCACCATCTTTGGGAAATATTTCATCCTTAAATACCATCCTGCTAGCAGAGAATGCCTTGTCAGGATCGATTCCAGAAGCCTTGGGCCACATCCCAAACTTGAACACTCTAGATCTACGTGATAACAGGTATCAGGGAATGTCCCAGCGGCGATATACAATGTATCATCACTCAGATATCTTAACTTGGGCAACAATTCGCTTGATGGGCAGATACTTCTGAACACTGCCCACTCACTCCCAAACCTCATGTCATTAATCATGAGTGGCAACAGATTCAGTGGAATGGTCCCGGCTTCACTGGGCAACATGTCAAAGCTCCAAGAGATTGATCTCTCGAGTAATTTACTAAATGGCTCGATTCCATCTCTAGGATCTTTGAGCAACTTCAGTCGACTGAATCTTGGAAGTAACATGCTACAAGCTGAAGACTGGGCGTTTCTGACCTCCCTGACAAATTGCAGTCGACTGTTAATGTTATCACTGGATGGGAATTCTCTGGAAGGAAACCTTCCAGAATCAGTCAGCAATCTTTCCAGAAACCTGGAACGGCTTAACTTTAGAGGCAACCAAATTTCAGGAAATATACCAGATGCGATAGGCAACCTTGTGAATCTCACTCTGCTTGCCATGGACCACAACATGCTTTCAGGAAGCATTCCCTCAGCTATTTGTAATTTAAGAAACTTGATTGTTCTGACACTGTCCGCGAATAGATTGTCAGATGAAATGCCATCGACAATTGGCAATCTCCCTCAACTGAACCAGCTTTACCTGGATGATAACTTATTGTCTGGAAACATACCGGCAAGTCTAGGACAGTGCAAAAGGTTGGCTATGCTAAACTTATCTGTCAATAACCTTGATGGATCCATACCAAGTGAAATCCTGAGCATCTCTTCGCTTTCTTTGGGGTTGGACTTGTCAAACAACAACCTTAATGGAACAATACCATCAGAAATTGGAAAACTGATCAATCTTGGCCTATTGAATGTTTCCAGCAACAAATTATCTGGTGAGATACCAACTGAACTTGGCCAGTGTGTTTTCTTGTCATACCTTCAGATGGAAAGAAATATGCTTAGTGGGATTATTCCTCAGTCTCTCAATGGACTAAAGGCCATGCAGCAGATGGATCTCTCTGAAAACAACTTATCAGGTCAAATTCCAGAATTCTTCGAGAACTTCATGACCTTGGATTATCTTGATCTGTCATACAACAAACTGGTAGGACCAATTCCAACCAGTGGTATCTTCAGAAATTCAAATGCAGTCATGTTGGATGGTAACTTGGGATTATGTCAACAAATTGCTATATTTTCATTGCCGATCTGCCCCACCACATCAACAACAAAAAGAAAATTTAATGCATGCCTGCTGCTCATAGTAGCCCCACCGGCTACGATTGCTTTGTTGTCATTTCTATGTGTTGTTGCCACTGTTATGAAGGGAATAGCAACCCAACCACCTGAAAGCTTCAGAGAGACAATGAAGAAGGTGTCATACGGAGACATTCTTAAAGCTACAAATTGGTTCTCTCCAGTCAACAAGATCAGCTCAAGTCATACGGCATCAGTATACATCGGTCGCTTTGAATTTGATACATACATTGTTGCCATCAAGGTATTTCATCTTGATGAGCAAGGTTCACTTAATAGCTTTTTCAATGAGTGTGAAGTCTTGAAGCATACCCGCCATCGCAATCTAATTCAAGCAATCACCTCGTGCTCAACAGTAGATTTTGAGAATAATGAATTCAAAGCTCTGGTATATGAGTTCATGGCAAATGATAGTCTAGACATGTGGATACACCCAAGTCTACACCAAGGTAGACCAAGGAGGGTGTTAAGTTTAGGTCAACGAATTAGTATTGCCGCAGATGTGGCTTCTGCTCTTGACTATCTGCACAACCAGTTGATACCTCCATTGATTCACTGTGATTTGAAGCCTAGCAATGTTCTTTTGGATTATGACATGACCTCACGCCTTGGTGACTTTGGGTCAGCAAAGTTTCTCTCTTCAAGTCTTATTATTAGCAGTCCAGAAGGCTTGGTTGGTGCCTCAGGAACCATTGGGTATATCGCACCTGGTAAGTTGTACTATGCCATATGGCTCCTACATTGGGAGGACTATAAACTTATCTCTGATCTCTCATCATTTTTTGGTTAGCTTCTCAATTTTTCTATGTGCATTGTTGTGTGCATCTATTTCACAGAGTATGGGGATGGGATGCAAAATCTCAACAGGTGGTGATGTTTATAGTTTTGGGGTGCTCCTACTAGAATTGCTCACAGCAAAGCGACCAACTGACGAATTATTTGGCAACGACCTCAGCCTTCACAAGTATGTGGATATAGCATTCCCTGATAAAATCAATGAGATTTTAGACCCCCAAATGCAAAATGAGGAGGATGAAGTTGTTTGTAATCTACGTATGCAAAACTATATCGTACCATTGGTCGAAATTGGCCTGATGTGCTCCATGGAATCACCAAAAGATAGACCAGGAATGCAAGATATTTGTGCGAAAATTGTTGCCATCCAGGAGGCATTTATTCAAACCTTTTGATAAAGGCAAGGTGATAATAGAGATGCATGGAATTTTGGCTAGGGATGATGATTTGATTTAAGAAGACCAGAGTTGTGCATTATTCAAACCAGCTGGAGAAACTCAGAAAAGTATCATGCAATTTAACAATAATGGGGCTCAACCTGCTATACACAACTGAGATGAAGTATGGTGAAAGATTTAAGGTGGGCTCTAAATTTCTTATTCTCCAGCAAAAAGTCGAAAGACTGAGGCTAGGCGTGGTCAGTTAACTCATCAAACACTGTTGCAGAGATTGCGATGTAGCAGCATTTTATACTTAATTATTTTCTCATTCAGTTGTGGCTAGAGATGGCAACAGGTAAAATCCGCGTGGATACAAGGTCTAGGTATCCATACCCGCGAGCAAAAAACCAAGCCTGCGCCCGCGCCCGCTATCCGCCACGGGCAGAAAACCGCGCCCATGCCCGCTGTCCGCGGATAGCGCATGCCCGCGGGCATGCCCGTGTACTCGCATAGCATTTATACAACAGTAAGGCAAGAGACAAAAACCATCAGGCAACACATAAATACAACTCTCAATTCTAGTTTTTCACCACGTTAAACAACCATCAGGCAAGAGACAAAAACCATTAGATAAAGGTCTAACCAAGCAAATAAATAAGTCTTACACACATTAACAATTTAACAGAAATAAAGGTCTAACCAAGCAAATAAATAAGTCTTACACACATTAAGCCGTACAAGTCATTATTCAACACCATTACATAAAAAGTTCAACCAAGCTTAGTCGGAATCATCAGCAGTGATGCAAGATTCTAAAATCATCTCTTCTTGAATGTCTTGAAGGCATGACCAGAAGCTATCCATCCTTCCATCAGCATCATCTACAATAAAATTTCATATATTTTAGTAGCTGCAGCTAATAGTTCTTATATGCAAATGAACAATCTATTACAGTAGTAGTGTAGTACCTTTTAGAGTGTGACGAAGCCAACTTTGGCTACACATCAAAGCTTCCAACATTTCAGGAGTAAGACGGCTGCGATGCTCACTTGAAACCCTTCCACTAGTACTAAAAGCTGATTCAGAGGCTACGGTTGTGATTGGAATAGCCGAGATGTCACGAGCAATTTGCCTCAAAGTAGGATAATGAGTTCCCTCCAACTTCCACCAACCAAGGACATCAAAATAATCATTCTCATCATAAGGAAGGGTTTCTTCGTCCAAATAACGATCTAGCTCATTCTTACTTCTAACAAAGCTAGTAGTCTTCTTATTTCCTGAAAGGGTTTTAAAAATAGACAACTTGTGGCTTCCAAGGCATGAAGAACTGTCTAACTAATTTGTTTTTTTTTATTTCTGCAAATTGCTCTATATGACGTTCCTCTAGTGGATTTTTCTTTTTTCTTTTTGAAAGATCAACACGAGTGGATTGCAAGCTAGGCACTCTAAGTTGGGAAAGGTTATTCAAAAGATCAACCCATGTCCAACAAAATAGTAAGCCTCCACAGAGAGTAGAAAGTACTATGCAGTACCCCTCGTACTTTAGTCATCCAGAAATGAATCCTATAGGTAAACGGTTTATCTCTTTATTAGCCCAAACACCAACAAATAAAATAGCTAGATATTTCAAGGCAATGAAAAGAAATTAAGAAGCATTCTAGGCCAAGACAACTTAAATGTGAATGAAACACAAGCAATCTCAACAATAATCCAACAAGCAGTACAATCATCACTCACTTCTTGTTGCGCCGCTTGGTCTTGGGGGCGCCCCCATCCTTCGAGCTTGGCAACAGGGCAGCCATACCGGTTGCGGAAGAGCAGCACGGCTCGGCCGTTGGGCGGCGCCATCCGGCGGAGCTCGGCGCGAAGGCACTCGTAGTCTGGGTTGTTTTCTGCACTGGCCGCCCTTCCACGGCAGCGCCTCGATCTCGCGCCACATGGATGCGTCGGCGCCGGAGCCGGCGCGCACGGCCTCCTCGGTCTGCAGCTGGACGTCGAACTCCAGCGAGACGGAGATGTTGTGACCGAGGAGCGGGAGGAGGAAGAGGAGGCGGCGGGTCGCATCGCCGCGGCGCCCGCGGCTGCTGCGGTGGAGGCGGCAGAACAGTGAGTGGAGAGGAATGGCCGGAGCATAATGCGGCAGGCGGCGGCGCGCGTCGGTCTCGCGCGCTCTGGCGGGGCCGGGAGCGCCGGCGAAGTGGCGGCCAGGTCGGGAGCGGCGGCACATGGCGGTGGGGCTGGAAGCGCTCGGCGATCTGACGGCGAGCCTGTGCACGGCGGGGAAGAGGAACGAGAAAGAAAACAAACGAACACTGTGTAATCTGTAATCACCGGTGTTGGTGGATAATTTTTTTTTTGGGTTTATTATAATTTTGTAAGTTCGAAGAAATGCCATTACTATTCACCTATTTAAAAACCTGCCATTACAATTCTTATTCACCTTAATCGTGTCATTTTCTACATATTCGACAGCGTCTCGCCCTCGTGCAGGTGACTAAAGGTCAATGTATTCTCCTGTGTCCCAAAATACCCATGCTTCTTCCCTCTCCCTCCACTCGCTGACGCGTGGGACCCACAAGTCAGCTCCTCCTTCAACCTCCAGCCAGCGCATGGTCTAAGTCCAACTCTGCTTCACGACCAAGCTCAACACGGGAGGCTACCGGACGTCGGCGGCCGCTCCTCCCCAAGCCCCCCCTCGCCCGCTACCTCCTGCTCGCCCAAGGCCACGCCGCCCGCAGGGCAGGGCCAGCTGGTGGTAGATCTGGTCGTCAACGCTATGGCGGACGGTGGTCCCATGCAACCATGGCGGACGGAGGTCCCGCACGGGCGGTCGGGGCAGTCGTTGTGTAGGCGAGATGCCATGCGGCGTGGCACGCGCTGCTGCCTCCGAGCATGATGAGCGCCATCATCACGAGCGCCATGGCAAAGAAGAGAGATGAGGCAGTGGATCCGGAAGCCATGGCTACTAGCTAGCAGAAGTGTGTGCTCAGGAACCTAGCTAGCTAGAAACTGAAGGCGCTTGGTTGCGATGGAGATGCAAAGACATGGGTCCTTGCTGGGCGCTCCCTCACCCTCTCCGCTGCTGTGCGTTGGTGCCATGGTCGCAAGCTCGAAGCCGAGCTTGTCACCATTGTTCTCGGCTACCCTCACCACCGCTACCAGCACTACCAACGCCCCTAGGCTCGCCCCATCTTCTTCTCTTTCGGACGCGTGCTCGCATGAGCTTTTGCCGCTGGAGACAACCGTTCGTCGTCGTCTTCGCGACCCCTTGCCGCCGCACGCCGCCTCTGTTCCACCGCGCCATACGCGACGCGCACACGGGTCCCGCTCCCAGCGCTCGGGCCACACTGGGCAGCCGCTGCAGGTCCCAGGGCCGTAGGCCCAGCGAATCCCGCCGGCCTGCCCCGCTCGCCGCTGCCAATCGCTTGAGATGGAGCCGCAGAGCAAGCGCATGTCGTTGAGCTCACTGCCCATGACCGCCTCTGTGACGCCTGCGACTCTGAGATGGTTGGTGATGCGACGCGATGCGGCATGGCCGTGCGCGCGAGTTGGAGTGGCGCGAGCGCGAGGCGTGGCCGCGGCTGCTCGCCAGCTCGCCCATTTGCCGGTGGCTGCTGCTCAGCAAGGAAGATGAGGAGAGGAGGAAGAAGAAGATGACATTTGAGGCCTACGTGTCAGTGAGTGGAGGGAGAGAGAAGCAGCAGGGTTATTTTGGGACATACGAGAATACATTGACCTTTTGTCACCTGCACGTGGGTCCGACGTTGTCGAATACGTAGAAACTGGCACAATTTAAGGTGAAGAAGAATTATAATGGCAGGTTTTCCAAATAGACGAATAGTAATGGTGTTTCTTCAAACTTGCAAAATTGTAATGGCAGCAATCCAAAAAAAACCATTTTGTTCACTCCATGAGAGGTAAAAAAAGTGTTTTATCGTATTTTTTAGAAGCTCTATGAAATTTATGGATTTAGTCCACTACTACAGGATGGCCTTGTTATCCCGGGCGGTAACGGCCTTTAGTCCCGGTTACCGCGCCGGGACAACGATCCCGGGACTAAAGGTGGAACATTCAGTCCCAGGTCATCGAGCCGGGACTAAAGAGGTACCTTTAGTCCCGGTTGGTGTTACCAACCGGGACTAAAGGTCCTCCAGCCGAACAAACATAGCCACACCCTTTAGTCCCGGTTGGTAACCCCAACCGGGACTAAAGGTTCCTTTTCTTTTTGATGGAGCTGGATTCTATATGGAGCTGGACTAAACATGGCCGCACCCTTTAGTCCCGGTTGGTAACTCCAACCAACCGGGACATAATTCCTTGAAGGACGTCCTTAGATCTAAATTTTGATGGAGCTGGATTCTATATGGAGCTAGTTGTTTCACTAAGAATTCATAGAGTGAAATTGTTTTTAACTGATGTAGTATTGCCGGAGCTCTTCCAAACATTCAATGATGTGAATAGATTTGGTTGCAGATACTTTTTCTTACGTCTAAACAGAGGACGAGACTCGGACTTGCGTTACAGGTGGATGTGCTCCTTACTTTAGTTAGAAGATTTGGTTACTAAAGACGGGGTACCAGATATATAGCAAGGAATTATGTCTAGCAAGAATAAGGCAGGAGAAAAATATTTGATCTATGGTATACCTTAAACTATGTAGCTGGGGTGGGATGGCCTTATCCCATTAGGGACTGTTTGCATAAAACAATTGACCCTAAAAATCATTCTTTCAGGAACGATTTCTTATCTCAACCATCCTTAAAAGGGTCATTTCTAGGAACTGTTGACTTAGTCAACCACTCTTAAATCGGTTTCAGAGGCGATTCACTTACTTTGGAATTAGCCTCCCAACAATTAAACTTATAGCTTTTCTAAATAAACTCGGATAAAGATAAATTGTATATCAAAATTATAGAGCTCGATAAAATCTAAAGCTTTATACAGCCTGTTCGGAACTGTTGGCTTGTTCATTGCTAGTTCGTGAGGAAGTACTGCTGGCTGGTTTGTGTGAGAGAAAAATACCGTTCTGGCTGGTTCATGTGAACAGTGCCCGCGTGAGGGGGCTGGTCAGTCAGCGAGCCCAGCCGAACGGGCTGATAGTTGATAGCTTTATTATTTAAAATTATTTAGGGACCCAAATATACATTGGGGGAGGGGATCATCTCTCCTTGTGCGGACTTCCATCCAGAAAGCGATTAGAGTGATAGGACGCCACTATCAACGAGGGATTGAATCTACGCCTATGTGGCAACAGACCGATGCCAAATGACGCTTAGATCCATTGTCGTTGCTTGATTGGCAACGGTGGTGGAAGCGGTGGACGCTTTCGGGACATCTTTCTTCTGACTGTCCTTCACCGGCTTCACTATGGGACATCAATGTCACGTGTGGTGTCACATTGAATTCAAATGCGGCTAAAATTCAATCAAATTTATTTTCCAAAAACCATTTTATTTTGAAAGTACCTCTCGTCATGTTGTTGACTTAGTCAACTTCATGACGAGTGGCATGTTGCAAAAACAATTTTGAAGTTATTGACACCAAAATTTGGATCGATACTAGGACTCCGGATTTCAAGATTTATTGGGGAATGCCGAAATGTATGTGAAATCAGCTGGCTGAGACACTATTGAAATCGGCTTAATTTCATGACGTCATCATCTTGAGAGTGGGCTCTACCGGTGGAAGATGGCGGTTATCAGAAGCAAGAAGACACGATGGACTTCATAGAATGGAAAGATTGGAGTCCAAGTTATCTTAATTTAGGATGTTTTGTCTTCTTTTCCAGATTTTGTAATTGGTCTTGTTCGACCAGGATTCATAATCGAGCCTAGAGTATAAATATTTAACCCTGGCTATTGTAATGGACATTCTTCGATCAAACACAAAACTCGTACCTTTTACTTTTTGGCTTACGCCAACCCTAAGAGTAGGAGTAGAATAGATCTCGGTGAGTTCTTCGGGCAAGTAAGGCTGTATCGGTTCAGCCGACCTCCGATTTGTTTATGAGTACCGTCACGACTTATACTTTTGTTTATAAGGTTGCATCGGTCCGGTTGACCTCTTGTAAGCTTTGGTATAAGTTAGTTATCAACTTTTATCAGTAATTGTAAGGCTGCATCGGTTCGGCCGACCTCTTGCAATTCCTGATACAAGTTATTTATCGATTCTTATCAATATTTGTAAGGATGCATCGGTCCGGCCGACCTCTTACAAATCTTGATACGAATTAGTTATCGGTTAAATCTATTAAGACTAGTAGGGTTTCCTTACTGTTTTAGTAGATTTGCTAGTTATAGATCTTGTTATAATTGGTATTTTTACTATTTGTAACAACATCATCCCTTACCCGATTAAGATCGAAATGGATCGGCTTTATATCTTATCAAACTATCGTCTTGTTGCTTTATCTCGCCTATATCTCACTTCGACAATGGTTTCGGCTAGATTAGTCGTTTTATTCCAATCTTGATCGAAGATAGCATGTGGTCAAGGCATGTTTGATCTTAAGTAAGCTTGTTAGTTGATGAAATTTAGTCTAGAACTGTTATTATGGCTGTCATTGATCCGGTCGACCCCCACTGTTAGCACTATAGATAAAAAATTATCAATTGACAAGTTAGCTTATGGTCAAACATAGCCTCTGACTATATGCTATGTTTGTACGTGCTTCCACAATCATAACATGTTTTCATGACTCTATTAAATATGAATAGATTTACCAATTGCTAGCTTCTGATCTAGGGTCTTACTGTCAATGTTGCATCAACGGACTCGACATGTTGACAGTACAATAGATTAAGTTTAGTCAGTTTATAGATTTATTTATATCTAACGGTTGATTGCTTGCATGTTATGAGTTTATCTTCATACACTTGGGCTGCTTTGCCGATAGTCCGAGCTTCCACGTGTACGATCTTCACGATTCTATTGAAATATGAGTAGATTTTCTGATTGCTAGCCTCTAATCTAGGGTCCTCTTGTCAATGCTGCATCAGCTGACTTGACTTGTTGACATTACAGTAGATTGAGTTTAGTCAGTTCGTAGATTTATTTATACCCAATAGATGAGTATTTTCATGTTATACAACATAATCTCCGGAATCGGCTATTTAGCCGATAACTTGCTTATTGAGGATACATTGCCTATTTTAATGATTGTACTTGTTTTTGTCTTGGTCAAAAGCTAGTATGATTCTCAATCAATATAAATGCCTTCACATCTATTCTTTCCGCTTTTGCATGTTTTCATGATCATCGACCGTTAAGATCTACATAATTAATATATGATAATTGCCGATAATGTTTATTTTATTCACTCTGCATCCTGAACATGTTGGATATCGACTCTTTAGTCAATAGCCCTATCTCATCGGCTATTTAGCCGTACATTTGGAACTATCTGGAGCAACGCCGATATGTTCCACCTTAAATTACTGATCAATCTCTTCTCCTTGTCAATTATAGGGTCAAATTGATTAGCACGTCTCAGGCCACGACCATCCGGTCCTGTGTTTCCGAAGTCCTGGGAGATCTCGGGATCTGCTCCACGTGGTTTCTCCCGGCTTGCTGTGCTGGCAGCGAGGCTGGCGCGCACGCGCCACGTTCATTTTTTTCAACGTCAACAGAAGTCATGATTTTGAAAACAGGGTGAGAAGAGAAAACTTTTGAATTAGGTTTGACCTAACAACTACATGACACACATATTAGAGATTTTTTTTTGAAAGTTCATATTTTTGTATTACATAAAAAACTGGTATATATGTTACATTAAAGGTGTCCAACAATTTCAGATTATCCCTCCAACGGAAATAGTCTTTTTTCACATGATTTGCTAGCCTTACATTTGGGTAGAGTTTTTTCCAACTAATGTTCACCCAAGTGATGTCCAGCTTACTTTAAAATTTGTGAGGATTTTTCATCATTAAGGCTTCGTTGTGAGATTTCAAGTTAGTCACCTATAGACCACCTTCATCCTTTGGCATGCACATCATTTCCCAAGCCGCCTTAAGAGGCCATTTTGCATTTAAGTCATCTCGTCTCCAGTGTTTTCTAAACTTGTCAATCTGCTTGATCATATAGAACGTTGGGAGAGAGGAGACCACAACATTAAACAATTGACTAGGAGCTATGGATCGAGCAACCAACAACTAATATGCACTGATATGGGCCAAGAATTCCTATTGATCGAGACAGGAAGTCATAGAAATTGTTGTGGTCTGGACAGAGACGTAGTGCGTATAGGTCCAGGAACTAATTACTACTCACTCTATCTCTAAGTGTCGTTGTGGTATTCGTACTAGTCAAATTTTCTCAAGTTTAACTAGATTTATAGAAAGTATTAGCAACATTATATTTGTATATCTAAATAAATTAATTATGAAAATAAATTTAATGATCTATCTAATGATATTAATTATGTACTATATTTTTTTTCGAAAGGTGGCAAAAAGCTTTTGCCGGATTTTTATTAGACGATAGAAAGGGAAAAAAGGGTGTTACAAAGTTTTTACAACCTCAACAACAGACTCAACTCTACTAAAGGCATATAGACCAAACCACTCTACTGAGGAAAGAAAACAAAACCAATAGAACTCTTAAAGAGAAAGGGAACAGACGAAAATAAACGCTACTGATGAGCTTCTGCATTTGGTCTTGTGGCCAATCGGAATTGATCAATCTCCTCCTTGCATAAGAATGCCACCTCCCTTGGCTACAAGCTTTTGTTTTGGAAAGTTCTTCTATTTCTCTCTTTCCATATGTTCCACCAAAAATAGATCATGAGGCCATCAAAGTTTTCCTGTGAGGTTTATCTATCCGCAGCCTACATCTGCGCCAGTAACCATGGAGCGACCCATTGTCTCCCACTGTGTTGATTGCTGAGAGCCCAAACCAAGTTTTCAAGATGGACCATACTTGTTTTGAGAAGGGACAACCCTTGCACAAATGTGTGGGGTTTTCTGGATCAACTCCGCATAGTTTGCATATAGGGTCATTTGGACAATTTCTCTTTATCAAATTGTTTGCCGTGGGGATCTTCTTATGTAGCAACGTCCACACGAAAAATCTGCATTTCGGCTCAGCCCTAGCCTTCCGTATCGGCATGATCCGTAGCTTGCTGTATGATCCTTCAAATTGAATGCGGTACGCACTCTTGGATGTATACTCTCCATCTGCCGTCCAGCGCCATATTATGCTGTCCTCCCTACTAGCGTCAAGCTGTACAGCTTCCCACAGTCGGACGTATTCCTGAATTTTGGCAGTTGACAGGATTGGGGTGATGTGAGAAATCCACTTATTGTCCTGTATTGCCTTTTGCACCATGACGTTCTTCCTCTTGGCTTTCTTGAATAAGGTTGGCGCAAAGCTCTTAGGCGCCATTCCTTGCACCCACGATGAAGTCCAGAATTTGGCCGTTTTGCCATCGCCGATCATTACTATCGTCAATGCTGCGAAGAGGTCCCTGTCCCAGCCATCACATGGTAGTTCTAATTTGTTCCATGCCCTTTCCTATTGGCGCCATTGGAACCATAGCCAACGTAGGCGAAGCGCTCATGCGAAACGTTCCAAATCTAGAATTCCTAGCCCTCCCTTAATCTTGGGACGACAGGATGTAGTCCAGTTGACGATCGAATGTCCTCCATAGACCTTGTCGGGTGTCTCTCCCCTCCAAAGAAAGCTTCTTCTCATTCGATCAATCCTTTTTATAAGCCATTTGAGTTCAGGGGAACACCGTCATGTGGTAGATTGGTTGAGAGGAGAGCACCGTTTTTACCAATGTATCCCAGTTGAAGATAAGAATCTCCCCTTCCACCCTGGCAATCTTGCACCAATTTTATCCAAAAGGGGTTGCACATCTATTTTCCTCAATTTCCGCACATGGAGAGGGAGGCCGAGGTATTTGCCAGGGAAGTTGCAAACTTTGCCAGGGAAGTTTTGAAGTAATTGCATGACTGTGTTGGTGTCTAATTTGATCGGGTAGATTTCTGTTTTGGAGATGTTGATTTTGAGTCCCGAGCATTCTCCAAAGAAATTAAGGATTCTATGTAAATGATCGATTTTTAGGTTACTGGGGGATGCAAAAATTGCCGCATCATCCGCATATAGTGAACACCGAAGGTTCGCTGCCCTTGGTAAAACTGGATTCAGAATGCCTCTATTCACAGCGACCTCGATGATGCGCTGTAATGGGTCAATAGCTAAGATGAACAGTAGTGGTGAAAGGGGGTCCCCCTGCTGAGCCCCCTCTCATGTCTTATCTCCTTCGTCGGCTGACCATTGATCAGAATTCTTGAGGTTGCCTAGCCAAGTAAAGCCGCGATCCAATCTCTCCATTTTGTGCTGAACCCCAAGTTTTCAAGTACCTCTAGCAGGAAGCTCCATCCAATGGAATCGAATGCTTTGGATATGTCTAATTTTATGAATAGGGTCAGCTTCCTTCTCTTATGTAGTAGTTGGATCACCCGTTGCGCATAGATAAAATTATCATGGATGCACCTCTCCTTTATGAATGCATTCTGAGCGTTAGACATAGGGTCATTCATGTGAGGTGCCAGTCTGTTTGCGAGTAATTTCGTAATGATTTTCACAAAGCTGTTGATTAGGCTTATAGGTCTGTAGTCTGATAACGCGGCTGCATCCTGGGTTTTAGGCAACAGAACAATGTTTGCAATGTTGATCAGGTGTAGTTTCGATGTTTGGTTATTGAAAAACTCATGATCGCCTGTATCACATCGTCTTTGATGACTGGCCAACATTTCTTGTAGAAGCATCCTATAAATCCGTCAGGACCGGGCGCCTTTTCAGATGGCATATCTTTGATTACAGCCTCAATTTCTTGCGAGGTGAAGGGTGCGTCGAGATCCTCCAGATCATGGTGTTCATAGCCTAACTCCTCCCAATTAATTGCTCTGGTTCTTATACTCGGAGAGCCCACCAGGTTTGAGAAATGATTGAAAGCCAGAGCCGATTTGTTTTCCTGCGAGATGACCGGTCTCGAGTCTCCATTGAGGGTGGCAATGAATGATTTCTTTTTCCTCATGTTTGCATGCAGTTGGAAGAAACGCGTGTTGGTGTGTCTCCCTTCCGAATCCAAGTTAGCCTTGAGTGTTGGCGAGCTCATGATTTCTGTATATAGCTGCGATCCCCATGGATTTTGTTTTGAGATACTTCTTGAACTCCCATTCTTCCTGTGTGAGAGATCTCTCTTCTTGTGCCTTTTCTAAGTTTGCCAGGGTTAGAGTTAGAATGGCCCAACTCAATTTCCAACCACCGAGGGATTTTCGCCGCCAATTCTTTAGAGCTTTGGTTGTCCGTAGCATTTTGACATGGAGCCGAAGGATGGCGTCTTGAATGTTCACCGGTTTGATCCATGATTCTTTAATGGTATCTAGGAAACCTGGTCTATGCGCCCAGTGAGTCTCAAATCTAAAACCTACGTAAAAATCCAGGCTAACATCCCCTTGTAAAAATAAAGCGCTATGGTCCGAGCCAAGTGAGGCCAACGCTCGGAGGTCGGTTCTTGGAAACAATTCAAGCCAATCCGCGGATGCAAAGAAATGGTCAATTCTTGTCATTGTTGGAGATTGCTAATCGTTGCACCAGGTATACTTCCTCCCCCTTAGATCAATCCTAGCGAGTTCTAGATTGTCTACTGTTGATCTGAATTTGTTAATCATTGGCAGGTTAAGACGTGCGTTGTTTTCCTCTTGCGCATTTAGGATTAAGTTGAAGTCTCCCAGCACCAGCCAGGCTGGTAGGCAAAGTGTGCGCAAATCCGTGATCTCCTGGAGAAACAAAAGTTTATCCGCATCACTCTAGGCGGTCCGTAGACCCCGGTTATGGTACAAGTCTTATTTTCTGCTAGCATCGTTATCGTTGCCGATACTATGTGGGCGGCGAGGTGTGGTTGGCTTATGTTGAAAAAACGATCGGATGCAGCAGTAAGTATTCCTCCGCTAGCACCCGCTAGCACCCACGGAAGGCAGAAACGCTACGTTGTTCGCCAATTCTTCCCCGATTGTCTCAACTAATAGACTACGTGTCCAGGTGCTGATTTTTGTTTCCTGTAGACAAACAATTGTAGCACCAGTAGATAATACTTGGTTTCGAACAGATGCGCGCTTAGCCCCGTCGTTCAAACCTCTCACATTCCAACACAGCAGGTTACAATTCTTAGCCGACATAATGAATAATTCTTACTACTTGCTCACGACTGAGAGTGGCCGAGGGCAACAGAGCCAGCAGACCGCGGTTCTCTCCCGAGGTCCAAAGAGCGCAGATGGGGAGGGCCGAAGGCAACAATGCCAGCAGGTCCCAGTTATCTACCCAAGTCCTGTTCATACATGTTTTCCGCCGAAGGCTCCAGGGCCAGCAGGTTAACCAGGATCACTTTCATCTCCCACCGGAAGTTCTTGCTCTATGGTTGGGTTTTTGCACAGGTGATGAGTGATTGGCGTTTAGGGATGGCCTAGGTTGTTCTATGATTACAGACTCATCATGCATCCCATGTCCGAGTACCATCCCCAGATCGGCCAGTGCCTCCTCGGCTGTCTTGCCTGCCTCCTGCTCTGTAGATGAAATAGGAGTTGTATTAGGCGTTGTAGCTGTGTCTGTACACGCGCAATTAGCAGTAACCTCAAACGCAGAACTATCAGTAGCATTAGGAGTAATATTAGGAGGTGATGTTTCCTCACTTGGAGTGATGCCACAGTAGTCACTGCTTGCGGGCTTGCCTTGCATCCCCTCAGGTTCTGCCATCTCTGCAGAGGCATTATCAGAATTAACAACATGAGGCATTGTTACAGGTTCAGTTACCCTAGTGTCACAGAAATTGAATTGCTCACTCGTGAAGGAGTTGTTGGTAGTGTGGCCATCCTGTCCCCCTTCCTTCTCCTTGCTGCTGCTCAGGGTGGTGCTGTTAGCCACTGTATATGAGGAATTCAACATGACACAATCAGCGACCACACGATCAGTATCGTCAATTTGGATTGGAGAGGAGGAAGTACCCTTGATAAGCATAATGCTGTCTTCAGTGATAGAGCGCTTGGGGGGGGGGGGGGGGGGGGGGGGGGGGGGGGGGGGGGGGGGGGGGGGGGGGGCGGGAGGTGGGGGGTGGCTTCATCTCAGTTGCAATAGGGTCTGCAAAGGAGACCCTCTTTGCCTTCTTCTCTTTCTTGTGTTCCTTAACCTTCCAGACTTGGGCTGGCGCCTGGTAGGCTCCACCTGACGGCCTGTTCCTTCGTGGTGGTGATTCACCCCGGCCGCGTCACCTGTTGGAGCTGATGCAATCCTCAGCGCCTCCCCTGCAGCAAGAGTTCCTTGCCCAGGCGGAGAGGCTGCGGTGACGACGGTTGCCGTGGTTGCGCCTGCCATCGTAGTCGTCGTCATCCCGGCGTGGCCCCATGTCACGGCCGCGGTCGTGGCCAGCACGCCTCCCGTGGAGGCGCTCCCCCTTCGTGTCCAGCACGCCATAGTCCCAGTCGAAGACACGGTGAGCCTTGCGGTTTGCAGGTCACCCAATCCTCCCCGGCTCCTGCAGGAAGGTGAGGTCATCCACCACCTCCAGATGGTTGCGCAGAATGTAGACTTGACCCCGCTTGATGTCGACCGGCTCGTCGTGGTGTGGATGTCCCCTGTCCGGCTCGGTGACTGTGAGCTGGACCTCCGTGGGGATGTCGCACGGGTCACAGCACCAAGCCCAGAGGTCGAAGGACCTGGTGCGCTGGCGCCTCCGGGTCGTCTCCTCCAGGTAGTGGATGGCGCAGCTCTTTCCGAGCGCCTTGGTTGCCACCTCCTCCGCCCAGCAGTGCACCGGGATGCCCTCGATGCGGACCTTGACGCGGAACTCCCAGCTGACGTTGTTGGCATAGCGGCGCTCACTCCATGCTGCGAACTGGAAGCAGCGGCCGTTGTCGAGGAGGACGCCCACGTCCACCACACGCTGTCTGTCCCTTGGGTTGTTGAAGATGACCAGGAACTGCTCGGGGAAGTGCTTGAGCACCTGGACGTCGTCGTGGTGGATGTCGAGCTGGTTGCGGAGCGCGTCCCCGAGGTGGTGGTGTGGCTTCGTGTTGTGGCTGTTGCCGGGGAACCAGCACACCGCCGCCCTGCCGATGAGCTCGTCCCGGCGCCGGCGGATGTCACCCGTGGCCGACACTATGCAGTAGCCGCGCGCGGGCCTGGCCTATGGGTCGCCAGGGTACCGAGCCACCGCCATGCCTCCCTGGTCCTCCTCCTTGCCCTCCCTGCCTCTGACCACCTCCGCGAAGGAGCGGTGGTCGATCTTGTGCCCACTGTGGCCTGAGCTCTGCTTGTGAGTGTTGGCGTGGTGGCGTTGCTCATGGTGGATCTCTCTTTTACACTGGAGCCGCCGTGAGTTGAGAGAGCACTCCTTAGCTCTGTGCCCGGACTGGTAGCATTTCCAGCATCTTGGAGGTGTTAGGATAACAGAGTGCCTCTAAACCGTAGATCAGGGTAAGCATCTTACTTAGAGTTCCTCTAGATCGCCCTGGCGTAGTTGCGCCGCAGCCTCGAGTACGCCGGTGTCGAAGGAGCTCGGCGCGGTGGAGAGGAGGCGAGGTCCAGTGGCCCGGCCGTGGTGACACTGCAGGGGCGATGCAGAGGTGACGACGGAGTCGGAGGAGCTTCCCGTCGCTAGCAGCACTCACTTTAGATCGGATTAGGTTTCTCTGTGGGTGGTTACAGCGGCTCCAGTCAACCTCGTTGTCCGAGCCGTGATCCCCACATATCTTTTATAGTGCTGTACGACAGGGGCCCACCAACTATATTAGGGTTGGGCGCCCCCGATCAGAGCGCAGATCCAAGGGTGGGCCTATTGGTGGAGATCAACTAACATTCTCCCCCTTGATCTCAATATCATCTTTCAATTTCATATCATTTACTTTTGTTCATTCCATTACAGATTAGCGCATAGAGCATGTTTCATCGTCACGGTCAATTGCCGATAGATTTAACAGTTACAACACCCCACTCTGTTCTGAAATAGATACTTAACTTTTGGGCCTTCTTTTGTCCAGGAATTTTAGGCTTTCCCTTAAACCCATGCTAGCTACATGTTCTCTGAACACGTTGGGTGGTAAGCCTTTTGTAAGCAGATCTGCGAGCATCTTTTCGATACTTATATGCTCAAGACTTATGACATGATCCCGGACTTTATCTTTCACAACAATATACTTTATGTCAATGTGTTTGGCAGCACCACTTGACTTATTGTTGTGAGCATACTATACTGCCGGATTATTATCGTAGTATAACTTAAGTGGTCTATAGATGTCGTCAACCACCTTCAAAACCCGGGTATGAACTTCTTTAGCTAGTTCACCTGCCCCGTTGCCCCATAACACGCTACAAACCGTCATACATTGTAGACGATGTAGTGACGGTTTGCTTTGAGCTTTTCCATGAAATAGCTCCCTTTGCGAGAGTGAATACATATTCAGACATGGATTTTCTATCATCTCCCGCATAATCAGAATCTGAATATCCCACTATATGGAGTGAATCAGATCTTCTATACGTCATCATGAGGCTTTTCGTTTCTTGCAAACAACGCAAGACTTTCTTTACTAATTTCCAGTGTTCTATTCCAGGATTGCTCTGGAATCTGCCAAGTAACCCGGTAACAAATGCCAAGTCAGGGCACGTACATGCTTGAGCATATTGCAAGCTTCCGACAGCTGAAGCATATGGAACCACTTTCACTTGATCGATCTCATATTGGTTCCTGGGGCATTTAAAATCCCCATATCTGTCGTCCTTGACTATAGGAGCAGGTGAGGGACTACATTTGTGCATACATAATTTCTTTAAGATCTTTTCTATGTATGCCTTTTGTGACAGTTCTTATACCCCTTTACTTCTATCTTGGTGAATCTCGATCCCTAGAATGAACGAAGCTTCATCAAGATCTTTCATATCAAATTTTGAGGACAAAAACTTCTTTGTCTCCAGTAGTAGACTGACATCACTACTAGCAAGTAAGATATCATCCACATATAGGACAAGAAAGATAAACTTCCCATTCTTAAACTTTGCATAGACACAATTATCCTCTACATTCTCTTTAAAACCCAAAATTCCTTATTGTCTGATCAAACTTCAAGTACCACTGTCTTGAAACTTATTTTAATCCATAAATGGATTTCTTTAGGCGACATCCCATTCGTTCTTTTCCTTCCATGGCAAAACCCTTCGGTTGTGCCATGTAAACATTTTCCTCCAAGTCTCCATTGAGAAATACCGTCTTTACATCCAACTGATGTAATTCTAAATCGTAATGTGCCACTAATGCCATTATGATTCTGAAGGAATCTTTACATGAGACTGGAGAAAAAGGCTCATTGTAATCAATCCCTTCTCTTTGCGTAAAGCCTTTTACCAAAAGTTGCACTTTATATCTCTCTATATTCCCTTGGGAGTCAAGTTTTGTTTTGTAGACCTATTTATAGCCTACTGTTTTGGCTCCTTTAGGAATTATCTTCAAGTCCCAAACTTTATTGGCATTCACTCCTTTAGGAATTATCTTCAAGTCCCAAACTTTATTGGCATTCATAGATTTCATTTCATCTTCCATGGCCTCAAGCCACTTTGATGAATGATCACTTTTCAAGGCTTATTCAAATGAGGTGGGATCATCCTCCATTTGAAATTCCTCAGTGTTGTATACTTCATTGTTAGTAGAAATAGCTGATTTCCTAACTCTTTGAGACCTTCTAGGAACCTCCATATTTGGCACATCTTCTGTTTGAGGCTGTTGTTGCTCCCCCTCATGTGTGGCAATAGGTTCTATAGGATCCTGAAGAACAAGTTCCTCATGGTCATTCATTGTTGGCACAGGCGGAATAACAACAGGTGCTGACACCACAGTATCTTGCACTGTCGGTGCAGCGACAGCAGGTAGTGAGAAAATTGGCTCATGAATCACACCTGCTTCTCTTCAAGGTCAATTTCTCGAGATACCATGCTCCCCCTCATCAATTCATCCTCTAGGAAGACAACATATCTTGTTTTCACAAACTTTGTATGTCTCTCTGGACAGTAGAAACGAAAACCTTTTCACTTTTCTGGGTAGCCAATGAAATGGCAACTTACTGTTTTGGGATCTAGCTTCCCAATATTTAGGTTAAATACTTTAGCCTCAGCAGGGCTCCCCCACACACGTAAGTGGTTTAGTGAGGGTACTCTTCCTATCCACAACTCATACGGTGTTTTGGGCACCGACTTACTTGGTACTCTATTGAGAATGTGAATGGCGGTTTTTAACGCCTCCATCCACAAGCTCAACTGTAAGGTGGAGTAACTTATCATACTGCGCACCATATCCATCAGGGTACAATTGCGTCTTTCAGCTACTCCATTCTACTGAGGTTCGCCCGGTGTAGAATACTGGGCTACTTTGCCATTCTACTGTAAGAACCTTGCAAATGGTCCAGGAACTTGGCCATATGGGGTATGCCGACCATAGTACTCCCCCCACGGTCGGACCTGACTATCTTAATCTTTAAATTACGTTGGTTTTCAACTTTTGCCTTAAATATCTATATTTATCCAATGCTTCTGTTCTTTCTTTGATTGGATAAATGTAGACATAACGGGAGTAATCATCTATGAATGTTATGAACGAATCATTACCATCCAAACTCTTTACAGGAAACTGACCACAGATGTCTGTGTGAATAATCTGTAAAATTCCTGCGCTTCGTTTGACATCTTTCTTAATTTTCTTTACATACTTTTCTTTATGTATTCTCTGCATTGTTCTAAATCTGAGAGCTCTAATGGAGGAAGAATATTATTCTTAACTAGTCTTTCTATTCCCCCCTCGAAAATATGGCATAAACGATAGTGCCATAATTTCGACGACGCATCGTGAGCTCTCTTATGCCACCATTTCCAGAGTAACTCTCTGTCACCAGCTGCTTTATCAGCTGGGTAGCATATGTCTTTGAAGAGCCAGTGAACTGACTCTTTATTCTATCGAGGTACTCGGTGATCGTGTCACACTCTGGGATTGAGCCCATAATTGTAGGCTCAATCGTGTTCTTTATCACAGCCAAATATTTCTTGTTGGCAGTGACCCACTTTCTATGCTCAAGGCCGTATGACATCTTTTGGGATTCAAAATCCCTCTCTTTAGTTGCCTAAGTGGCATCAGCCTCGTTTGTCTCCCTCACCGGTGCCACAGGATCAGTGGGACACGGTGAGGTGACTACCCAGTCCATCTCAGCCAAGATGAAGGCTAGGTCAATCTTTTTCTTAAACATAAAAATAACAATAATTGCATGCCTTGATTCCAACATTGGTCAAAATTAAGACATACAACTGTTCTTATACACTAATTCTACTTCACCGTTGGGCAGAAATAGAATTAATGCATAAATCATTAAAATTTACATATGTTCTTATACACTAATTCTACATCACCGTTGGGCAGAAATAGAATTAATGCATAAATCATTAAAAATCATGATATTGTTATTAACAACGTTGGTCAGAAAATAACAACATCATAATCAAGTTAAAATCTCTTTTTCTCTAATTAAATATCACGTTGGTTCAAAATAACTGGAGAATAAGCAATTTCTTTAGTAGCGGAAAACTCTCCTTTTCTCCAATTAAATATCACGTTGGTTCAAAATAACTGGAGAATAAATAATTTCTTTAGCAGTGAAAAAACTCTTAATTTCTTGAATTTTACCCACAGGGAAAAAATCTCTTTTCTATTTTCTTTAAGCCACTAATCAATTTCCATTCTTTTACAGCGGAAAAACTCTCAATTTCTTGAATTTTACCCACATGGAAAAAATCTCTTTTCTATTTTCTTTAAGCCATTAATCAATTTCCAGGAAATAAACATTTACTGGAAAAAGAAAAAGGAAAACTGATTCATTTCTATCACTGTTTTCGGCCCAACCGACAAAGCGGCCCACGGCCCACGCCCGCGCGCGCACTGTCCCGAGATCTCCCCCGCGCCCAGGCCACAACCTGGGCCTGGGCCGGGAAAATGGCCTGACGCTCGCGCCCGCCTGGGCTGAAAGCCAACCCAATCAACCGGCGCCGTTGGATTCAATCGGACGGACGAGCGGTGAGATCGGGTGAGTAAAAACCGCCGACGCCGGCCTCCTCCTGAAACCCTAACATCACTTTCTCCTTTGCTCTCTCTCTCTTCGCCGCTCTGGTTTCTCTCCTCAGCGCAGCGCAGCCGCAACCGAGCGAAGCGAGCAGGCGAAACGGTGGAGCGATGGCACCGTCGCCAGCCCCCTCGTTGGCGTGCGCGCTCCCCAGCGGGTGAGCGCGCCGCCGTCGAGCGGCCTGGCCGCGGTGCCCCCTTAGCCGAGCCCGGCGAGCAGCTCCCCGGCTCGGCCCTTTCTTCTCCTCGCGCGCCGATGATGCAGCAACACTGTGCAGCGGCGAGGTAAGCCCAAACGGCTCTTCCTCTTTTCCCTTTCCCCTTCTTTCTTCTGGGATTAACCTGATTTGGGGATGGGGTTAAAATTAGGGTTAGGGTTTCGGGATGGGCACTTCTTCTTCCCCAGAGGGACTATGGATTTTGGGGTTCGGCATCGTGTGCCGAGCCCTCTTTGTCTTCTTTCTTTCACCCAATTAGGGTTAGGGTTACACCGAACCCTCTGTTCTTCTTGGATCCGAAGGGATCTAATTCAATTCTTTTCTTTTCTAGTCTGTTTCTTCTTGGTTCTTTGCCGATTGGGGATTATGTGGCGTTCTATTCTTCTTCCCCGAGCTATTTGCGTGGGTTAGGGTTTGGCTTGGAGTGCCGAGACCCCTATCTCTTCTCTTCTCTGATTCGAACACGGATGTTCTTTTCTTGCCGTGCGCCCGAGAGGACGGCGGTGCGGCATCTTTCCCCGCTCGGTGGCGGTGGTGACTGGGAGTTGGGTGACATCCACCACCCCTGGTCCCTTTTCTGTTTTCTTTTACCCAGTTAGGGTTAGGGTTTCAATCTGAAACGGATTGAACCCTTGTTCTTTTTTATTTCTTTTCAATACTCTACCCCATACTGATCTACACACAGTTAACCTTGGCTCTAGTACCATTGTTAGGATAACAGAGTGCCTCTAAACCATAGATTAGGGTAAGCATCTTACTTAGAGCTCCTCTAGACCGCCTTGGCGCAGTTGCGTCGCAGCCTTGAGTACGCCGGTGTCGAAGGAGCTCGGCGCGGTGGAGAGGAGGCAAGGTCTAGTGGCCTGGTGGTGACACTGTAGGGGCGATGCAGAGGTGACGACGGAGTCGGAGGAGCTTCCCATCGCTGGCAGCACTCACTTTAGATCGGATTAGGTTTCTCAGTGGGTGGTTATAGCGGCTCCAGTCAACCTCGTCGTCCGAGCCATGATCCCCACATATCTTTTATAGTGCTGTGCGATAGGGGCCCACCAACCATATTAGGGTTGGGCGCCTCCGATCAAGGCGCAGATCCAAGGGCCCAATAGGCCGTTCGGCCTGTTGGTGGAGATCAACTAACAGGAGGCCGGTGACAGGAGGGAGCGATGTCATTTCGGGAAAAGCAATTAAAACATCTGCTCTCCATCTTACTCTTGAAGAAGACAGAGCCCGTCGATCTATCCCGAGCTCGATGTGAGCCATGGATGGACGTCCCCTATTAATCCTATTTTCTTCGGTGATATGTCTTAGCTGGTTCCCATCCTCCCTCAACATCCAAGATATGATTTCTCAGAGCAGCATCGGACACTACGTGAAAAAAGATTTGTAGCAATGGGATAAATTTTTTTGTAGGGGCGGCTAGTGATGGAGCCGCCCCTACAGTGGCGTGCTCGGGAGCCCAGAGACCAGCCGCCCCTACAAATAGAACAGCAGGGGCAGCTGGTGATACGAGCTACCCCTACAAATGGGTCTGATTTGTAGGGGCGGCTCACTCACCAGCCACCTCCAGTATTATGATGTGTAGAGGCGGCTCAATCACCGGCCGCCTCTACAAACGCTGCACGTACAAAAGGCCGCAGACTCCTTTCTCCTCCTCGGGTCGCTCACTCGCACGGTCGCACCCCGCCTCCACCTGCTCGCTCCCTCCCACACCACGACGCCCTCCTCACCTCCGCTGCCCTCCTCCTCGCCTTCCCCGCATAGATCCGGCCTCCTCCACCCTCCTCCTCACCTTCCTCGTGTAGATCCGGCCTTCTCCCCACCTCCCCCGCCCTCCTCTTTGCCTCCACTGCGGCGGCGCGGAGCCCCAGCCGAGGCAGCGCACGGGTGCTGGCTGGTGGCCGGTGGCAGATCCGGCCTCCTCCTCACCTCCCCCACCCTCCTTGTCTTCCCCGCGCAGATCCGGCCTCCTCCTCACCTCCCCCGCCCTCCTCCTTTCCTCCACTGTGGCGGTGCGGAGCCCTGGCCGAGGCAGCGCACGGGTGCTGGCTGGTGGCCGGTGGCAAATCCGACCACGGTGGCCCTAGATCCGGTCCCCACCCCCACGCAGCGAGCGGAGGCTTGGAGAGGGGCCCACCCGGAGCGACAGGATGCAGCCAAGGCCCGGAGCAGAGCACCCAGAGAGAGGTAGCCGCACCAGCATAGGTGGGACCCGACAGCTGCCGGTGGCCACTGGTGCGGTGCGAGCGCGGCGCACCCGCGCGGGCAGGACCCGGTGTTGGGCACGGGTGCAGGGCGGGCACCCACTCCCTCGGCGCGTCGTCGCAGCGGCGCGGATGGATGTCGCTCTGGTGAATCCCCGTCCTTGGCCGGATCCGTCTGCTGGGTGGCCAGATCTGTCGCCTGGTTGGCCGGATCCTTCGCCTTCTGGGCCCCTCCGTACGCCTCGGTCGTGGACAGCGACACGCGCGGGAGCGCTAGGGTTACCGCTTCCCCGCCATCTCTGGTACCCACCGCCGCTGCTCTCCCTGTTCGTCCTCTTTCGCTTATCTTTTCTGCTCGTCCACTCCCGATACTTGCTGGTGAGGCTCCATTCCTCTCCCTCCCCTCGTCCTCTTCCCACCTCTGTCCCTTTTCCTCTTCGGTTTTGGGGGATTCGAGTTCAATCCTATTAGATTTTGGGTTTGAATACATCTAGATGATTGATTTATTTTTCATGGAGGCTATTCTAAGCCACCGGCCTGATGATTAGCATTGTTTGCACAAAGAACGGAGATCTTAATGCACTTCCCGTCGAACCCTGCTTGACCGCTGTGGTGGATCATGTGATCCGTGGTACACAAGCTGGCTTGAGCTCAGTTCGTTCGCAGACATATTACCCCCTCTGTTCTAAAATATTTGAGTAGTTCTCTCTGTGAGAGGGAAACTAAAACCGCACACACATTTATCTATTTATTTATCTATGTGTGTGTGTATCATCTATGTGAGAGGAAAACTAAAACCGCACACACTTAGGTGGCTGAGCAGGCTCCGAAAAATACGTCTGTACATGCAGAGGTTAGGAAGGCTACCCCAAATTGGAAGAATGCCCTGCCAAAATTCACAGCTTATCTATCGAGTTCTTTAGCACTATTTTTTTAGAAGGTCAATTCTTTATCACTAAAGGAAAAGTTGTTCATGTTATAAAGCACTGCATTGCAACCTGGGCTGCTTGTGATGTGGTCAGCGTCATGTTAATTATTTCGCTTTAGCTTAACTGATATTTGAGTTACAAACATGCAGACATTTTGTCCTTTCTACATAAATTACTTTTGTCATGTATCTACTATCTATGTATCTAAAAAGCCAAAATGTCTTACAATTTGCAATGGAGAGAGTAGCTTACAAGGTGGATACGTAGATTTCCAAATTATTTTTACATATCTCTCTATTGAAATCAGCATGCCTGATCACTTAGAACAGGACATGGCTATTATCCTATTGATGATTTGCTATTTATGCTATGTACAGTTCTGCTTGCAGGTGTATGATGAGGCCAAAGGTATGCTAATTATTGTTCTCCCCGTTGAAAGTGAAAATATGGATATTGTGCTGTTACACAAATGCACAATGTCAATTGCTACTGTGAACATTGCTTTTATGGGCAGCTATGCTCTTCTAGAAGTGACTTTACTTTCAGTCAATTGTATTGTTGTCTGCTATTGCATACCCTTTTTCTTTTTCTGGGTTGTCATCTTGCTCCTACACAATGCAGGTGCCTATTGCCTAACAAACCTGCCTACCTTGTTCTCCTTGTCATGGATAGGATGGGAACGGAATGGCCAACATGATAATTATTGATTGGTATGTTTCTGAAGCCTCTAAAAATCATGTCTTCTTTCAAAAAAAATGTTACCTTTTCCATTGCCGCAGCAAAAAATTTAAAACCCTTTAAAAGAACATGCTGGTTTGCAGCGAGAAATGTCACTGGGAATTACTATTATTTATCTAACCGTTTCCTCTTAATGATATAGGCGTTGCAGTTGTAAATCATATTTCTATAGCGCTCTCCACTGCGTCCCAAACTCAACTAATTTAGTTAGGTTAGTGTTGCGCCTGATCTATTTATTATGTGCAGTTTACTTGCCTTTTTTCCATAGATCCACCCCTCGTTACATTTGTAGAACAAGGTAAACATATGTAGCTTGTACCAAATTTTGCCTTCCCATTTATCTTGTCTGTCAGGTGTTGGAATGCTTTGAACTCTATCAAGATAGTAACATCTTTCATCAGCTCGTACCTCTTTTTCCAAAGGTATTTGTTCTATTAGAACCAATATCCAATAATAGCAGTCTCATAATTTATGCAGATTTTTAGTTTTTTTACCACATCTTACATGGTTCTCCAGGTCGAGCAGATATACCATCAATTACTGCGGTGTGTCTTGTTCTCTCTTGTGTTACTTGCATCGAGCGAAGATTGATTTTCACATTACTTTTCATATACCTATGTGCGGTCTCATAGTTTAAATGAACAGCAAGCACAATAATTTGCACCGTGTATTGTTATGGAATATTTGTTATAATCTGGTATAAATAAATGTGTATTGTCATTGAGTTTCAGTACAATCGCAGAAGATAAGTCATGATAGAGTTGTGCATGAAAAATATATGTTCTGGTCGAATTTGAATTGTAAATTTAAATTTTTTTTGCGAAAAATGTAATGTAGGGCCGGTTGCTACTGTAGCCGCCCCTATAAATCAATTTGTAGAGACGGCTGGTGTTCCCAGACTGCCCTACAAATCGATTTATAGAGGCGGCTGGTGTTCCCAGACTGCCCCTATAAATTAATTTTTAGAGGCGGCTGGGAACACCAGCCGCTTCTACAAATCGATTTGTAAGGGTGGTCTGGGAACCGTCCATACAAATACATGATTTATAGAGACGGTATGGTAGAGGCGATTGGCTGAGCCGCCTCTACAAACGATCTCTAGCCGCTCCTACGAATGTTTATTGTAGTAGTGGGATTTGTGTGTAGAGGTACTAACCGTTGAGGCAGGGGCAGTAGCCTGAGTGTTGCTGGTTTTAGACTGCTCTCCACGAATGCCTTCTCCCCTCAGCACTTCTTTCCCTTTCTAGGGGTGTTTGGTTGCCCCTCCTAAATTTTAGTCGCTGTCCCATCGGATGTTTAGACACATGCACGGAGTATTAAATATAGATTAATTACATAGTTTGTGACTAATTTGCGAGACGAATTTTTTGAGCCTAATTAGTCCATGATTTGACAATATTTGCTACAGTAAACATGTGATAATGACGGATTAATTAGGCTTAAAAAATTCGTCTCATGGAGACGGATTACGTAATTTGTTTTTTTATTAGTATCCGAACATCCTATGCAATATTCTCCCGACATCTCCTAAATTTTAGTAGCTGGATCAAACACCCCTGGTTTGCCGGAATCCTGGATTGGAGGAGGGCGCATTGAAGCTCCAAATCTTCTTGGGGATTCGTGGTTGTAGCCTCTGGGTTTGTGTGAGCTCCGCTTGGGTGAAGATTGATGGCTGAGGCCGTGTTTAGTTGTGAGAATTTGGATTTTGGGGCTACTGTAGTACGTTCGTTTTTATTTGGCAAATAGTATTCAAACATAGACTAATTAGACTCAAAACGTTCGTCTCGTAATTTCCCATCAAACTGTGCAATTAGTTTTTCTTTTCGTCTACATTTAATGCTCCATGCACGGGCCGCAAACATTCGATGTGACAGGTACTGTAGCAACTTTTTGGAAGTTGAGGTGGAACTAAACAAGGCTGAGCTGCCCTCCGTACTAACTGCACCCGTCCGCTTCAAAGTCCTGAGCATGTTCAAATCCTTTGCCAAGTCAGGGAGCAGCGCCCATGCCTGCGCCTGAATCTCCGGGTCGATCGTGGTTGGGCTCCTTGGTGCCTCGGTGTCGGAGAGGATTGAAGGCTTCTATGCGTCATGGTTGGACTGGGATGGAGACCCGACTCCTGTGAGGGATGAATGCTTCTGCGCTCCACTGTTGGGCAGGGGTGCCTCCTGCGCGCCGCAGGCAGGCTGGGGCAGAGGTCTGGCTTTCCCGGTGAGGGGGAAATCAGGATATTTGCCGAGTGCCAGGGGCACTCGGCAAAGCCTAAAAAATACTCGGCAAAGGGTTTGTCGAGTGTCGATATTCGGCAAACGACACTCGGCGAATTTTAGTCGGCAAACATACTTTGCCGAGTGTTTTTTGTCGGGCACTCGGTAAAGCCTTTGCCGAGTGCCGGAAAAGCACTCGGCAAAGCCTTTACACTCGGCAAAATAAAAATGCGAAAAAACCCAAAAATAATAGCAAAAAATTTCAAAAAAAATTCGGGGGAGACCGCCACCGGCTAGCGCCCGCCTGTCTCCATTGAAGTCGCTGCATTTTTTGCGCTAAATTTGCGGCTAACGTGGCCGGCGGGATTCGAACTCACGACATCTCCCTCACGTGTCTGCTGCTCTACCACTGCACTACACTGTCACTTGTGTCTAGATTCCATTATCTATCCTCATATATTATACTAAACCGAGAGTAAATTGCTTGTTTGAGGCCCTAAACAAATTCAAATAAAAAAGTGGTCAACTACAAAGTTTCATAACTTTTCGAGATCTACAATTTTCATTTAGGAAGTTTTTCCATCCGAGGTTGTTTGAAAAATTTGAATTTCAAATTTGAGAGATTCAAACATAGTTTTGCATGATAAGATGATTTCAAATCAAAAAGTTGTCAACTACATAGTTTCATAACTTTTGGAGATCTACAATTTTCATTTAGGAAGTTTTTCCATCTGAGGTCTTTTGAAAAATTCAAATTTTAAAATTTTCAAATTCAAACGTCGTTTTTGCATGACAAGATGATTTCAAATCAAAATGTTGCCAACTACAAAATTTCATAACTTCTCAAGATCTACAAAGTTTATTTTGGTCATTTGTTCATCCGACATAGTGGTAGTAACATTGTTCACAAATCTTATATATCTCTCTTCTACTTTCATGAAACTAATGAGAGATATGAGAGATGTAGATTTTATGAACAACGTTATTGTCGCTTTGTCAAATGAAGAAATGACCAAAATAAACTTTGTAGATCTTGAGAAGTTATACAACTTTGTAGTTGAAAAGTTTTTCATTTGAATTCATTTAGGGCCACAAAAATTGCTTTGAAAAACTGATTTGCCGAGGGCCAAAAAAAATACACACGGCAAAATGCCTCTTTGCCGAGTGCCAAAACAAAGGCACTCGGCAAAATACATCTTTGCCGAGTGCCAGAAAAAGGCACTCGGCAAAGACGCATTTTGCCGTGTGCCGAAAAATAGCACTCGGCAAAATACATCTTTGTCGAGTGCTAGAAAAAAGGCACTCGGCAAAGACACATTTTGCCGTGTGCCGAAAAATAGCACTCGGCAAAATACATCTTTGCCGAGTGCCAGAAAAAAGGCACTCGGCAAAGACGCATTTTGTCGAGTGTTTTTTTTGCCGAGTGTATTTTATTCGGCACTCGGCAAAGACCGTCTTTGCCGAGTGCCCGATAAAATACACTCGGCAAAGCCTCCGGCACTCGGCAAAGTGCCGGTTTCCGGTGGTGAGGATGGAGGCTTCTGCGCTCCGTCGGCGGGCAGAGGTGGCTCCTGTGCGCCAGGCCCGGCTTTCCCGGTGAGAGATGAAGGCTTCTGCGCTCCATCGGCGGACAGCGATGGCTACTTATATATACTAGTCCATTACGCGCGCGCTGGCAAATCATCTGGTTAAGGCGCAGGTAAAAAACATGTTTAATCTCTGCATGGGAACAATATTATGAGTTTAATGTAGATATGTCATGCACAAAAACTGAAAGACTGGAGCCTTTTTTCTATGGTGTAGGACACATGTACTATGCATACTTTTGAAATCATAGCATTTTCTATGCGTGGTAATCACGAACTTACAACGCAAATTGTAGAACAGTGCCCTAAAACCTAAAGGGCACACAAAACACTGTAAGCTAACACTGGTGATTAAGAACTGCCACACTACTAAAAACCTGGCAGCCGTAACATACCTGAAATCATTTCAATGTTACTTGGATATAGATAAGGTTCCTCCTTTCTAGCTTCGTTATTAACCTTTCTTTAATGTAATTTAGAGGCAGACACGTGAGTAGATTCTTTGGTTTAACTGTGGAGGAGTTGAGTTGGTTGAGCCTTTCAACGAGGCTCGCCTTCCTCTGCTCATATGTCAGCTTGTTGGGGTTGTACCTGAAAACACACAGAAGGTAAGGGCAGAGCAAACGATAGAATTATGGTGACCATATATAGCGTATAGATATAAAAAATAAGGAGGGTAGCTACTATACCTGTTGTGCTCCTTTGGTGGCTGCTTGGTTGACTTGACCATGGAAGGATCAGCACCAATCGCAGCATGGACCTTCTTGTACAGAGCTTCTATGTCCTCAGCCTCAATTCCCTTCTGAATGTACTCACTGAAGTGAGGCTGGTACTTCTCTGGCTCCTCTTCAGCAAGGTTCTGGGACATAAAGAGCAGAAGAAATTAGTCAGCCTCTAGTCTAATAATGTCGTGATGTAGGACGGTCAATAATTTCTGAAATAAACTTACAAGGGAATAAAGGAAAAGAAAATGTGGTGTGATAAGCAGCAAGCACAACTCACCTTTATGTAGTCAGTAACATGGGCACCATAGATGTACCTGCGGTGGATATCAGCATCCAGGTGCTTGTCATCCTTCTTGAAACCAGCAAATCGCTTCTCACTGTGAGGAATATCCAGGCCACCATCCAAAGCTCCCTGCAGCAACAAAATACAGCAAACGTTAAAAAGCTCGGTCACCATAGGAGATGAACTATACAGGAAGCTCATGAAAAAAAATGATTATTCTTGATGAGCTAACTACAAACAATCACCCCAATATAACATCATGATATCAGAAGGAAGATATACATACAGTGAGGCACTACTACAAAAAGCATTTGTAAGGGTGGCTGGTAACCCTTTATAGGGGCGGTTTGCCCAGCCGCCCCTACGCAAGGGTCTCTACAAATCATACATTTGTAGGGGCGGTTCCCAGGCCGCCCCTACAAATCAATTTGTAGGGGCGGCTGTAGTACCAGCCGCCCCTACAAACAGGTATTTGTAGGGGCGGTTCAATCTAGAACCGCCCCTACAGTACGTTTTCCCGCCAAAAAAATTCAAATTTACAATTCAAAATCGTGTTGCCGAACGTCCCATGACCAACGTTTCGAACCACGTTCGCGTTGCCGAACGCCCCGCGACCAACGTTCCGAACCGCGTTCGTGTCGCCGAACGCCTCGCGACCAGCGTTCGCGTTGCCAAACACCCCGCGACCGTGACTACAAGCATAAGAGTATTCTATAAACTACAATTACAAGTCCAATTCACAAGAATATATACAATCCATCATTAAATATACAAATTCCATACACATTGTTATCAACGTCCTAGAGCTAGCCTTTCAGTCTCACGAAGGTGTTGGTACTGAGGATTTGTACCTAACTCAGACTCTCGGTCATGGTAGGCGCCTCTGACGTGTACAATCTGGTCCAATATGAAGTTGCAAAGGTCGCCAACGAGCTCTAAGAGTTGGTCATCCTTGTATGGGTCTCTTTTGATTCCTTTCTCTTCTCTCCACTACAAGAAAACAAGTTTCGGTTTAGTATTTCATACCATTTACGAAGTTTTTATACTACGGGTGAAGAGGTTCAAACTTACCCTTAAGGGGTGTCTCCTATAAGCACCGATGTTACCCAGTATAGAACATATATAGTATCCACAATATACACTCCCAGGCTTCTGCTTGGGGCACTGTGTGTTTTGCATATGAAAATGTTAAGTAATGCTTTTGACAGCCATGTAACGGAGTACTGAAGAAGTAAGTTACACTTACCGCACACAGTGTTTTTATAGCCAGCTTTTTCTTCCTTGCTGGATCATGCCTTCCATGATGATTAGTGACATAGAACCTAAATGCCCTGTTCGAATTATTTTAGCAAATACAACTTGTTAGTATCCAAAAGTGAACGTTACAAGTATGTATACAAACATATAAGCTAATGAGGATTGTCGATATGTATACGTCTTGAGAATCGATATGAAGTCTTAGTATGTCACCGTGTCCTTATCTAATGAATCAAAGACCCATGCCATGCTCCTCCTGGCATCGACGGCTATACAAATCCAGTGGTTGCTGCATGGATTTAATCATAGAACTAGATAAGCCCTTTTGCATCGAATAAAATATATCGAACAAAGCTTTAAGTATAGAGTTGAGCTTACTCGAAGTTGTATGGTAGCCATATAGTAGAGTGGTGTTGGAGATTTTTGAAAGCCAAGGCAATGTATGCTGCAACCTTAAGGGACTCTTCCCTTAGCTTCGCACTACGGATGCGCTCTTTCTCCCGAAGAGTCTTTGCAGCTGCTAGCTCTTTGGCATCCAGTGTCTACCGTTTATTGTAATTAAAATTTGTTTGGGCTATAGCTTGAGGGTCTACATACCTGACTTTCACACTTGGCATTTGTTTGACAATGTGCACTTGCATCTTACTAATCACGGCGTGGGTTAGTTACAACAAAATTCAAAGATTACATTCATATCATATCGGGAGGACAAGGACTTACAGGCACCATGTGCGAATTAGATTCATCTCCATTTCTCCCAGGTGAAAGCATGTGTGCATGTCATTGAAGTCAAAGACAATTTTCCCGGCTGGGCTTCCAAATGTGCCGGTGGGAAAGCATGCTTGTATGATATCTATGCTCGTTGGGAGAACACGCAAGTACCAATCATGGAACCTTCTCATTCCAAGTGGTAGGCACTGGATGTCCTAGTTTGGTAGGAAGGGCTTCCCTCTTTCATATGTTTTCGGGCAATCCTTTGACCATTTGATGGCATCAACATTTGGATACTTCTTTGCAATTTGGTGGAGTTTGCTAGTGACGGCCTCCTCAGAACCCCGTGATGAGACTTTTTAACTTGGTTCTCAGGCTTGAACTGGTCATGGGAATACCACTTGGACACCGACGAGACGTCTTTGATCGGAACATAAACTGGCCTTATGTTGATTGGAATCTTCTTTCGAAGTTCCCATTCAGGCACGTCCTCATCTTCTTGTGCATCACCTTCTTCAGCAGGCACTCGTTGTTCATGTATCGGTTGTGCTTGTTGAGAAGACCGTGGCATCTCATGATGCACTTGCTCGGTATGAGCTGGAGAAGGTTGTGGCATCTCATCAGACACATGCTCGATAGCAGGCGGGGAAGAATGTGGCATCTCAGGAATGTGGGGGTCACGAGACGGTGAAAATATTTCCCTGACCTCAACAACTCGCTCCAAATTTGGGAGAGGGGGAGGCAGCGAAGAAGCAGCCAATATAATGTCCCATTTGTGCCAGAGGATGAACTACCCCATAACGTCTCCGAGTAACACTAGCCCCTCGGGAGTTGCGTAGTCTATCCTCCACTACATAAACTTGGGCTTCACTATATGCACCTCGACCCTAGTGTAGTCCGGCGGTATCTTATTATTGTGGTGTAAGCCACTAGGAGGATGTGCCACACCCGTTGCCACCTCCATCACAGTGTTCTGTCGGCCGCTGAGAAACACCAAGGTGCAACTAGTTGGTTCCCGTATGTGATCGACTAGGGTTATGGCTGCAGTGGAACCTTGGCTGCTAGGAACTTTCGGAGGGCTGCCAACTAATGCCAGTTCTCCCAGCGGCGTCACTAATATCCATGGCTCCGTAGATAGTCCTTGCTCCTCCAGCGCCTTCGCAACTAGAGCCTTCACTTGGAGCTCAAGACTAGTCTCTCGGTCTCGGCCATGTTTCTTGTACATGTGCCTGTCCTCTTCGAATCCTTGCTTCCAGATCATCCTTTTCCCTAGCCCCCTGGTGCGGCCTGTGTGCTCCTTGTTTCCCAAGCCAAGGCTAAGCTCGTCCCTCTCTCTGGAAGGATTGAATGAGCCCTTCTATTTGTCTTCACCATATTTCAGTATCCTTGATACCACCTCTTGGGTCTCCGGCTTATCAAACTTAAGATTACTACCGGATAATTTTGTACTCCTCGCATATATCCAGTTCCTTGAGCGTACCTTCAAGTTCGTCACATCGATATTCCCAGCAGCTACGGCCTCTTCATCCATCTTCCTAAACTGCTCTTCCTTGGCATAGTAGCCACCGGGGCCTAGATGATGGTGGTGTTTGTTCCTCTTCGCCAGCTCGGTGTCACGGGCACTGAGCTCCAATGCCTCCGGTGAAGTCTTCTGAGCCATGAGCTCCTCCCATTGACTAGGAGTTATTTTGCCAAACTCGTTGAAGGGAGTTAACCCCTTTTGGATATACTTCGTGTTGAGCTCTGACCTCCAACGTCAGAATGACTCTCCCATCATCCTGATAGCATTTTTTTACCAATTCGTGCTTACCCTCCAAAAATCTTCAGCTGCCTATCCCATAGTGCATTCTTTATGTTCTCTGGTACCTCTTTCCAGTTAGGGATTGCTGGGTTCAATTTATCTCTTACTAGGGCCCCGATCACATTACGGAATCGTCCTCTTAATTCCGTCGGCTCAAGGATCTCCCCTGCTGGCCCGACCTCCGTTATCACATAGCAAGCCTTATCTGGATATAGATTTCCTTTTCTATCCCCTTGTTTCCTCTTAGGCTTGGTAGTCATGGTTGTGTCTTGAGTTTGTGGAGCAGAGGCATCATGATCCATCTCTATGGCTGTTGCCTCTGCTCTCCTTTCCTCTACTTTGTCTTGTCCAGCAAGATGTCGCGGACATCGATGTCGTCTTTTCTGAGTTTCAGGAGGGACCTGCATATAGGACAGGTCAAAGTGTTAGCAGAGGTAACACAGCCAAAGCTTTAGCAAAATTTACAAGCTAAGGCTTCTTCCCTACCTCCTCGTTCGGGTCAAAATCCTTGTCCAAATCTTCCTCCGTTGGCCTCCTTCTTGCTTCAGGTGGGAAAGGATCCTCGGGACTTTCATATCCCTCTTCTGAGTCATCATCATCATCATCCTCTTCTTCTTCGCCTTCAGCAGCCTCTCCTTCGGGGCCTTCCTCCTCGTCACTCTCCTCCTGAGTAAGCATCACTTCTAGATCCTTTTCTACCTCATTATCGAACTGTTCCTGAGTAAGCTAGTCCTCTAGTGCTTGCTTCTCAAGGGTTGGCTGCTCATCATGCTCGGGGCATCGAGCTGCACTGTCTGTTGTCCACGACATTATTTCGCGCTTTGTTCTAAAAGATGCAAGAAAGTGTGCTTTAGGTACGCGAGAAGGTATAAGAAATAAAAAAGGGCTATAAACCAAAGTAGTCCTATAAAACAACAATATATCAAAAAAACTAGTAGTAGCAGTAGTAGAGGCCTTAGAAACATGTCAATCATCATCTGATCTTGAACTTGGAGCATCAAAGCATCATAACAGAGAAGAGAGGAGAAGGTAATGTAGGGGCGGCTGCTAATGATGCCAAGTTCCTCACAAGTTCTTGATCATCAGCTCATATTCCATATAATGTATGGACTTGGACAATTTCATCATCGGCAAAACAAACAAGAGGAGAGGAGAGGAGAGGGGAGATTTGGTAAAAAAACTAACAGCTGCTTAGCAAACATAGTGCAGCAGCTGATGGCAAAAGACAGGACAACAAGTCCTGGGCGAGTCCTGGGAGATTTGGCAAAAAAAGCAACAGCAGCCACTTAGGAGTAGCAAGTAGTAAGACGAGTAGTAGGAGTAGTAAGAGGAGGAGTAGTAGGAGTAGTAAGAGGACGAGTAGTAGGAGTAGTAAGAGCAGTGGAGTAGTAGTAAGAGTAGTAGTGTAAGTGTAGTGAAGTAGTAGTAAGAGTAAGAGTATAAAGTAGTAGCAAGGACAACTTAAGTATTAGTTAAGTAGTAGTATAGAGTAGCAGCAACAGTTAAGTAGTACAGAGTAGTAGTAGTATAGAGCAGTGGCAGTAGTTATGTAGTAGTAATTGTATAGAAAAGTAGAGAGTAGTAGAGATAGTAGAGTAGAGTAGAGGAGTAGTAGTAAAAGTAGTAGAGTAGAGCAGCAGTAGTAGTAGTGGAGTAGTAGTAGTATACGAGTAGGAGTAGAGTAGTAGTAGTGGAGTAGTAGTAGTATAGGAGTAGGAGTAGAGTAGTAGTAGTATAGGAGTAGGAGTAGAGCAGTAGTAGTAGTATAGAGAGTAGTACGAGTAAGAGTAGTGAAGTAGTAGTAAGAGTAAGAGTAAGAGTACAGACTAGTAGGAAGGACAGCTTAAGTAGTAGTTAAGTATTAGTAGTAGTAGTACTAAGGATTTGATATTGACGACCACTGCTAGTAAGCATCAAGACAGTGACAACCACTGCTAGTAAGCATCAAGACAGTGACAACAACTGGCATGTGCTAAAAGTAGTAAGCATCAAGACAGTTACAGAGTGGCATGTGCTAAAAGTAGTAAGCATCAAGACAGTTGAAAGTATGCAGTGTAAGTGCCATGGAGCCCAATCAAAACCAAACACAAAACATAGAACAAAATATCCTCCAGCTTCTATGTCAAACATGATAAGTACTTGTGTTGTTTCTAGGATGCTGGAGAAATTTAAAAATGATGTGGAGAAGCAACAAGTAGAGTAAATGACGGATTGGCAAACAAAGCTTGTTATGATGGACTCCAAGGAACGACAGTATATCCTCCAAGTCTCAAATTATAAGGTGAATAGCATTTTGTATTATTTATATTAGGAGTTGGCTTTTGCTTGTGCTTCCAGTTCTTGATTTTGACATGCTAGGTGTGGACGACAATCACCTAAATCGAAACTGTCAACTAATACAGTCAAGCAAGTATCATAGTCCAGCAAGTAATACAACTTTACTATCATAGTCCAGCAAGTAGCACAAGTTTTCATAAAAAAAATACAGTCAAGCTAGCATGCTAGAACAATGCAGCAATATTTTGACAAGCAATCTAGCACATCTCATTACGATGAAGTCAAACTGATAACTCAACAATGAAAACTAAATTCTTCTCTACAACGTCATGTATCAATCCAACCATAGTTCAAATGCAAGAACCTACCACAAATCATATCATGTCATACTGCAAATAAGAAATAACATGTGTACTTGCTGATAAAAAACAAATAATTAAGTTTTACTATAGTATATAATCCAGGAAGTCAGAACAGATCATTAAAGAAATAACATGTGTACTTGCTGCTAGAAATTTCATGTTCATCACCAGCACCATGTAAAAAAAATCCTGCAAACTGCATTCTTAATTTCTAATCCGTTGACAAATTGATATCCCAATACCTAAATTTTTGAAACTGCCACTCTAAAAAAACTTCAATCCTAAACCTATGTATAAGCAAACACAAGCATACTAATTTTTGAAACTGCTTATATCATGTTCAATTTCATTCCCTTCAGTGGTACACCTAACAAATACAAGCAGTTTTGTAACCAGATATAAAGATAAACAATTTCATTCCCTTCAGTGGTACATCTAACAGTAGCATGTACCATTTTCTAGTGTGACTAAGTGGGAGTTTCCTCAGTGGCTGGTCCTTTGAGCCCAACTGTACAAATTACATATTGAGAAGTGAAAACATGTTCAGGACCACCAGTGGTTTGCTACTCAATCTTACGACAAGTCTGAAGGCGAAGGCATAGAATTGCATAAGCAATATAATTAAGAAGAGCAAATAAAATCAGTTCTGGACTTATATGCTCAGCATTGAGGCTCATTATAACTCTAAAACAGAAAACTTCTATCAATCATAAAACCATTGTCATATTTTATCCAACAGATAGGACGTCTACAAATCTCAGCAGCTGAGCAAATTCTGTGCTCTGAAAGTGTTCTCAAATACAACTTCGCACTAAAAAAACCACACAAAAACAGTGACAGCTCAAATTGCATACAGTGAACTCAATTGCCCGCAAAACTACTAACCATCCGCCCCCACTTCACCTTGATCGCCAAAATCGAAGCCTTACTATCTTCAAAACACAGACAAGGGGGACAAGCTAGGATCAGGGGATGGGAATCCAAGCATAGGATTCTTCAGCCTCTATTCAAGATGGGGATGGATAGCAGAGAAAGGGAGAGGAGGAACATACATGTGTCGTCGGTGCGTGGGGGCAGGGGGCCGGGCGCGGGGCGCCAGGAGCGTGCGTCGTCGGCGTGCGGCGCGCAGGGGCGGGCGCCGAGGGCTAGGTGTGGGCGGGCGCGTGTAACACCCAAAATTTTTCATTCTTTTAAATAAGTAAATTTGATTTAATTATGTTATTAAGTGTGCATTCAATTATAGGAAACTAATAATTTTTGGCGAATTAAAATCAATTATAAGATTTGCATACATGCTGCTGCACTATTTACTCATGTGCTGATTGTTTTTGAATTAGAGTTCAAATGAAATCAAAAATTATTTGAAAATGCTTTTGGGAAAATTTGTTTGGAAAATAAAAAGTGAAAATGATCATCTCCCCCTTCCTTGTTATCGGCCCACATGGCCTTTTTCCCGCACGGCCCGTTCACCCTCCTCTCCCCTTCCCCGCTCGGCCCAGCAGCCGCGCCCAGCCCGGCACCGCAGCCCAGCCGCGCGCCTCGGCGTCGCCGGCCCAGTAGCCGCGCCCAGCCCAGCAGCCGCGCCTGCGCCCGCACCAGGCAACCGCCCGCGCCCAGCCGCTGACCGTCCGGGCCCACTTGTCGGCGCCGCCCCCAACCTCCCACTCGCCCCGCGCCGCAACCGTCGCCCACGAACGGCGTCGTGGGAGCGCCCCTCCTCGCGCCTCGGCCGCTTCAAATAGCAGCCGACCCCTCCGCGCGCACCCGGCTGCCCCCCCCCGCTCTCATTTTCGCGCTTGCCAAGCACCGAGGAAGGCCGCAACCGCCGCTGCCGTGGTCGCCGGGATCCGCCATCGTCGAGCTCGGGACCTCCGCGCGGACAGCCTCCTCCGAGCCGCCTCCGTCTCCATTTCCCCCTTGGTGAGCTTCGCCGTCCTTCCCTCTATCTCCCCGTGCATCTCACTTCTCGTTTTTTTGGCTTCTTGAGCCTTGGCCGCGAGCTCCGCGAGCCATGGTCGCCGGCCATGGCGGCCACCGCGCTAGCCCCCGTTTCCGGCCGCCAAAACGGCATGGCCGTGACCCCCTTCTCCCCCCGAGCTCACGGGTGCCCTCAGACGTCCGTTTGGTGAACCCTAGCCCCTAATCCGCGCGCGACCGTGTCCTTCATGCCGCCGGCCATGGCGCCTGGCCGCCGGTGAACCTGTTCCGGCCGGCCGTCCCCCCCAGGCCGATCCTAGCCGCCCATCGCGAGATCAACGGCCAGGATTAGAAGTTACCCCTTCGCGGGTAATTTTGCTTAAGAGTCCCTGGACTTTTCTAAGTCCTAACCCGCAGCCCAAAACGTATTTCCCCGAATGCGCAATCTCGATTAGAAAGCGTAAACTCCACGGCTCAAGTCAAAAGTACGCTTTCAGAATTTACAGAAATGCCATTTGAACTGTTTCGCTTATAAAATTGTCGTTTTAGCTCCGAATTGATCCATTCAAATCGCGTTAGCTTCGTAATTTCATAAGCTACATGTTGGAGCTACTGTTAGTCAAGTTTAGAACTTTTTAATTTCATGATTAGATTTAATTAAATATATGGCTATAGGAAAAACCCGTTTAAATCATAACTTTCGCATTTTAGCTCCGTTTTTCGTGAACTTCGCGTTGACGTGATCGTAGTGAGACGTAGAATAGTTTTACAAACATTTTATCTTGATTTCAATACTGTTGGTGTACTGTTCTAATGATAGGAATGTTTGCTTTGCATGAATGCTTTTGGAATGTTGTATGTTGCTGTGTTGGTCGTGTTCAGACGGTGAGGAAAACGTTGGAGACCAAGAACTCTTCGACGACCAGCAGGACCAGCACGAGTTTGTGAACCAAGGCAAGTATAACATGGGCCTTCCTTGATGTCCTATTTCACTTTAATCAATTACTCATTTGCATGTGTCTAATTTTGATACCCGTAAGGACATCCTAGTGATTGTTTATCCTGTTCCTTGTCTCCTATGGGTCAAATGCATATGGGTAGATTGCTAGTGCTCTAACTGAACTTGACATACACGTTGCTGAATGATACTATGGAACAAAGTGAGTAACATGATTTATAACAACTGTTCCATAGGGCGAAAGTGCAAATGACCTTTGTTCATATTGCTCCTGGCCCTCCATAAGGACTTATCTGTCGGCAAAAGCTGGGACTGACAGTGCAACCGGGAGAGTCATATGGCTCTGACTTTAGCTCAGTAATAGGATCTTTCCTAACTAGTTAGAGGTTACCTTTTTGGCGCAAATGGGGCTTGCCACTTTGGGTATAGGGCTGCCTCTGTTCCTATGAGTATAGCCACGATGGATATGTGCCATAGGAAAGGGGGGTTCCTACATCTGCCTGCCAAGGAAACCTAGCGGCCCTAACTTGTTAGGGAAACCTATGAAATGGCTTCATAGTGTACCCTGCCCGCTCACCTTGGTAGTGACATGGGAGTAATTAACCCGGGCATATGGGGATCACGACTCGCAGTGAATGTGCACCACCTCTGCAGAGGGTAACAAACTGTTATAACAGCCGTGCTCACGGTTATGAGCGGCCCGGAAAACTCACAGAATAACTGGTTAATTGTTGATGATCATTTAAAGTTGTTCAATGATGATATATGGTACACCTGACTCCGATATTTGTTCTTATGGGAATTAAATGGGAGCTTAAGCAAAACTTGATAATACTTGAGAATAAAAGTTTGACCTATTAAAAATGCTAACTGCAGTAAACCAGAGTCTATCCTTTTTGAGCTTCATAACCCCATGTTAGCTTGCTAAGTACGGAATGTACTTACACTTGTTTATTTTCTTTATTTGGATAAAAATCCCGGATGGGTAACAGATGACAACGGGTATGAGGATTTCCCGGAGGATTATTAGGCTTGTGGTCAACCAGTTGACCTTCCCTGTGATGAAGCCCACAGGAGTTTATTATCTTTTTATCTTTCCGCTGTGATGTATAAGACTAAGTTTTATTATAACTCTGATGTATGTGACACCGTGATGATACTATATGTAATTTGTCAGCTTGTGTGTGTAATTGATTCCTGGGCACATACGAGTTTTGTGCATTCAATTTTATCCTTAAAATTGGGTGTGATAAATTGGTATCAGAGCCGTGTTGACTGTAGGACGCAAGCCTAGTTAGAAAAGGTCATTTTAGCATCTTTGCTCCTCTGGTTTCTTGCTTACTAACTTATTCTTGTTATTTTATTAAAACATTTATGCTTTTCATACCTTAATCTATTATTTAAAATTGTTGATTCTAATTTCATCTCACTTTAAATCTATAGATGTCTCATAATTCGAAGACTGCTCGACTCAGCACCGCCGGCTATCGTGCCATGTTCACCCCGCGTGCCCCACCGGTGGAGAGGGAGATTGTGATCATCTCCGACGACGAGGAGATGGCTACACCGACGCCTACACCTACCCCTACACTAGTCACCGTGCCCGTCTACCCTGTGGTAGCTACACCTGAGGAGTCGACGGCTACTTCCCCTACACCTGCACCCTCCCCAGCTGCCCCCGTGGAGGACGATGAGATTGGCTGGAAGTGCAAGTACTACTTCAAGCCAGCTCCAGAGACAGCCTACTACCACACTCTCCTCACCCACGTGCTGGACGACTACTTCCCCGACTTGCACGCCTCCATCAGCTACCACTGCGCCGAGTACAAGCACCCATTGGAGGCTACCTTCTGGAAGGTAGAGCTGGTGGTCACCGCATGGAACGATATCATTAATGGATATGAGGTGGAGACCGTCCACTGTGCCCCTGCCAGGAGAGCCCATGCTTTGGATGGCATGGAGGATGCAGCACAGAATGCCTACATCCACTACCATGGTCGTCGCTTCGAGGCCATGAGGGAGGATCACTTCAGGTTCCTTCCTCGAAATGATCAGGAGGGTGTTTGGCAGGTTTTGGCTCCACCAGAGAATGACCCAACTCTGGAGGCAACGGTGCAGCATGTCCACGCTATGCAGGGAGTGGATGATGAAGTCAAAGGAGAACTGCGTGCATCTCAGAGGGCGCAGAGACGTCTTCAGAAACAAGTGGATGAACTTCAAGCACAACTGGGACAGCCTTCCATCTACAAGAAGAAGCGCCGTTCCTTCACCATGATTGACACCGCTCCATAGGTGTTAGGTGCCTTGATCTAGATTATCACGTCGTTAGTTCGTGTCCTTATTTAGTCTTGTTGGTCTTGTGAACTTGGTTGATTAGATGTTTAATTTGTGAACTTGGTTGATTTGGTATTTTGCTTGATTGCTGGAAGTTTGTGGGCATGTCCACAACTTCCTTAGATTGGAACTTTAAATTTGGAATGAAATCTTAATGCAGATGTTTCGCTTTATCTTATCTCTGCTGTGCTGATTTCTGGACCAGCCTGTGTTCTTTATCTGGTAACTCGAAATCTGGGATGATAAAAATTCTGAAGTTTTTGTGGAGATAACTAGACCTCTGTATCTTTCAAGTGTCTTTGGAATCACGTCAATAGCTGTCCAGGTTTGGGAGATCTAGCTGACACAAGTTGATGTTCCTGCGCTGTCTAGAACTCAGAACAGTTTCGGTTTAGCTCTACTTTTGACTATGTGTGAGTCCGAATCTGTAAAAGTGGTCTAAATGAAAGTTGTAGCTGATGTCCTAAGCTTTCTAACGAATCTTGGTGCACCTCTGTTGGATCTCTGAAACTCGAGTTATAACAGTTTTACTGAACTGCTGAATTTGAACCTTGTCCAGAAAATTCTCAGCATTGTTTCTTATCTTTTGTAAGCTCTCTATAATTGGAAAAAAAATCCCTAAATTTTGCACATTTGTTGGAAAACAAATGGCCGCAAGAGGAGGAAGAGGCAGAGGCCGTGGTCGTGGGCGTGATGCTCTTATAAATCCACCACCGCCACCTGTGACCATGGAACAGATATTGGGAATGCAAGCGCAGCTGATGCAAGCTATGATGCAGCGCTTGGACAATGAACCTGCAAGAGGGCCACCGCCTGTCCAGGTTAGAGATAAGCGAGGAGAGTTTATGAAAGGTCGTCCACCGGTGTTCACCCATGCCTCAGACCCTATGGAGGCAGATGATTGGTTGCGTGCTGTGGAGAAACAACTAAACATAGCACAATGCAACGACCTTGAGAAGGTGTTGTACGCCTCTAGGCAACTCCAAGGAGCTGCTCAGGATTGGTGGGAATCATTCCAGTTTGGACGTCCCAACAATGCTCCTGCAATCACTTGGCAGGAATTCAAAGACAGTTTTCGGTCATACCATATTCCTGATGGACTAGTGGAACTGAAGCAGGAAGAATTCAGATCTCTCAAGCAAGGATCAATGACTGTGGCGGAATATCGGGACAGGTTCGCACAACTATCACGCTACGCTCCTAATGATGTAGCGAATGACAAGGATAAGCAACGCCATTTCCTCAAGGGACTCTATGATGGACTGCAGCTCCAACTGATGTCTAATACTTATCCTAACTTCCAGTCTTTGGTGAATCGCGCAATCGTGATTGATGATAAGCGCAAGGAGATGGAAGCTAAGAAGAGAAGGCTCCAAGGGCAAGCTTCTGGAAGCAACACTCACCCACGTGCTTATCCCCAGCAAGGTTTCCAGCAGAGGAATCAAGGACCAACTCACCAGGGAAACCATGGTCAGTATCCCCAGCGGAACCATTTCCAACAATGCCCTCAGTATCAGCAACAGTTTGGAAATCAGCGTCCCCCGCAACAGACTAGCAATCCTGCAACACGCCAGGGAGTGCCTAACAATGCTCCTGTGAAGAGTGGTGCACCCAACAATCCCAATGCCTGTTACCGATGTGGAGAAGTAGGTCACTATGCTCATCAGTGTCCTAAGAAGCAGAACCAACAAGCACCTCAGAACCAGACCAACAATCAGAAGTTCAACGCCCGACCACCTCTCACAGCGAAGGTGAACTATGTGTCATCTGACGCAGCTCAGGAGACGCCTGAGGTCATGTTGGGTACGTTCAGCGTCAACTCTATTTCTGCTACCGTACTTTTTGATTCTGGTGCTTCGCATTCTTTTATCTCCCAAGCTTTTGTTAGAATGCATAGCATACCTTTGTGTGCCATGAAAAATCCTATACTAGTGAATTCCCCGGGAGGTAGCATGCCCGCTTCTTATTGGAGCCCCTCAACTAGTATTTCCTTAAGGGGGGTAGACTTCAAGGTGAAGCCTATTGTGTTGAGAACAGCGGGAATTGATCTCATCCTGGGAATGGATTGGATGAAACAACACCGGGCAGTGATTCAGTGTCAGGAGAAATCTGTGGTTGTGACATCACTCAATGGGGATAGGATCTGTGTAGAAGTGGTAGTGCAAGCTCAGCCTACAGCCACGGTGAATCAGCTAGATGGTGAAGTCAATGAACAAGATCGTGTCATGGAGGAGTTCCCGGATGTCTTCCCCGATGACTTGCCAGGTATGCCACCTGACCGAGACATTGAATTCATTATTGAATTATTACCTGGAACTGCACCAATAGCTAAACGTCCATATAGAATGGGAGTTAATGAATTAGAAGAGCTTAAGAAACAACTAAAAGAGTTGCAAGAAAAAGGTTTCATACGCCCCAGTTCTTCCCCATGGGGGGCACCTGTGATCTTTGTGGATAAGAAGGATGGTAGTCAACGGATGTGTGTGGATTACCACTCACTTAATGAGGTTACCATCAAGAATAAATACCCTTTGCCTAGGATTGATGATTTGTTTGATCAGTTGAGAGGAGCTCATGTGTTCTCCAAGATTGATCTCCAATCTAGTTATCATCAGCTTAAGATTCGGAACTCGGACATACCCAAGACAGCATTCACTACACGGTATGGATTATATGAGTACACCGTTATGTCTTTTGGTTTGACCAATGCCCCCGCATACTTCATGTATCTGATGAATAAGGTGTTCATGGAGTTTCTGGATAAATTTGTGGTAGTATTCATAGATGACATACTAATATTCTCCAAGACCGAAGAGGAACATGCGGAACACATAAGGATGGTCTTGCAAAAACTTAGAGAACATAAGTTGTACGCTAAGCGGAGCAAGTGTGAATTTTGGTTAAAGGAAGTCTCTTTTCTAGGTCATGTTGTCTCCAATGGAGGAATAGCAGTGGATCCAGGCAAAGTGCAAGATGTACTGAATTGGAAACCACCAACTACTGTAAGTGAGATTCGTAGCTTTTTGGGATTAGCTGGTTATTACCGAAGGTTCATTGAAGGTTTTTCCAAGCTAGCCAAGCCCATGACAGCTCTGTTGGAAAAGAGTGCTAAGTATGTATGGTCGGATAAATGCCAGGCAAACTTTGAAGAGTTAAAGAAGAGATTGACTACAGCTCCAGTATTAATTTTGCCCGACTTAAGCAAGAACTTCTCTATATATTGTGATGCATCCCGTTTGGGTCTTGGTTGTGTGCTTATGCAAGAAGGAAGAGTGATTGCATATGCATCTAGACAACTAAGGAAGCATGAGTTGAATTATCCTACTCATGACTTGGAATTGGCAGCTGTGGTTCATGCTTTGAAGATCTGGAGACATTATCTGATTGGACATAAGAGTGATATCTATACTGATCATAAGAGTTTGAAGTATATCTTCACCCAATCAGATCTGAATTTAAGACAACGTCGTTGGTTGGAATTGATCAAAGACTATGAGTTAGAAGTGCATTATCACCCGGGGAAAGGCAAACGTTGTAGCTGATGCACTTAGCAGAAAGAGCTATGCCAATGGAATTCAGATAACATCTTTGTCAGCAGAGTTGTGTGCTGAAATGGAGTATCTCAACTTGAGCCTGGTCACTAATGCAATGGAATTGGTGATAGAGCCTACATTGGAGCAGGAGATACGCAAAGGACAATTGGAGGATGAAAAACTTAAGGAGATAGCAGAGAATGTAGTGCTTGGAAAGGCACCCGGATTCAGAATGGATGAGAATAGAACTCTTTGGTTCAGAAAAAGGATATGTGTACCTGAAGTGAAAGCTATCCGAGATGCAATTCTGCAAGAGGCCCATGAGTCTGCTTATTCTATACATCCTGGAAGTACCAAGATGTACTTGGATCTCAAAGAAAAGTATTGGTGGTATGGTTTGAAGAGAGATGTGGCAGAATATGTGGCTTTGTGTGACACTTGTCAAAGAGTGAAAGCTGAGCATCAAAGACCTGCAGGGTTACTACAACCAATGAAGATTCCTGAATGGAAATGGGAAGAAGTTGGTATAGATTTTATTGTAGGACTGCCCCGCACTCAAAGAGGTTATGATTCAATATGGGTAATAGTGGATCGACTCACCAAAGTTGCTCACTTTTTACCAGTCAAGACTACCTATAATGGTGCAAGATTAGCAGAGTTGTACATGGAAAGAGTAGTGTGCTTACATGGTGTTCCCAAGAAAATTGTGTCGGATAGAGGCACCCAATTTACATCACAATTCTGGCATAAAGTGCATAGATCCTTGGGGACAAAGTTGAATTTCAGTTCTGCGTACCACCCGCAAACCGATGGACAGACTGAAAGGATCAACCAGATTTTGGAAGATATGTTGAGAGCTTGTGCACTTCAGTATGGTGATAGCTGGGATAAGAGTCTGCCTTACGCAGAGTTCTCATACAACAACAGCTATCAAAAGAGTCTCAAGATGGCACCTTTCGAGGCGTTGTATGGACGTAAGTATAGAACACCTTTGTTCTAGAATCAGACTGGAGAAACTCAAGTGTTTGGTCCCGATGTCCTTAGAGACGCGGAAGAACAAGTGAGAATGATTAGGGATAATTTGAGAGTAGCTCAGTCCCGACAGAAGAGTTACGCTGATACCCGCAGAAGAGAGCTGACTTTCGAGATTGGTGATTATGTGTACTTGAAAGTGTCACCAATGAGAAGTGTGAGAAGATTCAATATGAAGGGAAAGTTAGCCCCAAGGTATATAGGACCTTTTAAGATCCTAGAGAGACGTGGAGAAGTAGCTTATCAGTTGGAACTGCCTGAGAGTTTGTCGGGTGTGCACGACGTGTTCCATGTTTCCCAGTTGAAAAAGTGTCTGAGGGTACCTGAAGAACAAATTCCTTTGGAAGAACTTGTTGTCAAGGAAGATCTTACTTATGAAGAGTATCCGATAAAGATTTTGGAAACTGCCGAACGAGTTATGAGAAGCCGAACAGTAAAGATGTGCAAGGTGCAGTGGAATCGTTATACAGAGGATGAGGCTACTTGGGAAAGAGAAGAGGATCTGCGAAAGACTTATCCTCAACTATTTGAGTAAGCAATCACCCGAATCTCGAGGACGAGATTCATCTTAAGGGGGGTAGAATTGTAACACCCAAAATTTTTCATTCTTTTAAATAAGTAAATTTGATTTAATTATGTTATTAAGTGTGCATTCAATTATAGGAAACTAATAATTTTTGGCGAATTAAAATCAATTATAAGATTTGCATACATGCTGCTGCACTATTTACTCATGTGCTGATTGTTTTTGAATTAGAGTTCAAATGAAATAAAAAATTATTTGAAAATGCTTTTGGGAAAATTTGTTTGGAAAATAAAAAGTGAAAATGATCATCTCCCCCTTCCTTGTTATCGGCCCACATGGCCTTTTTCCCACGCGGCCCGTTCACCCTCCTCTCCCCTTCCCCGCTCGGCCCAGCAGCCGCGCCCAGCCCGGCACCGCAGCCCAGCCGCGCGCCTCGGCGTCGCCAGCCCAGCAGCCGCGCCCAGCCCAGCAGCCGCGCCTGCGCCCGCACCAGGCAACCGCCCGCGCCCAGCCGCTGACCGTCCGGGCCCACCTATCGGCGCCGCCCCCAACCTCCCGCTCGCCCCGCGCCGCAACCGTCGCCCATGAACGGCGTCGTGGGAGCGCCCCTCCTCGCGCCTCGGCCGCTTCAAATAGCAGCCGACCCCTCCACGCGCACCCGGCTGCCCCCCCCCCCCCGCTCTCATTTTCGCGCTTGCCAAGCACCGAGGAAGGCCGCAACCGCCGCTGCCGTGGTCGCCGGGATCCGCCATCGTCGAGCTCGGGACCTCCGCGCGGACAGCCTCCTCCGAGCCGCCTCCGTCTCCATTTCCCCCTTGGTGAGCTTTACCGTCCTTCCCTCTATCTCCCCGTGCATCTCACTTCTCATTTTTTTTGGCTTCTTGAGCCTTGGCCGCGAGCTCCGCGAGCCATGGTCGCCGGCCATGGCGGCCACCGCGCTAGCCCCCGTTTCTGGCCGCCAAAACGGCATGGCCGCGACCCCCTTCACCCCCCGAGCTCACGGGTGCCCTCGGACGTCCGTTTGGTGAACCCTAGCCCCTAATCCGCGCACGACCGTGTCCTTCATGCCGCCGGCCATGGCGCCTGGCCGCCGGTGAACCTGTTCCGGCCGGCCGTCCCCCCCAAGCCGATCCTAGCCGCCCATCGCGAGATCAACGGCCAGGATTAGAAGTTACCCCTTCGCGGGTAATTTTGCTTAAGAGTCCCTGGACTTTTCTAAGTCCTAACCCGCAGCCCAAAACGTATTTCCCCGAATGCGCAATCTCGATTAGAAAGCGTAAACTCCACGGCTCAAGTCAAAAGTACGCTTTCAGAATTTACAGAAATGCCATTTGAACTGTTTCGCTTATAAAATTGTCGTTTTAGCTCCGAATTGATCCATTCAAATCGCGTTAGCTTCGTAATTTCATAAGCTACATGTTGGAGCTACTGTTAGTCAAGTTTAGAACTTTTTAATTTCATGATTAGATTTAATTAAATATATGGCTATAGGAAAAACCCGTTTAAATCATAACTTTCGCATTTTAGCTCCGTTTTTCGTGAACTTCGCGTTGACGTGATCGTAGCGAGACGTAGAATAGTTTTACAAACATTTTATCTTGATTTCAATACTGTTGGTGTACTGTTCTAATGATAGGAATGTTTGCTTTGCATGAATGCTTTTGGAATGTTGTATGTTGCTGTGTTGGTCGCGTTCAGACGGTGAGGAAAACGTTGGAGACCAAGAACTCTTCGACGACCAGCAGGACCAGCACGAGTTTGTGAACCAAGGCAAGTATAACATGGGCCTTCCTTGATGTCCTATTTCACTTTAATCAATTACTCATTTGCATGTGTCTAATTTTGATACCCGTAAGGACATCCTAGTGATTGTTTATCCTGTTCCTTGTCTCCTATGGGTCAAATGCATATGGGTAGATTGCTAGTGCTCTAACTGAACTTGACATACACGTTGCTAAATGATACTATGGAACAAAGTGAGTAACATGATTTATAACAACTGTTCCATAGGGCGAAAGTGCAAATGACCTTTGTTCATATTGCTCCCGGCCCTCCATAAGGACTTATCTGTCGGCAAAAGCTGGGACTGACAGTGCAACCGGGAGAGTCATATGGCTCTGACTTTAGCTCAGTAATAAGATCTTTCCTAACTAGTTAGAGGTTACCTTTTTGGCGCAAATGGGGCTTGCCACTTTGGGTATAGGGCTGCCTCTGTTCCTATGAGTATAGCCGCGATGGATATGTGCCATAGGAAAGGGGGTTCCTACATCTGCCTGCTAAGGAAACCTAGCGGCCCTAACTTGTTAGGGAAACCTATGAAATGGCTTCATAGTGTACCCTGCCCGCTCACCTTGGTAGTGACATGGGAGTAATTAACCCGGGCATATGGGGATCACGACTCGCGGTGAATGTGCACCACCTCTGCAGAGGGTAACAAACTGTTATAACAGCCGTGCTCACGGTTACGAGCGGCCCGGAAAACTCACAGAATAACTGGTTAATTGTTGATGATCATTTAAAGTTGTTCAATGATGATATATGGTACACCTGACTCCGATATTTGTTCTTAAGGGAATTAAATGGGAGCTTAAGCAAAACTTGATAATACTTGAGAATAAAAGTTTGACCTATTAAAAATGCTAACTGCAGTAAACCAGAGTCTATCCTTTTTGAGCTTCATAACCCCATGTTAGCTTGCTAAGTACGGAATGTACTTACACTTGTTTATTTTCTTTATTTGGATAAAAATCCCGGATGGGTAACAGATGACAACGGGTATGAGGATTTCCCGGAGGATTATTAGGCTTGTGGTCAACCAGTTGACCTTCCCTGTGATGAAGCCCACGGGAGTTTATTATCTTTTTATCTTTCCGCTGTGATGTATAAGACTAAGTTTTATTATAACTCTGATGTATGTGACACTGTGATGATACTATATGTAATTTGTCAGCTTGTGTGTGTAATTGATTCCTGGGCACACACGAGTTTTGTGCATTCAATTTTATTCTTAAAATTGGGTGTGACAGCGCGGGCGCGGGACTGGCGGCTAGGGCGGCGGTGGAAACCCTAGGCACGCGGGTAGCCTGACGGCGTCGTCGGTGGAAGAAGACAGCGCCCAGACGACATCACTCCCGTGCGCCGTCCTATTAATACTCCCTCCTATTTCTAGGGGCGGTTCCTGATCCAGCCGCCCCTACAAATGCATTTATAGGGGCGGTTCCTGATCCAGCCGCCCCTACAAATACATTTGTAGGGGCGGTTCTTGATCCAACCGCCCCTACAAATAGTTTCTATTTTTTAAATTATAAATTCTATATTTTTTATATCATAAAAACACAAAGTAATATAAAAAACTGTGTATATGCACAAATATAATATTTTGTATTATTCTATATATGAATAAATATATATATAAACAATTGTAGTCAAAACAATATAGAAAACAAAAATTTAAAATTTAAATTTTAAAACTTTGACTACAATTTTATGACATTAAATGAAATAAAATGAAAATGTTGTAATAAATGAAAATAGAGTGGATGTTCAAATAGAGTCATCTGGATGTTGCAAAGGGTAGTCTCACACACATGCATAAAATGTAGTCTCGCACACATACAAAAATATGTAGTCTTACACACGTACATAAATATATAGTCTCGCACGCATGCATAAATAAAGTCTTACAAACACACACTTACACAAATACTTCACATTCAACAACTAGCTAGCCCGCTGTAATGACTTTCCCCTTGACACCTTTTCGTTCCCATGGCATTATGTCTTTGGGGAGGTTCTTTTCGACAACACTGATCTTCTTAGGAAAGTCTGTGAATAGCGGCATCTCATCGTAGTTATTGTAAGCATCAACATCCTCCACGCCATCAACTCCAATAATGTGTTGTTTCCCGGAGACAACCACGTGCTTTGTCTTCTTCTTCGAGGGGAGGTTACTTTGTGGGTCAGACATATAGAAAACTTGTGCGACACGTGAAGCGAGCACCCAAGGGTCATCTTGGTAGCCTAGATTCTCGAGGTCCAGGACTCTCAATCCGATCTCATTCATTTGGTGTTGTTTGATCCAGCGGCATCGAAATAGGGCCACCATTATATCCCTTCCATAGTCAAGTTCCCATATCTCTTCAATGATGCCAAAGTATTGGATCTTTCGCCCTAATCCATCGAGAGCCTCTATTCGAACGCTGCTGTTTTGGTTCACATATTTACTATCCTTTGCGTGGGTATAGTACGTATACCCATTGATGTCATAAGCATTCCAAGATGTCACTTGTCTCGATGGCCCCTCCGCCAACCTACTGATGGTAATAGAGTCTATGGTTTCTCCAGGCGGTATGTTTTGGTCCTTCAACCATGTAGTTAGTCGTTGCTTGTGTTGTTTCATGACCCAATCATTCGAACGGCCATTTCTCTCTGCCATAATGATAGCCAAGTGTTCATCAATATACGGTTGCATCAGTTGTGTACTCTGCAAGACACTATAATGCGCCTGACTCACCTCTTTGTAATCATGGTCGATGAACACTTTTCTACCACTGGTGCCCTTCCCAGCCAGCCTACCCTTGTGACGAGAATCGGGTTTACAAATCCCTTTCTGTACTTTTACGTACTCTTGACAGCACTCGACGACTTCTTCAGTACTGTAACCCTCTATCATGGAGCCCTCTAGGTATGCTCAATTATGCATGTATCGACTTAAAACCGACATGAACCACACATAGGACCACATTTCATGCAAGTAGCAAGGGCCAAGCGCTTGTATCTGATGAACCATGTGAATCATGAGATGTGGCATTATATCAAAAAAAGCAGGAGGTAAACACATCTCTAGTTGGTTTTGTGTCTCCGCCACAAATTCATGTAGGTCACTCAGCTCTTCCTTGCCAATCATCTTCTGTGAGATCTTTGAAAAGAAGTAGCACATGCGGGTGATGGCCATTTTCAAGAACTCTGGCTTTATAGCCCTAATTACAATAGGTAGAAACACTGTCAGCATCACATGGCAATCGTGAGCCTTGCAGTGTGTTATTGACAAGTCCTTCATCGACACTAGCTTCTTCACATTTGCTGAAAACCCAGTCGGGACTTTGATCCCCCTCAGGAAAGTGCATATAGCTCTCTTCTCATCTGGTGTTAGGTTGAAGCACGCCGCGGGCAGAGTGTATTTTCCATTAGCCTCAGGTACTGAGTGAAGCTGTGGCATCACGTTTAGCTGCACCATGTCTTTCCATGCTTTCAGACCATCCTTTGACTTGCCTATGTCCATCAAGGTAGCAATGAGACTCTCAAAGACATTCTTCTGCACGTGCATAGCATCAATGGCATGGGGGACCTCCAAGTCTGGCCAATAAGGCAGATACTGAAAGAAGATCGATTGTTTCTTGAAAGGTACGCCTTCAACAAGAGGTGTGCTTCTATCTCTGTTCGTCCCATCCGGATTCTTCTTTCCATAGACGACGCGTATGTTTTTCACCATTCTATACACATGTTCTCTGTTATGACGTCTCTCCGGAGGGGGTTCAATCTCCGGGGCGTTGTCATAAAATCTAAAGAACAATTTGCTGCGGTACTTGTGACTTGTCTTTAAGAAGCGTCGATTCCTTAGGTAAACTATCTTCTTGGATGCATCTAGGTACACCCATGTAGTACCATCCAAGCAAACCAAGCATCCTATCTTCCCTTTGATCTGTCTAGATAAAGCAAACAGCATGGGGTAATCATTGGTAGTAACAAATATTATTGCTCTACATATGAAGTCCTCCTTTCAGAATGCATCGTACATCTGCTCCCCATGCCTCCATAGCCTCTCCATTTCTTGCATCAAGGGCTCGAGGAACACGTCTATATCAATGCCTAGTTGTTTAGGGCCAAAAATAAGAATAGTGAGGAGAAGGTACTTTCTCTTCTGACACAACCATGTTGGGATGTTGTACATGGTCAAGATCACTAGCCATGTGCTGTGGTTGCTCATCCTCTCATTGAAGGGATTCATTCCATCGGTGCTTAAGCCAAACCGTACATTCCTTGGGTCATCGCTGAATTCTTTGTGCTTCTCATCAAACCTTTGCCACTGACTACAATCAGCTGGGTGTGCAATCTTATCATCATCCACCTTGCGCTCATCATCCCACCATGTCATGAGTGCGGCTTCTTTAGGGTTTAGGAAGATACGTCTCAAGCGGTCGGTCACTGGCAGGTACCACATTACCAGGGCAGGAATTCTTCTCTGCTTTGCATCGTTGCCTAATGGAGGTCCTCTGGGGGCTGAGATTCTTGTACCACCTTTTTTGTACCCTTCTTATTCCTCTTTTTTCCCATGGAGGGTTCATCCCCACCGTAAAGGTCATTGTTCTTGTACCAGCTGGCCTCACACCAGGGACATTTATCCAGTGACTTGAATGTTTCGCCATGAAAAAGTATACAGTGGTTGGGGCATGCATGTATTTTTTCAACCCCCATTGTCAATACACTTATGACCTTCTTCGCTTGGTATGTGTTGGCGGGAACTGAGTTTGGTTATGGCAGCACCCATGACAGGAGATGCAATAGATCATTGAAACTATAGTCTGACCAGCCGTACTTAGCCTTCAGGATGAGCAGCTCAAGCACAAAACGTAGCAATGTCCAATGTGTCGGACAACCCTTTTCAACACCATACACAGTCTCCTTCGATGCTTTTGTCACTCTTTCCAAATTTTCTAGACCTTTCGGGCTATTTAGTAAAATCTCTGGTCCAAGGGTTCGAATCATGTCCTCTAAATCATCTTCATCCCGGACACGTGCTCCACCATCATTATTGGCACCACCTTTGTCGTTACCATCCCAACCACCAGCATCACCACCTTGTTCATTACCAAACTCGAAATTCATTCGTGCATCAAGCTCTGCTGAATATTGGGACAGGGATTCTATGGTTTCGTCGTCGTATTCCTCCTTATCCTCGTTGTTAACAATAACTGTTTCACCATGATGAATCCACACTGTGTAGTCCTCAACAAATCCTCGCATAATCAAATGTGATCCGATGATAGTCACATCTGTCCATGCCATACGGTTCTTGCAATCTTTACAGGGGCAAATAATTGTATCCTTATTCTCTTTCAATGTCGTTGCATGCTTCATTGCGGCTTCAATAAATTTATCCACCTCTTCACGGAAACCTGTCTTGAACCTTAACGAACCATACATCCAAGAGTTCATGTACTCCATCTTTTACAACAACAACAAAACAAACATTAAAGGACTACTTATTCAGATAAATATAAAAATGAATCAAAGTAATAATTATTTGAGAATAATTGTATATACTTCAGATATATATGAATATAAATCTAATATAATTACATGAAGCATACAAACACACCATGGTAGAGGAAAATTAATTAATGGTCCATTTATCCATAAATAATTAAAATACATATTTATTGATTACAATAAACAATTTCAAAGACAACAATTAGCAATAATTATACTTTACCCAATATCTTTCATACAAACCCTAGTCCAATTTCATCAAACATAAATTTACAAAAACAAAATTAATAAAAAAAACCAAACCCTAGATCTAGATCATCATGCACATGAAACATCCATAAAACTAACTAATTGTTCACTAAAATCAAGAAACATGGACCAAATAAGAGTATGATCTTGTTCCCCTCCTTAATTTACCCTAGTACATTTAAAACTTGGGTCTAATTTGCTTCATAAGTAGCTCAAGCACCATAGAAGAGAGAGAAAAACAAAACTCTAATTACTCACTAACCAACCATTAAAACTTCAAAAAAAGTGTGGAATAGCATTTTCTTACCTTCTACAACCTCTCCACCAAAAGATTTGAGACCAAAACCTTCCCCCTTAGTAGAGCAATTTTTGGGAGGTGCCCAAGGCCTCCCCACCTTTCTTTCACGGGTTGGAGTGAGTGACCCGAGGAGGAAGAAGGTGCTGCATGTGTTTTATATGGGGGGCATTTGTAGGGGCGGCTGGTGATTGAGCCGCCCATACAAATCAGAGCTATAAATACGGGGCCATTTGTAGGGGCGGCTCAATCACCAGCCGCCCCTACAAATACCATTTCCAGGGGTGGCTAGTGATTGAGTCGCCCCTACAAATCAGACCCCATTTGTAGGGGCGGCTCGTATCACCAGCCGCCCCTGCTGTTCCATTTGTAGGGGCGGCTGGTGTTTGGGCACCCGAGCATGCCACTGTAGGGGCGGCTCCATCACCAGCCGCCCCTACAAAAAAATCGAACCGTTGCTAAAAATCATTTTTTACGTAGTGAGGAGAGGGAGCTGAGGTAAGAGGAGGGGGAGAAGGGAGAGAGTGCACCTCCGCCATGCACAACTGGCCAGATGCGCCGGTGTGGGGCTACTCCAGCGATTAAGGCCGGCGAGGCAGATCCACACACGTGCCTGGCCTCGGCGCTTGCAAGGAGAGCACGCACCAGAGACAAAAAGGGGAAAAAAGCGAGGACAGGGATAGCTCCGGCGATGGACGTCTGGGCGCTGCAGCTGGGGCCGTTGTGCTCCAAGCCAATGCTAGAGCGATAATGACCAGAGGTGGTTAATGGTAGATGGAGAACCAGAACAGTGCAGAGCAAGCAGTGGAGCTATAGATAAATTCAACAGCTTATCCAAATTAAATAACACTCAAAAGGGATCTATCAAGAGTAAAGGCTCAATTTTACCCAATAGTAGAAGTAATCATACGGACACAAAAGGTGGTACTTGTCAGCATGATCAGGCTTGTTAGCATACTTCAGAAGCCTGATCTCATCAAGGCTCTGATCGGAAAAATCTTTGCTATTTTTTATAATTTAAACACATACACCCATCCATGTGTGCAAATCATGTGCCTGGATGGCGATAAGGAACACAGCTGAACGCAAATATTGTGACACATGATAATGGCCAGCAATGACACAACTGGGAACATGGAAATTCATGTCTTCTTCAACCTTTATCTAATAATCAACTTTTGTTCCATAGTTTGTTATGGTTATTTCAGGGCACCACGAATGGTATATATATTACAATGAAGAAAGTTCAAGGGCCTACAGTGACATACAACGCAGGTACATAAATAGAAGCTTGGTGGATAAAAGAACCATTTGCGAAAGAAATCAATATGTTTATGAAATAAACAGTTACATGCATGATGGGCTCATGTCTCAAATGCGAGGAGAGTAAATCAATACCTATGTTTATGCAAAGAAATAGCAAAGCCATGTCTACATAGCTTAAGATGAAGACAGTAGTACCGAGGTCAAGTCTTGAATTGTCAAAAAATTTATGGAATGCCAAAGCATGAACTGAAGCCAAAGTTGGGTTGCATATACAACCAACAACAAATGGCACACATGGAGGCAAACATGCCATCGGTTAGAAATAGGATCACTCATGTCATCCAAAAGTAAGCATCTTCCCTGATTCCTAAGGATGCGATCTAAAATTCAATATATGTTTATTCTGTCAAACGACAAAAGCAGAACCATGCCTACTTAGTTGGCACTTCCACCAGACTTAGCTCATGTTAGTACAGCTAATGTTGATATTTTTGTATTTGCAAATAGGTATACTGCGATTATGAGGAAAAAAGAGATAAAAAGTGAGCGGTTGCAGTGTTGTACCTTCACTTAAGGAGCATATGAGGCACCATGACGCCAATTTTAACGCACCATTGCTGCAAAGTATGGAGGCAAGGTTAATAGAACTGATCTAAACACCATAGGAATCGCCAGGAATCAAGATCCAAGAAGATGCAACCTTGGAACTAAACAATGCACCCAGGACAGAACCTCCAACTGAAGGAAGAATGGAGCAAGATTTCGCCAAGATCTCATCCAATCCTATAGCCTGCGCCAAAATTGATAGCCCAGATTCAATTCGTGACCTCTCAAGCAAAGCACTGAAACAAAAAAAAAATGCCCGAGACGAATAGAAGCAGTAGCGCTAGGTAAACCCAAAGTACATAATGGATAACCTCATGACCGAGGAACAAAACACATCGCTGAACAGAGCAGCAGGGCGGTAATCAGGGCAAACGGCACGGGAACTCGGATTGAACTGACAGGAGATATTTGAATGTACCTAACAGCACGATCACACGGAGTAAGACAAACAGAAACTAGCGATTCGCTAGGAAACATAAGCTAACAAAAAAAAGCACAGCGTGGTAACAAGCGACGAACCCGCTGTACAAAGGACAATTCTAAGCATACACACAGAATATATAGCAAGCATATGCATGCACACACAAACACATGGAATTCATCACTGAACGTGAGTAAACTGATCAGAGGAAAAAAAAAAGCACCACCTGTACAGCAACCGGATAAGAAACAGGCCCCCCTGCCGATGAGCAGCTCTCCACCACGGCACCACGTGACTGGCACCCGGGGGGCGCCGGGACTCGGGAGGACGAGGACTGGAGGAGAGCTGCTGCCTGTGAATACGTTTTTTCTTAAAAATGCTAGTATGAAGTATAAATGGTTACTGTAAGCAATTATAATTCCATATAAATGAATACTTTAAGCAACTATAATGCTTTCAGCATTCACAGGTATGTATGCATTTTCTATCTACTATTATCATTTGCCGATAACTCATGAGACATCGCTAGGCCTGAGACCGTAGCACTGAAATTAAGATGCTACAATTTTGCGTTACTTTTTTTTAGTAGAAACCGATTTAACAGGTGTTCCTATCTCTTATGGGGCTAACTCACATAGTCACATGCCGAAGCTTTTCAGAGAATGCAGTGACCGCCTTTTGAATATGTTGCAGATAACATAGTTTGTTAGCATCAATGTCCCAAACTTGCAAACAATGTGCCTTCCAGATTAGCAATACATGCATAAGCATTGAGGGGAGACATTTTCCTTTTTTCGAGAACATAAATCGTATGTGCAAGCAAACTACGTGCATACATATAGAAAACAGAATCAAGGGATCAGAGACATAAGGTGGCAAATGAGATATAGGTTTTTTTAGGTTACCGTAGCAGGACCAAGCAAGGTCAGGGAGGACGAAATAGAGCAGAGGATGCAGCTGGACTGGCTTCGGTCGCGTCAACGAGGCCGGTGACGACGTAGGCGGGGTCTTGCTGCGCTGGGTCAACGGGGCGGTCGCAGGCGGCGTCAACGGGGCGCTCGCGCAGCCGATGCGGCCGTGGCGGGGCCGTAGCGACGGCCGACGACTGCATTGACGGCTCCCCGCGCTGGGGCGGCGTTCGATCCGGCCGCATCGAGCGCTCCCCGCACCGGTACGGCACCCGATCCGAGACAAGAAGGGAGAGGCAGCGAAAGATCGGGAGACGGAGAGGCACCTAGGGTTTCCTGTTGCACAGGAGCAGGCGCGCAACATCGTTAGGAGGCCGCGCGGGGGGGGGGGGGGGGGGGAGGGGGACCCGCACCGGCGGCCAACGGCGGGGCCCGCTCGCGCAGCGCCGTGGCCTGTGGCGGCGGCGGCCGGTGGCGCACGCGCGGCGGCGCGCTGTCGCACCCGACACTGCTTCGTGCGGTGCGCCGCCGGCACGGGTCCGGCTAGCCCGAGTTGAGGCGAGGGTGGAGGAGGAGGAGGGCGAGGCCGGCCGCAGCCGCGGGTCGGCGCCGGCGCGAGCCACTGTCGCCCTGGTGTCACCCGTCGCCCGTGGGGGGAGAGAGGGAAGAGGAGAGAGGATGGGGAAAGGAGAAGCGTGTAGAAGCTGAAGCAGGAGGTGTGAATATATTCGTTTGGCCGGATTCCGATGAGGAGCGGGAGAAGCCGAGCAGAAGCTGACGAGAAGCCGGAAAAGGCGAGTAGAAGCAGGGGAAACCGCTTACGACGAAATCCGCTTCAAGCCATCTGAGCCGTAAAACGCGAGATCGAAGGGCCGAGAGAATTTGGGGCGACGTTGACGCCATGGTTGGCGGCCAAACCTCGCTGCTTTGATAAGAAGAAATTTGGTTGAAGTTAAGTATGTTTGATATATCAGAAAGTGATAACAACAGTTAAAAATGAAAGGAGGGAGCAGTAGTGGAGTATTGCCTGTGTCGATAGACCCCGATGATGGTCTCCCTCCCAGTCTGGCTGACAAGTGACAACCACGCGGGAGTTATTTGATTGATGGAGTAGTAGTGGAGTATTACCAGCTGTCGATCGCTGGATTACTTTAGTTGACTTGGTGCCTGACTGCCTTCTGGTCAAGCACGGCAAGTAGACTTCCCTTGCATATACAGATCACCTTTTTCTGCGTGCGTGTGTGTGTCTATATATATATATATATATATATATATATATATATATATATATATATATATATATATATATATATATATATATATACCCGTTTGGGCTGGTTTGGCTTATAAGTCATGACTGAAAGTACGGCTGGTTGGTTTGATGTGAAAGAAAAATATTGTTCGTTGGCTGATAAGCCATGACTTATAAGCCAAATACGACCAAACGAACAGGCTGATAGAGAGAGGTAGATCAAGCTGGCCCCGTTCGGCTGACAGAATTTTGGCTGAAACTAGTTCCGTCTGAAAAAAAATCAAATAAACAGAATATAATATAGGGTAAGCCGAATGGGGACACCGCTCAAAACTACTGGAGTACGTAGTTTACATTCTATGCATAAATAGCCAAAAACACAAAAACAACGAAGGCACCGTTTGGATGCCGAAAATTTTGGTAAAATGACACCGTAGCATTTTCGTTGTTATTTGATAATTAATGTCCAATCATAGTCTAACTAGGCTTAAAAGATTCGTCTCGTGGATTTCGTCTAAACTGCATAATTAGTTTTATTTTTTATTTATATTTAATGCTTCATACATGCGTCCAAAGATTTGATGTGACGAGGAATTTTGAAAAATTTAACGTTTTGGCGAGGAACAAACAGACCCGAAGAGCGAGCTAGCGAGGCTCTCACAAAATGATTGCTCGGCTACTCGAGCTGCTGCTGCTGCAGTCCTCGTCTTGATCCTTTCCGTGACACTGCCCTCGTCCTTTTCTGCTCACGCAAGGGCGGCCGTCTCGGCTCGTGGCTGCGTTGCAAGCGAGTGCGAGACAACCAAACCGGCTCCTTCAAGAAAAGCTACATAGACCTTAACGGGCTCCTCTCGTCGTGGCAAGGCGAGGACTGCTGCAGATGTAAGGGAGTCCGGTGCAACAACCAAACCGGCCATGTCATCAAGCTTGACCTCCGTGGATGGAGCTCGATAAAATACTGGCTCGCTAACTCGCTCGACTTGTGGTCGGCTCAGTTCGGCTTGACTCGGCTCGTTTTAATTTTTTTACAAGTTGAGGTGAAAGTCTAGCTCGTTATTTTAACGAGCCAGCTCGCGAGCTGAGGCCTATCAGCCCATGACCATAAATCCAGAAGATGATGATGCTGACATAGAAGTGTACACCTATTCTATTAGTATGTAATCCTTATTTTCAGCTGTTTCATATGAATTTTAATTTTATAATTGTTGTGGTACTTAAATGTTGATTTTATGGATTGTTTTTCAGGGAGAAGATGATGATGATGATATTGAATCTGTGGATTTTTCTAAGTTTGTGGTGGCAAGCAACTAGTTAGTATGCTAGAACGGCATGATCATGAATGTACCAGCTATGTTGTATGGTTGATACTTTTGATGAACCTGATATGTATTAATCATGTATGGTTGCATAATGGTGGACATCACATTCTAGAATTAATGTAGCATAAACATTATAAACATGTGTGTCCTATTTTTTTTAGTAGCTCGCGAGCTAAACGAGTCAGCTCGAACTCAGTAACGAGCCGAGCTGCCCCTCTAGCTCGTAATATTAACGAGCCGAGCCGAGCTGGCTCGTTAGCCTAACGAGCCAGCTCGAGCTAGACCAAGCCGAACTGAGCTGGCTCGATATCCAGCCCTATCCCTGCGGACTCTATGTCGACAGGTCAGATGAATGAGATCGTGAACTCCACCATTATTGCCGGCTTACCACATCTGAGATACTTGGACCTTAGCTTCAATCAGCCTGTTCGTTTGTTGGTTTCTGGGCTGATAAGCCCGGCTGATGCTAGTTTGTTGTGAGAGGAAAATACTATTGGCTGGCTGATAAGCCTGGGCTGAAAATTAACAAACAAACAAACAGGCTAAATGACTTCAATTATAGCACAAGCAAATCTTTGTCATTTTTGGATACCCTAAAAAACCTAAGGTATCTCAACCTCTCCCATGCTGATTTTCCGGGGAGTATACCATGGCAGCTTATTGGTAACCTTTCTCGCTTGCAGCACCTTGATCTCAGCAGCCTTTATTTTCCGTACGCATCAGATTTTACTTGGTTGCCACATCTATCTGCACTAAAGAGCCTCGTTATGAGAGAATTTAACCTCAGCTCCGCGAGCGATTGGATGCACAATGTCAATATGCTGCCTAATCTGAAAACCCTCGACCTGTCTTTTTGTCTACTTAACAGCAAAATCTCTCGTCCTTCCCATTCTAACCTCACACATCTTGAGATCCTTGATTTATCTAAAAATCCATTTAACTCATTCCTCCAACACAGCTGGTTTTGGGATGTCACTTCCATCAAGGAGCTTTACCTCTCTTCCTGTGGATTGTCAGGGCCCATCCCTGCTGCATTAGGAAACGTGTCCTCCCTTGAGGTATTGTATATAGATTGAAATTTAATATCAGGTAATGTTCCAACGACCTTGGAAAATTTATGCAGTTTGCAGTTACTCAATTTGGAACAGAACAGTATCAATGCGGACATGATAGGGAGATTACCGCAGTGTTCATGGAGCAACTTGCGTGAGCTACATTTGCAGGGTGCAAATTTGACTGGGCAGTTACCAGCATGGCTAGGAAATCTAACTAGTCTCAGCTACCTTGACCTATCATCGAACATGGTGGTTGGTTCTATACCATCTGGGATAGGAAACATGAGGAGTCTAAGTTACCTTGACCTCTCAACGAACATGTTGGTTGGTTCTATACCATCTGGGATAGGAAACATGAGGAGTCTAAGTTACCTTGACCTCTCTCATAACATGTTGGATGCTTCTATACCATCTGGAATAGGAAACATGAGGAGTTTGTCACCTTGACCTCTCTTGCAACATGCTGCATGGTGATGTACCTAGTGGGATTGGAGCACTTAGTAATTTAACCGACTTGATCCTTTTCAGCAATAACTTCAGCGGTGTGCTTTCAAAAGAACATTTTGCTAGTCTCGTGAACCTTTAGTATCTGGACATTAAAAAAACCTCCTTGAAATTGGATTTTGGTGAAGATTGGGTTCCTCCGTTTGGATTAACATATGCATATTTTGGGTCATGTGACATGGGGCCTCAGTTTCCTTCCTGGTTGAACTGGCAAGCGGGCATACGTGAGCTTGATATCTCAAACACAAAGATAAATGATGTTTTGCCACACTGGTTCTGGGTTGCATTTCCTAACGCTTCCAGATTGAACTTGTCAGGAAATAAACTCAGTGGTACTTTACCACCAAAGTGGAAGCTGCCGCCCCTAGACATGCTGGATCTCTCTGGAAATTCTTTATCGGGGAAGCTACCAGCTAATCTCAGAGTTCCCTACGTATTTAGAATGGATCTAAGCAACAATCATTTCACAGGCACCATCCCAGCATCATACGTGTGTAATGTTCTCTGGGAAATAAACCTATCGAACAATCAACTAACAGGGGGGTTTCCACATTGTCAAAATAACAACTCTTCAATTTCTCTATCTATACTAGACCTGAGCAATAACAATTTGTCTGGTGAATTTCCTCACGTCCTTCAATATGCTACAGGTTTAAGCTTTCTTGACCTCAGAGCCGTACAAGCGCCGTCGCCAGACTAACCGCTGGCGATGACGGACGGTTTGGAAGTGGGCGACAGCAATGGCACTGCTGTGGCTGCCCAACCACGACCGGAGGTCATTGTTCGCACGGTGCGGGAGGTCAGCGGCACCAGTTGACCGACGCTGACTCACACCAACTATGGAGAGTGGTCGGTGACCATGAAGGTCAAGCTCAGAGCCCGACGGCTCTGAAATGCTGTTGACAAGGGCACCGACTGTGAAGAAGATGACATGTTAGCGCTGGAGGCTATCATCGCTGCTGTACCGACAGAGTACAGGGAGCCGTTGGGGACGAAGAGCTCTGCCAAGGAGGCGTGGGAGGCTATTGTGGCGATGCGCTGCCAAGGAGGCGTGGGAGGCTATTGTGGCGATGCGCGTCGGTTCCGACCGCGCAAAGAAGGCGACGACCCAGCTTCTGAAGCAGGAGTACGCCAACCTCAAGTTCAAGGATGGTGAAACGGTGGAGGACTTCTCCCTCCGCCTGTAGACACTCATCAGCAAGCTGAAGAGCCATGGCGTCATCATCGACAAAGAGGAGGCGGTCTCCAAGTACCTCCACTCTGTGCCGGCAAAGTACATCCAGATCGCTCTTTTCATAGAGACGATGCTGGACTTATCCACCCTCACCATTGAGGATGCGACAGGCCGTCTGCGGGCGGTGGATGAGTGCCTGGAGCAGGAGGCAGCAACGAAGGACAGCGGGAAACTCCTGCTGACGGAAGAGGAGTGGGCTGCTCGGAGGAACTCCGGGAAGGCAGCCTCCTCCAGCCGCGGTGGCGATGGCAAGCGCCGTGGCAAGGCTTCTTCAGAGAAGAAGCAGGTCGACCCCAACGCCTATCGATGTTGCGGGAAGATGGGCCATTGGGACGGGAGTGCCCAAATCGCAAACAGGAGAAGAAGGCTCAGGCTCACCTGGAGCAAGCCGACGATGAGGATGAGGCCACTATCCTGACGGCGATGTTCTGTGCACTGCACGACGTCGAGGCCAAGGAGAAGGAAGAGGCGACGACGGTGGAAGGACCTGGGAAGGCCCTGAAGACCATCAACCTCGACGAACCACACGCCCAAGTCCACCTCGGACATGTGGGCGCCGACCAGGAGCAGCGGTGGTATCTGGACTCTAGTGCTAGTAACCACATGACGGGCTCCAAGGAATCCTTCTTTGAGCTCGACGACGATGTTACCGGTACGGTGAAGTTTGGTGACGGCTCAAGGGTGGCTATCCAAGGGCGCAGCACCATTATCTTCAGGTGCCAGAACGGGGAGCATCGCGCGCTAACGGATGTATATTACATCCCGCAGTTGCGTTTCAGCATTATCAACATTGGTCAGCTGGATGAGCGTGGTAGCGAGGTACTGATCAAGGACGGAGTCCTTAGGATCAGGGACCGGGAGCAGCGACTTCTCGCCAAGGTGAAGAGGTCCCTGAACTGGTTGTACCTGCTCGACCTGAAGGTAGAGCAGCTGGTGTGCCTAGCGGCAAGGCACTCCGAGGAACCATGGATGTGGCATGCCCGGTTCGGACATCTCAGCTTCGACGCGCTTGGTCGGCTGGAGAAGATGGTCCGAGGGCTACCCCACATCAAGCACGGAGGCAAGCTGTGTGACAGCTGCCTGGCTGGGAAGCAGAGGAGGCTACCTTTCCCAAAGGCGGCCAAGTATCGCGCAAAGGACGCTCTCGAGCTTGTCCACGGTGACCTCTGTGGGCCGATCACGCCTGCTACAAACGGTGGTCGGCGGTACTTCCTCCTGCTCGTGGATGATTGCAGTCGCTACATGTGGCTGCAACTCCTGACAAGCAAGGATGAAGCGGCGGCGGTGATCAAGAAGTTCAAGATGCGCGCGGAGGCCGAGAGCGGCAAGAAGCTCCGTGTGCTAAGGACTGATCGCGGTGGCGAATTCACTTAGGTGGAGTTCGCTGCGTACTGTGCGGATCAGGGTGTGGGGCAACACCACACCGCGCCGTGCTCGCCACAACAGAATGGCATGGTGGAGAGGCGGAACCAGACGATGGTCGGCATGGCCCGATCCATGATGAAGGCCAAAGGCATGCCGGCAAGGTTCTGGTGGGAGGATGTGACCACGGCGGTGTTCATCCTCAACCGCGCTCCGACTAAGGCCCTAACGGGCAAGACGCCGTTCGAAGCTTGGTATGGGCGGAAGCCAGGCGTGTCCTTCCTCCGGACATTCGGCTGCATCGGCCACGTCAGGAAGACGAAGCCGAACCTCACCAAGCGAGAGGACAGGAGCACACCCATGGTGTTCCTGGGCTACGCGAAGGGTACCAAGGCGTACCGGCTCTATGACCCATGCGGAGACAAGGTGCTTGTCTCGCGCGACGTCGTGTTTGACGAGAAGGCAGCTTGGGACTGGACCAGTCCGAGCACGGGGGAAGCTGGCGGCTTCACCAACACCTTCGCCGTCGAGCACTTGGTCATCCACGGTGGTGGAGATGCCGGGGAAGAGGTGCCGAGCACTCCGGGAGGAGCGCCGAGCACTCCAGCGGTAGAACCGAGCACTCCTAGGGCAGTGCCGAGCACTTTGGGAGGGATGCCGAGCACTTCGGGAGGAGGGCCGAGCACTCTTGGAGGGATGCCGAGCACGCTAGGAGTGGCGCCGGGAGGTTCTGCAGTGGTGGCGACCACTCTAGGACGGGTGCCGAGCACTCCCGTGGCGGAGCCAAGACGTCTGACAGTGGTGCCAACCACTCCAAGACTGAGGCTGAGCACTCCTACAGTGGGGCTGAACACTACAAGAGTAATGACGAGCTGTCCAGAAGTAGTGCCGAGCACTCAAGGTGCTATGCCGAGCACTTCGGTGGAACAGGGAACTCCATCGACGCCGATCGAGTTTGCCTCACCTCCAAGTGACATCACTGAGTTCGTGGATGCCTTCCACGAAGGTGAGGAGGTACGGTTCCATAGGCTGGACGACATTGTCGGCAGCACAGGACCCTCAGGACTGGCTGGTCGGCTGCTCAATGACGCAGAGCTGCTGCTAGTCAGTGCAGAGGAACCACCCATGTTCGTGCTGGCCGAGAGGGATGGAAACTGGCGATGGGCGATGCTAGAGGAGATGAAGGCGATCGAGGAAAATGAGACATGGCAGCTCGTCGATCCACCTCTAGGATGCCGTCCGATCAGCCTGAAGTGGGTGTACAAGGTCAAGTGGGATGAGCTTGGTGCCATTGTCAAGCACAAGGCGCGCCTCGTCGCCCGAGGCTTTGTTCAGCGCGAGGGCATAGATTTCGAGGAGGTCTTTGCGCCAGTAGTGCGCATGGAGTCGGTCCGTTTGCTACTAGCCTTGGCAGCAGAAAAGGACTGGCGCGTCCATCACCTGGATGTTAAATCGGCCTTCCTCAACGGCGAGCTGGCGAAAACGGTCTTCGTCAGGCAACCTCCAGGTTTCGCCGTCAAGGGAGAGGAGCACAGGGTGCTCCGACTGCGCAAGGCGCTCTACGGGTTGCGGCAGGGCCCACGAGCATGGAACACCAAGCTTGACGCCATGCTGGGCGAGCTTGGGTTTCAACGGTGTGCAACCAAGCACGCGCTCTACACGCGGCGACGGGGGAAGGAGGAGCTCGTCGTCGGCGTGTATGTGCATGACTTGATCGTCACCGACACGCGCACGGAGGACATCAACGGCTTCAAGCGCGAGATGGCGGCTCGTTTTCGAATGAGCGATCTAGGCGCACTCTCCTACTACCTTGGCATCGAGGTGGGACAGGGGAAGGAGGAACTCACGCTCGGTCAGAGTGCGTATGTCTCCAAGCTGTTGGAGAGGAGCGGCATGGCTGAGTGCAAGCCATGCGTGACTCCGATGGAGGAGCGGCTGAAGCTGACGAAGGCCAGCACCGCGGTGAAGGTGGATGCAACATTCTACCAGAGCATCATCGGCGGTCTGCGCTACCTAGTCCACACGAGGCCGGACAATGCGTTCGCCGTAGGCTACGTTAGTCTCTTCATGGAGGATCCTAGAGAGGATCACTGGGCTGCGGTGAAGCGGCTACTGCGCTACATCAAGGGGACGGTGGATCATGGGATCATCTTCCTAAAGACCTGCGAGAGTAGGCAGTAGCTCACTGTGTTCAGCGATGCAGACATGGCGGGGGACATCGATGGGCGACGGAGCACCTCTGGCGTGCTCGTCTTCCTCGGGTCGGCCCCAATTTCATGGCTGTCGCTGAAATAGAAGTTGGTGGCGCTATCTACGTGCGAGGCAGAGTACGTAGCGGCGGCCACAGCAGCGTGCCAAGTTGTGTGGCTACGCCGGCTGCTGGGCGAGCTGACCGGCGTGGAAGCTCACCCACCAGCACTGATGGTGGACAACCAGCCCACCATCGTCCTCGCGAAGAATCCGGTTCTGCACGATCAGAGTAAACACATCGACATGAAGTTCCACTTCCTCAGGGACTGTGTCGATGGAGGGCAGATCGTCATCGAGTTTGTCGAAACTGGTCGGCAACTCGCGGACGTCCTCACCAAGCCACTCGGACGACTTCGACTTACGGAGCTGAAGGAGATGATTGGCATAGAGGGGATACAAGGGATAGCATTAGGTTTAGGGGAAGAATTGTTAGAATAAACTACTGCTTTCCTTGTGTGAACACAGCAAGGGAAGGCGGCGCCGAACTGGCCCCCTGCTGTGATACTGTAGCCGCTGCAGGTGCAGGCGCCGCATGGCTCACCTGCAGCCCTGTAGGCACATGCAGAGGCCGGCGCAGAGTCAGCCATGTATGTTATCTAGTTACTGTTACAGCATGTGCGCTGTACTAGGACTAGATGGATAGAGTTGTATAAATAGACTACCACGGCAACTCAGTAAAGAGAGTTCAGATTTACCATCTTATAGACAGGGCTTCGGCCAACGCTGGTGTCTTGTACTGTGTGTGCATGCTCTGTTCTCCCTTCTTCTTCTAGCTCCAGCCATAGTGTGTGGGGACGGACAACGCTTGTTCGTGGTCGGCACGGCTAGTGGGTGCTCGGCAACACTAGCGGGTGCTCGGCAACACTGGTGAGTGGTTCACTCACCTGAGCCGGTGATCCTGTGGGCCAACATAGCACACAACAACATATCAGGAACTATACCTTCGTCCCTAGCAAGGTTGAGAGCCATGGCAGATCCGCGTGAAACAGATTATGACGATTCCACTATGATGTATTCCTTCAGCATACCAACTTTCATAAAAGATCGAGTGCTTAACTATACCAATGAATTCACAAAACATACTGTGTTGATAGATTTATCAAGTAATGGTTTCATTGGACAGATTCCGAAGGAACTAAGTTTACTCAAGGCACTTCGGAGTTTGAATCTATCTAACAACCAGTTAAGTGGACCGATTCCAGATGATATTGGTTCTTTAAGGAGACTAGAATCCCTCGACCTATCTTACAATTATTTCAGTGGCAAAATACCATCAAGCTTATCAGATCTAACATTCTTGAGCTGCCTCAACTTGTAGTACAACAATTTATCAGGAACAATCCCCTCGGGACAACAGCTGCAAACACTCAACTATCAGTATATGTACATTGGCAATCCCGGACTTTGTGGGCCTCCTCTTCTGAAGAATTGCTCGATGAATGTAACGAATCCAACTGTTAGTCAACAGCATGAAGGTGGCAGATCATCTTTTTACATCAGCATGAGCATGGGTTTTATAATGGGTCTTTGGATTGTATTTTGTGCCATGTTGTTCATGAAAACATGGAGGATTGCTTACTTTCAGCTTTTGGACCGTTTATATGACAAGCTTTATGTGCAACTTGCTATCAACAAGGCTGCCAGGAAATTTGGAAGCAAAGAGATTTGAAGGTTTTCTTTCATTGCTTAGTCTATGAACCCATTATTAGACAAGTTAATATCCTAGATAATCTTGTGTGACAAATATGTAAAGGAACCAGTCTTTGATTTGGCCGGAGATAGTAGTTAAGACCTGTACGGTAGGTTAGCAATGATTGTATCTTTCCTGTATAGGCTGATGGCGAAATCACTATTGGTCTCCTGCTCCCTATGTAAGCCACCGGTGAGGGGCTGTTCCTTACCACAACATCAACACGCAACCCGTCGCCACCGTGCGACTTCCTCGCCTAGCGTCTCTGTTTAATTCTATCACCCTTTTTACATACGAAGCTGTTTTACTGCGTTGTGTAACAACTAGCTGGCACCCCACGCATTGCTGCAGAAGAAATCAAGGCTAATGATTGGCAGTACAGTGGAAATATTTTCACAAATATGCAGAACAAAAGGAGCAGGTTTATGTTCTTACTCAAACCTGAAATATCTTTATTTTACTATGAAGACTTCTCTTTAGAGCTGGATATGGATCTGGGAGATACCAACATGTAGCAATAGGTCGTGTACTAATCTTTGTATATGTATGTGATATGGATTGATTCGGTTGAGATCTTGTAGGTGTATAGTTCGTAGGTTTGTATCAGTTTGTGTTGTAATCCTTGACTAAATCAATCATAATCATTTTATACCTTGTAAGCCATGGTGGAGGCTATTTCCACCTTTAAATCAATAAAGTTGCGGCCTCCTACGTGAGGTAAAACGCTTACCATTTCACATGATAGTGAAAGCATCCTCTTTCATCTTCATTCACATAAACCCTGGATCATCAATGGTGTCCTCCTCATCGAACATGTCTGCCACTCTCGGTCCGTCGGTGGCTGAGAAACTAACGCGTGAGAACTTCGTGTCGTGGCGTCCTCAGCTTATGCTGGCGATCCGGGAAGCGCACAAAAACCTAGAGGCCTCCTAGAATTATCAAGATTGTAGAAGCTGACAAGTAACACACATCATCAACAATCCAGACTATGCCACATGGATCACCCGAGACAAGCGAGTGATAACGCACCTGCTGAACTCTGTTTGCAAGGAGATCCTCTAAAAGGACCAAATGGCACAAGAGGGGGGTGAAGAGAACCAGGCTCTAAAAGTTTTAAAGAACAAACCTTAATCTGTGCGATTAGACTCACCCCTTGAATTTTTTGGTCCTAAGACTGCACAGATCACACTAGGGCTTGTCCTTAGGGCCAACAAACTAAGTCAAGTCCGGGCACACTAACAAAATATTACTTAGTCAAAGGCCTTTGACTAAGAACACACTAGCATGGAGATTAAATCCTACTTGTCACAAAAAAATTTCTTGCAACCAAACAAAGATCAAAGCACAAAACAAGTACAAGAATGGAAATGCAGTACTTGAAAAGATGGACAACAGACAACTAAATTTTCCACATGGTGTCACTACCCCCTAATCTACTTTGGAGCACCGAAGAGCCACGCCAAGACTCTGATTACGCTCTCTTGATCCACCAAGGCTCAAGACTCGATCAAAACACCATGCCTCAATCCAGAATCAACAATGCAAGCAACAGTATCCCATGCCCTCAAGCTTTTCAGTGCTCCAAGATGTTCTCTACTACCAAACAAGTCTAGATTGAATGATACTATCACAACTCACAAGATAAATAATAACCTCTACGAGTCTGTAGGCTATATGTTACACCAAACTAGAAGCTGCAGCCCTCTCACTTGAAAAGGACCATCTATTACCACCAGATACCAGAACATCTACGGTATCTACATCGCAAAAGAGAGCCTTTGCAATCTCTCTCTCGCTATCATTCCTTAGCCTCATCATCACTACTTCTTCCTTTTGGAACCCCTGCTTGGCTGCGAAGCTCCAGCAGAAGACGCCTCTTGAGCAGCCTCGACTGCTTCGGCTTTAGCACTTCTCAAGGTCCTCCTAGGCACCTCCGTTGATGGGCCTGCATTGTTATTTTCTTCCACCAGTTCAGCTTTGACTCTCTTGCGCTTCTTCCTCGAGAAACGATTGGCTGATGAGACTTGATCTTCCCCAGGTTCATTCACGTCATCATCGCCATCAGCTTCACCGTCCTGACAGGGCCATTCAGTACCACAACTAGGACAAGCTCTTGAAGCCTACATATGCAGAAATATTAGCAAACCATGACTTTACCATCAACATGAGTTAGCAGTGTGAACTATGATTTAGGCAAGTACCTTTCTTTGTGAAAATTTCTTCTTCAAGCAGTACTCATGAATTCTAACATTGCATCCCTCATTTAGACAACTTGATGCCTGTTGTGTAACATAAATAATACTAGCAGGTTATATGGGACAACATTAAGGGCAAGACAACGCAACTGAAAGTCATAGAATCATCACATATCAGTACCTTTATACAAGCTTCGTTGCAGACAACACAAGATGGGATATCATTACCACGGAACCAGCTTCGGAGATCAAGAAATGATCTGGTGCCCAGACCAATCTTGCCTGTGGAGGTGTATGACAACCAACGATCCCGTATCAGTTCATCAAGAGTTTTCTCTTTCTGGCTCAGTGAGAAGTTCTTTATGGAACTAGGAAGGCGAGATTGGCTGTCCTCTGAACCGTCTACAATTACAACCTGGGAACAGAACAGTCAATAACTCATGATGCCACATTGCAATCGAGATTAAACTGTCAATCAGTAGATCTAACAGTACTGCTATGCCATGCCACAGAAATACCAAAAGGTGATACCGTTGATGACATGATAACTGCAAAATATATGAAACTATAATATGCTCACTTAAATGCTTGTAAGTCATAAGTATTATGAGCGACACTAAGCACATGGCCAATTAGTACATGTTGATACATGAAAACCAAAAAAATCATGTTGCCAGAATTACTGTACAGCAAACCTGGTTGTCAAGCCGGACATTGAGAGCGTCGATACTGGTTATGCTCCCATCAGTTCCAGCTTCCTGAACTATTGCTTCTAACTGCCACAGTAATCATTACATTACATACATCAATACATGCGGAAGGTCAACACAACATATGTAGTGTCAGACTGAGGTATGCAAGGCCACGTATCGCATACCAGTCCCTTGTAGAATGCAATCTGGGGCACAGAATACTTTGTTCCGAGCTTAGATTCTTCATCAACAATGTTATTAACAACTCCATAATAAACCATACCATCATATTGGTTTATGCATGCCCGCAACTCGAACTGCAAATAGGCGAGGTCCTTATTGATCTTGAGAAGTGTATCATTGAACAGTTGTTGATGAGTGGCTGCAAGTCATGATATGAAATAAGTGATTGGAGAGTAGACATTTGGCCAAATGAATCAAGTGAAGCTTGCAGCCCCTAGGCTATCGACTCTTCTATAAAACCGGTGCTAAATATATGATTCAGCCAAGCAGGCAACAAGACATCAGTTGGGCTGAGTGATTCAAATCCCATGTGGAATCAAGACCATTTTCAGACAATCATATAATGCAACTTTGAATTCACTGTTTTTTTAGCTAAACTTTGAAGTTTGAAGTGATTCTGACTGGCTCGGGTGATCAGCAAACAAATGGTAAAAATTTTATAGATCTACCTTAGGTGAGAAAGTAAGTGTAGCTACTGCTGGATCAGACACAAATTTCCACTAAATTGTTTGTTCAAGATACAGCATTCACTTGTAAACGAATTTATAGTGTGAGGAGCACGAGCAAGTCAAGAAGAGGCCAACTTAAATAAGAATGATGACTTAGGCCAACAAAGAAAAGGAAAAAGAATGCCTACACAAGATGCTATCAATATTCAGAAAGGTAAACTTTTTTTGAGGCGAAGAAAGAGAAAAGGGAATACAAGCAGCATCAGGTTTTGTATACAGCAGCATTTGCCTGAAAAAATCAGACGGAGACCAAACTAGCACTCTTTTCCCTGACAAACAGAAGATCTGTAATAGACAAATAGAGATACAAAATGGATTCCAGAAAAGTATAGAGATGTACACAACATTCCGAACAAATGTATTACTACTACCACCACACCGCTACAGTAATAAGTTCAAGAAAAGAGAATCATTCCATGGAACAGATGAAATGGAGAAAGATTAGAGCTATAAAGCGGGGAGAGTTGCAAGCATCGTGGCATAGGTAGGTACCGGGGTCCCTGTCGGAGACAGCAGCGAACAGCGCTTGGAAGTCAGGCTCGGGAAGAGGGCCGCGGGAGAGCAGCGCCTGCAGCAGGGTGTGGTGCCGCTGCCGCCACGAGAGAGGCGCCATTGCTGCTGAAGGTGATGAGGATGGCGTAGCAGATGAATGGGATAGGGGCGCAGCAGAGGAGGACGGAGAAGGAGGCGAAGAGGAAGCCAGGAAGGGGAGCAGCGCCGAAGCGGAGGAGTAGCGGCGGCGCGGCAAGAAGCGGCGGTTGGGCGGAGGGAGGTTGACGGGCGAGTCGAGTGCGAGGCAGAGGTGCGAGCGGCGGGGAATCGATGGGATTGCCATATAATCTGCTCAAAAGCTTTGGCTTACGCTGGTAGGAGAGAAGCAGGGGAATGGCGGGAAGGGATGGGCATGGGGGTGCAGCTTAGCTTGCAGTGTAAGCTCTCCAGCCTCCAGGCTCCAGGTGCTGCTGCGTGCACCTGTAGCTCTGATTAGCGCCCACCGCCCATCAATAAAGGCGTGCATTTCGTCGAGCACTTGTTGGGCTATGGCGTCCCGCGTACAGAGAAAAGACCGAGAGACGACGAGAGGAGAGCAAAGCAGACGGCGTACCGGGGTCCTTGCCGGAGACGCCGGCGAAGACGGCGTGGAAGTCGCGCTCGGAGAGGGGGCCGCGGTGCAGCAGCGCCTGCAGCAGGGTGTGGTGCCGCCACGACAGCGGCGCCATGCTCCCGCTCGCCGCTCACCTGGTGGAAAGTGGGGACCGCGGGCGCGGATCGTGAGAACCCACCAACCTACTCGGCGAATTCCTCCGCCGCCGCCCGCGGGAAGGATTTCTCCTTCCGTGGAAGGGGGGATTTTTGGGGATGGAGGATTTGGTTGGCGTTTCGCGGGAAGCGCACGACGAAGAGCGTGGGAGGTGGCAAGGAACCCTACGCCGCCGCAAGGGCCCTGGGGAAGGAAGGAAACGGTGGGCCGTGCATCTGGAATGGGCTGGGCCGCCAGCCCGCTGAATTGGACTGGGGTGTTTGCTTCGCTTCTGTCGTCTCGGACGTGGCAGTTTACCAGTTTGGCAACAGGGAAAAGCAAGCAAATCCTACGAGATATAATCCACGCGTCGAAACAACTTCCTTAGGCCACGTTCGGTTAGGGCGTATCACGCCGGGAATCGTTCCGGCCAAAAAAAATTCTTATATAAATTAAGTATCGAATCCGGCCAGGAATTTTTCCTGGGGTCATTCCCATGGGAAACGATCGGAGCCTTACTCTAAACCAAGAAAATATTTGTATAGAGTTAATAAAATTAATTAATAATCCCTTAGATAAGCCACTGTTTGAGGAATAAATAAATTGGGCCCACTTGTCACCCGGTGCAGGCTTCTAGTTTTTTATTTGCAAAAGTTTTTGAGTTGGGAAACCGAAGTTGAGGGAGAGGAGAAGGATTGACTTCTGTTTGACACAATATTTACATACAACACGCAAGGGAAAGTTTTAAAAAGTTAGCATTTTTGTAAATACAAATTACAAATGTTGTACAAAAATCTTAGACGTTACACCATGAGATTGAGGGCTTCTACCATGGGTTTTGAGCATCGTCGGGTGTGTTAATGTCACTGTAATATATCATCATGAACATATTAAGAAAAGCATATAAAGTTGAAAAGAAGCAATGATTTATTATCTATATATCATAAAATCTAGTTATCTAACACGTAGACACCAATAAATTATTTTAGTTCTTAAGATGGACAAACATCTATCACCTAGGTATTAAGCATGTAGTTGAAAACCAGAAGCGGGATGCTTGATTATATAGTGTGGCCCTTAAACTTCGTACATTCATATAAACATGCGGTGCAATTTAGCGTCTGTATCCGACCTACATTCATACCGAGCCTCGACCTGCCACCCATAGGCTCTCTGTTCGGCTGCTCGTAAAGCTGCTTATGCTGATTTGTACGGCTGATTTGTTGGGAGAGAAAAATATTGTACTATGGCTTATAAGCCGGCTTATAATGGCAGCCGAACACTCTCTATAGATCAGACTACCATCCCTAGATTAATTGCAGCATGCGATTCTATCGCCAGTAGACGTCCAAATTTTGGTGTTGACATGATGGTGGCTTTTCGCTAAGCCTACAGCCCCTCGTCTTTAGTGGTTTTCCTCTAAGCCTGCAACACACAATCCCTTCGGCACTCTTTCTCTTAACTTTGTATGTTGCTTACTTTCCTCTAAAGGTGCAACACACATTCCATCTTGCGCACTCCTCTTCTAAACTTTGGCGTTCATGTGAAGGTGGTTTCCCTCTATGCCCACATAACACAAATAAATCGCTAGTAGCCTCTCTTTTCTAACTTTGGCATTCACACGGCGATGTCTTCCATCTAAGCCCACAAATACAATCCCGTGTATCCATAGAAGCCTATACAGGTCTTCTTTATTTTTGCATGACGATGGCTTCCCTCTAAATCTGTAATACATAATCCCATCATGAGTACTTCTCACCTAACTTTGGCGTTCATGTGAAGGTGGGGCCCTCTACGTCAACTGAACACGAATGTATCACTAGCAGCTCTCACTTTTGTAACTTTGTTATTTCGTGCGGCAGTGCCTTCCTCTAAACCCACAGATACAATCCCCTTGTATCCACAAAAGCCGCTAGCAGGCCCTCCTTTTTGCATGACGATGGCTTCCATCTTAATTTGTAACGCATAATCTTATCATGAGCACTCCTCACCTAACTTTGGCGTTCATGTGAAGGTGGGCCCCTCTACGTCAACTGAACACAAATCTATACCTAGCAACCCCTCTTTTCTAACTTTGACATTCTCACGCATGGTGTCTTCCCTCTGAGCTATAGATACAATCCCATGTACCCATAAAAACCGCTAGCAAACCTCCTTTTTGTATAGTGATGGCTTCCCTCGAAATTTGTAACACATAATCCCATCATGAGCACTCCTGTAACACCCTCGGTGTTACCGCTTAAACAACTTGCTAAACTATATCATGAGCATCATGTTTATGTGTCAATGCATGTGTGTAGATCAATTTTCGTAACTCAAAACGATCAACAAGAATGCTAAACAAAAGTTGATTCAATAGTCATATTATATCACTTAGGGTTTAAAACCAATTTTTATTAAGCAAAAATACTATAGAACATGTATGTGACACTTAAATAAAGTTAGAAGTACAAACTTGGTAGATGACAATGCAACTTTAACTTTTGGAAAATAGATGTTGTTAATTGGTGTTTTGGGAGCCCAAAAATCAAACTTGACGTTAAGATAAGCTCTTTTCGTTAAGTCGGCAAGCACTTGAACAATTGTTAAAATACCATTTTTGATGAATTATATGGAGCAAAATAGTTAAATAGTGCTCAAATATTTTGCTCCTACGGGTTAGTATAAGGTATGGACTATTGTATGAAGTATTTGTGGTTGAAATTATCAAGGTTTAGATCTATTAAAAATTGCAACAAAAGAGTTAATGGTTACTTAGCCTCAGTTGAAATCCTTAACGTTCTTAAGTATGGAAAAGTAGTAAGACAATGCTATTTTGATATTTAATTTCTAACAAAAATGTTTAAACACTAGTTGCACGTTTTGGTATTGCTGATTGCATCAAAGTGAGTGCTTGAGCATGGCATAGGTCGACATTGTGTTGGATGTCACATTGTCCGCTCTAAAATTGCCCTAACTTCACTAGAACGCGCTGCGAACCTTGATTCGGTGCTCGGTTCGCGAACCGGCGTTCAGCATGACGAACCCATGTTGGCACCTCCCTATCTCTCTCTGGTCGCTCTCTGAACGTGAGGTTTGCTTCGTTAGCTAGGTGTTAGTATCGACTTTGGGTTCATGGAGTTGGTTGAGTCTTCATCGAGTTGGTAAGTAGTTTTTGGCCCGCTTTAAAATGCGTGCGTGTCACCGTTTCGTCCGTTTGGCCCCGTGGGCACGGTCGCCTCACGTGCGTGCAGAGCTGGTGCCGGGCTCGGCCCTGGGCTGGTCATGGCCCTTCCCTGTAGGCCAGTGCCGCCTGCCGGGACGACATCGCGACGTGCCTTTCACCCCGCCTGCCCTCTTGCTAGCCAAGCCACGCCGAGCCGCTGTGCCACGCGCAGCGCCGAGGCGAGGCTACGACTGTTGTCGCTCGGTCATCGTGATGTTTTCTCCACCCTCCGATTCACCTCGACCGCTGTAGCGCGCGCCCTCTGCCTCTCAACCCACCTACCACGCCCTCATCTCGACGCCGTTGCGTGGACGCACGCAGGCGCTAACCGACGCACCGCTCGCTCGTGTGGTCATATCTCCACTGCCGCCGTCTGTGACCTGCCAAGACCAAGCCATCCCATCCTGGCACTCCACGACACGCTCCATCTGTGCTGCACCGTGCGGATGCTCTCGCTCATTAAACGCGGCCTCGGCCAAGGTTGGCCGGGCCTGGAAGCCACTGCCCCATTGCCTTGCCGTCGAAGGAGTCGTGCCGCTTCACAGGCTTTAAATGCGTGGTCCATGATATCCCATCTCGATTCAGTGCCCTAGCGGCTAGGATTGGAAGCTAGCTAGCAAACCGACCTGCACCAAAGCACAAACGAGCCTTGTAGTCGGCCAATTTGGTGTTTTGCTGACCGTCGGCCGTGGGCGCCGCCGAATCAGTAGGTTGGGAGGTAAGGAATGTAGGAATGGTAGCAGTTCGATTGCTCGTAACCCTGCACTCGCCTTGACTCCCTCTATCCGGTGCTCGCAGTGTTTTGGCTAGGAAACTCATCGGCGATGTGGCGACGTGCCGGTGTCCATCACAGAGCGCCGCCGCCCCGATCGGTCGCGCGTGGCCAAACCGCCACAGTGCTTCCCCGCTTCAACCGTTAAGAGGGTGTACACCATGGTGAGCTACGGATGCTTCTCCACCATCTCTACCTAGCCGTGAGGGCATAGGCTCGCTGGAATAGTCACGCCGCCATCGTGGATAGCCGCTCGCCACTGCAGCTCGCGATAGTGCGTCTTCGAGTCCCTAACCGCCACCCATCCTTGCACGGTTAGCTGTAGATGGTTGTCGGCCCCTTACTTCCATCATAGCGAGCCTAGTTGGCTCGACGTAACCGTCGTTGCCGCCGGTGTGCCGTGCCGCCGCGCGCGGGCACGCCGAGGACCGCCCCGTTGCAAAGGCAAACACATTCCAGGGTCTTTATTACAAAGCGTGAGTCTGTAGTAATAATGTTCTGTTGCTCCGCGTGATTATCCAAAAACCCGAGCCATTTTCTACAAAATGGCCTACGTGCGCGGGCGCCTTGGCTTTGGGCCATACTGGGCCGCCACGTCGCGCGCGCAGCTGTGCCGCACTGGGCTGCCGGGCCTAAAGGGTCGCTGCCGGCCCTTTCCTCTTTCTAATGTATTTTCTAATTTAGTTTCTAAGGTGAACTTGTAAATTCATGATAAATTTGTGTAGATGTCAAAAAATTATGAAACCAATTTTGTTAGGTTCCTAAAATCATGGTCTATCTGTTAGTATATTTTGTTCATATAGTTTTATAATATTTTTAGGGGTTATCTAATCAATTTGAAATGCTTAATATTGTAAGATATAAACTTGTAGGAATTGTTGTGATAAATTAGTGATACTGTTGGCTCTGAATTTTTCACAATAAATTCCTCACATTATTAGGTGCTCACTGTAATTTTTGTAGCTTCAGAGGAATTAGTTTGTTAAAGTAACTAAATGAGCCATAGTACAAAAATATATATTTAATCAATCAAATGTCAAAAATAATTGGAGGTTTGTAGAACGAAAACATTTTTCAGAAACAAGCCTTACTTGGTGACGTGGATATGTAGACTAGTACATTAGTCATTAAGCTAGCTCGTTAGCTCACAGAGCGTAATCGTATTATAGAGTTGTAGTTACCATTGATTAATTACGTCTCTGCGTTGCATCCATGTATGTCATAATCGGAACAACGATGGATCGTGGAGATGACTGAAGTAGCGGAAAAGATGGTGCCTTGATGATCGTGTCACCATGATGGAATGCTAACTTTTAGTTATATCTTACCTATGCAAGCCTCGGTGCATAACCCCTATTATTCTGCACTTTATTTTATGCTTGTATATTAAGTTTTAAGGAGTTGAATCCTACTAGTATGTCAGGATCATGTAGATTGTTATGCTATAGGATCCGGTAGAAGTCAAGTGATTATCTGTCACTCGCGAGAGATAGAAAAAATATTATTATTGTTATTATATTACTATCACATGGAATATAAATGAATGATAATTGGAGACCGAATAGAATGGTACTTTGGATCTGGACTTGGTTAGGCATTCGAGCGAGGCTCGGATTGCACTTGTTTCGCCTGTGTCGGTTAAGAATCTGCCGTTGCATTGGATTCTAGTTAGGTCACAGACTTATTATCCTGAGCACATACTTGTTTATGGGAGCGGAAAGACTTGTTGCTCTCTTGTCGTAGGTTCTAGCTCTTTTCGGACCAACTGATTGGAGGCGGAGATGGTGGAGGTCTAAGCATTACACTAAGTCTAGGACTCAGGTGTGGGGGCTTAGAGTCCAAGTTTAGATGAGGACCTGGACCCCTTGACAGGAGAGTGGTGGGTTAGTCCTGCTTGTGCCTGAGGTACAAACGGGGCGTGTGTTTTGGGGTACTCAGCCGGGATACATTGATTCACGAATCATCGTGTAATACAGTAAAACTTGTCTATGATCTAGCACCGTAGTAAGAACTGGAATATGAAAGATGTTAAAATAGTTCTGATTGCTTACCACCTGCTTGAAAAGTAGCACATGTGCTTACATAGAATGGTTAGTTAATGAACTAATGATGACTGCTAATAAAATTGAATATAAGGATGCACGCGTAGTAATGCCTCCTGCAGATGCAATAAAACCCATAAGCCAGATAGCCTTGTATATCCTTGGAGTCTTTTCTTTCCTCTTGACGGGTAAGTCTTGCGGAGTACAATTGGGTACTTAGGGTTTGTTCTACCCTATTTACAAGTGATAGGTGGATGCTAGAGCTAACACTTGTGTGCGAAAACCTCCTGATGGGCTCAGCGAGGATTTTTTTAACGTTGCGGACATAGAGTTTATTTGAAAATTCCATCCAAAATATTTTATAATGGAAAAACTTATAACCTGTTATGATGTATATAACGGATCATCATGTTAATGTTTAACTTGTCATTAAATAATTTTGTTTCTGCTGAAACTCTGATAACATGGTTATATTCTGCTGTTATAAATAATAAATATTATACTATGATGTTGCATGAAAAGTGATGTAAGAAATGTCTTAAGAATGTTGTAAGCTTTATTCTCTCATTTGTGATCCTGATGGAAAAATATGGATTTTCGGGTTCTCCCTTGGGGTGTGCTCGACGGAACTGAGTAATTTAGTGTCCTCCCTTGAGTACTTAGTGTCTAATGGAAGACAAGTACTCCTGGGAGGCATTAGATTAGGCGGTTCTACCACAACTCCTAATCTTAACTTTGCGTTCACGCGAAGGTGGTCCCCTCTACATCCATTGAACACAAATCTATCGCTAGTAGATGTTGCTTTTCTAATTTTGACATTCATGTGAAAGTTTTCTTCCTTCTAATCCCATAGATGCAATCCCTTGTATATACAAAGCTATTAGCATACCCCCTCTTCACATGACGTTGGTTCCTCTTTTAATAAGTCTATAGCACACAATCCTATCATGAGCATCCCTGACCTAATTTTGGCGTTCACGTGAAGGTGGTCCCCTCTACGCCTACTGAACACAAATCCATCGCTAGCAGCCCTCTTTTTCTAACTTTGACATTCACGCGTGGTGTCTTCCCTCTAAGCCATAGATACATTCCCTTGTATCCATAGGAGCTGTTAGCATGCCCTCCTTTTTGCATGACAATGGCTTCCCTCTAAATTTGTAACACATAGTCCCATCAAGAGCACTCCTAACCTTAACTTTGCGTTCACGTGAAGGTAGTCTCCTCTACGCCTATTGAACACAAATCTATTGCTAGCAGACCTCGCTTTTCTAATTTTGGCATTCATGTGACAGTGTCTTCCTTCTAAGCCCATAGATGCAATCCCTTGTATCTACAAAGTTGTTAGCATACCCTCCTCTTCACATGATGTTGGCTTCCTGTCTTAATAAGTTCATAGCACACAATCCTATCATGAGCATCCCTGATCTAACTTTAGCATTCACATGAATATGATCCCCTCTACGCCTACTTAACACAAATCCATCGCTAGTAGCCCTCTTTTTCTAACTTTGACATTCACGCGTGGTGTTTGCCCTCTAAGCCCATAGATACAGTCCCTTGTATCCATAGGAACCGCTAGCAGGTCCTCCTTTTTGCATGGCGATGGCTTCCCTCTAAATTTGTAACACATAATCCCATCATGAGCACTCCTCATCTAACTTTGAGGTTCACGTGAAGGTGGTCCCCTCTACACCCACCGAACACAAATCTAGTTTTCTAACTTTGGCATTCACGCGACAGTGTCTTCCTTCTAAGCCCATAGATGTAATCCCTTGTAGACCCTCCTCTTCACATGACATTGGCTTTCTCTTAAGTCTGTAGCACATAATCCTATCGTGAGCATCTCTAACGTAACTTTGGCGTTCACGAGAAGGCGGTCCCCTCTATGCATACTGAAAACAAATCCATCGCTAGCAACCCTCTCTTCTAACTTTGGCATTCATGCGGCGGTGTCTTCCCTTTCCCTCTAAACCCATAGATATAATCCCTTGCATCCATAGGAGCCATTAGCAGGCCCTCCTTTCCGTATGACAACGACTTCCCTCTAAAGTCAGAACACATAATCCCACCAGCGGGCACTCCTCCCCTAATTTTGATGTTTCACGCGAGGTGGTCCCCTCTATGCCCACTGAATAGAAATCTATCGCTAGTCGCCCTTGCATTTCTTACTTTGGCATTCACACAGCGGTGTCTTCCTACGAAGCCCATAGATGTAATCCCTTATATCCACAAAAGCTACTAGTAGACCCTGCTCTTCACATGACGTTGGCTACCTCTTAACTCCATAACACACAATTCTATCGCGCGCATCCCTGACCTAACTTTGGCGTTCACGTGAAGGAAGTTTCCCTCTATGCCCACTGAACACAAAATCTATCGCTAGCAGCCCACTTTTCTAACTTTGGCATTCACTTGGCGGTGTCTTCCTTCTAGGCCCACATATACAATCCCTTGTATCTACAAATTCCGCTAGCTGGCGTTACTATTCGCGTGACGTTGCCTTTGCTCTTAAGTCTATAGCGCACAATCCAACCATGAGCATTTCTCTCCTAACTTTGACGCTCATGTGATGGTGGTTTTCCTCTCCACCCGTAGAATATAATATTACAAATTCTGCTAGCAGGCATTACTCTTTGTGTGACGTTGCCTTCGCTCAGTCTATTGCGCATAATCCTACTGTGAGTATCCCTCTTCTAACTTTGGAGCTCACGTGATGGTGGTTTTCCTCTCCGCCCGTAGAATATAATATTACAAATTCTGCTAGCAGGCGTTACTCTTCGCGTGACGTTGCCTTCGCTCTTAAATCTATAGCGCATAATCCTACCGTAAGCATTCCTCTTTTAACTTCGACGCTCACGTGATTGTGGTTTCCCTCTCCGCCTGTAGAATATAATATATCTATCGCTATCTGCCCCTGTTTTGGCCCTAGTTTACGCGTTGTTTTTTTATATTTAAGCCCATGATCCCCTCCAAAAGCACTACAGTGATCCTTTTAAAACCCTTCCTGTTCCGACTCCCACAGCAAAATTCAGTGCGAGAGAAAAGAAAAGGAAAAACGAAAAAAAGAGGAAAAACTAGAAAAAAAATACACCCAAGGGAAGGAAATTAGGAAAGGGTGGATGTGGAAGCCACAAACCAAAACCCTCTCAGTCTCGTCTTCCCTCCTGCTTCGTGCTTCCCCTTCCACTTCCCCCTTCTCGTCTGCGGCGCCAAGCTCGAGCTCATCGCCACCGAGGTACGCATCTTTCCCCTGAGAACTCCGAGCTCTAATCTCTCACCACAATCCCCAAATTTCTGATTTTCTGGGATGTATTCTTTTTCTGAATTTTTGCGCACAAGGTTGGCTCGATCTTGGGTTTTGGCCTATCCGCGAGGAAGTTGAATTAGTTGGGGACTTCGTGATGGCTGCTGCGAAGGCGGGTGTAGACGTGGAAACGAGGGACGGCGGCAGCGGCAGCGGCAGCGGCGGCGGCGGCTCCTTCAGCGAGGAGAGGCTTGTTGATAAGCTCAACAAGCTCAACAACACAGCGGCGAGCATTCAGAGTATCCTTTGTTTTTCTCCCGTGGTTACTTCTAGGTGTTCCTGGCTGTTTCTTCCTGTTTCGGTTAATCTAGTATATCCAGTAAAGCCCTAACTTGCAAATTGGAATGCCTATGTAAGAACTGGCTATGAGATCCATTGTGCACACGAAGTTACCCTTCTTTGTTTAGCTCCGTACAGTGCTTGCTGTGTTGTTGGTAGTGTGCTGGTGCACATGGGTAGAAGTTATAAATCCTCTTGTGTATGAATTTAATGTGTTTATGTTACTGCACTCCCTGAAAATTCTCTTGATTTTAGTGCCTTTCTCGGTAGTTTATTTGAGAAAAGTGCTTCTCTTATAGGTCATGCAACATTTTCTGGATTTCTAATTAGCTTTGGTGCTGCAGTTCATTTTATTCTTTTTTATCCTTGAATATAAGCGCGTAGAAATCAACTTTCACGTGCTCGAATGGTGAGGGCTAGGTTACTAATCTCCTTTTACTACTAGTACTATCACCATGACTATGCCACTAATACCCTTTTCATTTTACTTCTTTATAGTTTTTGTTGGTGGCTCTTGTTGGGTGGGTTTCATCTCTAGCCAACCCCAACTTTCTTGGGACTAATTTTTTTTTGTTACTCCCAATTTTGCCTTTCATTTAGATGTATATATATGATTTTCATTGTCATTTGAGGCTGTCCCCTTTGTGAAATGGGAAATCTTAACAGGAACTCCTAGGAGTCTACATTTTATCAGTAATTACTAGGTTATATATGTCTCTTGCTTGTTGGGTACTTATTTTTGCTATCCTGGCTATCCTGTTCACTAAATTAATGGAGCAGAACAATTATATGCCACATCCTTTAATAAGGACCTAAAGTTTTAGTCATATGATTCTAACTGCTATCTAGTTTTTTCCCCCTGGTTGCTGTTATTTATGCAATAGTACGGTAGTAACTAGTAAGCCTGTTTTACTTTTGGTTAGCTCTTTGAACAATCTTTATGGAATTCTGCTGCTATTTTTCTGTTTCGTGTTCAAAACAAATTCTGCAGCATTTTATTGCGCTGAAAATGTATTTCTCAAAACTACTTTGCCTTTTACATTATGGATATATATGACCTCTTATTGCATAAATAAACACATTCTGCGGGGCATACTTTTGGAGTTTGATGTACAGATGCAGTAAAAATCGTATCATTGTTTCGATATCAATGTGCTTGCTTCTGCATGAGAAATTCCATGCCATATGTGGTATATGCCATCCATTTCTAAGCAAGTTGCTATGAAATATACTGCATATGTTGCTGTGTCTCTTAGAAATATAAAATATGAAAACATACTAACAATTTGTGCCTTGTAGAAGAAAAATGATCTTGTTCCTTGTTAACTTTTCACGCTTACATTCACCTAATTTGATCTCCACAGCTAAACTTTAGGTTTTATGAGCAATGTTATTATTTGTTTCCCTCAGAACATGTTCTGCTTCTTGAGATTTAATATGACACTCACTGTAAAATTGGAAGGAAACAGCAGAACTTTTAACACGTCAGTGGAAATCTACAGGGTAGGTAGAGTTCATAGATGGCACCTATATAATACCAAGTATCTATGTTCCCCCTTTTTTTCATGTTGATGGTTGGTGGACTCAATTTGTGGTTTATATACCTTGTGTGCTTTAAGTAATAAATGGCCAAATTGGTTATTTATTTCCTCATTTCCTCTATCTGTGCATATGTCAAATTTAATTAGAATTTTATATTTTTCCTATGTAAGTTTGCATCTAAATATTGCATTAGCAGTTCTTTCTTGTATTCCTTAACCCTTATGCAGCACTTTCACAATGGTGCATTTTTCACCGCAAGAGGGCCAGAAGGGTTGTAGACACATGGGAAAAGCAGTTCAGTAGTGCAACAGAGGATAAGAAAATATCATTCCTATTTCTATCAAATGATATCTTGCAAAACAGTAAGCGCAAAGGAGGAGATTATGTGCATGAGTTCTGGAGGGTTTTACCCAGATCGTTGAAACATGTCTACGAAAATGGGGGAGAAGAAGGAATGAAACTAGTGGCGAGATTAGTAAGTATTATCTTGTTTCACTATGATGAGATTAATTCTTCGCAGTGCAGCAGCTCCTAGAGTTGTTCTAGAGCCTTGTCCAAGAATGCAGGAGGACCTAAATGTTTTAGTACAATTAAAGTACTATAGTACCATTGAATCAATGGCCAATTCAGTTTAATTGTAGCAAACTATTGGAGTTATATGCTATTAGTTGCTTTATGTTATTCAAATATCCTTATTACTCTCCTGGCGCACTTTTCTGGATTCCAGATAGTACTTGTTTGCTCTGATGTCTTTTGAAGCTATGATCATGGTCATGTCCATGGTGCATTCGATTTTGGTATATATAATTGAATGTACAGAAATTGAGAGCTTAAACTAACTAGAACAGAATCAATTAGTAAAGCATTTAGCCTTTTAGTTTGTAGCCTAATTTCCTCCATTTCCAATAGTGTTGGGTTTAATGAATATCTTGTTTTCTTAAACACTGTCTTGCTTGGTAAGTTGCTACTCATCTGCCAGAAGCAGTGATTCAGGTTTTCTTCCACTGGTGTTTCTGATGTTATAAATATTTGGAAGGGTCGTTCAATTTTAATCATAGTTTTACTGTGTAAAGAAATTTGCTGCAAAATCTGCCGGGATAATGTGCACCAATAGGACATGATACTTTATTGAAACTAGACTAAATACTGGATAACTGATGGCTAATTGATTTGCTTCATTTTTTCTTGGAAATCCAGAATAAAAAGATTGTTTCTAACTTATCTTTTGGAATTACAGATAGGAATTTGGGATGAACGCAAAGTTTTTGGAACCCGTATTGAAAGTTTGAAAGACAGCATTTTTGGTGACAACCCTCCTATATTCGATAACAATGGGAATAAGAATAATTCAAATCCTAGCTCTAAGCCCTTAAATTCCAAAGTTGCAAGGAAGGATTCCAGTACAGTACTAAAAGTAAGTTGCTAGTTATCCTATATCACTCTCCTTTTTTGGTGAAAACATATTGAATTGCTTATGAGAGTATTAACTTGTTGAATTCTTCTGTAGAAACTGACTGTTGGTGGTATGCCTGAAAAGATTGTGACTGCATACCAAGCTGTGCTTGATCAACATTTTGATGAAGACACAGCTTTGAACAAATGTAAGAGTACTGTTAGTGTTCTAGAAAAGATAAAGAAAAATATAGACGATGCTAGTACCAAAGGTAAGGATTTATCTTGCTCACTAGTTATTAACATTGTGGATATCTGCTGTGGAAGAAAGTTTGACACCATTCTTATCTGTTCTGCTTTTTTTTTTGGTCTGCATGTTTTTTCATAAGGTGATCAGCCTGCCTCAACAATGATTTCTGATCTTCAAGAACAGGAAACTATCCTGAAGCAGTGCATTTCACAACTTGAAAGTGTAGATGTGGCGAGGATATCGCTGATAAATCAATTAAAAGAAGCTCTCATTGAACAGGTCTTATGCACACTTTCATTATCTTCCAAATGTTCCATCTCAGTTACATATGACTCATGCTTTTCAAAATTGTCTTTCTTATTTCTATAACAGGAGTCAAAGTCAGAAATTCTTCGCAGCCAGTTGCAAGTAAGAATTATTCTTTATGCCCTATTGCATGTTGACTTTTCATCTGTTATTGTTCCTTGCAATCATGTCCGTCCACAGCTATGAAAGTGGGTACTATTAGAGGATATGTGTAGAACTTCAAGTGGAGAGACCTAATCCGTTCATTCCCAACTGAATTCTTGTTTTCATAAATGGCACCTGCACTAGTAAGCCATGAGCATGTGTGTTGTCTGAGCCATCTAGCACCTTTATGGCACAAGTATGCCTCTTGCCAGTTCTGATTCCTACCTGGCCAAACCCATGTTCACTAAAAACTATTTATTAATTCCACTGCTCACTTGAACTATTTATTTATTGATTACAACTTTAAGTCTGTTATGTTGAGAAAACCCACCTAGAGTTCTTTCTTAGCACCTTGAGATTAAGCCTGTTATATTGAAAAAGCCCACCTAAACTACTTCCATAGCAACTTGAGATGTTTGATCACCTTTCAGAGTGGTCTTCACATCCTTCTAGTCGGGCCTTTGCATTTCTCTGTTTTGTGCCTTGGGCGATGCCGACATGCATGTCTTGATTCCAGTTGCTGCTTCTCAATTAGCTCCTTTCTTTTTTTTTCTGAAATTTATTTATGGTGTAATAATCTTTTAGCTGTCTCATGACATTATTGGTAATCCCTTATCTGATTGCCATAACAGGTTGCTCGAGCAGAGGCTGAACATGCCATTCAACTTAGGCAAAGATTTGATGGTGCCGTTGTCGCAAATGGCACAGGATCTAGTTCTAGTCTGCTAATGATTATCCCAACAGAACAAACAGCTGCTATGATACAGGGTTCTGGAGTAAGGCAGATGTCTCCCCAGTTACAGTCACTGAATCCAGCAACCTCACTTGCCCCTACAGTCAGTGCAGTGGGAGATGAGCCCAAGAGAACGGCAGCAGCAATGGCAGATAAGCTGGCATCTTTGTCAGCACCTGTGCAGGTTCTGAGCTCCATTTTATCATCTTTTGTTGCTGAACATGGCGCTTCACTATCTTCCATGAATAGTGGATCGCCTTCTGGAGAACTCTCTGGAGGACTGCCGGGCTTCCAGATTGAAAAGAGGCCTAGGCTTGAGAAAACCGCACAGGGCAGTGACATGGGTGCTCCTCCCTTTTCTGTGCAAGTGCCACAGATGCAACAACAGATTGGAGCAGTGCCCACGCAACTACCAGCGCAGATCAACCAAGTACCAGGTCCATTTGCACCACCTCCACCGCCATTTTTGCCACCACTTCTGCAACAATTTGGTCAAAGTACTGGAGGAATGATGGGAATGGGACCTTTCGGGATGACGGCCGGCTCTATGCCACCTCCGCCTCCAATGTCCAACATTATGCCGGCAGGTTTTCCAGGACCAAGTGGTCCACCACCTCCACCTCAGCTTCCACCGGCTCAGAACCAACCCCAGCAGCAGCAGCAGTCTCCTCAGGCACCACAGCAATCACCCACATCAGCAGGATTCTTCCAATCATCAGCAGGCATGGGGTTCTTCCCACCAGTGCAGGTGCAACAGTCTCCGTCTGCCCAACGACAATGACTCGATGGTGGCATGGCATTCATCGGGCTATAAAGGCAGCACCTTGTGCTAACTTTTGTACATTAAACAATAATCACCTAGTATCGAACTTATACGTGACTGGCCCTGCAAGAGAGGCAGGACCGTTGTCACGGTTAGAAAAATTGTAGAATAGGCATGAGGGTTTTGTGATGACTCCTTGGTTTGGTCTGAGCTGTTTAACCCTTCCTGGTTCTGTGTAGTAGTTAGACTTGTCTTTCCCCCATCTGCATTGATCCCCTGAGGCAAAAGAAAGTGGCACTGGAATTGTTGCTTAAGAGTTGCCCTCTGACATAACGGTTTTAGGGCTGGGCTGATGCCGTTTTAGAACTTATTGGTCATAGTGTCATAGATATGATGTGAACTGCAAATACTTCTCCTGTTGTTGTTTAAATTTATTTATTTATATTTATTATTATTATTTTTTAGTATAGCTTCCCTTTTGGGTGCAAATTGCTGCTTTCCTTTGACTTGGCAGTTATTAGACAAGGGCCAGTTTGGATCAAGTGCTGTGATTCAGAAATCAACAGACTTGAGTTGTGTGAATAAAACCATGCGTGTATGGTCTGCTGAGGTAAAAGATTCCTTTGATGTAAGTTATGCATTGTGAAATGGGACAGCAGTATTTGGTCCAAATATGAGAAGATTGTGTAGATGAGAAGCATATATAACAGTACATGATAACCAAAGCCTTGTCACAGCTGAGGATATGGCAGCAAGCAAGGAACTGGCAGCAGTGGAGTAGGTAGAAATTGACACATTTTTCTCCCAAATTCAATCTTCCGGTGGAGTTATCGCACATCATTTATGTGATGTTTTTTATTTAAAAATAATGGTAACATATGTTCAACTTCATATTCTTGATGATTCTGTGGTTCGGCAGGTAAACATTCACTGCATTTTTATTATAGTAGCACACATTTATGTATGGGCTCTTGGCAGTGTAAGGGTCATGACTTTTGCCACATTATTATTACATATAAGTTTGTACATAGAACAACACCGACAATAACAACTCCATCCAAATATTTACAAATTACAATCATTCAACACAACACAACATATTTAAGAGAGTGCCCAGGGAACACACAATACCCCATACACAGTGGCCATATACAAGCATGTAGCTCATAGGAACGATGGCATGTTAATCTATATATAATACTTGCATGGCTGCGGTGGGTGCCAATTTTACCTTACCATGACTCATGCGAATATCATCCACCATTCAGACATATCATCATTTTCTTCATGAACATAATTATTCTCTTTCTTAAGATCAACCACGATCCTTGTTTTTTGAGAACGTTTCTTGTCATTACCCAGGTCAATATCATGATAACAACCTGTGAATGGGGAGTGAATTTCCAACTCTTTGAGCTCAGGAACCATGCTCACCTCAACTTCAACAATCTCCAGCACTTCCACATCAATCATCTTGATCTTTTTGAGGCGTGGAAATTTGGATGAAGCAAATACAAGTTTCTTGTCCTTGTACGAGCCAGGGTACAATGCAAGGGTGGCAAGAAATGGCAGCTCAGACAGCTTGCTAATGAATTCCTGAGTCACATATGTTTTCTCCAGAGAAAGCATGATGAGATTAGGGAGACAAAAGGATTCACTACCATCTAGATCAGATGAATGTACCAGATCCCCACTTAGGAACATAAACTTGACACGTCGGAGGGAAGCGGTGGTGAAGACATTTGAAGGAATAATTTTACCTTCTAAGATCAGGGTCCTAAGGCTCTCAAGTTTGTCTAGAGCACCAGAAAGAGCTTTCACATTGACATGTGAGATATGCCAGATTGACAAGAACTCAAGATGGATCATCTCTCCTAGTGTCCTTTCCAAAGTCAGCTCCTCTGAAACTTCTTCAAGATCTATGGAGTCAAGTGTATGCAGCTGCTTCAAGTTGCCAATTTGCTTGGGCAGTCTGAGGACAAAACCAAGGACATGTCTCAGGGTCTTAATCATCCAAAAGGACCTTGGGAGCTCTCGGACATTAGTTTCCCTCACATCCAATGTTTGGAGGCTAGTGAGTCTTCCGATGGACCGTGGGATATGTTTCAGTGAACATGATGTGATGCCAAGGTACTGCAAGTGCACAACATTGCCAATTGCACTTGTCAAAGTCTCACCAATCTCAATGCCTTGCAGATTGATGACACGGAGAAACTCAGATCCATGAAACAGTTCCTTGATGTGAGATCTGATGTCTTTCTTCATCTTAGAGATTGCCCTTCGTTGAGATAAATGAAACATATATGCCCGACTTCCTTTGGACCTGTGCCCCTGATCACCTTTATTAGGCTCTTGTTCATACTGAGAGAAGATGGATCGTAGCTTTGGCAATGGATGGGCTAGGACAGCATATTTGTCAGTGTAGTTCTGCAGAGAGAGGCGGCGAGCACTAGTTAATGTAGGGATATCATCATGGCTATGGACCTCCACGAAGCTTGCTTCATGTGCTTCTATCTGCAAAAAGTCATGGACTTTGTTTTGGATTGTGACCGACATACTCCCAAAACTGGAATCATCATCCATTTTCACTCGGTTGACAAGATTCCGATTAATCAACTCAGATAGGTAGATGTAGCCAATCTTCTCCATTGTCTTCCCGCCCTTTGAACTTAGAAATCCCTCTGCAACCCACATAAATACCAAGCTGCGTGCCTCAATTGTAGTGTTGGTTGGCAACGCAGCAAAGTAGAGGAAGCAACATTTTAGCTCATGTGGAAGATCATCAAAGCAAACTGACAGCATGCTTTCAAGATTCGCTGATGGCTTGGACTTAAGGTAGTGAAAAACCTTCACCCACTCACTTGGGAACACCTTGGTTTGCACAAGACCTGATAAAAGAACAACCGCCAAAGGTAACCCTTGGGTGATTTTGAAAATACTCTTTTGGTACTTCTTAAGGTTTTTATCTTGCAGTTCCTTAGGTAGCCTCTGATGAAACAATGACATGGAAGCATCTTCTGTAAGTTTTTTTAACTGAATGGTGACATGATGGTAGCTGCTAGGTGGCTCTTCTGGTTTACCTTGTGTGATATGCACTACTCTACTACCCCTAGTGCCAACTGGGATGCTAGTCAAAAAGTGCTTCCACTCAGTACCACTGACTTCACCATCTATCACGAGCAAGTATTTCTTATTTTTTAATTTATTTTTCAGCATCTTCTGTGCCATTTCTTTAGGGCAATTCGTGTCGTCTTCTGTCAGTTGTTGAGTAATTTGTTGAAGGATGTTGGGAGCAGTCAAATAAGGTGCAAAACTTTCCATGGCTTGCACTTGAAACACTTTCTTCTTTTCCATTTTTTTGTATATGTCTCTCACAAGAGTTGTCTTGCCAATACCACTTTCTCCGGAAACAGTGATCATGACTGGATAGTGTTCTTTGCACACTTGGTGTTCAGTTAGGTTATTAACAAGGGCATCCTCTAATTGTTTGTGCTCCTCCACATATATCACCTCATCTGAATCATGGACATCATCCCTGAGATTCAACCATTGTATAGTGGTTAGTCCCAGTAAGTTTTGTCTGAAGAGTAAGTTGATCAAACATAGTGCCAAATATAATCTATCCATTGCCCATCGATATTTTTTTCAGAAAAGATGAAAATAATCTTCCATTTCTTTCAGTCAATATATGCCTCAATCAGCCAAAGTTACTCTGCAAATAAAAGTGAGAAGGGATACCACTATAACACCACATGCACAATACAGAGGCATGCATCTTAAGACTGCCGCCACACTACCTCTATAAATCGATTTACAGAGGTGGCATGGGTCCTTGGACCCATTGAATGGAAGTTAAACGCTATCTACGAATAATTGGAGGACTCTTGAAAATCCTTTTTTAGTAGTGATGGGCCGGTTGCCTTTAAGAACCCATGTGTTGGCGCAAAATTTGAGCACACATCAATGTATGGATAAATCATAACCAACAAACTCGTGGCTCTTCCTGTAGAAACTGAATGCTACTTTTTCTTTTATGAAACTGGACTATTCAATTTTCACTTATAATCATGAAAACCTGCGAACGATTACCCCGAAGGGACTATGTTGTGGCTACCACACCTAGGGCTGGTCTAGGGTCATAGTGCCACCTAGAACACCTCAAGTCGTCGTTGAGATAACTAGCATGTATATCTCTTCATGTTCCAAAATTGAGAATGAGTTTAGTTGCTTAAATTCAAAAGGTTAATCAATGAATTTGGTTAAAAATATTAAAATATAAAATAAGTTTGATTCATTTTAGTTTATAATAATTTTGTATCTATTTTTGTTAATTTGTGTTTCTTTCTGTTAAAATAAAAGAGCTCTCTTGTTTCGTAGTTGATTGATTGAATTCCAAATAAAACCAATGTTTATAGGAAATTCTCAAATATCGCTTACTTCATATAAAAGGAAATCCTAATGACTTGAATTCTCTAAGTTTTAGAATGTCTTGTTTAAGAGACTAAGTATTTTTTTAATGGGAATTGAATTATGGAATAGCCTTCTAAACTTAATTAACTATTTGTTCTCGATAGGCCCCTCTTAGTCTTCTTTTCCAATCTTGGATTAGGGAATGAAGGAGATATTCACGACTACTGGCATCTTCATTATGCGCCAACTCATGATCTTGATCTCGATATATTATCCACCTCTGCGTCTATTCTTTCTTAGCTAAATAGGTGGAAGATCCATCCAATGCAGTGATATCATGGACTCAAAAAATAGATCTGAATGTGACTAAAATACACAATCTTCACATGTATCACTTTTCATGATACCTTAACGTAAAAGTTTGAATATCGATTTTTGAACCATTTCCTATAAGAGAATGACTCCATTACTTTGAGAAATGGATTCTATATCAATAGGAAGCATACCTTATCCGACTAAGAAAGAAAATCGACCATATAACCCTACCCCCAAGCTAAATAAGGCACTTAGGGTCCCTTGGTCAGGACTGAGCCAATAGAGGCCACAAAACATCCACATCTACATACGAAAACAAGCAATATAAACCACCAAACACAAGACATAAGGTATTACCATTCTAAGGGCCCGAACCTGTCTAAACTTGTGTCTTTTGTGTTACTATCTAGCTCTAGATCCAAAGCATATATAACCAACCTAATAATTATTGGGCATACCCTCATATGTTCATTATTACTGGTAATTGCCAACTATAATGGTAGAAAAAAACAAGGTACATGTAGGTAGTTTTGCTATTATTCATGTTATACAAAAGATATCCTTAGACAAAGAAATATTCCTAAATATTCTAAAAAGTATGATCCAAACTATTTCACTTGGAACTCCATGTATAACATATCTCCCCTTAATCCAACTATAAAAGCATTAGGTGGGGTGCATTACAGGGAGGTCACAGTTAGATTGCAAAAAAGACTAGAAGCTAGCCGATAAGACACCATATCATATCCAAATCAAGAACCTTCTGACTACACATTTAGGACTTTACATGAGGTCATATGATTAGATCTAAAACATACATGTTGCAATAATCTTCTTTTGATATAATGAAGAAAAATACTAGATGTAGGGATATTACCACTTGGGAATCCTAAATCTACATAACTTATTGTGTTTTCATGTTCGATACACTATTTTGGTGACAAGAAATCCCTACTTAATAAAAATATTTTGCATTGTAAACTTTTTAATCATTGACACTTTCTAAGACTTGAAATCTTATATTTGAAACAGAAGAATCATATTTTTGAATTCTTGAAGTTTCAACTTTAAAATGAACTAAAACAATTAGTCTAACATCTCTAAAACTTGAATCATGTTAGAGTTCTCAAAACTCATTAATGTTCTAAAAGTATAGTTAAGTCTTTCCTTTATAAGAAAACTGTTGCTGCGCATGCACCAAAGAACAATTGTTTCCTCTTGCAGTTACAATGGTGACATTTCTCGTAATACCCTCCTCCCCACATGGCATACCACAATCTCATACTCACGGATGCTACTATCACATGCCTACAAATAAACTCCTAAAACCATTCAATTTCAACAATAGTGGTTAAGTCACACCCTCACAACTCAACCACCACACAAGAATTAGGTTGTTACCACCTAAGGGCAAGTACATTGGTGATTAGTACACGTAAGCAGTCTTATATATATGTTGTCTCATCCAATGCTAGGGCTGGGCATTCGGTTTACGGTTCCGTTTTGGTTCGGTTTCTCGGCTTTTTGAAGAAATTCGGTGTTGACGGTCAATATTGATGATTATAAACCATCAATTTACCTTTAATTCATTCTTAAAATTAATCACCAACATAGGTGTAGTGATTTAAATTAACTATTTTCATGAGTTTTGGTGATTTTATAATTACAGGTGAATTTACTCAGAAAATAAGATAAAGTAGGCCATAATATCACAAGAGATCTGATCCAATCGCAACGAAACCAACTCTATTGGGCCCAAAACATCCCCTTCATGGGACAGAGATAAAATTCCACGTGGACGGGGCCATGGTGGGGTCGGCTGACCCCACCTATAGGTCGGGCGACCCCCCTGGACCCACTTGTCGGCGCCGCGGTTCCTCCACCGACTTTGAGGATCAATCTCCACCCTTTATTCAAATCGGTTTGATCCAATGGTGGGCGTTAGAATTGGTGAGGATCGATGACGTGGTGATTACTTGCTCCCTACTCAAACCCTCCTATAAAAGGGGCCGAAGACCCCCTCCTAGAGAGCATCTTGATTCATTCAGAGATCCAATTCAGAAGAAGAAAGTAGAACTCCAGATATCATTAGTTCTAGTATAGTTAGCATAAGTAAGATTCAAGTAGATTAGTGCTATTACTCGGGGTTCCGGATTTGTCTCCGGAAGACTTGGTAAAGTTAATGTATCCTTTATCTCTTATTGTGACTTTGATCTTAATTTATATTGTGTTTCTCTTTATTATGTTTTTAGTTTATTTCAAGTATATGCATGGTATAGTTTTAGTTACCTTTGAGTTTATATATGAGTTCATAGAGTGCTCAATTCAGTACTCGAGTGAGTTGAGTAGCCGAACTTTGTGAGCATGGTGCTTAGACATAGTTTTGCCTGTGGATACTACTTATATTCTGAGACTTGGTAGATCAATGTGTGTGATATTTTCTCATTGATTCTCTGTAGTCCAAGCTTGGCATGTAGGCTTAGTAGGACCGTAGTCATTAATTGAGTAGTTATATTATTATATCTCTCTTTAATGATGTCCCTTATATATAAATAAGAAGTTGATTATTGTTTTAGTGTGTATATTTATGTGACTTGTTAATTAGAAATAAATGAAAAATCTTTCTTAACTTAACTATATATAATATTTTATGAGTATCTACTTCTCTCTGAATTGTTATGAACTTATATTACTGAATATCTTAAACTTACCCTTGTATAAGAGTATGTGTTTAAGCTAATGATTTTATCATAAATAAATATTTATCAATACCATCCTTGCCATCTTTCCTCCTAGTGGTAAAATATAAATTACCACGATACCCGGATTACTCCCAGTGAAAGGCTACAATAGTATATCTGTGCGCTTGCAGAATTTTTAATTTCTTACTTACACTATAAAATACCAACATTCGGTTCTTATAAAATGGGAATCGATTGGTTCTAAAAAATTCTCATAACTGGCCATTTTGATCGGTTTTCAGTTATTTTGGTTTGGTTCCGGTTCTAGCCAAACTAACCGAACTTTTTCAGAAGAGGTTAAGATAACAATAAGTACGTGTGTTCTAAAGCAAATTTATGCAACACTATATCCATTTTAGATAATAATAATAATTTAAAATGGAACAATAGCAATATAAGAACATAAATATATAGCAGTTCAAATATGAAACATCACACATAAACCAAACATAATCTTATAAAATGCAAGTGAAGGAAGTATAATTCATGTAATTCGGTTCTGTCGATTAATCGATTATCCAAGAGTAGGAACCGAATTTTCTTCGGCTATTTAGGTTCCTCAATATTAGGAACCGAATTTTTCAGTTCTGGTTCTTTCGGTTCAGTTTTTCGGTTTCGGTTAATTATGCTCACGCCTATCCAATGCCACATTGGATTTTGGATGATGTGGATGAGAGACAGTGGGAGGGGGTGAGGGAAAGAGGCGGTTGTTTGGAATTAACACAAAACAACCTAAAAGACTACACATTATATGAGTTGCCTGTTGAGTCATCTCAAGACTATGTGGCACAACATCACACCGACTATAAGATGATACCAATGTACTTAAGACAATATGTTGGAGTTATAACCCACCCAAAGAGTAAGGTCCTCCATTTGTACTCACCAAAGCAGCTATGGTGTGTATCCTTAGATAGGAAGTTAAGCTCAATTTAATCAAATGAGATTTTTATTATCTATCTATCCCATTGACTAGGACAACATAATTAATGTGCCCTATCAATCAAGTAAGGCACAAAATTATCCTCAAATGCAAGTGAAATCGGCATTCACCCATTTCATTCCTCATTTCTTTTTACCAAAAAAAGCAAGAGGATGGAAGTTGGAAGGCAAATAATTCATCTCTTTTGGATTATTCATAGACAAGAAATCTATAGTCTAGTGATCTTGTCTCAAAATTAGTGATTTCTTACTCCCTACCATAGGAATGACATAAGTGAAATCAGCGATAGAATATAGTTAAGTACAAAAGGTAATTCTTTCTACTTACAACTTTCTATGAGTGTAATTTATAGATGTTGAGGTAGAAGGTTTCCATGTCACATCTGTCTTCTTGTTGGAATCCTCTATCTTGTATTTATCTTTGTCTTCAATGATGCCATCAAGCCTCATGTTGATGGCTCTAATTTTTCTAGATAGGCCGCGTCTCATCCGTACTTGAATTGTGAATGTTTCAAGATATATCATAGTAGGACGAGCCCACCTTGGGTACCTTCAGAATGCATATATGACATATTATAAATTAGAGAAGACTCTTGTGAACCTATGTGGAGCTGGAGCAAATATAAAAGAAGCACTGTTCATAACAAAAAAATGTAGAGATATTACAATGAAAAAACTAAGGATATATTATTCCAGATTTGCTCCACATCAGTCTGATCTGTTGCAACCATTCGGTCATCAATTTTGTGGATTGTAGGGTCATGATCAGACTGCTCTATATGATTGTCTAGTGTAATTGTTTTGCATAGCCCTTTCATGTTAATTAGAGAGGCAGTCTTCTAGAATTGTTTTTTCTGGTAGTGTATTGCCAATCTACTTCCTCCATTCCAAATTATAAGATGTTTTGACTACACAGAGAAAGCTATGTAGTAGTTAGGAAAGCTAAAACATCTTATATTTGGAACCGAGGAAATATTTCACGACCTTGATTGGGACTAACATACTTGCATTGGGGTTTGGGGAGTACTATCACTTGTTGGTACTTAAAGCTCTATCACTACTACACAAATCTTTTTTGAGGCGGATATTTTTTATTACCGAGGCGGGCATTGCAACCGCCTCTATCCAAAGGTCACGGTTAATCGTGGATTAACAGAGGCAGTTGCTTTGCCAGCCTCGGTTAATCAATTAACGGAGGTGGGCGCATTAAGGTGTCCGAGTCCGTTAATCCCATTAACCGATGCGGGCGTCTTAAAATGCCCGCCTCCGTTAATACCACTGCACCACACACTCATTCATGTCTATATATAATATGCTATCTTTTTATATCAATATTCCGTAATCTTATATTCAATATTTTAGCTACTAAATGAACTCAAATGAAAAAACTTTTAACTACAAAGTTTTAAAGCTTGTGAAGTAATACAATTTTGGTATATGATGTATCTAAATCAGAGATATTTTGAAAAATTCAAAAAATTAAGTCTCAAAACATGGGAATTTCAAACACATATTTGAGATACTAAATGACTTTAAAACAAAAACTTGTCAATATCAAACATGTAGAGCAGGTCAGGCCATTAGAACTTTGTTATTAACTATGTGAACATTTGAGATCGTTTAGGAATTCAAAATTTTAAATTTCAAAATCTATAACATTCGAACACATATTTAGGACTCTAAACATCTTCAAATTAAAAACTTTTCAACTACAAAGTTGCAGATTCTATTGAGAACTATAACTTTTGTATAGACCATATCAACATCCGAGATCGTTTGATAATTTTAAATTTTAAATTTCAAAATCTGTGCACTTACAACAATAGACCCTAAACAGTTTCAATTCGAAAACTTTTCAACTACAAAATTGTAGATCTCATCGAGAGCTATAATTTGGATATAAAATTTGTCTTCATCCAAATTCATATGAAAAAGTTATGAATTATTTTTTATTATAATCATTAAGTGAGGCGAACATCTTGTTACGCCCGCCTCCGTAAATCAATTTATGGAGATGGGTGCTTATAATGACCGTCTCCAAAAAAAATCAATTAACGGAGACGCTTGTCATAAGGCAACTGCCTCGGTTAATCATGGATTAACTGAGACGGTTGGCTTACGGTGTCCGCCTCGGTTAATGATTAACCGAGGCGGTTGCTGGGCCGGCTGTCCGTCCACGAATAACCGAGATGGGCAACCGGCCCAACTGTCTCGGAGACCAAAAACCAAACGGCTTGGTTAAGTTTTTATGTATTTCTCAAAAAAAAAAAGTTTTTAGGTAGTAGTGTGTGCTGCGGATCGACTGACTAAAGATGGGTGGGTACCTGGACATGTCCACATGGAGATGGTAATGATCGAGGGCGTCCTCGGCGTCGAAGACGGCGTCCCGCGTCTGCAGCGTCCAGACCCTGGTGACTTCGTCGGTGACGGCCCGGCGCCTGGTGTCGGCCTCGCGGAGGAAGGCCTGCAGCCACATGAGCTTGTCCCGGAGCCGGTGGATGTCGGCGTTCACCCCCACCAGCGCTCGGGCCTCGCCGACGGCCACCTCCTGCAGCCTCCCAACCAGAGGCCCGATGATCGCCTCCGCCATCCTTCTAAACCTAGCTGCTAGCTACTACGCGTCTGCTGGGAACGTACGTAGCTCAGCTGGCTGCCTGGGTAGCTTTCAGAAACAACGAGCTCGACAACACGCACATTTGTGTGTGTGTGTATATATGCTACGGTGGCGTGCATGCGTGGAAACAAAATGCTTGATCTCGGGCTTTGAGTCGCTGCTCAGATAGGGATTGATTTGATTCTTTAATTTCGCTGCTCAGATAGGCATTGCTAATCGGAGGTGAAAGAGCGGCAAAGCTAGCCGATGATACCTTTCTTTGCTTGTCTTCGATGCGCTCGCGTGCTTTGCCGTCCGACAGATGTGCGTGCACAGCCGGGCTTCTACACGCAGCGTAACCAAGGATGCATCTAGCTAGCTAGGTAGCTAGAACCACCTTTTGGAATCGCTTGAGTGGGTTGTGCTGTATATATTGAATATTGCGTTGAAAATAATATTAAAAAACTGTATGGGCTAAAAAATTATGGCGTGGGTCTAGTTCAAATTATGGCATGGGCTGATCTGATCTGAGAGAAAAAAATGAGCCAAAAAGTCTAATGCAATAATGGACCACGATAAAAAAATCGCTCAAATATATTTGTGGCCCATTTCAAGCATGCTTGTCATATGGGCTTTAATAGGCCACATTTCAATTTTGTCACATTTTCATGATCTAACAACACAGCGCCATGTCAGCATCCGATCATATGTGGCACTTGCACACGTGTGGCAGGGTCTAAGTATTCCGTGACGTAAAAATCAATGTCATATATTTTTCTGACATAAAAACCAATGTTATAAATTAGTAACATGAAAAATACAAAAGTAAAAAAATGTTATTCGCGACACGCATTTTTTGACGTGACTGTTCATGTCAAACAGATGTCATAAATAGTGAGCTATGAGATCAGTTGTCTATGTTACGAGAAATATACAATGTCAAAAAATAGAATATCTTTTGCAGTGTCTGCCGTCGTAGTACCCGGGAGACCTCGCGCTCTCGTGGTGCACCAAGCCGACCTTGCTGAACTCGAGGCAGGGCACCCAGTTGGAGTGCAGCAGGTAGTCGATCTGCTTCAGCAGCTGTGTTGTTAGATCTGCTTCAGCAGCTGTGTAGACAATGGCGGCACGTACGACAGCGTCTCGAACCTCTTGATGCCCTCGATCGGCCACACGTGTCGTTGCATTGTTGTGTTGCATGACAGCATGAGCAACGGATAGTACTGACATTTAACAAATATATAAAGAGCGAGCGAGGTTACCTGCATGCACCTGATCCTTTCGCCGTTGCTGACGTCGCCGAAGCCGTTGGTGGAGCGGCGGGCGACGGGGGGGGGGGGGGGGGGGGGGGGGGGGGGGGGGGGTCCGGCGGTGGACTTGAGCCCCTGGAACGGAGCGGCGTCGGTGGCCGACGACGCCATGTGGCCATCACGGAGGGAGCCATGTGTACTGTACTGCCTCCTTCTAGGTTGTGACGACTCTTGTGATGAGTTTGTGTGAGGCCGGCCTTCTGCCATGGCGGCAGTGGTTCAAATAACCAGCCGCGCGGCTAAGGCAGGGGAAGGATGCATGGGCTCCGTTGATGCCGGGATGAGGAAGGAATGGCTGCTGTTTGCCGCGTCCCAAACAAACAGATGATGCGGTGGCAGAGGCTAGCAGCCATTGGGGGAGTGGCGACAATAAACCCTGTGGATTTTGCTTTCTTGTCTTCTTCCTTCAACACGGTTTCTTCCACGAATGGAGTAGCAGCAATGCATAGCTAGCAAATACTAGAGGACATCTCTTTTAGAATCATAGCGACCCCAAGTGTATATAAAAAGAAAATATACAGGGATTATTGTAAGCACTGCACCAATAGAGAGCCCTAGGATGATCCTGCCGTTCTGAGCTGTTACACATTATGTTAGCTTTTTTTAAGGTTCCGGGTTAAATTCCTTGCATCTCTATATAACCTCTTTTTTGTTTAATATATATATGCTATCAGAAGCTCTTTTTATTTGAATTATAAGAAAGAAAATCTTTCTATTTAATCACCATCTCAGCCTCTTTTCATGTTGACTATAAATGATCTAAAGTATAAAATTGACATCACCATTTCCATTATCGATTCTTATGGTTCACGAGTGCAAGTACAAAATAAGCAATTATAAATTTAATGATTGCAAAACTAAGGAAATAGAGGGTGTATAGCTACTATGATAGGCTTTCTAAAGTTTTGGTGTTCAGTTACTCTACCTCGCCTCTCTCCTATCATCTTCTATTTTTATTTAATACATTATCAAAATTAGTATTTCTGTTCAATCACTATAATGATCTCTTTTCATGTAGACTAACGATCTACTGTATAAAATTGACACCAGTTGTTCCATTGTCAATTCCTTGCTAGCGCCCGGACGTCCGATCCGGGGTGGTAGCGTCGAACGGTGCCCGCGCAGCAAGCGAGCGAGCGCCCCTAGCAGCGTCAGACTTGCGAGCGAGCGCCCCTAGCAGCGTCAGACTTGCGAGCGAGCGCCCTAGCAGCAGGCCCACACGCGCCCCAGACGTTGCCCATGCCACTAGACCCGTGAGGGGGACCGCTCACGCCCCCTCCCGCTTTCCATGCGCGCATTCCATGTGCAATACCTCGATCTACTTTTAAAACATTCAGATACAACACTTGCAACATACAAAAGAAGACAGATGAAACACTTGAAACATGCGTCTGAAACACTTGCAAAAGCACCCAAAAACACTTGAAAACCGTTGCAAATATTACGCAACATCCAGATAAAACACTTGCAATATATGTGTGAAACATATGCAACATCCAGATAAACACACCTGCAACATACGTCTGAAAGACAGATGAAACATTGGGAACATACGCTTGCAACATAAGTGCACAACCATTGCAAAATGTGCAACATTCCGATCTACTTTTGCAATATCCGTATTAAACACTTGAAACATACATCTGAAACAACTGGAATATTTGTAACATCGACCTGCAACATGTCTGATAATGCCCTGAAACACTTGAAACACAGCGTCGCCGGCGGCCATGGCCTACCTAGTGGGTAACTACGGTGTCTCAGGCCTCCCCTTCCTGCCGACGGTGTGAGGTGGATGGGGGCGCAGGCGCAAGCCTCCCCAGGCACAGGCGCAGGCGTAGGCGCAAGCCTCCCCTACGTTCCCTTCCGTGACCGGCGAGGTGGATGGGGTGGCACTGGATGTTGGCGCTCCCGATCTCTTGTGCTGGCGTGAGCTGTCGCTGCTCCGGTGGAGAAGGTGGCTGGCGAGATAGAGAAGGCCACGGCGGGCCGGAGGCGTGGTGGAGAGGAAGGAAGACGGGCGGCTGGGAGGCGCGATGGAGAGGGAGGAAGGCGGGTGGCCGCGCTCGGGCACGGTGGAGATGCTAGCTGTCGGGTCCCCAGCCGCCGTGGAGAACGGCGAGGTGGCGCGGCAGAGCGCGGTCATAGCGGAGCGCGTCCGCTCGAGCTGGGGTGATTTTTTTAGGGTTTAGGGTTTAGGGTTTTCAGATATAAAATTATTTGTACAGTGCAAAGATAAGTAGAATTGGGATGCAGTTCAATCAGTGGACCATTGTGATAAGCTTTCTATTGGGATTCAGTTCCTCGCATATCTAATTAAATTCTTTTTTGGTTAGTACATTCACGACTCTTTTCATTTGAACATCGAAAGAGCTATTTGTGTATTTAATCACCATCTCGATCTGTTTTCATATTCTCTAATAATCTAGAGCACAAAATTGAAGCCGCTTGTTCCAATATTGTCGACCCTTATGAGTAATGAGTATAATAAAAAGTATTTGATTAGAAAATCAATTATATAATAGTGCAAAAGTACCTAATTAAAATAGGGAATGTTGCCATGTTAGTGGTTGGGGTTCGATACCTCGCATGTCCAATGAACTATTTCGATTTAATCACTCGCTCAACCTCTTTTCAAATTGACTAATGATCTAGTGTAATAACATGACAACAATTGTGAGGTTGTCCATTCTTATAAGTTACAACTGCAAGTAAAAAAGAAAATATATTTTAATGAATAATTAAATATAAAATCGGGGATGTAGCTCAACTGGTAGAGCATTATGATAAGCTTTCTAAAGGTTCAGGGTTCTAACTCCTCGTATCTCCAATTAATTTATTTTTTGTTAAATACAATTACAACTCCTTTTATTGGATGACAATCTCATTGATGACTTCATATCGATGTCTAATTAACGACAATATAAATTTGAAGGTAGGAGTGAGACTAAGAAAGCTAGCAATTAACTATAAATATATTTATAGTAAATATAAGTAAATAACAATTGGAGTGTAGCAGCTTAGGGGTTCAATTCCTCGCATCTTCAATTAATAACTATATTAAGAAAATAGTTAACTATAAAAATATTTATAGTGAATAAGTAAATAAAATTTGGGATGTGGCTCAATTGGTAGAGCATTATGATAAGCCTTCCAATGGTTTGGGGTGAAACTCCTTGCATCTCCATTTAGTAACTTTTTTTTGTTAAATACACTGTCAACTCACAATAAAATTGACGTTAGCAGTGCAAGTAAAAAATACACTATCAACTCACTATATAAAATTGCGACAAAAAACTTACTATATAATATTGACGTTAGGAGTGCAGGTAAAAAAGAAAATACTACGAAAGGACATGTAACCTAATGATTATATGAGTCTTAGTAGCACCATAGTTTTTAGGTTTGAATATTCTAGAATTTAAAGACGTTGTATTTTCGGTGGGCACTATATAAATTTGACCTTAGGAGTGCAAGTAAAAAAAAAAAGAAAATACTGCAAAAGGGCATATAGTCTAATGATTATAAGAGTCTTAGTAGCACCTTAGTTCCTGGGTTTGAATAATCCAAAATTTTCTAGGATTTAATGACGTTGTGCTTTCCGTGGGTAGGCAATGTTCCCGTCGGCAGCGAGGTGGTGAGTGTGCGTGCGCTATGAGCATCTGTGTTGTACCGTGTAATTCTAAAAAAATAAAATACTTAACTAAAGGATAAATATAAATATAAAATGTGGGGATGTACCTCAATTGGTAGAGCATTATGATAAGCTTTCTAAAGGATTGGGGTTCAACTCCTCGCATCTCCATTTAACTTTTTTTTTGTTCAATACACTATCAACTCACTACTATAAAAAAATTTAGAAGACCGTGATTTTTATGTTATAAGGGGTAGCTGGGTAGATATTTTGTCTACTATAAAAATAGTTTTTTTTGCAAAATAATTTTATAGAAGACTGTGATTTTTATGTTAAGAGGTAGATATTTTGAATCACATAAATGCGAACAGTCTCGACACCCTCTGAAAATGGATATTTATTAGACAAGGGCCAGTTTGGATCAAGTGCTGTGATTCAGAAATCAACAGACTTGAGTTGTGTGAATAAAACCGTGCGTGTATATGGTCTGCTGAGGTAATAGATTCCTTTGATGTAAGTTATGCATTGTGAAATGGGACAGCAGTATTTGGTCCAATCTGAGAATATTGTGTAGATGAGAAGCATATATAACAGTACATGATAACCAAAGCCTTGTCACAGCTGAGGATATGGCAGCAAGCAAGGAACTGGCAGCAGTGGAGTAGGTAGAAATTGACACATTTTTTTTTCTCAAATTCAATCTTCCAGTGGAATTATCGCACATCATTTATGTGATGTTTTTTATTTAAAAATAATGGTAACATATGTTCAACTTCATATTCTTGATGCTTCTGCGGTTCTGCAGGTAAACATTCACTGCATTTTTATTATAGTAGCACACATTTATGTATGGGCTCTTGGCAGTGTAAGGGTCATGACTTTTGCCACATTATTGTTACATATAAGTTTGTACATAGAACAACACCGACAATAACGACTCCATCCAAATATTTACAAATTACAATCATTCAACACGAACAACACAGCATATTTAAGAGAGTGCCCAGGGAACACACAATACCCCATACACAGTGGCCATATACAAGCATGTAGCTCATAGGAACGATGGCATGTTAATCTATATATAATACTTGCATGGCTGCGGTGGGTGCCAATTTTACCTTACCATGACTCATGCGAATATCATCCACCATTCAGACATATCATCATTTTCTTCATGAACATAATTATTCTCTTTTTTAAGATCAACCACGATCCTTGTTTTTTGAGAACGTTTCTTGTCATTACCCAGGTCAATATCATGATAGCAACCTGTGAATGGGGAGTGAATTTCCAACTCTTTGAGCTCAGGAACCGTGCTCACCTCAACTTCAACAATCTCCAGCACTTCCACGTCAATCATCTTCATCTTTTTGAGGCGTGGAAATTTGGATGAAGCAAATACAAGTTTCTTGTCCTTGTACGAGCCAGGGTATAATGCAAGGGTGGCAAAAAATGGAATCTCAGACAGCTTGCTAATGAATTCCTGAGTCACATATGTTTTCTCCAGAGAAAGCATGATGAGATTAGGGAGACAAAAGGATTCACTACCATCTAGATCAGATGAATGTACCAGATCCCCACTTAGGAATATAAACTTGACACGTCGGAGGGAAGCGGTGGCGAAGACATTTGAAGGAATAATTTTACCTTCTAAGATCAGGGTCCTAAGGCTCTCAAGTTTGTCTAGAGCACCAGAAAGAGCTTTCACATTGACATGTGAGATATGCCAGATTGACAAGAACTCAAGATGGATCATCTCTCCTAGTGTCCTTTCCAAAGTCAGCTCCTCCGAAACTTCTTCAAGATCTATGGAGTCAAGTGTATGCAGCTGCTTCAAGTTGCCAATTTGCTTGGGCAGTTTGAGGACAAAACCAAGGACGTGTCTCAGGGTCTTAATCATCCAAAAGGACCTTGGGAGCTCTCGGACATTAGTTTCCCTCACGTCCAATGTTTGGAGGCTAGTGAGTCTTCCGATGGACCGTGGGATATGTTTCAGTGAACATGATGTGATGCCAAGGTACTGCAAGTGCACAACATTGCCAATTGCAATTGTCAAAGTCTCACCAATCTTAATGCCTTGTAGATTGATGACACGGAGAAACTCAGATCCATGAAATAGTTCCTTGATGTTTGATATGATGTCTTTCTTCATCTTAGAGATTGCCCTTCGTTGAGATAAATGAAACATATATGCCCGACTTCCTTTGGACCTGTGCCCCTGGTTACCTTTATTAGGCTCTTGCTCATACTGAGAGAAGATGGATCGTAGCTGTCAAACCCGATTTTAAGGATAAAATGGGATGCAAAATTTTATGTGCGCCCAGAGATCAGTCACACACATAAGCCGACAAATTATAAATAGTATCATCACAAGTGTTTATTATATCATGAATAATAAGACAGTCTTCACATAAATGTAGCGGAAGTATAAAGAAAAATCTCTTGTGGAAGCTCCATATCACTGGGACGTCAACTAGTTGACCACAAGTCTAGTAATCCTCAGGAAAGTCGTCATTACCATAGCCATCTGTTACCCATCCGGGATTTTTATCTAAATAATGAAAATAAACAAGGGTAAGTACATGTCGTACTCAACAAGGGTAACATGGGGTTCATGAGGCTCAAAAGGCTTGACACAGGTTTAACAGCATCCAGCTTTTAGTTGTCACAATTTTAGCATAAGAGTAGCAACAAGTGGTTTCAATCCCATATAAACACATGATCAATGTAAACATGAATAATGAATAGCATAAATGGATAATTCTTAGTGATAATCTATTCCATAAGGGTTCCAAGGCCGCTCGTGACCATGAGCACAGCTGATATACCAGTTTTACACTCTGCAGAGGTTGTACACTTTTACTGTGAGTCGTGATACCCATATGTCCGGGTTAATTACTCCCAAAACACTCCCAAGGTGAGCAGGCAGGGTTCACTATGAAGCCTTTCAAAGGTTCGTCTAACAAGTTAGGTCCATTAGATTCACTCGGCAAACAGATATAGGAATCCCCTGTCGAATGGCATAATTCCATCACGACTATATACATAAGAGTAGAGGCTATCCTATACCCGATTCATCAAGCCATTCTTACGCCTATAAACATAACCACTAACAAGCTAGAAAAGGTCCTCATACTGAGCTAAAGCCAGAGCCATATAGCCCTCATAGCTGTACTGTAAGTCCCAGATTATCACTTACTGATAAGTCCTTAGGGAGAGGAATCTGAAGCATTTAGAAAGTAGCTAAACACTCCAGCCCCCTATTTCCAAGTTGCTAAAAAGTCATATTTTAATGTTTATTGCATATACCATTAGTCAAGTTACAAGATCATGGTTTAGTTGAGCACTAGCAAAGGGAAGAACTTTGAGACAAACCTTGTAGTTTTGGAGTTAATGGGCATTTATGTTATCCTTGGAAAGGAATGGTTATCTTCTTGTAAAGGAGTAATTAAGTATGCTCAACGTTCGGTGCTTCTAACAACACCGTCAAGAGAAAGAATTGAGTATGAGGGTATTCAACCTGCACCTGAGGAAGATGAGAATGACGTATTAGAAGGTGTGTCCTGTGAGGTTAGTAAAGTGGACCGTGTGTTTTCAGATGGCAATGTAGAGGAACAAATACCTTGGGAAGGAGATATGAGACATCTATAGTTGGTTCTATGTGGATTTAGAATTGTATTTGAGAGTTGAGTAATTTGATCTGAGCATATAAAGTCATTAATGTTTTAAAGTTGGTTATAGAACCTACTTTGGAGCAAGAAAGTAAGAAGGCTCTGTTGGAAGGTGGATATTTTAAGGAAGAGAATTAATAAGTATGGACTAAAAAGGAAAGGTGGCCTAGTGATTGGAGTTACCTGAGTATCGTTTGGAGTATTTGTCAAAATCTTGGAATTAGTTTGGTAAGTTACTTGAAGCAAGGTTATCGTATGCAAAGTGGGATCCTTATAAAAAGATGGAACTACACGAGGAAGTAAAGAAGAATCTAAAAATGAAGTATCTCTATCTCGTAGTCGACGTCTTCTGAATCTTGGGGACGAGATTCATCTTAAGGGGGGGGGGGTAGAATTATAACACCCTAAAATTTATACTTTTTAAAATAGAATTAACATGATTTATTTATGAATTTTGTGCACAAGAAATATAGGAAAAAGAATACTTTTAATCATATTAAAACTCATCATAGGGTGTAGCAACATGGTTGTGCATACATGCCGGTGTATTTGATTTATAGCAATGAGTGGTTGAATCCAAAATTCAAAATGAATTCAAAATGTTTTTGAAAATGAAATTAAAAATGGTTTTGAAAGAAAAGATTTTGAAAATAAAAAAGACTTTAAAAAGTTGTAAAATTTATTTTTGGAAAACTTACCAAAATTTCTCATTTTTATTTGAGTTGAAAAGTATATTTGAAACTCTATTTGAATTTGCATTTGGTTCATAATTGAATTTGGTTTTGAAAACAAAATAGAAATGGAAAATCCTCTTCTGGCCCGGTCGGCCTAGCTTCTCCTCTCTCGCGGGCGGCCCATCTCTTTTCCTTCATTTGTGAGGCCCAACTGAGCCTCACCGTCGCTTCCCTCTCTCTCGGCCCAGCGCACCCCACGACCCAGTAGCGCGCAGATGCCATCCTCTCTCTCGCTCTGTCGCGGACACCTCAGGCCTGCATGTCAGTCGGTGCTGTCTTCTACCTCACGCTGTATCCGCGTCCGACACTACCGCCGATGGAGTCCCCATCCGCCCCGCGTCGCCTTGCACTCCAAGCAGCTTCCCGGCCTTAAATACCGATGCCCGCACCGCGCCGCCCTCCCTGTCGCGTTCCGGAGTGACCGCCACCTTGTTGCGCCACCGTGCCAAGCCGAAAACCTAGTGCCACCGTCCACTGTCACCCCACCAAACCGCGTGTCATCTCCGTGCATCTTCTACCGTCGAGAACACATAGGTGAGCACGCTGTCCTCTGATCTGTCTCCCGGTGCTCTTTGTTTGGTTAACCATGGCCTCTACGCTGTTTTCACCGAGCTCCGATGAGCTCTGGTCATCACCGGCCATGGCACCACCACCTAGAAGAGCCGCTCCAGCGACCCCATCCCCACTAACCTCCCTCAGCCGTCCATCTGAGAATAGACAGCCACGATTAGATCCCTAGCCCAGCATACCCCTTCGGTCCACCAAGACCCGTGGACGTGGTCCACTGTCACGCGTCCACAGCACAGCGCACCCGGCTCACGTGCTATAGCCGACCCCGCTCTACCACGTCACCGGAGACCAGGTCAGCCGCCGGCTGCCGCTGCTCTTTTGAATAGAAGCCCCTGCAGATCTGTGATATAGGACCCGCAGTCCATCTCTTTAGAAAATAATTAAATACAGGCCCTTGGTTTTTCTGTTTTGGCCCCTGCCCTTTCTCCTATTAGTGCCCGTGGTCCACTGGTAGATTTAAAAATCAGATTTTATTTATTTTAATTCAAAAATTAAGTTTCATCTATTTACAAAATTGCCACTACCTTCTGTTGGCCATATCTTCTTCGTTTTAACTCCAATTTGACCCGTTCAAGTTGCGTTAGATTCATAACAACGTAATCTACGTATTAGTTGCATTGTTTAACATGTTTAAAACTTTTGAATGAAATAGTAATTAATCTATATGAAGTTACTTTCCTAATTAAAAGCAATTAGGGTTTTTCACTGTAGTCTTTTATAAATAAAATAAGATTAATCTTATGTGGATTTCTAATACAAATATAATTTGGTTTAAAACAATTAGATATTCTATGAAGTATCTTATATATGTTTTATAATCATTAAAATAAATGGAGTTTATAGTTTTCCTTATTCTCGAATAAAAGCTACTTAGGTTTTTCACTCCAATCTTTTCTAAATAAAGTAAGATTAGCTTTCTCTTGGTTTTCTAAATCAAAACTAATTTGACTTAATATGATTTAGATATTTGTATAGAATATTCTATATATACTTTTATAAAATAAATAAAGACTATAGTTTTCTTTTCCACGTATAAAGTAAATCTTTTGGTAGTGGTATCTTTTTCGTTATAGCTCCGATTAGCGTGCTTCTCACGTCTGTGTGTTCGTAGCAACATGTAGAACATCTTTAAAACCTTTTTACTTGCTGTTTATTATGGTTGGTGTACTGTTCTAATTTAGATCTATTGTTTGCTTCATGTATGATTGCATGGATGCTTGTGTGGTGCTTTATGATCATGTCCAGTCGGTGGGCTATACGTGGTGAATCAAGAAGTAGATCTTTAGAGTTTTGGACTTGAAGACGGATCAAAGTTTAAGGCAAGTATAGCATAGGATCTTCCTTGTTGTCCTATTCATCTTAATATCATTTTAATCATATGCATGTGTCTTGGCAACCGTAGTAATTTTCCTAGCTATTTGATTTTATGGATTCTTTGATTCCTATGGGTTATTGCATTGGGTAGTATGATGCTAGTGCTCAACTAAAGCCATGACCTTGTAACTTGACTAATGGTATATGCAATAAACATTAAAAGATGCTTTTTAGCAACATGGAACAAGGGGGCTAGAGCATTGGGCTATTTTATGGTGCTTTAGATTCCTCTTTCTAAGGACTTATCTATAAGTGATCATCCGTGACTTACAGTACAATTGTGAGGGCTACATGGCTCTGGCTTTAGCTCAGTATGAGGACCTTTTCTAGCTTGTTAGTGGTTACCTTTATGGCGCAAGAGGGGCTCCAACAGGTATGATCTCGGCCTGCCAAGAGGGTGCACTTTGGTTTCTTGGTATTTTGTTAGTCACTCCTTGGAGGGGGGTTCATGCTTATTGATGGGGAAACCTTAGCGACCCTAACTTGTTAGACGAACCTTTGAAAGGCTTCATAGTGAGCATGCCAACCTTCCTTGGTAGTGGGTTAAGAGGCTCACGACCTCTGGCGAAAGGGTAAATCAGGACTCATGGTGAAAGTGTACAACCTTTGCAGAGTGTAAAACTATTATAACAGCCATGCTCATGGTCACGAGCGGCCTTGGAACCCTTACGGAATAGATGATGAACACTAATGATACTGATGTTGAAGATGCTCACTAATGATTAATGTTTATGCTTTTCATTATTTATTGTAACACCCTAAAAATTGCTCTTTTTGAAATAGGGTTGAAAAGATTTAATTTGATATTTTTGAGCTCATAAAAACATAGGAAAATAATTTTTTTATTAAATTAAAATTCAGCTAAGTGTTTGAAGGAGTCCAAGAAGAGGTTGAAGTAAAACCTATGTATTAGCTTTGTCAGATCTGGACAAGAGCTTTATATCCACTATGGTGCACCTTGTCAAAGGTGTGGGATGTGTTCTTATGCAAGAAGAAAAAGTAGAGGCCTATGCAAGAAAACATGAGATGGAACATCTGACGTATGATCTAGAGTTATCCATTGTGGAGCATGAGGTGCTATCTATTTGGGCATAAAACGTGACATCTAGGAGGATCACAAGAATCTACATGACATCTTCACTAAGTTGGTCTTGAGCTTGTGTTATCCTTGTTGGAATGAAATTGGTTATGACTTGGAAAAACGATATCACTTCGAGGAGCAAAGTCATGACCGATGCCCTTAGCAATGGAGAATTGTGCTAAGAAGGTTCGGGTGACACCAAGGACTATGAATTGTATTCAAGGTTTGAGCAGCTTAACCAGAATCCTTAATGTTTTGAAGATTGGTAGTAGAATCTCCTTCTTTCCAAGAGATTTGTCAGACTCCATTGGAAGGTGGATATTTTAAGAAAGAGAATTGGTATTATAGGAAAGGTGGCCTAGTGATTGGAGATACCTGAGTATTATTTGGAGTATCTATCAGAATCTTGGAATTAGTTGGCAAGTTACCTGGAGTAAGGTTATCATATGCAAAGCAAGGTGGAATCCTTATCAAGAAGATGGAACTACACGATGGAACTACATGAGGAAGTAAAGAAGAATCCAAAGACGGAGTATCCCTATCTCCTAGTCGACGTCTTCCGAATCTCGGGGATGAGATTGATCTTAAGGGGGTAGAATTGTAACACCCTAAAAATTGCTCTTTTTGAAATAGGGTTGAAAAGATTTAATTTGGTATTTTTAAGCTCATAAAAACATAGGAAAATATTTTTTTATTAAATTAAAATTCATCATAAGGTAGCAACATGTTTGAGCATACATGCTTCTGCATTTGGATTTTTGTACTGAGTGGTTGAATCCAATATTCAAAATGAATTCAAATTCTTTGGAAATAAATTTGAAAGTGGCTTTGAAGTAAAAGAAAAGAAGGAAAAGAGAATTTGAAAATAAAAGAATTTAAAAAGTTGTAAAAATTATTTTGGGAAAACTTAAAAGATTGCTCATTTTTATTTGAATTGAAAAGAGTATTTTAACCATATTCAAATTTGATTTGGTTTATATTTGAAATTGGTTTTGAAATGAGAAAAAAACAAAAAGGAAAACTCACTCTCTCCCTCTCTCCACTACGTCAGCCCGCTCAGCTCCGTAGCGGCCCAACACCACTTCCTTCCTCCCCACTTGGCCCAGCCTGCTCCCATTTTTATTTTCCCCCGTAGCCCAGCTCTTTCTCTCTTTCCCCGCTTCGCCACGCGCCCGCTCTTGGGCTGGCCCAGCAAAGCCATGCAGCTGCCGTGCTTGCCTTCCTTCTCCTCTCTCACTGCCACCCTAGCCCCATCTATCAGTGGGGTTTTCTTCCTCCTCGCATTGCAACCACGCCAGACTCTGTAGCCGCCACCGAGGAAGTCCGCTGCCGCCATGTCTTCACGTCGTGCCGTGCACCCCACGCCACCGTGCCTCATAAAAGCTGAGCCTCGTGTCTGCCGCCTCTATCCCAAACCCTAGATCATGCTGCCTCGCCTCAAGCCGCGCCACCGCTGCGAAACCCTAGCGTCGCATCGCCATCTGCTCCATTGTGTCCTCTGCCCCTTATGTGCCTCAACGTCGACGATAACCCCCTAGGTGAGTTCGCCGTCGCCCGCTCTTTCTTCCCGTGCTTTCCCCATCGAGTTTCGCACCTAGAATCGCCCTTTCACCAATCACTAGTGAGCTTCTTGCTATCAACCATGGCACCGCTGTGCACAACACTGCTCCAATGACTTCTATTTCCCCGTTTGATTTGCACCGCCCGATGTGCGATCAACGATCTAGATTAGAACCCCGTATACCCCTTCATAACAGGTGAATCATGCACCATAGACCACATGCACGGGCACCAACTCCATGAGCCCACAGCTGGTGCACCATCTTCCCCCACTCCCGTCGTGCCACGTGGTAGCCACGTCACCCTCCCCTGCTAACCGTGCACCCTTTAGCACAAAGGCCCCTATGTTTCCCCAAAATAAACTTGTCGTCCAGTGTCCGTGTAAAGTAATTGTAACCAGGCCCTTATTTCTCCTGTTCTAGCCCCTGGGTTTTCTCAAAATGGTACCTGCAGTCCAATCTTTTGTAAAATTCAGTTTTTATTTGTTTAAAAGGAAAAAAGATCTAGTTATTTACAGTTTTGCCACTATCTTCATTAGGCCATAACTTCTTGGTTTTAGCTCCGTTTGGACCAGTTCAACTTGCGTTAGGTTCGCAATTCCATAATCTACATGTTCATACTACTGTTAGATATGTTTTCAACTTTTAAAATTCAAGGTTAGATTTAATCTATTATTTTATTAAAGGATATCTTGTTTAATTTATATCTTCTACGTTTTAACTCTGATTTGATCCTTTCAAGTCGCGTTAGATTCGCAACGACGTAATCTATGCATTAGTAAAAATATTTATCATATCACTAGCTTTGGGATTTCATGGTTTAAACTCTAACTTGAATAATAATTATGCAACTAGATTCATAAATAAAATATGATTAATTCTACTTTTGTCTTCTAAATGCAAATGTGAATTTTGACTTAATACAACTCAGGTATTTCTCTGAAATATCTTATACATCCTTTTATATAGTTAAAATGAATAAAGCTCTTGGCTCACTTTAATAAAGCAAATCTTTCGGTAGTTGTATCTTTTCAACCGTAGCTCCGATTAGCGTGCTTTTCGCATCTGTGTGTTCGTAGTAACGTGTAGAGCACCTATAAAACCTTTTTACTTGCTGCTTCATATGTTTAGTGTATTGTTCTAATTTATATCTATTGTTTGCTTTGTGTATGATGGCATGGATGCTTCTGTGGTGCTTTATGATCATGTCCAGTCGGTGAGTTATACGTGGTGAATCAAGAAGCAGATCTTTGTAGTTTTGGACTTGAAGAAGGATCTAAGTTTAAGGCAAGTATAGCATGGTATCTTCCTTGTTGTCCTATACACTTTTAATCATTTAATTCATGCTGCATGTGTCTACCTTGGCAACTGTAGTGATTTTCCTAGCTAATTGATATCCTGGATTCCTTGACACCTTTGGGTTATTGCATTGGGTAGCTTTTCTAGTGCTCAACCAAAACCATGATCTTGTAACTTGACTAATGGTATATGCAATAAACATTAAAAGATGCTTTTTAGCAACATGGAACAAGGGGCTAGAGCATTGGGCTATTTTTATGGTGCTCTAGATTCCTCTCCCTAAGGACTTATCTATAAGCGAACATCCAGGACTTACAGTACAGCTATGAGGGCTACATGGCTTTGGGTTTAGCTCAGTATGAGGACCTTTTTTAGCTTGTTAGAGGTTACCTTTATTGGCATAAGAATGGCTTGACGAATCAGGTATAGGACAACCTCTACTCTTATGTGTATAGCCATGATGGAATTGTGCCATTCGATAGGAGGGTTCCTATATCTGTTTGCCGAGTGAATCTAATAGCCCTAACTTGTTAGACGAACCTTTGAAAGGCTTCATAGTGAACCCTGCCGACCTTCCTTGGTAGTGGGTCAAGAGGCTGATCACCTTGGGCGAAAGGGTAAATTATGACTCACAGTGAAAGTGTACAACCTCTGCAGAGTGTAAAACTGGTATATCAATTGTGCTCATGGTCACGAGCGGCCTTGGACCCTTATGGAATAGATGATGAACACTGATGATACTGATTATAAAGATGCTCACTTATGATTACTGTTTATGCTATTCATTATTCATGTTTACCAGATCATGTGTTTATATGGGCTTGTGAATAAACTTGTTGCCACCCAATTGCTAAAAGATGACTCATTAAAAGCTAATCACAGTTAAACCAGTGTTAGCCTTTTTGAGCCTCATGAACCCCATGTTATATTTGTTGAGTACGGCATGTACTTACGCTTGCTTTATTTTTTTCAATTATTTGGATAAAAATCCCAGATGGGTACCAGATTGCTAGAGTTTGGAGGAATTACGCTTGTGATCAACCAGTCTGTTGTCCCTGTGGAATTGGAGTCTTCACCCGAAGATCGGAGTTGTTTTTCCGCTGTATGCTGTCTAAGGTTATACCTTTTATATTAAGTACGTTATATATTGAGCATTTATCCTTATTTGTTGCTATATGTGAGATTTGACTTCCTGGGCTCACATATGGTGTGTATCTGGTTTTGTCCTTAAAGCCGAGTGCTACAAATTGGTATCAGAGTAATGCTGACTGTAGGACGCAAGCCTAGTTAGAACTGGACATTTTAGCATGTTTTCATCTCTGCTTAGTTCTTGCTTTCTCTCCAACCTTGTTATTTGCTAAAAGTTATGCTCACTTCAGCCTTTGTTCTGTTACGAAAACCTTGTCTATATTCTAAATCTTTGCTCTCCATCTGTTAGATGGGTCATAATGAGGAGGCCACCGGCATCAAAGGTCAGGAGGACCAGGCTATGCTGTCCTTGATTGCATTCGACAAGGAGAAGCTTTTAGCTATGCAACAACAAGTACTTGAAAGAATGACTCAACATGGGAGTTCTCAATAGTGCTTGCCACAAGGTCAAACCAACATACCAAAGGGACCAGTGAAGGGACAAGTGGTAGAAGCTTGGAAGAAAATGAAGTCCAATGAAGGTGCTGGTAGTAATATGCTCGGAAGTCAGTATCAATGTCAATGCTGTAAGCATTATGGTTTTTCCTGTCTTCAGAACAAGTCTAATAAGAGGGAAGTCAAGGTGAACCTGAGTTGTGAGGCCAATGTAGATAAGAAGAGGAAAACAAACTCACCAGAGCCAAAATTGGGAAGCAATCAACATTCGAGTTCTACTACGTTGTCACATCCAGCTTCAATCCCTAGTCAGATAAACTCAGACTCTAAAGAGTTAGAAGTTTCTCAAGCTAAGATTGCTCCACTCTTTCCTCATGAGGTATGCATAGATGGGTGGACGATCACCTATAAGGAGTTTCAACCCCGAAGGATCAAACGAGCTAGAAAGCGGTCTAGTTTAACAAAGATGAACCTTCAGAGTCAGCAAGCTAACAATACTCTAAGCAACAATTCTGTGGAGTATGACATCACTAAAGATCCAGCTAAGAGATGGTGTTATCATTGCCGGCAGGAAGGACATTATGTTAAACTTTGCCCACAGAAGAATCAACAATTGTACCATGGAAGTGGCCAGAGTCAGATCACTACAAGGTTGCTACTAGAAAGTGTCAGTGACACCCAACCCGAAAGAAGCATTCGGTGAGAGTGATGAATGAAGAAGTCATGCTAGACAATCCAAGATCCTTAGTTCAGGAATAGGAGTTTGTGCCCTTTATGTAATAAAAACGATAGTATCGCATGTTGAGTCAATGATTGAGTTGTGCACCTTTATTGCTTTGTTGAATTGTCATTATGTTTATGATTGTTTTGCATCTTTGTAATGAGTGTAATGATCTTGTGGGATTTTGTCACAATTTCATTTAGTTTATAGGCCTAAGGCATAAGGATTAATGCAATAAATAGATGGGTTTCGCTTATCTCCTGTTTTCCCTATTCTGTCTTTTGAAAGCAGCTAGTCTTTATCGGCTTATATCTCTGTTCTTGGATGACCTAAAATTATGGAAAAATTCTGGACAATAGTACACTTCCATGTCTTTCTCTGAGCACAAGAATCAGCCTGATAACTATTTCGGTTATGGAGATACGAAAATCACAAGGCGATGCATCTGTGCTGTTTGGAACCTGGAATTGTTTATCTTGTGCACTGTTTTCGACCAAGTTAATTGTAGAATTTGGAAAAGTATTCTATAAGGAAGATGTGGAGGATTTGATAAGCTTTCCAATGGTGTAAGCTACAACTTCATTGGAGTAACTGAATAAGAGTTACAGCTGTTTTACTGTGCTGCTGTTTTTCATTCCATGAAGAATTTCAGATTTCTTGTTCTTGCTCATACACGGGAGTATCATTGGGATGTCATAACGTCTTGATACTAGTTAGCTCATCTGGAAGGAGATGCAAGCTACCTTTTTGTGTCCCCTAGTTGATCTTTTCTTAAGGGGGGTAGCCAAGCTAAAGAAGTTGCAAGACGAAGGTTTCATACGTTCTAGTGTTTCACTTGAAAGTATAGGTTATGTCTCTAGATGAGAAGTCACTATTAAGCATAGGTATCTTTGCTAAAAATGTGTTACTCGTTGGATCAAGGGGCTCAGGTATTTTCCCATATTGGTTATCACTTCAAGTTATTATCAATTGGGAGTCAATCTTCAACATACTCAAGACAAGTAGGCACAGATGACATAGGAATGGGATATCTAATAACTACAGATGGTTCTTTTGAGTCTCAAGAAATCCCAATGATATACTAAGCATGACAAAAAGGTTTGGATTGAAGAAAGTTAATGATGTGATAGGAACCCACTCAAAGATGTGAGAAACTCAGAGTTTTTAATAATGAGGTTTGGTTAGAGGTTCAAGGAAGGTTTATCCAAGATCATCAATTATTGGTAGAACTACCGGAGAAGCTTTTAAGTTAGTTTGGATCAAGAGACCTCAGCTAAGTGTTTGAAGGAGTCCAAGAAGATGTTGAAGTAAAACCGATGTATTAGCTTTGTCAGATCAGGACAAGAGCTTTATATCCACTATGGTGCACCCTATCAAAGGTGTGGGATGTGTTCTTATGCAAGAACAAAAAGTAGAGGCTTATGCAAGAAAACATGAGATGGAACATCTGACGTATGATCTGGAGTTATCCATTGTGGAGCATGAGGTGCTATCTATTTGGGCATAAAAAGTGACATCTAGGAGGATCACAAGAATCTACAGGACATCTTCACTAAGTTGGTTTGAGCTTGTGTTATCCTCGTTGGAATGAAATTGGTTATGACTTGGAAAAACGATATCACTTCGAGGAGCAAAGTCATGACCGATGCCCTTAGCAATGGAGAATTGTGCTAAGAAGGTTCGGGTGACACCAAGGACTATGAATTGTCTTCAAGGTTCGAGCAACTTAACCAGAATCCTTAATGTTTTGAAGATTGGTAGTAGAATCTCCTTCTTTCCAAGAGATTCGTCAGACTCCATTGGAAGGTGGATATTTTAAGAAAGAGAATTGGTATTATAGGAAAGGTGGCCTAGTGATTGGAGATACCTGAGTATTATTTGGAGTATCTATCAGAATCTTGGAATTAGTTGGCAAGTTACCTGGAGTAAGGTTATCATATGCAAAGCAAGGTGGAATCCTTATCAAGAAGATGGAACTACACAATGGAACTACACGAGGAAGTAAAGAAGAATCCAAAGACGGAGTATCCCTATCTCCTAGTCGACGTCTTCCGAATCTCGAGGACGAGATTGATCTTAAGGGGGTAGAATTGTAACACCCTAAAAATTGCTCTTTTTGAAATAGGGTTGAAAACATTTAATTTGGTATTTTTGAGCTCATAAAAACATAGGAAAATATTTTTTTATTAAATTAAAATTCATCATAAGGTAGCAACATGTTGGAGCATACATGCTTCTGCATTTGGATTTTTGTACTAGGTGGTTGAATCCTAAATTCAAAATGAATTCAAATTCTTTGGAAATAAATTTGAAAGTGGCTTTGAAGTAAAAGAAAAGAAGGAAAAGAGAATTTGAAAATAAAAGAATTTAAAAAGTTGTAAATTTTTTTTTTGGAAAACTTAAAAGATTGCTCATTTTTATTTGAATTGAAAAGAGTATTTTAACCATATTCAAATTTGATTTTGTTTATATTTGAAATTGGTTTTCAAATGAGAAAAAAACAAAAAGGAAAACTCACTCTCTCCCTCTCTCCACTGTGCTGGCCCAGTCAGCTCCACAGCGGCCCTGCACCACTTCCTTCCTCCCCGCTTGGTCCGGCCTGCTCCCATTTTTCTTTTTCCCCCATAGCCCATCTCTCTCTCTTTCCCCGCTTCGCCGCGCGCCCACTCTTGGGCCAGCCCAGCAAAGCCATGCAGCTACCATGCTCGCATTCCTTCTCCTCTCTCGCTGTCACCCTAGCCCCATCTATCAGTGGGGTTTTCTTCCTCCTCGCATCGCAACCACGTCGGACTCTACAGCCACCGCCGAGGAAGTCCGCCGCCACCACATCTTCGTGTCGTGCCGTGCACCGCACGCCACCATGCCTCATAAAATTCGAGCCTCGTGTTCGCCGCCTCTATCCCAAACCCTAGATCATGCTACCTTACCTCAAGCCGCGCCACCGCCATGAAACCCTAGCGCCACCATCGACATTTGCTCCATCGTGTCCCATGCCCCTTCTGTGCCTCACCATCGATGATAACCCCCTAGGTGAGTTCATCGTCGCCCGCTCTTTCTTCCCGTGCTTTCCCCGTCGAGTTTCTGTTTACACCAAAATTTGGGAAGAAGAACGCGGGAACTTGAAACTTCCAAGATTATGTCATCAAGGAATCGATTGCATAAGGATCGATATCAGCTGATTCAGATGTGGCACTAGAATCGGCTCTCTTCAAATGATGTCAGCAGATAATGACAATGAGCTATGGTTGGCATCAGGAAAGACATGTCAGACTCTACAAAAAGGGAAAGATTAGGGTCCAAGTTATCTTAAATTAGGAACTTTTTGTCTTATACCAAAGATTGTAACGAGTCGTACTTGAGTAGGATTCATGCTTAGGCCCGGGTATAAATATTGGACCCCAGCTATTGTAAAAGGACATCCAATCAATCAATACAAATTACTTTTTTTGGCTCCGTGCCAACCCTTAGGAGTAGGAGTAGTGTAGATCTCGGCGAGTTCTTCAACAAACAGGGCTGCATTGGTCCGACCGACCTCCAGCTTGTCTATAAGTACCATCATGGCTTATACTTCCATTTGTACGGCTGCATCGGTTAAGTTTGACCTCCACTGCGAACTCTAGTTTAAGCTAGTTATCGACTCTTATCTAGTTCAAGTATGGCTGCATCGGTCCGGCCGACCTCCACTGCTCGAATTAGATTAAGGTCAAGTTATTGGCTCTACCTAAGAGTGGCGTCCTTTGGGTAGAATCATTAAGTTACCGATCTTGCTGATGTTCTTACTATGATTAGTTTTCGGCAACATCAATCTGCCCAGTCGAGATCGATCTAGAACGGCCTCATATCCTTTGGGTCCGTCATTTGCTTTGTTACAATACGATGATTCTTACTTTAAGCGACAGATTATGTTTCATCGGCTGTTCTACTTCGATCTTGATCGTGCATAGTACGCGGTTAAGGCATATATGATCTTGAAGAGGTTTGCTGGCTAGTTAAATCTAGTCTACAGTTCGTTATTATGGCTGTAACGATCTGGTCGATCCCCACTGATGGCACTTTAGATCGGAGGATGTTAGTTGGTAGATTTGTTTTTCGATCAGACGTGACCTTGACTGTTTGCTATGCCTGCATCGGCTAAATAGCCAATTGCCTATGCTTCAACGCCTATAGTATGTGTCCATGATTCTGTTAAATATGAATAGTTCTATTTACTTTAAAGGTTTGATTTGGTGTCTTTATCACGGCTGCCATCGATCCGATTGAACCCCACTGTTAGAGATAGCAGGTTAAGTCTGACGAGTTCATAGATTTGTCCATGTCAAATAGTCAATTGTTCACATGCTGTAGTCCTTTTCTCACCTGAATCAGCTATTTCAGTCGATCCGCCTGAGCCTTCACACATATAGCATGTCTTTCGGAAAGCCTGTCAATGTATAGATGGTTTTATGGATTCTTCGGTTTTAGTTTGTTATCATCATCATAGCTGTCATCGATCTAGTTGAACCTCACTGTTGATGGTGACATATTAGATTCAGAGCGTTTGTAGATCCATTTGTACTAAACAGTCGATTTGTTCGCATGTTATATCCTTTCTTGTTAGATTCATTGGCTCAACGCTTCACAATGGTAATATCCACCTAGCTGATGATTTCACTTACTTCTGCGTGCATTATACTTGTCAACATAAAATCAATCGTAACCCACGAGCTTCACAGTCTGTAACAACCGATTTCTTCGTGTATCGGCGCTTCGGTTTTCTGTCTGGCTGCTCCTGAAGCGGCACACTTGGAACTATCTGGGCAAGACTGGCATGTTCCACCTTAAATTACTGATAAACTTTCTCTCATTGTCAATTGCAGGTAAAATTGACTGGCACGCCTCAGGAGGAATACGCAAGGTCGATGGGTCCTGCATTGAAGCCAAGTGGATCTCCGGGCTCATCCTAAGCAGATCCTTCTGGCTTGCTGTGTGCCTCGGCGCATCGACACGTTTTTGTGCCGACACATGTTCTGGGACGCTCGGTGGGACCCCACAATCGTCATGGCGACTTACAACAATAGTGACATTCTTATAGTGCCTTATGAAGATCTACCTGATGAGGATAAAGATGTCATCAGTAAAGCTATAGAAGAATTTTAGAACAAGTGTGTGTTGTCCTACACCAAGACACGTGACAATAAAGTTTTTTTGAAATATCTACTGCCAAGAGTTTTGTTGCATGGACAGACAGATGCGGATGAAGATGAGGATAGGCGTTTCTTCGTAGAAGCCGTAAGCAAATCTGTTCATGATGCCATATTAAACCATAATACAGTTTTCTTGAATACATTCCACAATACCATGAGAGAGGTGTTTTATGGATATCCAATTGATCAGATTGGACTAGCTTATTATAACATTCCACATCCGTTGACTCAGGGGACTAATGAAGCCGGTACCAGTCATCAAGAAGCAGCACTGACTGGTAATAATGATGTCTAGGCAGTTCAGAGCTCATCTGAGCAAGTTCAAGGCATTACTATTGACTAGATGCAGTACAATCCTGGACCATCAGTACATCACATGCAATAGCCGACGAGGCAAGTATAGAACCAAATAGTTAATTTTGGCATAGCGGGCCAAATACTGTCGTCGGCTCAAAAAATAGCACCATCTGTTCAAAGGATTCGTAGAGATACAGATCCTGACATCTACGACCAGAGACTTCAAGCAGCAAACCAGCAAAGGACCTAATAGATAGAGATTTCATAAGGATATCATTATGGCACAGATTACAATACCCTTCATATGATTCCAAATCTGGGGTATCAGAGTACTCGAAATTTTAATCCACAGATGGGTCAGCAATTGCAAAGAAATCCAAATTTGAATGCTAATGAGTTGTTGCTTAGAGTGACCGAGATGATGAAGAATCAGTTCGGTTTGAAGCCAAAAGGACAGACCTTCTCGTACAAACGCCCATATCCAGAGTGATATGATTTGGTCGCTCTGCCTATAAATTATAGGCTTCCAAAGTTTGCTAAGTTCACTGGCCAAGATAGCACAAGCACAATAGAACATGTCAGTTGGTATGTTATACAGTTGGGCAAAGCATCCATTGAAGAGGCCCATCGAGTTCGTTTCTTCTCCTTGTCCCTATTAGGACCAGCCTTCACTTGGTTTTCATCACTGCCAGTTAACTCCATTGCCAATTGGGATGACCTAGAGAAGAAGTTTCATACATATTTTTACACTAGCATAGGAGAAAAGAAAATTACCGATTTGATAACCATAAGGCAGAGAACTAATGAATCGGTCATCGAGTTTGTTTAGAGGTTCTGAGAGACCAGGAATTTGTGCTTCTCAGTGAACTTGACTGATGATCAGCTAGCTGCTTTAGCTGTTCAAGGAATGTTGCCAACGTGGAGAGAGAAGCTGCTAGGACAAGAGTTTGACAATTTGGGTCAGTTGGCTCAATGAGTGGCGGCACTCAATAGCCAATTTTAGAATATGCGTAGAGATACCCGATTCCAGAAGAGTACCGCAATTGCCGAAACCTGCAATCCATATTCAGTTGATGACGGCTATGAAGACGATGAAGAAGAGGAGATTGCCGTGGCTAAATGGAATTGGGGTAAGAAGACAGTAATGGTGCCAAATCCTTGGGGAAGAGGAGTTGAAGAGAGCTATGACTTTGATGTCACAAAATCAGACAAGCTCTTCGATTTCTTGCTTGAGAAGGGACAAATCAAGTTACCCAACAATCATGTTATGTTGCCTCCCGATCAGTTGAAGAATAAGAAGTTCTGCAAATTTCACAACGCTACTTCTCAATCTACGAATGAGTGTAGGGTTTTCTGGCAACATATACAGAGAGCTATTCGGCAGGGGAGGCTCAAATTCGATACACCTCGAAAGATGAAAGTTGATGATAATCCTTTCCCAAGAGATCAGAACATGGTCAATGCTAGGCTGCTCAATGGAAAGACTAAGGTGAGCAAGAGAAACTGGAACAGTCGATCCTGAGATGCAAATATTGGCTGATGAATATAAAGAGATTAGAAGGCATCGTGACCAACAGAAGAGCCGATATGAGCAGGGAGAGACGTCAAAGGATGGGCCAACAAGGCCATGTGTTACATCTCAAATTTTGTTGAATAAATGGCAGCGACAGAAGGAAAAGGATTATCAGCATTGGTTAGAAGAGCAAGAATACCAACGTCAACAAGAGAAAGAGAGGTATGAAAGAAAGCAAGCTGAATCACATTTGAATTATCCTTTCTTCAGACATTATTGGAATGAAGGTTTGAAATAGCCTACTAGAAATAATTGCCCAGAGTGTAGTGAGCAATATTAGGAGTTTAGGCAATCTCAAGCCAACCACCGGTCTATCCATGCTCGAGAAGAGTATCATCATGATAGTATGGATCGGTGCTTAAAAAATAGAAGTGTTCATGATCGGCTTGGGAAGCGAGTTGTTAATCAAATTGGGCTGATTATGTAGAACAAAGTAATAAGGAAGAATATGTTTGGTAGGAAGGCCAATGGTGTCTAGAAGGTTTGATGAGAAGCCAGAAGAGAAGGGTGCAATGCCTAAGGAATAGAGAGCTGGGACAGGCTCAGGCATCTGGTAGACCTCAAGTGTGGCATGCTAAACAGATAGTCGATAGGGGTTAGCCACTGGCTAATATTCAAATGGCTTTTCTATTGCCATCAGAATTTAGAGCTCCAGCAGACCAAGAAGTCTCTTCAGATTTTGATGAATCAGAGTTTGAAGAAATAGTTGCCAAGTTAATAGTAATACAACAGGCTATATTCGATAAGCCAATCAAACATCGGCACTTAAAGGCTCTATATGTAAAAGGTTTTGTTGTTGGGAAGCCGATGAGCAAGATGTTAGTGGATGGAGGTGCTTTTGTCATTCTTATGCCATATACCACTTTTCGCAAGCTTGGCAAGGGGCCAGGAGATTTGATTGAAACTGATATGATGCTTAAGGATTTCGGAGGTAATGCATCAAAGACCAGGGGGCAATGAACGTCGAATTGACAATCGGAAGTAAAACTTTGCTCACCACATTCTTCATCATTGATGGAAAAGGGTCATACAGTCTACTCCTTGGTCATGACTAGATTCATGCAAATTGTTGTGTGTCATCAACCATGCATCAATGTTTGATTCAGTGGCATGGAGATGATGTTGAGCTGGTTCGTGCTGATGAATCTGTGAGTATCGCAACAGCCGATCCAGTATATTGGGAGCTAGAAGACTTCGAGTGTTTTCTAGAAAGCTATGGGAAGGAGGCTTCATTAAAATCAGTAATCAAAGCCAACAGCCGATCCAAGCAATCAGCTCCAAGAGTTTGTTTTAATGGATAATCCAATAGATGGCACAAGTGGTAAGTTAGGGCATGGCTTCGCGTCGGCCGATGGATTAAAGGAGATAGACCTTGGTCCAGAAGATAGGCCTAGGCCGATGTATGTGAGCACTAAATCGAATCCTGAGTATGAGCCAGAGTTGATAAATTTATTAAGGGAAAGTTAAAGATTGTTTTGCTTGATGAGATGCCTGGCCTAGATCGGTTAATTGTTTAATCTTTGGCCTGAAGAGTTCTGGTGCAACCTATCAAAAGCAATCAATGAAAAGTGTTTGAAGGAATATCATCCTAGCATTTAGATCAACACTTGACAGCTGATTGGTTTAGTCATCAGCTCTAATAGCCGGTACAAGAAGGGTATCGCCTCAAGTTCAAAATTAACCCTAAAGGGGGAAAAGCCAATACAAGATGTATCGCCTATAGAGCAAAAGCAAAAACAAAGACAATCATGACATATACAAAGACATTGCATCGAGATACAATCATGGAAAAACACAAAACTTTATTCATTGATTAGTTTGCCCTAAATACAAACTAATCAAAGTCATTGTTTATCACATCCTGAGCGAATGTGATGTCCACAATGGCCTCCGCTGCGTCGACGAATTCCTCGATCAACTCCTTGTGCTCCTTGGGGCCATCGCCCATCGGGAAGCCGGTCTCCATGGTGTGGAGCTCGTACCCAGTTTGGACCTGCACCGTAGCCAACGCCACCGATGCTCCATGACGAACCCCATGAAGGGTGATCTCCTAGACATGTGCCGAAATGTCATGGAGGTGGGCGTTGATGAGGGGGCCCTGGGCATTGACGGCCACTGTAGCCGCATTTGCCGCTAGTTGGAGGGACTCCAACTGCACTATCAGGGCTGGCGATCACAAAAATAGAAGAGCTATCAAGATAAAGACAGTGGAAATCAGAATAAAGGTGTTCCTAGAATCCATCTTACCCGCCACCATGGCATCGGACCCGGCTAGCCACACTCGAGCAGCGCTGGCCTCTTCCTCGGCGGCATGAAGGGTGGCTTGAGAGGCCCCGAGGTAGATCTCAAGCTGGCCATTTTCCTGAGTCGCCTCGGAATAATGGTCCTGGGCTGCCCTCCGCTCTCGAAGGAAATGCCGGGCGTCGTCGCCTTTGTAAGAATCAGAAGAGTTCGACGATGAGTCTGGCACAGAGGATGCAGCATCAGAGGGCTTGCTGGCCCTAGGAAGAGGACAAAGGCTATCATTCAAGATGAACCTATAAACAAGTTAGAAAAGTTCATCACTATGAGCAGAAGCTATCGATCTCACCTCATGCGATGAAGGCACTGGCTCACCGACATGTCCTCCTCCAGAACATCCTCCGTCGTGCGCTTGCCTTGGTTGTCCTCGCCGGCCATAGGGATGATTGGATCTATGAGGAGGGGGAAGAAATATGCTACAGAGTTTGCGAGGGTGGAGAAGTGCAAAGGAATAGGAGCAGTTGCGAGTATAGATGTGTTTGAGGGTGGAGCCCTCAGTTGGTATTTGTAGCCATGAAGCAATGTGGTGGATATCTCGGGATGAGCAAAAGGCAACCGTAATTAATAGAAGGTGAAGTGCCACCGCACTAACGCCGAAGAGAATGCATTGATAACTAAAGACAGAAGGTTGAAGGGGTTCTGTTAATAAATGCCGTGTTTTCAGACTTAATTGGATTAAGGATAGAAGTCTGGAATCGGCTATTTTCAAATTGGCTCTTTAGCCAAAACAAGAAATACAATGAGGCGACAGAAAATATGGTTATCATTGATTCTACACAAGATACATGTTGATATACAGATTACTAGTCTAGAACATCCTGGATTGCTTTCAATACTTCTAGCCGGATAGCATCGAGTTCTGTGATTTGTTGCTTGTCTTATTTGGCTAATCCAGGGATATCCTCAAGGCTGCTATAGATGACCCTGCCTTCTCTGACCTTGGTTAGCAGTTCTTATTTCTTCTGCTTAATGGCATCGGGTATTTGGGCCAGAGTTGACTTGTGGCGATCAATGGCAGCTTTCACATTCTCCAGTTCCTTCTCAAGTTCTACACGCCTGACTTCCAGTTGGGTTAGCTCTGGATTGATCCTGAGAGAAGAGTTCTTCAAATCATCGATCAGCTATGTCAGCTCTTTGGTCTCTTGCCTGTTGGAGTTCTTCTTGGCCAGTAAAGCTTCACTATTAGATAGTCTCCTTTGGGCCTTTTTCACCTTTGGAGCTTGATCTTCAATGATGGACAAAGATGACAAGACCATGGTAAGAACCAGGGATGAATTACCCTTAAAGGCCAAAGAGACTCTTTGCATTAAATCCGTACCTTGGACCAAATCGGCTATATTCTTTTCAAGCATTGGCAATATATCCCTTAGCCGATTTCTGGTCTCTTCTGATAGAGCCTCTTTAGAAGAGGCGGCTGATGAGCTGATTTCATTTTCATCTAGATACTCTTCAAGATTGAAAGAGTAGCTCAGAGCTAGAAGATTAAGTGCCTATATATAAGAAAATATTATTAAGAGTATTGAATCAGTTGATAATAAGATAAACGGTGAAGTAAGTACACTACCTTTTCTGGGATAGCTTTTATCTAAGAAGAAGGAATGGCTGATGATGCACCAATGGTATCTAGTTGAATTGGCTCTAAACTCTCAACATTGGTATCTACAAACGTCAAGGAAGATTTTTAGCTCGTAATTATTGTAGAAGGATAAAAATGGATATATGATTTTCTTATCATCAGTTGTGTGCTGAACTAGGGAATCAACAGTCTGGGTGTCAATAACAGCATGATCATTTTCAATGCTAATAGGATCATTTTCAATAAGTAGACTATCAAACTCCTGCTCCTACATGGGTGTTTCCTCAGAGGGTATCTGATGTGATAAATAGTCAGATGAAGAATGAAATTGGATAAGAATCAAGGACTTTAAGGAGATACCTTGGCAACGTCAGGGATTGAAGTGGAAGGATTCTCATCCTCTATAGTCCTAGGAGCATCGGTTGGTTCAACCGAAATCGGCTCCTCTTGGGGATCGGCCGATGAAGGTTTAATTGATGCTGAATTAAATGCCTGGGACAATAGTTCTGCACCTAGAGCCGATTGGGATGCAATGGTTGATAACTGTGAAGAAAGAGGATTAGAAGTTGAATATCATTTTGAGGAAAAGATGAATTGTTTACCTGAGCAACAGATGGTCTCATTCCACGGAGTCTTTTCCTAGTAATGATTTTCTAGGTTGTCCCTTGGGCTGCCTTGCGCTTTCAAGATTGATATGTTACAATTGCAGAGGCAGCATGGGTTTTCATCAGCTTCTTCAGTGGAGGTGCAGTCGATCCTATTCTTGAAGCTAGACATGGTGGCTGATAATCTATGGGATGCCCCTTCCTGTCCAAGCTTGGGTTATTGAATTCGGTGTCCTAAAAAAGTCTATTAGAACAATTGGCAGGAGAATTCATTGAATATTTTTTTTGAAAAAAGAAGGAATAGTAAGTTACCTCACTATCGGAAGCAAACTCTCCATCCAGAGCTATGCATCTAGGATGGACCAACCCATAGAAGAGATGGGAGTGCCATTCTTGCCACCAGGAGTCAAAAAGGGTGGAAGAGAAGTTGACTCTAGCCCAATCATGCAAGCAAAAGGAAGGAAGATCTCATCCTAGTTGAAAGATCCTGAAGACTTCCATCACTTCACTGATACCTTCCCTTGGTTTCAGTGTGTTCTTGAAGAATAGTTGAGGAGGCAGCTGACCAAGACCAAACTAATGAGCTACAAAAGAAGGATTGTAAAACTCATAGGTTGGGAGGTTGCCTAGAAGAAAGGAACCTATAGACATCTTGCCACGACCATGACAAAATTCGGCTAGAAGAACGCAAGGTTTGATGAAGGAGTTGAAGATTGCAGTTGCCATTTCGTCTGAGCAGCCTAATTAAAAACAAAATTTGAATGGAAAGACCACCTCATTGTTCTCATCCTCATCATAGGGTAGCCAAGTCAGAATATCTGCATCAAACCCTCTATAAAATTTCTTAAAGAGATGGCCAATATCGACAGCTATTGTTATGGCCGATGCAGCTTCACCATAGCTCATGCATTGATGGGTTCTTCCTTGTTTGCCTCTGTATTCCTCATCAAAGTTGGAGGAGGGAAAGCTCAAATTCTGGAGATTTGGTTTTACAATCTTGTGCATATACAAATTTAACCACATTTGTATTAGCCACCAAGGGCCACTGATGGTGTGCACCGGTTCATTCTTCAGCAGCTAAGCAGCCACCTGATGCATCAAATGGTAAGCTGATCCTAATAGATATTTGCTAAGAGGAATCTCAACGCCTAATGCCAGATGCTCTGCCATGAGTTTATGATTGTAAGTTGGACCACAAGATGACCCACAGAAGATGAATCTTTCCAGCCACATATTCAGAAAAGCCACATATTCTCTCTCGCTAACAGTTGATCCATCTCCAATGTGGTTTAGAATGTGGCTTGTCCATCCTGTGCAGTCTGATATCTTGGCTAATTTCTTGGAACCGGCACTCAAATAGTCATAAGCCTGCATTGATCCAGTTATTCTAAGGCCTGTCAACATATAAACATCGGCCAAAGTGATGGTCATCGGGCCATGACAAAAAACAAAAGCATTTAGGGTGTTAGACCAGAAATAAGATGCAGAGATCAGGAGTGAATCATTCCTCTCCATTCTAGACAATGAGAGTGTCAAGCATTGATTCAAATCATAAACCTCCCAATCTCTAGCCTTTTCTCCGATACCGTACGAAACCAATCTCTCCATCCCCTAGGTATTTTGGGTCAGTTTCTGAAGGGGGTTTTGGTGTTCCAGGAGGACAAATCCACTATAGACTGTTTGAAGGGGATTTGGTTGGTTTCTTGATTGATAAAGTCAGATGGATCAGGATCACCCATAGGCCCAAGAAAATAAACAATGGGAGCAACAGACGATGTAATCAAAATGTCATTCCTCATTTCCTAGAAGCCAGATAGAATAAATTTGAGAAGAAAGGAAATGCAGGGTGACAGCTGATACTTGGAGAACGAGAACTTGGTAGCATACCTTAGGGACGTGGTCGTTAGTCGCCATTTTAGCCAAAATAGATCCGAATCTGGGGAAGGCTGCTTGAATAACAGCTTGATGAAGCAGAGGATTTGCTAGGTCTGAGGCCTTGGTGATGGCAGCTTTGGTTGTTGAGGCTCGCCCGAAGAAGGAGGGGAAAGTAGATGGGCCGAATGAATCAGAAATAATACTGTTGGGGTATTATATAAAATTAGGGCCGAGAATATCGAGAGTCATGCGTATATCTCGGACTAAACGGTTGCCGCATGGTGAACAGGTAAATAGGAATTTTGGAATAAAATCATTTTATCCCAAAATTGGGGGGCTTGTGTCTACACCAAAATTTGGGAAGAAGAACATGGGAACTTGATACTTCCAAGATTGTGTCATCAAGGAATCGATTGCATAAGGATCAATATCAGCTGATTCAGATGCGGCACTAGAATCAGCTCTCTTCAAATGACGTCAGCAAATAATGATAATGAGCTACGGTTGGCGTCGGGAAAGACATGTTGGACTCTACAAAAAGGGAAAGATTAGGGTCCAAGTTATCTTAAATTAGGAACGTTTTCTCTTATACCAAAGATTGTAATGAGTCATACTTGAGTAGGATTCATGCTTCGGCTCCGGGTATAAATATTGGACCCCGGCTATTGTAAAAGGACATCCAACAAATCAATACAAATTACTTTTTTTGGCTCCGTGCCAACCCTTAGGTGTAGGAGTAGTGTAGATCTCAGCGAGTTCTTCAACAAGCAGGGATGCATCGGTCCGGCCGACCTTCGGCTTGTCTGTAAGTACTGTCATGGCTTATACTTCTGTTTGTACGGCTACATCGGTTAAGCTCGACCACCACTGCGAACTCTAGTATAAGCTAGTTATCGACTCTTATCTAGTTCAAGTACGACTGCATCGATCCGATCGACCTCCACTGCTCGAATTAGATTAAGGTCAAGTTATCGGCTCTACCTAAGAGTGGCATCCTTTGGGTAGATTCATTAAGTTACCGATCTTGCTGATGTTCTTACTATCATTAGTTTTCAGCAACATCAATCTGCCCGGTCGAGATCGATCTAGAACGGCCTCATATCCTTTGGGTCTGCCGTTTGCTTTGTTACAATACTATGATTCTTACTTTAAGCGACGGATTATGTTTCATTGGCTATTCTACTTCGATCTTGATCGTGCATAGTACGCGGTTAAGGCATGTATGATCTTGAAGAGGTTTGCTGGCTAGTTAAATCTGGTCTATGGTTCGCTATTATGGCTGTAACGATCCAGTCAGTCCCCACTGATGGCACTTTAGATCGGAGGATGCTAGTTGGTAGATTTGTTTTTCAATCAGATGCGACCTTGATCGTTTGCTATGCCTACATCGGCTAAATAGCCGATCGCCTATGCTTCAACGCCTACAGTATGTGTCCATGATTCTTATAAATATGAATATATCTGTTTACTTCAAAGGTTTGATTTGTTGTCTTTATCACGACTGCCATCGATCCCGTAGAACCCCACTATTAGAGATAGCAGGTTAAGTCTGACGAGTTCATAGATTTGTCCATGTCAAATAGTCAATTGTTCACATGTTGTAGTCCTTTTTCACCTGAATCAGCTATTTCAGCCGATCCGCGTGAACCTTCACACATATAGCATGTCTTTCGGAAAGCCTGTCAATGTATAGATGGTTTTACGGATTCTTCGGTTTTAGTTTGTTATCATCATCATAGCTGCCATCGATCTGGTCAAACCTCACTGTTGATGGTGACAGATTAGATTCAGAGCGTTTGTAGATCCATTTTTACTAAACAGTCGATTTGTTCGCATGTTATATCCTTTCTCGTTAGATTCATCGGCTCAATGCTTCACAATGGTAATATCTAATGATTTCACTTACATCTACATGCATTATACTTGTCAACATAAAATCAATCGCAACCCATGAGCTTCACAGTCTGTAACAGCCGATTTCTTCGCGTATCGGCTATTTTGTCGATTTTTTCTGTCTGGCTGCTCCCGAAGCAGCACACTTGGAACTGTCCGGGCAAGACCGGCATGTTCCACCTTAAATTATTGATAAACTTTCTCTCCTTGTCAATTGCAGGTCAAATTGACTGGCACAGCTTGGGAGGAATACGCAGGGTCGATGAGTCCTGTGTTGAAGCCAAGCGGATCTTCGGGCTCATCCTAAGCAGATCCTTCCAGTTTGCTGTGTGCCTCGGCGCATCAACACGTTTTTGCGCCAACAGTTTCGCACCCAGAATTGCCCTTTCACCGATCACCAACGAGCTTCATAGTGAACCCTGTCGACCTTCCTTAGTAGCGGGTCAAGAGGCAGATCACCTCGGGCGAAAGGGTAAATCACGACTCATAGTGAAAGTGTACAACCTCTATAGAGTGTAAAACTGGTATATCAGCTGTCCTCACGGTCACGAGCGGCCTTGGACCCTTACGGAATAGATGATGAACACTGATGATACTGATGATAAAGATGTTCACTAATAATTACTGTTTATGCTATTCATTATTCATGTTTACCTGATCATGTGTTTATATGGGTTTGTGAATAAACTTGTTGCCACCCAATTGTTAAAAGATGACTCATTAAAAGCTAATCGCAGTTAAACCAGTGTTAGCCTTTTGAGCCTCATGAACACCATGTTATATTTGCTGAGTACGACATGTACTTATGCTTGCTTTATTTTTTTCAATTATTTGGATAAAAATCCCGGATGGGTACCAGATTGCTAGAGTTTGGAGGAATTAGGCTTGTGATCAACCAGTCAGTTGTCCCAATACAATTGGAGTCTTCACCCGAAGATCGGAGTTGTTTTTTCACTATGTGCTATCTAAGGTTATACCTTTTATACTAAGTACATTATATATTGAGCATTTATCCTTTGATATTACCTTTATTTATAGCTATATGTGAGATTTGACTTCCTAGGCTCACATATGGGGTGTATCTGGTTTTGTCCTTAAAACCGGGTGCTACATTCATGTTTACCTGATCATGTGGTTACATGGGCTTGTGATAAACTTGTTGCTACTAAATTGCTAAAATCATGACTCATTAAAAGCTAATCATAGTTAAACCAGTGTCAGCCTTTTGAGCCTCATGAACCCCATGATATATTTGTTGAGTACGACATGTACTTACGCTTGCTTTACTTTTTAAATCTTTAGAAAGATCCTGGATGGGTAACAGATTGCTAGAGTTTGGAGGAATTAGGTTTATGATCAACCAATCAGTTGTCCCTATGGAATTGGAGTCTTCACCTAAAGATCGGAGTTGCCTTTTCGCTGTTTGCTGTCTAAGGTTATATCCTTTATACTAAGTATGTTATATATTAAGCATTGTCTATTGATATTACCTTTATTTGTAGCTATATGTGAGATTTGACTTCCTTGGCTCACATATGGTGTGTATCTGGTTTTGTCCTTAAAACCGGGTGCTACAAAGTGGTATTAGAGCAATGCTGACTGTAGGATGCAAGCCTCGTAGGAACTGGTCGTTCTAAGGTTTAGAAGTCGCTACGAAAACCCTTGCTCTATGAACTTTGATATTTTCTTCTCTACTATATCTATACCCTTACTATTCATCTCTACCTTGGTGCTTATTTTAAAGTATTTGTTCTCATCTTCACTCCTTGGTTTGATATGCTTTTAGAACTATTCCTCACCACCTTCTTGCGTAATCTGAAGATGAGTCTTAGGATTGTTACCCCTAGTACAATAAGGACGATAGTATCGCAAGTTGAGTCAATGATTGAATGGTGCACCTTTATTGTTTTGTTGAATTGTCATTATGCTTATGATTGTTTTGAATCTTTGTAATGATTGCAATGATCTTGCTAGGTATTCCCATAATTTCATTTAGTTTATAGGCCTAAGGTATAAGGATCAGTGGAATAAATAGTCAGGTTTTGGTTTCTCCTATTTCCTCTATCTTGTCTTTCGGAGAAACCTGTATTTATCGGCTTATATATCTATACTTGGATGACAAAAAATTATGAGAAAAATTCTGGACAATAGTAGACTTCGATATCTTTCTGTGACCATAAGAACCGTCCTCATATCTGTTTTGGTTATGGAGTTACAAAAATCACAAGATGATGCAACCGCGCTGTCTAAAATCTGGAGCAGTTTCTGTTTTGCACTATTTTCGACTATCTAAACTGCAGAATTTGGAAAAGTGTTCCATAAGGAAGTTGTGGAGAATTTGACAATCTTTCTAACGATATAAGCTGCAACTTCATTGGATTAAAAGAATGAGATCTATGGCTGTTTTACTGCACTACTATTTTCCCGTCCCGCGAGTGAAATTGAGTTGTCTGTTCACACCTTTGCACATGAGTTTCCTTGGGATGTCAGGATGCCCTTATGCTAGTTAATCCATCTAGAAGAAGGTGCAAGCTACCCTGTTTGATCTTTTCTTAAGGGGGTAGCCAAGTTGAAGAATTAGCCAGATGAAGTTTCATACGTTCTAGTTATTCATTTGGAAGCATCGATTATCTTTGTGGTGGGGTCTTGTCTTGTCTCTCATACTATCAATCCTATCTTGCCATCTCTTGAAGCTACATTTAAAAATGCTATGAATGACTGAGTCCTAATTCATACATGTTGATAACAGATGGTTGCTACCAGGAGAAGTGCTTTACAAGGTGCTGGAAGGAATCCTACCAATTCTAGTCCACCACCATCCAATTCCCCATCTATAGAGCAAGGTTTGATGATGTAGACTCAGTTATTATAGTCTATTGCTCAAAATGTATTGAACAACCCACATCAAGCGCCACCTATTGACAAGCATGGTGAATTTATGAAGGGACACCCACCGACATTCTCTCATACAAGCAAACCACAAGAAGCTGATGATTGGCTTAGAGCTGTGGAGCGACAATTGGACATAGCTCAGTGTGACAACCATGAAAAGGTGCTTTATGCTTCTGGTCAACTGCAAGGAATTCAACAATGCTCCTACTATCACATGGCAGGAATTCAAGGAGAATTTCAGGTCTTATAATATTCCGTTAGGTGAGGTAGAACTTAAGCAAGAAGAGTTCCTCAACTTGAAGCAAGGATCTATGTCAGTGTGTGAGTATCGTAACCGGTTCACTCAATTGTCATGCTATGCTCCAAAAGAGGTGGATAGTGATGCTAAGAAGCAAAAATGCTTTTTGAAAGGACTGAATGATGGTTTGCAACTATAGCTGATGACCGTGCTGTATGCTGACTATCAAACATTGGTGGACAGAGCAATTGTAATTGAGAACAAGCATTGAGAGATGGAAGAGAAGAAGAGAAAGCATGACCTTCAATGCCAGTTAAGAAATACTCGTCTCCGTTTTGCTGCACAGCCAAAATTTCAGTCACACCCTATGAATCTGCTTGAAAGTAATGATCAAGATCAGTATTATCAACGTAATGATGAAGTGCAGCATTTTAGTTCTCAAGAGCCATGTTTGTTATCTCCCACTATCACCTTGATAACGACACATACTTCTACTTGTAAGGAAGGTTATGATTATGGTGAGATTGAACCCTATAAGAACGATTGTCTTGAGAAGTTTGCTGAGAGTAATCAAAGCTAGAATCAACAGCAGCAGGAGCCAGAACAGAAAGTCCATTAGGAGCAGGTGGAAGGCAATAAGTTAAAGTGAAACTACATTCAAGGCAGGTTAAACAATGTGGATCTGATTACCACTCATGGAGCTAAGGAGGTCGTTTATGGTTCGATTGCGGTAAGCTCAGACACTGCTATGGTGTTGTTTGACCCCAGTGCGTCACATTCATTCATCTCTAAGGAATATGTGGAAGAACATAAGATAATTATGCTTCTAATGAGGAAACCCCTAATAGTTAACTCTCTAGGAGGAGAAAAGAAGGCAAACCGCATATGCCCAAAAGTTAGTCTTAACATAAAAGGGAAGAACTTTGAGGCAAACCTTATAGTTTTGGAGTTAATGGACATTGATGTTATCCTTGGAAAGGGATGGTTATCTGCTTGTAAAGGAGTAATTAAGTATGCTCAACGTTTGGTGCTTCTAACAACACCGTCAGGAGAAAGAATTGAGTATGAGGGTATTGAACCTACACCCGAGGAAGACGAGAATGACCTATTAGAAGGTGTGTCCTATGAGGATTGTAAAGTGGACTGTGTGTTTTTAGATGGCAATGTAGAGGAACAAACACCTTGGAAGGAGATATGAGACATTTATAGTTGGTTCTACGTGGATTTAGAATTGTGTTTGAGAGTTGAGTAATTTGATCTAAGCATATAAAGTCATTAATGTTTTAAAGTTGGTTATAGAACCTACTTTGGAGCAAGAAAGTAAGAAGGCTCTGTTGGAAGGTGGATATTTTAAGAAAGAGAATTAATAAGTATGGACTAAAAAGGAAAGGTGGCCTAGTGATTGGAGTTACCTGAGTATCGTTTGGAGTATCTATCAAAATCTTGGAATTAGTTTGGCAAGTTACTTGAAGCAAGGTTATCGTTTGCAAAGTAAAGTGGGATCCTTATCAAGAAGATGGAACTACACGAGGAAGTAAAGAAGAATCTAAAAACGAAGTATCTCTATCTCCTAGTAGACGTCTTCCGAATCTTGGGGACGAGATTCATCTTAAGGGGGTAGAATTGTAACACACTAAAATTTGTACTTTTGAAAATAGAATTAAAATGATTTATTTATGAATTTTGTGCTCAAGAAATATAGGAAAAAGAATACTTTTCATTATATTAAAACTCATCATAGGGTGTAGCAACATGGTTGAGCATACATGTCGGTGCATCTGATTTATAGCAATGAGTGGTAGAATCCAAAATTCAAAATGAATTCAAAATGCTTTTGAAAATGAAATTAAAATGGTTTTGAAAGAAAAGAAAATTTGGAAATAAAAAGACTTTAAAAAGTTGTAAAATTTATTTTTGGAAAACTTACCAAAATATCTCATATTTATTTGAGTTGAAAAGTATATTTGAAACTCTATTTGAATTTGCATTTAGTTCATAATTGAATTTGGTTTTGAAAACAAAATAGAAATGGAAAATCCTCTTCTGGCCCGGTCGGCCCAGCTTCTCTCTTGTGCGCGCCCCATCTCTTTCCCTTCATTCGCGTGGCCCAGCTGAGCCTCACCGTCGCTTCCCTCTCTCGACCCAACGCACCCCGTGGCCCAGCAGTGCGTAGATGCCGTCCTCTCTATCGCTCTGCCATGGACACCTCGGGCCCGCATGTCAGTCGGCGCTGTCTTCTAACTCGTACCGTATCCATGTCGAACACCATTGCTGATGGAGTCCCCGTCCGCCCCGCGTCGCCATGCCTTGCGCTCCAAACAGCTTCCCGACCTTAAATACCGATGCCCGCACCACGCCGCCCTCCCTATCGCGTTCTAGAGTGACTGCCACCACGTAGCGCTGCCGTGTCGAGCCAAAAACCTAGCGCCATAGTCCGCCTTTGCCCCACCAAGCCACGCGTCATCTCTGTGCCTATTCTACCGTAGAGAACACCTAAGTGAGCACGCCGTCCTCCGATCTGTCTCCCGGTGCTCTTTGTTTGGTTAACCATGGCCTCTGTGCTGTTGTCACCGAGCTCCGATGAGCTCTGGTCATCACCGACCATGGCTCCACTACCTAGAAGAGCCGCTCCAACAACCCCATCCCCACTAACCTCTCTCAGCCGTCCATCTGAGAATAGACAACCACGATTAGATCCCCAGCCCAGCATACCCTTTCGGTCCACCAAGACCCGTGGACGCGGTCCACTGTCACCAGTCCATAGCACAGCGCACCCAGCTCACACGCTCTAGCCAACCCCGCTCTGCCACATCACCGGAGACCAGGTCAACCGTCGGCTGTCGCTGCTCTTTTGCACAGAGGCCCCTGCAGATCTGCGATATAGAACCTGCAGTCCATCTCTTTAGAAAATAATTAAATTCAGGCCCTTGGTTTTTTTGTTTTAGCCCCTGCCCTTTCTCCTATTAGTGCCCGTGGTCCACTGGAAGATTTAAAAATCAGATTTTATTTATTTTAATTCAAAAATTAAGTTTCATCTATTTACAAAATTGCCACTACCTTTTGTAGGCCATATCTTCTTCGTTTTAACTCTGATTTGACCTGTTCAAGTTGCGTTAGATTCGTAATGACATAATCTACATATTAGTGGCATTGTTTAACATGTTTAAAGCTTTTGAATAAAATAGTAATTAATCTATATGTAGTTACTTTCCCAATTAAAAGCAATTAGGGGTTTTCACTGTAGCCTTTTGTAAATAAAATAAGATTAATCTTATGTTGGATTTCTAATACAAATATAATTTGGTTTAAAACAATTAGATATTCTCTGAAGTATCTTATATATGTTTTATAATCATTCAAATAAATGGAGTTTATAGTTTTCCTTATTCTCGAATAAAAGCAACTTAGGTTTTTCACTCCAACCTTTTCTAAATAAAGTAAGATTAGCTTTCTCTTGGTTTTCTAAATCAAAACTAATTTGACTTAATATGTTTTAGATATTTATATAGAATATTCTATATATACTTTTATAAAATAAATAAAGACTATAGTTTTCTTTTCGACGTATAAAGTAAATCTTTCGGTAGTTGTATCTTTTTCGTTATAGCTTTGATTAGTGTGCTATTCGCGTCTGTGTGTTCATTGCAACGTGTAGAACATCTTTAAAACCTTTTTACTTGCTATTTATTATGGTTGGTGTACTATTCTAATTTAGATCTATTGTTTGCTTTGTGTATGATTGGATGGATGCTTGTGTGGTTCTTTATGATCATGTCCAGTCAGTGAGCTGTACGGGGTGAATCAAGAAGCAGATCTTTGAAGTTTTGGACTTGAAGAAGGATCAAAGTTTAATGCAAGTATAGCATGGGATCTTCCTTGTTGTCCTATTCACCTTAATATCATTTTAGTCATATGCATGCGTCTACCTTGGCAACCGTAGTAATTTTCCTAGCTATTTGATATCCTGGATTCCTTGATTCCTATGGGTTATTGCATTGGGTAGTATGATGCTAGTGCTCAACTAAAGTCATGATCTTGTAACTTGACTAATGGTATATGTAATAAACATTAAAAGATGCTTTTTAGCAATATGGAACAAGGGGGCTAGGGCATTGGGCTGTTTTATGGTGCTCTAGATTCCACTCCCTAAGGACTTATCTATAAGTGATCATTCAGGATTTACAGTACAACTATGAGGGCTACATGGATCTGGCTTTAGCTCAGTATGCAGACCTTTTCTAGCTTGTTAGTGGTTACCTTTATGGTGCAAGAGGGGCTCCGACAGGTATGATCTCGGCTTGCCAAGAGGGTGCACATTGATTTCTTGGTATTTTGTTAGTCACTCCTTGGAGGGGGGTTCATACTTATTGATGAGGAAACCTTAGCGGCCCTAACTTGTTAGATGAACCTTTGAAAGGCTTCATAGTGAACCATGCCGACCTTCCTTGGTAGTGGGTTAAGAGGCTCGCTACCTCGGGTGAAAGGGTAAATCACGACTCACAGTGAAAGTGTACAACCTCTGCAGAGTGTAAAACTGTTATAATAGTCGTGCTCACAGTCACGAGTGGCCTTAGAACCCTTACGGAATAGATGATGAACACTGATGATACTGATATTGAAGATGCTCACTAATGATTACTATTTATGCTATTCATTATTCATGTTTACCTAATCATGTGTTTACATGGGCTTGTAATAAGCTTGTTGCTACTCAATTGCTAAAATCATGACTCATTAAAAGCTAATCGCAGTTAAACAAGTGTCAGCCTTTTGAGCCTCATGAACCCCATGATATTTTTGTTTAGTACGACATGTACTTACGCTTGCTTTACTTTTTAAATCTTTGGAAAAATCCCGGATGAGTACCAGATTGCTAGAGTTTGGAGAAATTAGGCTTGTGATCAACCAGTCAGTTGTCCCTATGGAATTGGAGTCTTCACCCGAAGATCGGAGTTGTCTTTCTGTTGTTTGCTGTCTAAGGTTATATCCTTTATACTAAGTATGTTATATATTAAGCATTGTCTATTGATATTACCTTTATTTGTAGCTATATGTGAGATTTGACTTCCTGGGCTCACATATGGTGTGTATCTAGTTTTGTCCTTAAAACCAGGTGCTACAATACTCTTGATCACCCATGAATTGCTCACCGTCTATACTCGATAATCACAACAACATACAAGCATCCAGAAGCAATCATGCATAGCAAACAAAAGCTATGGATTAGAATAGTACACCAACCAGTATAAAGTCAAGATGAAAAGTTTGTAAAATGAATCTATGTCTTGCAATGAACACACAGACGCGAAGATAAAAAAATCGGAGTTAAAATGAAGAAGTTATGAATTAAACAAGATTTCCTTTAGTAAAATAATAGATTAAATCTATCCTCAAATTTTAAAAGTTGAAAACAAGCTTAACAGTAGTATGAACATGTAGACTACTCAATTACGATCCTAACGCAACTTGAACGGATCAAATTGGAGTTGAAACAGAGATTCTATGGCTAAAACAAGATTAGTGGCAAAACTGTAAATAGATGGAACTTAATTTTATAATTTAAATTAATAAAATCGGATTTTCAACCAAACCAGGGACTGCGGATGAAATAGTCCAGAAAGCGGGGGTCTCTTAACAAAATTGCAGGGATGGTGGGTTGAGATGCAAATAATTATAAGGGCCTTTTTGCAAAACATCAAGCGAAGGGGTATGGTTAGATTTGATCCGTTGGATCATGATTGAACGGTGTAGATAAGATCGGAGGGGGAGGGAAACGGCCAGCGAGGTCGGCGGCGCCATGGCTAGGGGCGGGCGGTGCAAGTGATTTATGGCCCACGGTCCACGAGGAAACAATACGAAGGCACCGGGAGAAAGAGGAGATGACGGTGAACTTGGCTAGGTAACTTACCAAGGCACGGAGCGGATGGAAGCGGTGCGCGGCTTCAGTGGATTGAGCTCGGTGGCGGCGGCTAGGGCTAGCATGGCTCGGCATCTCGGTGAGGCAGCTTCAAAGCTTGGGATGGGGAGGCCGGCCACGGGCACCCGATATTTATGGCCAGGAGCATCTTGGGGCGCAAGGCAAGGGCGAGGCATGGCGGCCGTGGACTTTCAGCGGTGGCGAAGCAGTGTCCATGCCGTACATGAGCTGGAGGAAGGAGACGACACGGCTGACATGTGGGGCCTGCTCGTCAGCGGCACAAGGCACGGGAGAGATGGGCGTGGCGACGCAGCGGTAAACTGGGCCGTCTGCTAGGCCACCCCAGGAGAAGAGCGAGGCACGGCGGGGAAAACAGGCCAAGCTGGGCCAAAAGCCGGGGAGAGGGTAAATTTTCCTTTTCTTTTTCTAAACTAATTTTTCAAACCAATTTTGAAATACAAATTCAAATCTAATTTGAATCCTTTTGAAGTTTTGGTCAAATACAGTCATCACAAAAACAAATATGCAGCAGCATGAATGCATAAACATGTTTGTAGACCTATATTTGATTTTAATTTTAACAAAGTTATTATTTTTCTAAATTTCAATGCTCACAAAATGCATAATTAAATTATTTTCTCCTATTTTAAAACCATGCAAATTTTAGGGTGTTAAAATTCTACCCCCCTTAAAATGTATCTCGTCCCCAAGATTCGAACGATGCTTACCCAAAAAGCTGCAGGTATGTTTTCCTCACATCCTCTTCTCTTTTCCAAGTAGCATCATCTTCGATATACCGATTCCACTGAACCTTATACATCTTTATAACTCGCCTCCTCGTAACCCATTCTGCTATCTCCAAAATCTTTACCAGAAATTCCTCATATGTAAGATCTTCCTTAACTGTAAGGCCCTTTAACGGTATCTGCTCCTCTAGTACACACAAACACTTCTTTAACTGAGACACATGAAACACATCATGTACACCTAACAAGCTCTCAGGTAATTCCAACTGATAAGCTACTTCTCCACATCTCTCCAAAATCTTGAAAGGCCCAATATACCTTGGTGCTAACTTTCCTTTCATGTTAAACCTTCTCACACTTCTCATAGGTGACACGTTTAGGTAAACATAGTCCCCTATTTTGAAAACCAATTCTCTTCTTCGAGTGTCAGGATAACTCTTCTATCGAGATTGTGTCACTCTCAAGTTATCCCTAATCATCCTTACTTGCTTTTCCGCGTCTCTTAAAACATCTGGTCTGAACACTTGAGTTTCTCCCGTTTGATTCCAAAACAATGAGGTTCTACACTTTTGTCCATACAAAGCCTCAAAAGGTGCCATATTGAGACTCTTCTGAAAATTGTTGTTATATGAAAACTCTGCATAAGGCAAGCTCTTGTGCTAACTTGTACCATACTGCAATGCACAAGCTCTCAACATGTCCTCTAATATTTGATTAATCCTCTCAGTTTGTCCATCTATTTGAGGATGATATGTTGTACTAAAAGTCAACTTTGTTCCCAACGAACTATGTACTTGCTGCCAAAAATGAGATGTAAATTGAGTACCCCGATCAGACACAATTTTCATGGGAACTCCATGTAGACACACTATCTTCTCCATATATAATTGGGCCAACTTCGGCGTAGAGGACTGTGACGCCTAAGAGGGGGGCTGAATTAGGCAACTTAAAATTCTACTTCTAAACTATGGCCTCTTTTTCTAACCTTAGCAAAACCTATGCAAAAGATAAACTATTTAAATGTGCAACTATGGTTTTGCTAATGTGTTGCTATCTCTACCGCAAAAGGAGTAATACAAACAATGTAAATGTGGAAGCTAAAGAGCAAGGTAGAGATATGCAAACTCCCATCGACGACTCCGGTATTTTTACCGAGGTATCGAGAAGCGTACAAGCTTCCCCCTAGTCCTCGTTGGAGCCCGTCGCAAGGAATCCCTTGCAAGGGCCAAGCTCCTGGTCAGGTAACTCCGTGGATAGCCTCGGGCCTTCCCCATGCGCAAGTGGGTCCCTGACGTGCCTTCTGGCAAGCCTCTCCCGGATGCTCCCCGCTGTCTTCACTATCAAGCTTCCGGCCGAAATGCCGCGGGCCTTGTTCCCTCTGGTACACGGTAGCGACCACACCACAAACGCGGTTGGTGTGATCTCACAAGACTACAAGCCCCTCCAATGTACAACAATGGTGTGCACAAGCACCAAGTGGTAAGAGGTATGCAAACCTCAATAAACACTAGGCCGAAACTTAGAGCAAGCACATAAGCGGTAGTCTAATCAACCTAAGCACTTCGCAAAGCACCTACGCTAATCACCTAACAAATCACTAAGCACTATACAAGTGGAGATCACTAAAATGGTGTATCAACACCCTTGGTATGTTTCCTCAGCTCCACATTTTTCAAATGGCCGGTTGGGTGGTCTATTTATAAGCCCCACTGAGAAAGTAGCCGTTGGGGATGAAATCCCGCTTTTCTACTACTGACCGGACGCGTAGGTCGTCCTGATCGGACGCGTCTGGTCATCCCAACCGTTAGAGCTGCGATCAACTGATCAGACGCTGCCACCGTCTGCTCACATGCCACCAGACACGTCCGGTCACAATTTCGCTACTCTGGAACCTCTCTGTACTTGATCGGATGCTGTAGTCATGCATCCGGTCGATTTGTCGCCAGCGTCCGATCAGTACTAGATGTGTTGCTAGTGAGAATGAATAGTACCATTGGTGTGTTTGGTCACTTTACTGTTTAGCGTCCGGTCACTACTGCTGACGACTTCTGTTGCCGAGCCTCTTGATCGGAGCGTCCGGTCACCTCTATGAGCTCGTTTCTTCACGATCTTGCGTCCGGCTTGGTTTCTATCTTTGTGCTTGGACTTTGCTTGATATCTTGGGTCTTCTCTTGTGCTTCTTCGTCCAAGTCACTTCTTGCACCCTATTGAACTACAAAACAATCACTTGCAAATTCATTAGTCCAATTTGGTTGTGTTGGTCATCAAACACCAAAATCCAAAGTAAATGGGCCTAGGGTCCATTTTCCTTACAATATCCCCTTTTTGGTGATTGATGACAACATGACCAAAGCAAGCAAATAATAAAATTTTGGAATTTAAAAACTATCTACTTGCTAGGATGTAATGTAATGGGCAACGTTATATGATGCTAGAACTTGTAAGACTAAAAGATACCAATTGTAAAGGTAAAAGGTACGACATGTAAACATCTTTGAAAACTTATCTTGCCCTTGCAAATGTCCCCATGTGGCATTATGGATTTAAGCCTTGCTTTTGGTCCTACAAATTCTCCCTATTACATAGACTAATCCATAATCCAGTATCCTCCCTTTCTTAGACCATTACCACTTGTAAATTATTATGATTTTGCTTTTGGTCCTACAAATTAATGCTTGCTTTTGGTCCTCTAAATTCTCCCCCTTTGGAATCAAACACCGAAAAGAAAGACATTAGTAGCACAAGGGAGGGTCAAACTTTGTGATCCTTTGTATGTGGAGTGGAATAGGTCACAAAATTTGACTCTCACATTACATAGACTAAGCTCCCCCTAAATGTATGCATACATATGATAGAGAATGTAGTTTATGCATAATTGGCAAATTGATGTTCAAGGGAGTTTAATCTATATAATGCATGGATAAAGCATATAAATATCAAATTGAAATCAACATGATGATATCGGTTTAGAAATACCACATGTGAAAACCAATTTGATTTCTACCACTTGCAATAGGTGGTGGATATTTGAGGTATGATGCTTTACTCCGGGGACTCCATTTTCCTTGCAATGAGACTACTACACACATGATAAGCTTGAAAAGGTGTTAGTCTCAAAGCATCCAACTTGTAGAGTAACCTCCCCCTAAATTTGTGCACACAAGTAAGGAATACTTGTAGGAGACATGCATATTAAATTTAGAATAAAAAATACCACTTGAAAGATGACATCACATGAATGTGAGAATCATTTTTGAAGGTAATATTCGGGAGAAATTATCTACAATTTGGACTTTGGCACATATTAAATGAACAATTGTAAAACAAGCTATGTGCCGTGCTCCTAAGCAATTTAAACCATGTAGGTTTGCTCCAAGGGTCAAGAGTAAAACTGACCAATCCTACCATATGATATACCAAGTGTATGCATGACAAAAGATATAAGCATGCAAATGCAAACCTAGGCATGAAAAGTAACTAGATGCTTAAAGATACCACTTGTAGGAAATTTAAATCTAGTTACCTAACATGGGAAGGGGAATTTGGGTCCATAGTATTCACTATCCCACTTGGCAATTGACATTGTCCATAATGATGCACCCCATGAAATGCACCCATACTTTGCCAAGTCTCCAAATTCCCCGATGTCCATTGGACTTCTCACTTCCATTTCAGGATCCAAACCTTCTTGGTGCTCTTCATGTTGGAAATGATCTCCTTTGGCACCCAAAAGCGTTTGACCCCATTTTTGGCTTGCTTGTTCACCTTGATGTCCACCACCTTGTCATTTTTCTTCTTCTTTAACAAGTATGGTGTGGAGACCTTCTTTTCCACCCTGTTGATGTAGGTGTTGGAGAGCTTGCTTGTTTGCTTTTTCTCTTTCTTGTTCGCTCCTCCACCATTCTTCACCTTGCACTCATAGGACTTGTGGCCTTCCTTGTGGCATACATAGCAAACCACAGTTTGTCCTTCATCAAGCTTATTCACTCCTTTGATGGTGTTATCTTGATGAAGTTGGGCTTGCTTCGCCTTGCCTTTCACTTGAGTCAAGACCTTGGTGAGGTGAGCCACTTCTTGCTTGAGTTGCTCATTCTCCTTTGCATCCTCTTTTGTGTATGTATCTACAATAACTTTCTCAACACAAACTTGGTTGCACAAGGGTGAGTCCAAACATAAATCATTACAAGAAGTAGAGGCATCCTTTTTAGATATGTTAAAGATAGAACTTTTCTTTTTAGATGCCTTGGTGGGGGTTGTACCAACGGCTTCAAGATTAGCAACTTTATTAGTTAGCTCATCACAATGTTTGCACATAGTTTACATTTTAGCAAGCAAACTTTTGTAAGCATCTTGTGAGCTAGCTAACTTTTCTTTTTAATTTTTCATTTTTCTTTACAAGTTGCTCATCATTGATTGTGCATACATTTGTTGTTTCACTAGCCTCAAGTTGCTCAATTTTAGTAGATAGTTCAATATTGAGATTAGCAAATGTCTCATATTGTTCAAGCAAAGTTTTATATGCTTCTTGTGAACTATCTAGCTTTTCTTTTAATTTTTTGAGCTTCTTTTGTTGACTAGTGCAAACTTTAGCATAATTAAGATTTTGTTGCACAATTTCATCATAAGAAGGCATTTCATCTTCACTATCACTCTCACTAGAGGATGAGCTTTCGTTACCTCATGCCATAAGGCACACACAAGAAGAGCTTGATGATGAGTGCTTGTGGCCTCGCCTCTTGTGGTGGTGTTCTTCTTCACTTGAAGAATCATCCCATGAGCTTATTGATGTGAGGGCTTGGTTCTTGCACGCCTTCTTCTTTGTCTTGGGTGTGGGCTTGCTTGGACAAACTTCCACAAAGTGTCCCAACTCGTCGCATCCATAGCATCCTCTCTTTCTTTGCTCATTTCTTTGATTGGTGAGGATGATATCTTGAATTTGGATGGGCACACCCTTGACATTGAGCCTTTGGGTCATCTTCTCCACCTTGTTGATAAGTTTGATTGATTCTTCATCAAGGTCAGAGGTGGAGGAGGAAGATTGATCATCATCACTTGAATCATCATCATCATCATCATCATCATCATCTTCTTCTTCTTCATCTTCACTTGAGGAGCTTGAGCTTGAGCTTGTCTCAACTTGCTTGCCCTTCATCTTCTTTTTCTCGCTACATGCAAGAGCTTTGCCTTTGCTTGATGAAGAGGCTTCTTTTTGACCCATCTTGCGTGACATTTCAAATACCACTATCTTGCCAATGACTATGGCCGGGGTCATGGTGCTCATGTCCTCCATGTTGTGAAGGATGGTGATGATGCTTGCATATTTCTTTTGCGGTAGCACGGAGATGATCTTCCTCACGATGTCCGTATCATCTAGCTTTGTTAATCCTATTGAATGGAGCTCATTGATAATTAGATTCAAACAAGAATACATATCACGAACAAGCTCATCATCATTCATTGTAAAGGAATCATAATTTTGTTTAGCTAGACAATGTTTTTGCTCACGGACATTAGATGTGCCATCATGGAGCTCTTGTAGTTTTAACCAAATTTTATGTGCCGTATTTAAAGTAAACACTTGGTTAAACACATCCATGCTAAATGATTCAAACAAGTAATTTTTAGCTCTAGCATTGAAATGAATTTCCTTTTCTCCACTCTTTGTGGGTTTATTGGGATTCTTAATGGATTTCATCCTGTCACGAGTGACTCTCCAAACACCCAAATCAACCACCTCAAGGTGGCAAGACATTCTAGCTTTATAATAGGGGAAGTTAGTGCCGTCAAAGTGCGGAGGCCTAGAGGTATCCATCCCAACCGCTCTAAATAGCGTCGACTGAACGACGGTTAAGCCAAAGATCCAAATTGAGCCAACTGGCTTTGAGACCACTTGTAGAGAACCATGACGCCTAAGAGGGGGGGGGGTGAATTAGGCAACTTAAAATTCTACTTCTAAACTATGGCCTCTTTTTCTAACCTTAGCAAAACCTATACAAAAGATAAACTATCTAAATGTGCAACTATGGTTTTGCTAATGTGTTGCTATCTCTACCGCAAAAGGAGTAATACAAACAATGTAAATGCGGAAGCTAAAGAGCAAGGTAGAGATATGCAAACTCCCGTCGATGACTCCGGTATTTTTACCAAGGTATTGAGAAGCACGCAAGCTTCCCCCTAGTCCTCGTTGGAGCCCCTCGCAAGGAATCCCTCGCAAGGGCCAAGCTCCTGGTCGGGTAACTCCGTGGATAGCCTTGGGCCTTCCCCATGCGCAAGTGGGTCTCCGACGTGCCTTCCAACAAGCCTCTCTCGGATGCTCCCCGCCATCTTCACTATCAAGCTTCTGGCCAAAACACCGCGGGCCTTGTTCCCTTCGGTACACGGTGGTGGCCACACCACAAACACGGTTGGTGTAATCTCGCAAGACTACAAGCCCCTCCGATGTACAACAATGGTGCACGCAAGCACCGAGTGGTAAGTGGTATGCAAACCTCACTAAACACTAGGTCTAAACCTAGAGCAAGCGCATAGGCAGTGGTCAAATCAACCTAAGCACTTCGCAAAGCGCCTACGCTAATCACCTAATAAATCACTAAGCACTATGCAAGTGGAGATCACTAAAATGGTGTATCAACACCCTTGGTATGTTTCCTCCGCTCCACACTTTTCAAATGGTCGGTTGGGGGGGTCTATTTATAAGCCCCACTGAGAAAAGTAGTCGCTGGGGATGAAATCCCGCTTTTCTGCTACTGACCGGACGCGCAGGTCGTCCTGATCGGACGTGTCTCATCGTCCCAACCGTTAGAGCCGCGATCAACTGATCGGACGCTGCCAGCGTCTGGTCACATGCCACCGGACATGTCCAGTCGCAATTTCGCCGCTCTGGAACCTCTCTGTACTTGATCGGATGTTGCAGTCCTACGTCCGATCGATTTGCCACCAGCGTCTGATCACTTTACTATTTAGCGTCCGGTCATTGCTACTAACGCCTTTTGTTGCTGAGCCTATTGATCAGAGCGTTCGGTCGCTATAGGCCAGCGTCCAGTCCAGCGTCCGGTCACCTCTGTGAGCTCGTTTCTTCGTGATCTTGTGTCCGGCTTGATTCCTATCTTCGTACTTGGACTTTGCTTGATATCTTGGGTCTTCTCTTGTGCTTCTAAGGTCTTGCTTAAGGTGTTGACCGTGGGATCATCATGTCGCCTTCGTCCAAGTCACCTCTTGCACCCTATTGAACTATAAAGCAATCACTTGCAAATTCATTAGTCCAATTTGATTGTGTTGGTCATCAAACACCAAAATCCAAAGTAAATGGGCCTAGGGTCCATTTTCCTTACACTCGGTCCATTATAAGTAGTCTTGACCTGTATAAAGTGAACAACTTTACTTAATCGATCCACTATCACCCATATTGAATCATAACCTCCCTGAGTGCGTGGTAACCCAACAATGAAATCCATACCAACTTCTTCCCACTTCCACTCAGGTATCTTCATTGGTTGTAGTAATCCTATAGGTCTTTGATGTTCTACTTTGACTCTTTGACATGTATCACATATAGCAACATACTCAGCAACATCTCTCTTTAGTCCGTACCACCAATACTTGTCTTTCAGATCCAAGTACATCTTGGTACTCCCGGGCAAAATAGAGTAAGTGAACTCATGTGCCTCACGAAGAATTGCATCTCGTATAGCCTTAATCTCAGGTACACATAGTCTTTTCCCAAACCATAGAGTTCCATTATCATCCATACGGAAACCTGATGCCTTGCCAATAACTATGTTCTCTGCTATCTCTTTCAACTTCGCATCTAGTAACTAGCCCTTATGTATCTCTTGCTCTAGTGTGGGTTCTATCACCAACTACACTGCATTAGTGACAAAGCCCAAGTTTAGTTGCTCAAATTCAACACACAACTCACTTGACATAGCTGCCACTTGCACCTCCTTGGCGTAACTATTCTTGCTAAGAGCATCGGCAACAACATTCGCCTTTCCAGGATGATAGTGTACTTCAGATCGTAATCTTTAATCAACTCTAACCATCGATGCTGTCTCATACTCAGATCTGTCTGAGTGAAAATGTACTTCAGACTCTTGTGATCAGTATATATATCACTCTTATGTCCGATAAGATAGTGCCTCCATATTTTTAGAGCATGAACCACTGCTGCTAACTCCAAATCATGAGTAGGATAGTTTAGCTTAGGCTTTCTCAACTGTCGGGATGCATAGGCCACTACTCTACCTTCTTGCATAAGAACACATCTGAGACCTTGACGAGATGCATCACAATAGATAGAGAAATTCTTGCTCAAATCTAGCAAAACCAATACTGGGGCTGTAGTCAACCTCTTCTTCAATTCCTCAAAGCTAGCCTAGCACTTTTCAGACCACACAAACTTAGTATTCTTCTCCAACAGAGCTGTCATAGGCTTAGCAAGTTTAGAAAACCCTTCAATGAACCTTTTGTAGTATCCAGCCAATCCCATGAAACTATGAATCTCTCCCACATCGGTTGGTGGTTTCCAATTCAACATATCTCTCACCTTGCAGCATCTCCTATGCCAATTCTTTAGGGCAATTCATGTCTTCTTCTGTCAGTTGCTGAGTAATTTGTTGAAGGATGTTGGGAGCAGTCAAATAAGGTGCAAAACTTTCCATGGCTTGCACTTCAAACACTTTCTTCTTTTCCATTTTTTTGTATATGTCTCTCACAAGAGTTGTCTTGCCAATACCACTTTCTCCGGACACAGTGATCATGACTGGATAGTGTTCTTTGCCCTCTTGGTGTTCAGTTAAGTTATTAACAATGGCTTCCTCTAATTGGTTGTGCTCCTCCACATATATCACCGCATCTGAATCATGGACATCATCCCTGAGATTCAACCATTGTATAGTGGTTAGTCCCAGTAAGTTTAGTCTGAAGAGTAAGTTGACAATCAAACATAGTGCCAAATGCAATCTATCCATTGCCCATCGATGTTTCTTAAGAAAAAATGAAAATCATTTTCCACTTCTTTCAGTCAATATATGCCTCAATCAGCCAAAGTTACTCTGTAAATAAAAGCGAGAAGGGATACCACTTATAACACTACATGCACAATACAGAGGCATGCATCTTAAGACTGCCATCACACTGCCTCTATAAATCGATTTACAGAGGTAGCATTGGTCCTTGACCCATTGAATGGAAGTTAAGCGCTACCTATGAATAAATTAATGAAGGACTCTCCGAAAATCCTTTTTTAGTAGCGATGGGCTGCCTTTAAGAACCCATGTGTTGGCGCAAAAGTTGAGTACACATCAATGTATGGATATATCATAACCGATGAACTCCTGGCTCTTCCTATAGAAACTGAACCCTCCTTTTTTTATGAAACTGGACTATTCAATTTGCACTTATAATCGTAAAAACCTGCGAACAATTACCCTTTAGGGACTATGTTGTGGCTACCACAACTAGGGCTGGTCTAGGGTCAGTAGTAGTGCCACCTAGAACACCTGAAGTCGTCTTTGAGATAACTAGCATGTATATCTCTTCATGTTCCAAAATTGAGAATGGGTTTAGTTGCTTAAATTCAAAAGGTTAATCAAAGAATTTTGTTATCTAGTTATTAGCTAAAAATTATTAAAATATAAAACAAGTTTGATTCATTTTAGTTTATAATCATTTTTGTATCTATTTTTGTTAATTTTGTATTTCTTTTTGTTAAAATAAAAGAGCTCTCTTGTTTCATAGTTGATTGATTGAATTCCAAATAAAACCTATATTTATAGGAAATTCTCAAATATTGCTTACTTTTTTTTTGACAAATATTGCTTACTTCATATAAAAGGAAATCCTAATGACTAGAATTCTCTAAGTTTTAGAATGTCTTGTTTAAGAGACTAAGTATTTTTTATCGGAATTCAATTATGGAATAGCCTTCTAAACTTAATTAACTATTTGAATTATTCTCTATAGGCCCCTCTTAGATCTTCTTTCTCCAATCTTGGATTAGGGAATGAAGGGGTTATTCATGACTACTAGCAGTTTCATTATGCACCAGCTCATGATCTTCATATTGATCTATTATCCACCTCTGCGTCTATTCTTTCTTAGCTAAATAGGTGGAAGATCCATCCAATATAATGCAGTTATATCATGGACTCAAAAAATGGATGTGAATGTGACTGAAATACACGATCTTCACATGTATCACTTTTCATGATACCTTAACCTAAAAGGTGGAATAGCGATTTTTGAACCATTTCCTATAAGAGAATGACTTCCATTACTTTGAGAAATGGATTCTATATCAATAGGAACCATACCTTATCCAACTAGGAAAGAAAATCGATCATGTAACCCTACCCCCAAACTATATAAGGCATGTAGGGTCCCTAGGTTAGGACAGAGCCAATAGAGGCTAGAAAACATCCACATCTACATATGAAAACAAGCAATATAAACCACCAAACACGAGACATATATATGGTATTAACTCATTCTGAGGGCCCCAACCCATCTAAATTTGTGTCTTTTGTGTTACTATCTAGCTCTAGATCCAAAGCATATATAACCCCACCTAATAATTATTGGGCATACCCTCATGTTCATTATTACTGGTAATAAACAACTTTCATGGTAGGAAAAACAAGGTACATGTAGGTAGTTTGGCTATTAGTCGCGTTATACAAAAGATATCCTTAGACAAGGAAACATTCCTAAATATTTTGAAAAGTATGATCCAAACTGTTTCACTTGGGACTCTGTGCCCTTAACCCAACTATAAAAGCATTAGGTGGGGTACATTACAGGGGAGGTCAAACTTAGATTGCATAAAAGACTAGGAGCTAGCCGATAAGACACCATGTCATATCCAAATCAAGAACCTTCTTACTACACAGTTAGGACTTTACATGAGATCATATGATTAGCTAGATCTAAAACATATATGTTGCAATAATCTGCTTTTGATATAATGAAAAAAAATTACTAGATGCGGGGATATTACCACCTAGGAACCCTAAATATATCACTATCCTGACTTAATAATAAAAATAATTTGCATTATAAACTTTTTAATCATTGACACTTTCTAAGACTTGAAATCTTATATTTGAAACCTAAGAATCATATTTTTGAATTCTTGAAGTTTCAACTTTAAAATGAACTAAAACAATCAGTCTAATATTTCTGAAACTTGAATCATGTTAGAGTTCTCAAAGCTCTTATTAATGTTCTAAAAGTATAGTTAAGTCTTTACTTTATAAGAAAACTATTGCTGCGCACCACCAGTTACAATGGTGACATTGCTCATAATACTCTCCTCCCCACACGACATACAACAATCGCATACCCACGAATGCTCCTATCACATGCCTACAAATGAACTCCTAAAACCATTCAATTTCAACCATAGTGGCTAAGTCACACCCTCACAACTCAACCACCACACAAAAATTAGTTTGTTACCACCTAAGGGAAAGTACATTGGTGATTGGTAAGTGTAAGGAGTCTTATATATATGTTGTCTCATCCAATACCACATTGGATTTTGGATGATGTGGATGAGAGACAACGGAAGGGGGCGGGGGGGGGGGGGGGGTGAGGGAAAGAGGCGGTTGTTTGGAATTAACACAAGACAACCTAAAGACTACACATTATATGAGTTGCCTGTTAAGTTGTCTCAAGACTACGTGGCACAACATCACACCGACTACAAGATGATACCAATGTACTTAAGAGAATATATTGGAGACATAACCCACCAGAAGACTAAAATCCTCCATTGGTACTCACCGGGGGAACTATGGTGTGTGTTTCCTTAGATAGGAATTTATGCTCAATTTAATCAAACGAGATTTTTTATCTATCTATCCCATTGACCAGGACAACATAATTAATGTTCCCTATCAATCAAGTAAGGCACAAAATTAGTCTGAAATGTAAGTGAATGTGGCATTCGCCCATTTCATTCCTCAATTTTTTTACTAAAAAAAGCAAGAGGACGGAAGTTGGAAGGCAAATAATTCATCTCTATTGGATTATTTGTAGAAAAGAAATCTATAGAATAGTGATCTTGTCACATAAGTAGTGATTTCTTACTCCCTACCATAGGAATGACACAAGTGAAATCAGCCATAGAATATAGTTAAGTACAAAAGGTAATCTGTCTACTTACAACTTTCTATGAGTGTAACGTATAGATGTTGAGGTAGAAGGTTTCCATGTCACATCTGTCTTCTTATTGGAATCCTCTATCTTGTATTTTTCTTTGTTTTCAATGATGCCATCAAGCCTCATGTTGATGGCACTGATTTTTGTAGATAGGCCGCGTCTCATCCGTACTTGAGTTGTGAATGTTTCAAGACATATCATAGTAGGACGAGCCCACCTTGGGTACCTTCAGAATGCATATATGAGCATATTATAAACTAGAGAAGATTTTTGTGAACCTATGTGGAGCTGGAGCAAATATAAAAGAAGCACTGTTCATAACAAAAAAATGTAGAGATATTACAAGGGAAAAGGGTATATTATTTCAGATTTGCTCCACATCAATTGTCTGATCTGTTGCAACCATTCGGCCATCAATTTTTTTTTACGAAACTGGAGGGGTGGGGGCCTCTACAGGAATTTATTAACAGCATAAAAAGGAACAGTGTGCAAGATAAAGCAACTAAGAAACAAAGAAAGAAGGCCATCAATTTTGTGGATTGTAGGATCATGAACAGACTGCTCTATATGATTGTCTAGTGTAATTGTTAGATATGTATAGCCCTTTCATGTTAATTAGAGAGGCTGTCTTCTAGAATCGTTTTTGTGGTAGTGTATCGACAATCTATTACTTCCTCCGTTCCAAATTATAAGACATTTTGACTGCATAGAGAAAGCTCTGTAGTATTTAGGGAAGCTAGCTAAAACGTCTTATATTTGGAATGGAGGAAGTATTTCACGACCTTGATGGGGACTAACATACTTGCATTGGGGTTGGGGGAGTACTATCTCCGTATTCCGAAGTCATAGTTGTTCTTGGCAAAACTTGTTGGTATACTACTTAAAGCTGTGTGCTGCGGATCGACGACTATAAAGGTGGGTGGGTATATACCTGGACAGGTCCACATGGAGATGGTAATGATCGAGGGCGTCCTCGGCGTCGAAGACGGCGTCCCGCGTCTGCAGCGTCCAGACCCTGGTGACTTTGTGGGTGACGGCACGGCGCCTGGTGTCGGCCTCGTGGAGGAAGGTCTGCAGCCACATGAGCTTGTCCCGGAGCCGGTGGATGTCGGCGTTCACCCCCACCAGCGCCCGGGCCTCGCCGACGGCCACCTCCTGCAGCCTCCCTACCAGAGGCCGATGATCGCCTCCGCCATCCTTCCAAGCTAGCTGCTAGCTACGTGCTCCAGGGAACGTACATGAATGCTTGATCGGTGGCGTGCATTCACGTACACATTTGTGTTTGTGTGTGTAGACGATATGAACCACACGCGCTACGGTGGCGTGCATGCGTGGAAACAACTAAATGCTTAATCGCGCTTTGAGTCGCTGCTCAGATAGGGATTGATTTGATTCTTGTCGCCATCAGCATGCATGCATTGCTAATCAGAGGTGAAAGAGCGGCAAAGCTTACAAAGGTTGACACCAGCACCTAAGCAACAGACCTATTACCTTAAATCTTAAGCACCTATTTAACTAGGTGAGATCTTCCTTCTCCTCATAGAACCACTGAAACCAACACTCGGATTCCATCCGAGCCAACCAACACTTGGATTCCATCCAAGCCAACCACACTTGGATTCCATCCAATTCTCCCAACTGAACCAGAGCCATCTAATCAAGAAGAAGTCCAGGCCGCTCTTGATAGTGAGCACGGCTGATATATCAGTTTTACACTCTGTAGAGGTTGCACATCTTTACCCACGAGGCGTGTTTTCCCCATCACGCTAAACACTGCCTAGGTGCTCAGTGGGTTCACACTGCAAGGCCTTTACGAAGCCCCTCCAAGTCTGTTTTACACCTTCGCTAAGGTTTCTACAGCCAACAGTGGGTATCAACACCACTGCAGAAGCCCCCTCTTATGCCTCACAAACCGACCCGATGTAGCATAACTTGGAGGAAACTAATTAATTAGCCAGGTCGAACCATATTGACCTCATGGCTACGCTGTTAAGCCAGGTTACAGGCTTCGAGAACCGGTCCTTAGAATCCAAATAGGAATAAGCACAAACCCATTCCACCAGTTGTAACATCCACCAGAAAAACATTTACTAATATCCAACATCATACCACCATCAAGACCAACCATCCTGCTGGATTCCTAGTCACCATGTTGCTAAAAAGATTACCAACCCAAGTTGCATAAATCATTAGTCAATATTAAATAATGACCTTCCCTACCCAAAACTGCAAGCTAAGCATGACACTACCCATCCAAACCGGGTTTCAAGGATGATATTGCAAATCTAGTAAATCATAACATGGGATTCAAAATTAGACTCAGCATGCAACTAATGGTCTAACTACTCTAACTCAAAGTAAAATAAAGTAGGTGCAAGTATGGTCAAGGACACTTGCTTTAGGCTTAGAAACGCATAACAACTCGAACTCTTGGTCTTCAGGATCCATCGTTGACTTCTCTTCCACTCGCAACAAACTTCGGGCGCATAGACATACAAATAAACATATGCAAATAAATAAAAATAGTACACCAAACATGATAAACAACTTAAGAAAAGGTTACTTACGCGTAGGTCTTGTTTCTACGATTGTGTGAGCGCAAAAACTGCTGAAAACAGAGTTCAGAAGGAGAAGATATGAAAACGGAGTTTGCAAAAACCGCTGAAAATGGAGCCCGCCATGCCGAAAGTGGCGGGAAGGTGGGCCATCCAATGTCCAAAAAGTGTGAATGCACGGCGTCCTTCCCACCGATGGCGCCAACTGTCGGTGCGAAATGTGGCCGACAAGTAAATATTTGTAGTTTTGCCGTGCATTAAGATCGGATGTGGCCTAGCACACAATGACACAAGATTTATACTGGTTCGAGCAACGGGCCCTACGTCCAGTTTGGGGTCGGTCGATGACTATATTCCCGAGCCCTGGTGCTCGAAGTTTACTGTGGGGTTACAAACGAGTGAGGAATGAGAAGGGGGGTGTTCGAGGCCTGTTCGGACACTGGTCCGAGTGGAAAAGATCAACGGGGGCTCAAACATATGCTAAGTGCTAAAGAGACAGAGCAGCATGTGTGTGTCTCTGTGTGTCCGAGCTTGTGAGCTGTTGAGACTATGTTCTGCTCCTCAGATGCCTTAGATCTCATATCCCTATCCCATAGAGAGCCTATCCCCTTTTATAGTTTAAGGAGATGGCTTTACAAGTCAGAGAGAGAGTGTGTACGGGCGCTGCCCAGTCCTGTTGCCCATGCTGTTGTGTATGGGATGGCCACCGCCGCCATCCCCATTCATATGCTGTAGCATCTAGCAGGCTGCACAGTGTTCACCTAGCATGGCAGACGGCGCCACAGTTTATCCTGGTTCGAGTTTCGTCTCATCGTGTAGTGAGCACAGTGTCCGCCTGATAAGACATGATGGCACCGCCCTGCATGTGTGCAGGGTATGGCAGGGTACAGACCCCGGTATTGCGGTTGACTTGGGTGCATTTCCTTTATCTGCTCCACCTGCTCCCCGAGCCCACACTGAGCGAGCATCCCCTGTTAGCCATTCTCGGTTGGCCCCGACCGCGTCGGTCAGGAAAGAGCGGTGCGAGTAGGTCCGGCGTGTTCCCAGTCAGGGGAACTCGGTCAAAGTCGGACTGTGGTCCCGTCCCGACTAGGCCTTCTGGTTGGGGCGTCAACAAGTCCCCCAGGCTAGAGGCACCAGTTAGCAGCCAGATCACGGTCTCAGCCTATCATCGTGTATCTGGGCCGGCCCAGGCATGTGCTGTAGTTGTCTCGCCTACTAGGCCAAGCGTTGTGAGAAAGTGGGTCCATTGGGGACCCTAGGTTTACACTAGTACAGAAACGAGTTGTACTCCCGATTGGGAAACCCCTTCAGTCCTGGTTTCCCAACCGGGAGCATGAATGCGGGACTAAAGGGCCCCTCCTTTAGTCCCGGTTTCTCGCTCGGGACTACAGGTGCACCTTTAGTCCCGGTTGGTAATACCAACCGGGGCTAAAGAGGCCTCCCGACTGAAAGGTCCTAATATGGCTAGAGGGGGGTGAATAGCCTATTAAAAATCTATAAATCAACTAGAGCAATTTGATTAGTATAACAAATAGCATAATGCAAACTTGCTCTAGCTCTACAAGGGTTGCAAGCCACCTATCCAACAATTCTAGTTGCTGTGATCACTAACCACACAATTTGCTATGTTGCTACTCACTAAGACCTCTCACACTTGCTACACTAAAGAGCTCCACTAGATGAACTTGAAACAACAAAGCAAGCTCTCAATTCTAATTACACTAAAGAGCTTGCTACAACTAGTTTGCAAGAATGTAAACGAGTGAGTAGGGTGATTATACCACCGTGTAGAGGAATGGACCAATCACAAGATAAAGATTAAACCAATCACCAGGAGAATACAAATGGCAAGAGACAACCGATTTTCTCCCGAGGGTCACGTGCTTGCCAACACGCTAGTCCCCGTTGTGTCGACCAACACTTGGTGGTTCGGTGGCTAAGAGGTGTTTCACAAACCTCGTCCACACGATTGGACACCACAAGAACCTACCCACAAGTGAGATAACTCAATGACATGAGCAATTTACTAAAGTTACCTTTCGGTACTCCACCGGAGAAGGTACAACTCCCCTCACAATCACCAGAGACGGCCACGAACAATCACCAACTCATGCCGATCCTCCACCGCTGCACAAGCCGTCTAGGTGGTGGCAACCACCAAGAGAAACAAGTGAATCCTGTAGCAAAACACGAATACCAAGTGCCTCTAGATGCAATCACTCGAGCAATGCACTTGGATTCTCTCCCAATCTCACAATGATGATGGATCAATGATGGAGATGAGTGGGAGGGCTTTGGCTAAGCTCACAAGGTTGCTATGTCAATGAAAATGGCCAAGAGAGTGAGCTTGAGCCGGCCATGGGGCTTAAATAGAAGCCCCCTCAAAATAGAGCTGTTGGCTCAATTATTGGGCTGACTGCGCATCGACCAGATGCTCCGGTCAGAAGCACCGGACGCAGCACCGGACGCTTCGACCGTGAATACCGGACGCGTCCGGTCGGCCTACCGGACGTGTCCGATCGCTCCCAGACTGCCACGTGTCTCGTTCAAACCGAAGTAACCATTGTACCACACTGGCTGACGACTGGACTCTCACACCGGACGCAGAAACACAAATGACCGGACGCTGAGCCGCCGAGTCCGGTCGAGTCCAGTAAGCCACCAGGGCCAATCGGACGTGTCTGTTAGAAATTGACCGGACGCTGAGCCTCAGCGTCCAGTCGAGTACAGTAAGCATCCACGCTCGACCGGACGTGTCCGGTCACACCGGACCGGACATAGCCAGCGTCTGATCAACTGTACTGCCGAACACTGCATTTGCTGATTCACACCGGACGTGTCCAGTATGGCGACCAGACACGTCCGGTCGCTGAGTTTGTCGTCCAATACCGGACGTGTCCGGTCACCATACCGGACGCGTCCGGTCACTCTGTAACCAGTGCGACTAACTCCTTTTTGCCTCTAACTTCTTCACCCTTGCTCAAATGTGCCAACCACCAAGTGTATCACCTTGTGCACATGTGTTAGCATATTTTCTCTAACATTTTCAAGGGTGTTAGCACTCCACTAGATCCTAAATGCATATGCAATGAGTTAGAGCATCTAGTGGCACTTTGAAAACCGCATTTCGATACAAGTTTCACCCCTCTTAATAGTATGACTATCAATCCTAAATGTGATCACACTCGCTAAGTGTCTCGATCACAAAAACAAAATGGCTCCTACAATTTATACCTTTGCCTTGAGCCTTTTGTTTTTCTCTTTCTTCTTTTCCAAGTTTAAGAGTTTGATCATCACCATGCCATCACCATCGTCATGATCTTTGCCATTGCTTCATTACTTGGAGTAGTGCTACCTATCTCATAATCACTTTGATAAACTAGGTTAGCACTTAGGGTTTCATCAATTAACCAAACCAAACTAGAGCTTTCACCGGCCTGGCCACGTGGGCTGGCCCTTTAGTCCGGGACTAAAGGTTTTCTTTTTTTTTCTTTTTTTGTTTCTATTTTCAATTGATGATTCATTTTGGTTTTCGAATAGGTTTTCGAATACGCATTCTACGCTGCTAATAATATATGTATTCTACATGCTTATAATGTTTGGACATTTTGTACAAACTAAAGTATGAAACTAACGTATATATTACATGCATATACATATATTGTACGTTATTTTATGTACATATAATATGTATATATGTATTAGAAATAAAGCTTGCATTGTATATTCTATCATATCCTTGGGATAACAAATTCACTCCATCTGGTTTGGCTTCCATGTTTCGTTCACGTCATTGTAGAACTCGCCGGCAGGGTTTAAGACCTGGTCATTAAGAAATCCTGCTATGGTCTCTTGAATTGCTTTCAGTTGGTCACGTCGTATGACTTTTTCCTTCAACCATAGAGTCTTCAATAAAAGTTAAAGGAAAAGTATTAATATATATATATATATATATATGTTGGTCACATGATTACTTATATATATGAGCAATAAAAGAAATTGTGAATATATGAATATATTTATATAACGTACTTTGAGGATCTCTTCAGGAGTTCTTTTTGCGTACGTCATGATGAACTCGCAAACATAGTATCCGCAGTAGTTGTTCCCCTGTTCTTGCCTCAGAACCCACTTTTATGAGAACAAAGATCCGGTGAATTGAAAGCATGCATGGTGTTAATTGAATTATATATATATAAATGTAGCTAGTACTTACTTTGTGTGCGATTACATCCAGTGGCACTTTGCAATGTTTCATGTGGTGTTCCTCAATGAAACTTTTACAAACACTGCGCCCAATAAAATAAAAAATTAATTTAGCCTTTAATAATTGTTGCAGTTAAGAGATCGGGGTATATATAGTTGCTAGAGAGACCAAATTACCCTTGGATAATATCTATCATGTCTTGGTACTATGTTTGCTCTTTTCTTAACGAGTCTAAGATGCTCAACCGACTATTGGCCATATCGATGACCATCAATATCCAGTGATTGCTGCATATGTTTTTATACACAAATATGATCGACATTAACTAGAGTCAACATATATATATATATATATATATATATATATATATATATATATATATGGGAGATGGCTTAGCTTGTAAGCAAATAATTGAACAAATGTCCATATGATCGACATTAATTATTTAACACTCACTTGAAGTTGTAGGGGAAGAGTATGTCCTTGTTTTGTTGGTTCACTAAGAACCTCATGAGATTTTTCTCGAGTTCAGCTTTCCATTGAGGCGGGGGATTAGGGTGTTTGAATACGACATTTGGATCAACGAAACCAACATCATTACCCTTTCTCTTTTTGAGTTTTGTCATCTCATATCTGCATATATAAAAATATAGTGTGAGGATATATAATTTATATATATACATGTAGCTTTATATATATACACTTTAATAGTAGAAAATAATCACACTTACAGACAATACCAGCTAATGAGACTTTTGTCGAGAGAGTCCAGGTGGTATAGTTGGTGCAAATCTAAAAACTCGACATATATAACGTCATCGTCACGGAAGTAATGTTGGTTTCTAACTCTAACAGAAACAAAGTTCTCTCCCCGTTCACATGCTGCCATGTACCACTTGTTTAGCAGGTACATTTATGTACCCAGTTCACCTAAGGCCTTAGGGTTGTATAGACTCTTTCCATGTTCAAATTTCTTCCAAGGATCCACTTTCGGAGCAGATGGTCCTTCAGCGAGCACTTGGGCAAGGTCCAAACCGGTATCCTCATAAAACCGAGCCAGGTCCTCAAAATCGACGTTCAGTAAGTCTAAGTTTGAACCGTATTCATTACGAATGACAAAAGGGGGGACTAATTGTTGCGATTGTTGTCCGAGTTGTGCAACACCTTTCCCTGCTCTAGTCTTTTTCTGCGCCGCCTCAAATGACTTGGTGAGAGAGCGATCGTAGTCCGATTTTGGCAGGGTCTTTTGAGATTCCCACTTTTTCTGGTCCACCTTCTTTCTTAGAAGATCTGGAGGTAGGTAGAAGTACGGTTTCTCTGGGTTCTCCCTCGCTTCTTGTTGCTTTCTTACTTTTTCGAAGAAACTTTTCACATCTTTTTGTACTACATCCTTTAATTCCTTTTCACTTTTCTCGTAAGACAGTTTTTGGGGAATAACTAGATTAGAGGAGGCTTTCTTCTTTGCCGGCTGGTGGGCCAACGACTTCGTTTGTGGGGTGGACCTCTTAGGAGCTGGCTGCTTCTTGATCATGAAGGGAGGTGGGGCAGCCGTTGGAGACCTCCTTGGAGGCGTTGGAGACCTCCTTGGAGGTGGCGGCGGTGGCAACGTTGCATAATCATTGCTCGGAGCAGTATGATGATCTAGAGATTGAATAATTGGACTTAGGTTGGCGGAGGCCCTGCTGTGTGAGTACAAAAAAGAATAATTAGGTATAACAAATTGTTATTATTAATCATGCATGTCAATAGAAAATTAGTGAAAAAATTGTTTCGTTCACTTTTGTCCGCACCTATTGTCTAGCAGTTGAGGAAGCGGCAGTGGACTAGAGACCCCAAGAATAATGATGTAGCGCTTGCGCCATAGTATGAATGTCTTTTCTACTTCTCCTAGAGTCTTCTCCCCATCACCTCTTGGAATGTCAAGAGCCAGATCATTAAAACCTTTGTTAACTCTATCCACTGAGACGCTAACATATCCAGGTGGTATTATTGCCCCATGAATTCTTGGTGTCTTGGTAGGATCTAGAGGAGAAAAAACACCGAGAGCCACCATGATTGTGACATTCTCTTTTGGAATATGTAGCTCACATGATGTAAACGGTGCAGTGATGTCATCCACGGGGAAACGTAGCATTGCGTCATCTTGATTTGGCAACTCCGTGGAAGCGCAGCTGCTTTTCAACTGATCAGGGGGGCTAATATTAATGTTGATTCCTAGATCTAATGCTTGCCTTTGGCCACTCATTGCTATTTGCACTTGCTTTATGATTTTGTCCTGCATTCTAGCTTGCATGTCTTTTTTGCGCTCCTGTGCTTGAAGCAATGCCTCTCGTGACTCACGAACATATTCCTCCAACCTGGTGATCCGCGCTGCTTCCTCATCCTTTCTTCTCTGCCAGCTTCTGTAGGTATCTATGTTGTTAGGGAAACCATGCTCCTAAGAAATGTTCCATCCTAAACCTCTCGTTCGGCCACTGTGTTCAGCAGTCCCGATGGCATACGTCAGTTCATCCTTCTCTCTATTGGGCCTGAACGCACCAATAGCTTTAGCTTGTAGAGCATAAGAAAATCTTTGTGTTGCTCTTTCGAGTTTTGGGCCATGAACCAGCTTCCCGGTCTCTAGGTCCAGTCTTTCCCCATGAGCAAAAAACAAATTCTTCGCGCATTTGGGCCAATTGAGTGATTCTGGTGTGATACCCTTGGCAAGAATGTCCGCTTCCATTTTTTCCCACTTGGGAATGGCAGTCGCGTAGCCACCTGATCCCATGCCATGGTGGTATACCTTCTGTCGAGCATTCTCTTGGTTCCTTCTCACCCGTTCCTCACCCTCTTCCGATGTCTTGTACTGTACAATATCATTCCAGTAGGGCCTCAACTTCGTGAGCGGGCCCCTAGTATTGAAATTGGGTGTTAGGTTCTTCTTGACGTATTTCATGTATAGGGATTTCTTCCAAGTCTGGAATTGTGTGGCCATCTTCTTCATAGCCCACTTTCGAACTAGTTCCTTCAATTCATCATCGTTGATATCATCATAATCATCTGCTTGCAACGTGAAATGTTGAAGGATATCATCCCAAATTAAATTCTTATCAAGATCAGAGACAAAACTAACATGAGGCTCATTGATCTTTTGCTTCCATTCATGAGCACTGATCGGAAGTCTGTCCCTTACAAGGTACCCACAATGTTGCACTAATTTCCTTGCATGTGGACCAAGTGGTTCGTCTGTCTCGATATTGAATTCCGATATTATGTAGCGCCCCTCCATTGGCTTTTTCGGGCCTCGAATATTTTTGCTTTTTGCCATTGTGGTCGTCGATCCAGAGGGCTACATATAAAAAAAGAATAAATAAATATCATGTGTACACATAATAGATGATAGATATTCAAATATATATATAATATTCAAATATATATATAAATATATATACCTCGCCAGTATTTTCTTGCACAATATTTTCTTGGTTATCTTCAAGAGCCAGGTATTGACTCCCGTCATCTACATCCTGCTGGTCACCATCAGCAAATTGAGTGCCGGTGTTGATAATATCCATCATTTCTTCATCCATGTTGTCTCTCGGGGCAACCATCTAGCTTTTACACCACTAGATATATCTATAAAAAAATAAAAACTATATCTATAAAATGGACTCCTGCAGGACGTGCCACCTCGAGGATAGTAACATTTGTAGATGACATTTGTAGGTCTGAAGTTATCAAATATCCATCAAATTCTAGCTCAAAAACATGTTTAAATAAACAACCATCCGTACTAGTTGACCTTGCTTACGTGATCATCTCGGCGAGCATTTCTCCACCGGACGGCACCGTACATGGCCACGGAAGAGCTCCGATTCTACGAGGAAGGGAACACGGTCTTCCACGACCGTTGCCGCTCTCCCTCATAGAATCAAAGCTCCTCCTTGACGTCCGTTACCGCTCGACCGAGAACATGCTAGCCGAGATGAACACGGTCCGCAAGTTCAACTAGTGCGGATTTTCTACAATTTTCTAACTATTTCATTTCATGGAAAAATTAATTCTAAAAAATAAAAGGCATGATTTCTAAGTATTTCATTTCATGGAAAAATTAATTCTAAGTGACCTGCTCGACATCGGCGAGCTCGCGGGCGTTTCATGGAAAAATTAATTCTAAGTGACCTGCTCGACAAAATTGAGAAAAAACACACGCTCTCATGACCTCACACATCTTCTAAGATCACGTAAGCTTCCGTACCAGTTGACCTTGCTTACGTGATCATCTCGGCGGGCATTTCTCCACCGGACGGCACCGTACTTGGCCACGGAAGAGCTCCGATTCTACGAGGAAGGGAACATGGTCTTCCATGACCGTTGCCGCTCTCCCACGTAGAATCAAAGCTCCTCCTTGACGTCCGTTACCGCTTGGCAGAGAACATGCTAGCCGAGATGAACATGGTCTGCAAGTTCAACTAGTACGGATTTTCTATAATTTTCTAACTATTTCATTTCATGGAAAAATTAATTCTAAAAAATAAAAGCCATGATTTCTAAGTATTTCATTTCATGGAAAAATTAATTCTAAGTGACCTGCTCGACATCGGCGAGCTCGTGGGCGTTTCATGGAAAAATTAATTCTAAGTGACCTGCTCGACAAAATTGAGAAAAAACACATGCTCTCATGACCTCACACATCTTCTAAGATCACGTAAGCTTCCGTACTAGTTGACCTTGCTTACGTGGTCATCTCGGCGGGCATTTCTCCACCGGACGGCACCGTACTTGGCCACGGAAGAGCTCTGATTCTACGAGGAAGGGAACATGGTCTTCCATGACCGTTGCCGCTCTCCCTCATAGAATCAAAGCTCCTCCTTGACGTCCGTTACTGCTCGGTAGAGAACATGCTAGCCGAGATGAACATGGTCTGCAAGTTCAACTAGTACGGATTTTCTACAATTTTCTAGCCATTTTTTAAGTTTTTCATTTCATGGAAAAATTAATTCTAAAAAATAAAAGGCATGATTTCTAAGTGACCTGCTGGACATCGGCGAGCTCGCGGGTGGCGGCGTCCACGCCAAGGAGGCAGAGGTATGCCCGCCCGAGTACGAGAACTACGTGCCCTGCTACTACAACGTCACGGACACCGTCGAACGTCTCAGATCTGGGGGCCGGCGTTGTCATAAGCTACCGTGCAAAAAAGAGGAAACGATGAGACACCAGGCCACGCTCGTGCTCCACTGAGCTCGATGGCTCAGCACAAAATCGCATTACAAGATTGCTGGCACGAGGGCTCGGCACACACATCCATCCGATTACAAAAGGTTGGAGCAATTAATCCATCATAAACGGATTATGGTGGCGGCGGTGGCTCACATCCAAGGTGTCAAACGCGAGGTCCAGCTCCTACAGCCGCCGGAGTAGCTCCAGCAACTCGATCGGACTCCGACTACAACAACATGCGAGCAGAGAAGATTCAGTGCGAGTTATCAATGGAACCGGCGGTGATAAAAATGGCGGCGGCAAAACGTTGTAGAGGTGAGGCGGAGGGGGGACCTTTTTTTTGGTCATTGAGGAGGACGACCTTGATGCGCTCCGTCTCGGCGAGGACAGGATCGTCGCAGTGCGGCGCGCCGTCATCGGTGATGGCCTCGGCGCGGTCTGAGCTACAGAGGCTAGGCATGCTGGCGGCGCCCTCGAGGTGGAGCTGCGCAGGCGTGGGCACGGACGATGGCGGCGTCCTCCTCGAGCGTGAAGGGCCAGCACTCCGATGAGGACGAGCGAGGTGGGCCGAGGACGAGGACGACATGAGGCGTGCGCTGGCCGGCCGGAGAAGAAGCGCGCGTGCGTGTGGGGCCGGTGATAGCGTGCGCGCGTGACGAGGCAAGGCTAGGGTGGTCGCCTAGGGGCGGCGGTACTGCTAGATCAGATCGATCTAGTGGAGAAGATGAGGCGACGGAGAAGAAGGCTTGGTGGCTATTGGATCCAGTTGGAGAAGAAGGTGGCGGAGATAGAGAGGAAGAGAACTAAGGGAGAAGGGCGTGGTTTATAAAGGGGGACCTGCAGTCCTAGGTGATGGTTAGAACCGGGACCAAAGGTTCTTTAGTCCCGGGTGATGGTTAGAACCGGGACTAAAGGTCTGACCTTTAGTCCTGGGTGTAGCCACGGCCCGGGAGTAAAGGTGATTTTGGAGGGCCACGAAAACGCAGCCCATCTTTAGTCCCGGATGGTTGGTCCACCCGAGAGTAAAGGTGAGCTGCAGTTTGGCTTTCCGCCAGTTTCTAGAAGTTTTTCCTTTTTAATATATTTCTTTTATATAAATATGCAGAGAGTTGTTAATTTCCTTGTAAATAAAATATTAGCAAAAAATTACAAAAAGAATTCTGGGACCTGGTTTTGCATTATTGTACATAAGAAAAATCTGTAACCTAAACTCTTTTGTTTTACCATATAAATATTTAACATAGTGTAAATAATAATCATAATTTTCACCATGCAAAAATGTACTACTTAATTAAAATCATTAAAACTATTGCTTTTCGACAGGAAATTAGTTTTCACATCTTATTGACGTTGATCATTTGTTTTTTCATCACACATTCTCCACAGGAAATCCACCGTCAAGCAAAAAATTCATGTAAATCGTAGAAAATATGAATACACGACAGAAATATGAATACACTATATATATCAAGCGGGCACAGTAGTGAACTTCTTCTTAACGTATATCCCTTAGTTATGATCGCGCTGTAACCATGGAGTGTCCTCATCATTTAGCTGGATGCTTGGGTCTTTGTTCACCGTGAAGGGTGGAATTCGGTTATCCTTTTCATAATCTTCTGATATGTCTGACTTGTCTTCAATTCTGATGATGTTTCTTTTCCCTGAAAGAACTATGTGGCACTTTGGCTCATTGATTGGGTCGTTGTTGTTTTTCCCTCTCTTCGGTTTTGTAGACATGTCCTTGACATAGAACACCTGATTTACATCCTTGGCAAGGACGAACGGTTCGTCTTTGTGCCCAATATTGTTGAGGTCCACGGTTTTCATTCCATACTGGTTGTCGACTGCTACCTCGCCTCCAGTCGCCTTTACCCATTGGCACTTGAACAAAGGTACCTTAAAAGTAGGTGCATAGTTTAGTTCCCATATCTCCTCTATGCGACCATAATATGTTTGCTTATTTCCATTAGGGTTGGTGGCATCTATGCGGACACCACTGTGTTTGGTTGGTGCTCCTTTTATCTTGGGCTACTGTGTAAAATGTATTCCCATTTATCTCGTACCCTTTGTATGTGAGGATATGCCACGATGGCTGCCTAGCCAACAAATACAGTTGCTCATCAATACTCTCATCGCCCTGACATTCTTTTCGCAACCAGTCGCTGAAAGTTTCCATGTGCTGACGCGTAATCCAAGCTTCAGACTTCCCTAGAAACTCGGATTGGAGCAACTCTTTATGTGTCTCGATACACGGATCCACCAAGGAGGAGTTTTGCAGAACTGTGTAGTGTGCTTTATTAAAATAATTGTCCTGTGTACCAATATATGTTTTCTTCCCTAGTGTCCCCTTTCCACTTAGTCTCCCCTCGTGTCGTGATTCAGGAACACCAATTGGGTCAAGGTCGGGAATAAAGTCAACACAAAACTCAATGACCTCCTCTGTTCCATAACCCTTGGCGATGCTTCCTTCTGGCTGAGCATGGTTGTGAACATATTTCTTTAGGACTCCCATGAACCTCTCAAAGGGGAACATGTTGTGCAGGAACACAGGACCGAGAATGCTAATCTCCTTGACTAGGTGAACTAGGAGGTGTGTCATGATATTAAAGAAGGAAGGAGGGAACACCAACTCAAAGCTGACAAGACATTGAACCACATCATTCTGTAGTTTAGCTAGATCCATTGGATTGATTGCCTTCTGAGAAATTGCATTGAGGAATGCACATAGCTTCACGGTGGCTAGACGTACATTTGGAGGTAGAATTCCTCTTAATGCAACTAGAAGCAATTGTGTCAGGAGCACATGGCAGTCATGGGACTTTAAGTTTAGGAATTAATTCTCTAGCACATTTATTATACTCTTTATATTCGAGGAGAATCCAGATGGTACCTTGATGCTTGCTAGGCATTCAAACATGCTTTCCTTCTCTTCTTTGCTAAGTGTGTACCTGAAGGACTTAAGTAATGGCGTCCATCATCTATCTTCTCTGGATGTAGGTTGTCTCATTCTTTCAAACACTGTAGGTCCTATCGTGCTTCAAGTGTGTCCTTAGGCTTCCCATACACACCCATGAAGCCTAGCAGGTTCACACAAAGATTCTTCATCAGGTACATCACGTCGATCGCGCTACAGACCTCTAGGACTTGCTAATAGGGTAGCTCCCAAAATATGGACTTCTTCCACATGGGTGCATGACCGTTGGCGTCGTTCGGAATAGGTTTGTTGCCATGTGCCTTTCCAAATACTACTTTCACATCGTTGACCATATTGAGTACATCCTCACCAGTTCGGTTGCCCGGCTTGGTCTGGTGGTCTGCCTTACCTTTAAAATGCTTGCCTTTCTTTCTTAGGGGGTGATTCGCAGGAAGAAATCGACGATGGCCAAGGTACACGACCTTTCGACATTTTTTAAGAATATACCTTTAATGTCATCAAAACAGTGCGTGCATGCATTATATCCCTTGTTTGATTGTCCTAAAAGATTACTTAGAGCAGGCCAATCATTGATTGTTATGAACAATAGTGCTCGCAGGTCAAAGTGCTCCTGTTTGTGCTCATCCCACACATGTACACCTAGTCTATTCGATAAAAGTAGAAGTTCTTCAACTAGTGGCCTCAGGTACACATTGATGTCATTGCCAGGTTGCCTTGGGCCTTGGATGAGCACTGGCATCATAATAAACTTACGCTTCATGCATAACTAGGGAGGAATGTTGTAGATACATAGAGTAACAGGCCAAGTGCTATGACTATTGCTCTGCTCCCTGAAAGGATTCATACCATCCATACTTAAAGCAAACCTTAAGTTTCTTGCGTCATTTGCAAACTCTGGGAATTCTCTATCGATTGCTTTCCACTAGGACCCATCAGCAGGGTGTCTCAACATATTGTCTACCTTACGGTCTTCTTTGTGCCATCGCAACAACTTTGCATGGTCTTTGTTTCTGAACAGACGTTTCAAGCGTGGTATTATAGGAGCATACCACATAATCTTGACAGGGATTTTCTTTGTGGGACGTTCGCCCTCAACATCACCAAGGTCATGTCTCCAGATCTTATACCATGATGCATGACATATCGGGCATGCATCTAACTTCTCGTACTCCTCACCACGGTAGAGGATGCAATCATTAGGACATGCATGTATCTTCTGGATTTCTAATCCCAAAGGGCAGACTACCTGTTTTGCTTCATACGTAGTGGCAGGCAATTTGTTATCCTTCGGAAGCATCTTCTTTTGGATTTTTAGTAACTCCCCAAATCCCTTGTCAGATACACCATTCTTTGCCTTCCATTGCAGCAATTCTAGTGTGGTACCCAACTTTTTCTGCCCCGCATCACAAGTTGGGTATAGCAATTTCTTGTGATCCTCTAGCATGCACTCGAACTTGATCTTCTCCTTTTCACTTTCGCATTCTCTTTGTGCATCACGAATGGCCTGACCAAGATCATCAGCAGGCCCATCTTCTACCACTACCACTTGTTTAGCTTCCCCCATTGCAATATCATTGAAGGCATCATATTCAGCAATAATGTCATCATCGTCCCATTGTTCTTCTTCACCTTCTTCCATTACAACCCCAGTTTCTCCATGCTTCGTCCAACAAATATAGTTTGGCATGAAACCCGAATTCAACAAGTGTGAATGAAGACTCCTTGAGCTAGCATATTCCTTCAAATTCTTACATATGGCACATGGGCAGCACATGAAACCATCGCGTTTGTTTGCCTCGGCCACATGTAAGAAAGAATGCACGCCCTCAATGAACTCTTGGGAGCAGCGATCAGCATTGTACATCCAATGCCGGCTCATCTGCATTACATGACATACATACCATATTAAAACCTAGAACATAATTAGTTAATTATACGACATGCATGCCACCACACAAGGTATTAATTTATGAAAGTCTCGCTACAATGTAGACAATCCCATCTACCACTAAAAAACTAAAGCTAAAATGCACTTCAGCAGCATAAGGATTTCGTGACCAATCCCAACTAAAACAGACAGATCATGCATTTGTTCAACATCTATGGGCTTCTTCCATGGGATCACTGCCTCATCAGTCGCCGTAGCCGCCTGTGCAAGAGAGTTTTGCACGTGTTTGACATACTCTTCCTCCGAGTACCAGCCTAAACATCCAGTGCCATCCCACTGAAATTAAAACAAAAAAATTAGAACTTTAATCACAATCATCATGAAAATAAGTATAAATTAACCATAATCATCAAATGCGACAAAATAACTCATAATGCGATCCGGACACTTGTAGAAGATACCACCCTTGTTGGGACACTCCTTCCTCACCCGGTACTCCATCACAATCTTCTCCTTACACTTGCCACATGCAATGAGATGGAGGTCTGGCCTCAGTCGCTTTGGAACCCGATGAGAGGCCAAGGATCCGGAAGCAGTTGACATCTACTCTCTATACTCATTTTTAATATAATATAAATTTCTCATTTTATAAACAAATAAAATTAAAAAACTCTAAAATTCTTTATATCTCTAAACCATGAAGTGTGCTATGCATGCTAGAAATGAAAGCTGAATACTAGTTTTGAATAACTACTTTAACCTTCCTTCATCCAAATATGCAAACTTTAAAGTGATTTTGAGCTTAAATGGCTTACAAATAAAAAAAATCCACCATAAAAAACCACATATATCTAGTCTACAAAATGAGATATGCTACTGATGAAACATGAGAGTATAAAGTTGGTAACCTTTAGAACCGAAGAATCGATGGAGGAATCGAAGTAATCTTGTGATTACCGGCGATGAGGAAGAAGAGAGGCCGGTGATGAAGCAAGAACACTGAGCTCGAAGTGGCTCGGGCTCGAGGAGGAAGAAGGGCTATATAGGAGGGGACCTTTAGTCCCGGTTGGAGACAAAAACCAGGACTAAAGGTCCCTTTCTAGTCCTGGACGGAGCCTCTAGCCGGGAGTAGACTTTTACTCCCGGTTGGAGGGACCAACCGGGAGTAAAAGTTAACCTTTAGTCCCGGTTGGTAGCTCCAACCGGGACTAAAGGTCCCCTGTAGCAAAAGCCTGCCGCAGTAGCTGTTGGGCAGGGACCTTTAGTCCCGGTTGGAGCTACAAACCGGGACTAAAGGTCTCTCTAGTCCCAGGCACGAAAAATACCGGGACTAAAGCCAAATTTCGAAGTGGATCAAAGGTCGTTTCTCTACTAGTGTTATGAACCCAACAGCAGCCCCCGAGCCCCTTTGGGGCTTCTGTGAAGCTGTGAAGGGGTTGTTGAGCGACGGTTGGTTGGTTGCTGCTTTTTGAGGAGCACATGGGACTACTGTTTGTCCTTGTTTCTTTGCAGAGAACGGGGCATGCCGTGTGCGAGTACTGGCCCTAGATAAGGATTAGCTTCATGGGGACACTGTTCTCCCTTGACTTTTTGCTAAGAATGGGGTGAGCCGTGTGCGAGTACAGGCCTCAGATAAGGATTAGTCTCACGCGGACACTATGATGTTGTCTTGTGTTCAGGCTCTTTTACTGCATGGTCACGGGCGCGTGCTGTAGCATTCCCGGATGGTAGCTTACTCCCTGGCTATAAATAGGGCTGCTCCTGCCTTTGGAGTGCTCATGGCTCAAGTTATAGAACTAGTTGGTTTGAGGCTCTTACTCTTTGCCAGGGGTGGCTTTGGCCACATTTCCTAATGCCAGAAGATTTCTCATAATAGATCCTCCAAGCCTCTCCAGGCAAGTCTAGGGGCCACGAGGCTAGAAGATCTCTCGTAAGGAGAGAGCATCGTGCATCCCAGCCGAACCTTGGTCCTGGATGCTGAATTAGAGGACGGAGGAGAGGGGGGAGAGCATTGCAGAGGGAGGATATGGAGCGCGGCTCCCTTGTCCCGCTTCTTGCTCCAAGGTGTAGAGCAGTCCTGGGGCTATTCACACACACTTTGCATGATATTGTAAAAGCCTAGGGCTCCTGTTTTTAGCTTAATGAAAGCTTATATTGTTATATGTTCTCTGTGCCCATTGTGTTGTGGAGGTGGGCTGTTATTGGGACTTTGGTGTTTTCCCCTTCGGGTTGCTACACTACGCAGGGCAACTGAGGAGGGTTAGTCGCCTAGCCCCTAAGGAGAGAACTAGCGAAGGTCGCAGAGGCGCGTCGAGTGGATACAGGCACCCCTGCCCCTGAGGGGGGACTCATTGGTAGTCTGTCTTCTGTCAGGTGCACGCGAGCGCACCCGGTGAGTGTAGCCCCCAAGCTTGTGGTCGACTAGGGAGTCAGTCGGAGGCTGAGCACCTTGGTACTCTTTCTTAGGGCCATGGACTCTTATGTCCCTGTCGGTCGGGACGTTCACCCATTTCCGTTCTGACCGCGAGCTGTGCCGTCTGTCGGGTTCCCGAGTCGGGATCTGGCGGCCTAAGCCCCCGCACCCCTAGGGGCTGGTCGAGGTCAGTCACATGTTTTCCTGCATCACCCCATCTATGGTTTCCACAACTGGAGGGGTTGAGCTGATGCCACTTGCCTTGATGGCTCGAGTGGCGGGCTCGGTGAGCTCACTAGTGGGCATGTCCGAGCAGAATCTAGGTTTGTCGTTCATGATGGGGATGGCATAGTCCTCATGTGGCATTCCACTGCTCCTTAACTCGCCTCCCGGCAGATGCTCTAGCCATTCTAGAGACCAGCTCAGGTCCGATGGCCTCCCTTCGATGGAGATTCTGTGGGCATAGCTCGAAGTTAGGATCAAACAAGAAGGTCCAGATGACCCTATCCGCTTCTGAGTGGGTCGAGCAAGGGCCGCTAGGGCTCATATGCATTTTCTCCCCTGGCTCTGTTTGATGTGAGGCCACCTTAAGTCCTTTGCAAACCGGCCTTTGAACCTTGGTCGGTCGTGGCTCATTTTGAATGAGCCGACTACCGCTTCATGACGCGACGCGAAGCGTTTTGATGCAATGATTACATATGCAACGATTGGATGCATGAGATGAATGTATGGATGAATGAATGAATGTATGTGTGCATGAGATGAATGAATGAATGCTCATGTACTAGAAGAAAAACAGATGGTTGGCAAAATTACCTCGGTTGGGCTTTCAGGCATTGCCCTGTCCGTGGTTTCAGCAACCGGAGGGGTTGAGCTGATGCCACTTACCTCAATGGCTTGAGTGATGGGATCAGGGAGCTATTATCAGTTATGCCCAAGTGGAATCCGGATCCATCATTCATGACGGGGTTGGCATGGCTTTCACGTGGCATTCCACTGCTCCCTACCCGTCTCTCTACAGACGCCCGAGCCATCTGACCGACTTGGGTAGCCCGCTGGCCTCTCCTTGGCGAAGACTCTGTCGATGGGCCCCTCCGAACCCTACCTTTAAAGGCAGAGGGTCGTTCATGTAGGGCCGTGCCCCATTTCAGTAGTGGTGGGCCCTGCCTAGGCCATGTTCCGTCAGCCAGGCCACGTCGGAGGTGACCCGCGATCTAGTGTGGCCTCATCCCGGCAAGCCAGGAAAGTCTCGGTTCGAACTTCACGATGAGGCGGAGGTGAAGCTTTGGTACCTACTCGGGGAGAGAGGGTTGTCGATGGGGTTTAACTTCGCCCTTACCATGACGAGGCTTAAGGAGGCCTTGGAAAGGGTTGAGCTCATCCATCAGGCCATGATCGTTGACCCGCCGCACATTGTAGAGGTATGTTTCTTTGTTCCTGGTGTTGTCTTTAATTCCTTGGCATTTAAATAGTCGTCTCAGCATGCCTACTTCTTGTCTCGTAGGGCTTGGAGGCGATGTCGATCCCAAGTCCTAGTTTCTCTAGGAGGAGCAAGGTCGGATGGAGCGGGATGCAGCAGCGTTGTGGCAGGTCGACGAGCTCTGGCACGAGCTAAAAGTCACCCATCGCGAGTCCCAAGACCGGGCGATAGAGGCGATGGGAGCCCAAGAGGCAGAGCGGTGTGCGGTCGAGCGGGCGACTACTACCGAGCAGAAGCTTGACACGGCATGGGCCCACTTGACGAAGACTGAGGCGGCACTCAAAAAGTGCCTGGAGGCTCTGGAGGCGGAGCGGAACGCCCGAGCGGATGTCGAGCAGCGGGTGTGGTCATTGGAGCAGGAGGTCATCGTGCTCTGGGGGCAGCTGCTTGGTGCAGAGGAGTCGAACGCTCGGCTACGCGAGAGGGTGACCCAGTAAGAGGAAGGGCTTACCATTAGTGAAAGCACCCATCTCAGTACATACCTTTCCTACCCTCGGTCGATGTCTTGATTTTTCTTTTCCTTTGCTCCTGACTCTGTTGTTCGTTCCTATAACTGGGTGAAAAGGTTAGCTCTCTACAGTAGGAGCTAGAGATGGCCCAAGCGGCGGTCAGTCAAAGTGTGGAGGCGCTGGCCTAGTCCCTGGAGGAGCGAGGCATTCTCGAGGGAGAGCTCGACCAACTCTACAACGTGGCGTAGGTGGTGGTCGCTGAAGTGTTTGGGTTGGGCCCGAGCACCAGCATGCCCGCCCTCTAGATAGCGGAGGTCCCGAACAAGGTTTGGGTGCTTATCTCCGAAGGCATATTCTACAGGACATCGGCGGTGCTGACATCAGTTGCGACCCACTACCTTGACCTAGACATCACGACCACCTATAGAGGGTATGCCAATGGGTGAAGCACGGATGAGATCCACGCACAGGCGGTCGCCGAGCAGGTCACCGCGAAGTGGGTGATGGAGGCTCGCCGCTCAGCCACAGGCGTGGGCCTGGAAGGCGTCGTCCATCCTATTGAAGCGGTGGAGGCCAAGTCCGAGGCGAGCATTGTTTTGCCTGCAACGGAGTCGGTCGTCGTCCCTACCATGACCGAACTGAGTGTCGTCCCGGCCATAGCAGAAGCGCCTTCGCCCTCGCCAGCCGCACCGTTAGCCAACGTGGCCGGTGGATCGCAATAGAATAAAATAGAAGTAGTCAGTCTTTGTGTACAAAGATAAATTTGTGGGGGAGCCCCTGTGCAAACAATTTAAGTTCTTTTGTGATAATATCACTCATGAGGGGGAGCTTGTCCCGCCTGCCCTTGTTTTTACCCTTGCGTAATTTTGCTTTTTGCCCTTTTCCATCTCAAACCTGCCCGTTGACCATAGGCTGCAACCTTTAGAACCCGGGTGTGGCCCATGAGGCTCAGCTACTCGTAACCGTAGGTTGTGGCGGGGTATGACCGGTCAGGAGGTTAAAGTGTAAGTTACATAGGGTAATCAAAGGAACGGGATGCCCTTTTGTTTAGGCGATGCCCTTTCATTTGGGCAAAATGCATGATTGCACGATAGTAAGAAGGGGGTGGTATCGCACCCCCGTGGAGCCCCTAAGCGACCTAGGCCAAGATTGCTCGGGCTAGGGTGCTGTAGGAGCAAATGTTGAATGAAAATGAGCAATAAAACTGAGCTTAGGGAAAGACACGACGTAACTATTTGATGTTCCATGTGTTGGTGAGGATGTTGCTGTCGTTGTCCTTCAGCTGGTAGGTGCCTAGTCAGATAACCTCGGCCACCATGTACGGACCTTCCAATGGCGGAGATAGCTTGTGCTTGTCTTTAGTCGATTGGGTCCTCTAGAGTACGAGGTCACCGACCTCAAGGGTCCTCTCTTGGATCTTTCTCTTGTGGTACCTGTGGAGAGTTTGCTAGTACCGAGCGGAGCGGATGATGGCCATCTCATGTGCCTCTTCGAGCAGGTCGACCGTGTCCCGCTGAGCCTCCGTAGCTAGGTCTTGGTCGAAGGCCTTCACTCTTGGGGCGCCGTGATCGAGGTTGGAGGGAAACACAGCTTCGGCTTCGTAGACCAGGAAGAAAGGAGTAAACCCAGTGGATCGGTTGGGGTTGTTCTTAGGCTCTAGAGGACTGCTGGGACCTAACATAAAACCAATAGCACATCCAATCTTTTCCCACTTGTTTTTCTGACAGAAGGCGATCTCCAACTTCCATTCCTTCTGTGCCCTCTTCGCCATGAAAGCACAGCTGCCGTACTGCGCTTCAAGATTGTCTTCGCCTAGCTTCTTGGGCTGCCTCTGGAGCTTGTAGTACTCACAAAAAGTGTCCAAGTCTAGCTCCGAGCTATACGACTCACAAGCCCAATAGAACTTACTAAGTGCGAGAACACCGTTGGGAGTAAGGTGGTGAAGTTGTACCTCAAACTCCCCCAACACCTCCCAAAGAAAGCTCATGGCCGGGAAGCAAAGGCCGCATGCAAAGAAGTCCTTGAAAACAATAGCCTTAGTGACACCAGGTCTAGGGACTGTCTCACCACATGGAGGCCTTCCCTTGCCTTTAGGAAAACAACCAGCCTTTTCTAACTCTTCGATCATCTTCTCCATCATAAGGAAAGGCCCAAAATCCCATGTCTTCTTTGCCATGACCTCAATTTATTCAACCCCAACCAAATCCCCAATGGAGCCTTCAACACTGCCAATTTCCTCTTCAAAATTGTGAGCCTCCGCACTTGCTGCCATACACCCTTCGAAGTACTTGAACCACTTGCAAGCTCTAATGCCTACCAAGCGAGAGTATGGCCCGCTGAACGAAGGCCAACAGGAAGATGGACTAGCACTAGGAGCCACCTCCGCAGACTTGACAGAACAGAACTAAGTGAAGGTTTAGCAAGAGCATGGAAAGCGATGGCTAAAACATGCGAGCAGAGGGGGGACCTCCACCAACCCACCCCTTATATAGCCCCATGGTGGGCGCTTCAGCTTCCGCCACCAACAGTCACATCCACCCAACGTCGCGTCGGTTCTAGAGCCACCACAACCAATCACAGAAGACCACGAACGTGACGGGTCTGTCACAGTGTGCCCCAAAGGGGGAGAAGGGAAAGCCTTCATGAACAACTATCAGTGAAGACATGAGGTTCATGGCCTGCCTATGCCAGACCAGACCCTCAGGGGGGAACTGTTGGGATACAGATATATGGGTCGCCAAGGCAAATTACCACGAGCACCAAGGGTGAGCTAACAATCTATTTGACACATGTATCTTTGCAGGGATCTTCGCCAGCGGAGGTAGAACGAATGAAGGCATACAAGTCCCAGGTGGAGGCTCGGCGCCAGTAGCGGAGGTCATCACAAGAAAGGTGAACGAGCAAACCTGGACGCCTGTGTAGACAAGCGAAGGTGGGCCTTCACCTTGCCGAGGAAAGCCATCGGCGTGCGCGTCCAGGACAGCAAATGGGCCTCCAGTGAGAGCTAGATGCGGCCCATGGACGTAAGTCGGTTGAAGGAAACCTGAAATACCCCTAAAGGCCAGAGTGTGAAGGGGGATATCCTAGGAATATGCCCGTACCATCGAAGGGCATAAATGCAAATGAATCACACAATGAACAATGATCTATAAAAAGGGGCGAGAGAGGCCCATGTAAGGTTGGTTGAACTCTATTGAATGAAACCCTAATTTCTGTGATGTTCAAGACATCCTCATTTCAATCCTTTGGCTCAGAGCCTCTAGCCCCGCCGAAGGTTTCCACGCCCGTTCCACCCACGTTGGGTTCACTTTCCTAACAATAAGCCGATAACACTATATTTTTATACATGATATCAAGAGCTTCCTTCTCCAAAGAACACCTAGTTACAAATTGTGAGATTTTTTTCCATTAGCGACCCAGATGGCTTCGATGAGTTCAACAGCTTCTGTCTCCTTCAACATCCTGGCCGGGGTATCCGTGAAACTCACGTGGGATAATTTCCTGGTGTGACGGGCCCAGGTCTTGCTAGCGGTGCGTGGTGCCTATCTCATCGGCATATTAGAAGGAACTTCTGTCCAGCCTTTCGAGATGATTCATGTCGACATGGTCGACAAGACCAAAGAGGAGGTCGAAAATCGTGCTTATGTGTAATGGATTGCACACGATCAGCAAGTTCTTTCTCAAGGATGGACTTTTGGTTGTAACTAGCATATAGGTCAAGTTCTTTCCTGAAGAGAACTTTTTGTGGCTCACATTCACACCCTGGTCACCGTTTCGATCCTTAAACCCTGTTGTCAGGGATGCACCGCAGCGACTGCGCCAGGTTGCGGTACATGCGCCAGCGGTCAGCCGCCGTCGGTCGCCTTAATTTTCCAGCTGCTGTCGCGTCCGCCTCTGCTAGCTCCGTATCCCCCCACCCGTGTCTCGTAGCATCACTGCCTCACTGGCTGGCTTCTGCGAGGCGTGGCACCAGTAGATCTCTCTCATTAAATTCTCGCGGCATCTACAGTCGAGACAAGTGGGAGATCCCATGTCAAGGTCATGGACACGCCCGCAAGCCCTGGAGGCCACGTCCCTTACCGGCGCCCGCTCGTTGGAGGCTACGTGTGTAACAACCCGAGTTTTTGGAGAAGCCAAAAATACGAACTTTTTAAAATTTTCCTGCAACATGTGAAACATGTAATTGCTAGGTCAAACACGAGTCCAACTCGCTAACAAGACGTTGCATACATGTAGATGGTTTGTAGGTGATTGCCGAAGTTTTCGAGTTGTCCTATGTTTGAGTCTTGATTATTGTTGGAGAGCACAACCCATAGCAACCTCCTTGTGATCCTCATGGGATTATTTCGAGTCTTCCGTGAATCTCTCTCTATAATCCCGAACTCCTCTAGAACCTAGACTTGCCATTTATATTTGTGCCAACCATTCAAACTTAAATTGGAGAATCTATTTCCTTCTCTCTCCTCTCTCCCCTCACGACTTGGCCTGGCCCAGCACCCCCTCTCTTCCCCTTCTTACTGCACTGGCCCAGCAGGCTGTAGGAGCCCAACCGAGCACCCGTCCCCTTGGCCCAACCGGCACCAGCAGGCCCAGCCAGCCTACCCCGCCAGCCCGCTCGCCACTCCTCCCTTCGGCCCGCCCCGCCAGCGCCTTGGCCCAACCGGCGCAGCAGCCCATGGCCTGCTTGGCCTAGCCTAGCCAGCAGCCGAAGCCGGCACCCCTTGCCAACCCTAGATGCGAGCAGATGCTCCCAGGCGCCGCCGCCGCTCGGGTGGCAAAGCACGCGCCCGTGCCTCACCTGCTCCGCACCTCCGCTCGATGCGCGCCGCGTGGATAGGGAGCGCGGACCCCGAGGATCGCCGCCATCCGTGACCCTAGGAACCCTAGCCACGCGCGCTATAAGTACCCCCTGACGCCGCCCGCTCTGGAGCTCCTCCCAGCCACCGCTGCCTTCGCTGCATCACCACGGCCTCGCCCCAAGCCTCGCCACGCTGGAGGCGCACCACGGCAGCGCCGCCTCCCTGCTCCGCGTCACGACCAAGCTGCCAGCAGGAGCCCATCCCTGCCTCACCGGAGCCCCTGGCCATGGCGACGTCGACCGCGCTCTACCTCCAGCCACCACCATGACGCCAACTGCCAACCACCTCCTGGTCCTGCTTCATGGACGTCGTGCCAAGCCTTGTTGCGTCGTCCCCGTCACGCCATCCCGAGCCCCCTCGCCGAGCTGTGGTCACGCCACCAGCGCCTGCTCACGCCACCAGCCGCACCACGGACTGCCTCCATCGACCGACGCCCCTACTCCCTTGCCGCCATGACGCCGAGATGGAGCTCCACCACCACAAGCACGCCGTCGAGCCGGCCGTGGAAACGATTTGTCGCCCCAGCCTTGTCATGGACGCCATCGCCCCCGCACCAGGAGCGACGCTGCATCGGAGCTTCTCCGCTCCAGGACACACACGCGCACTCACATACACGGCCTATCCAAGCCAACTGGACCACGGTGTCAGGAGGACACCAGATCTGCTGCCACCATGTCTTGCCCACACACGGTCGCCGTGGCCGGAGCCAACCACGGCGCCGTCCCATTCAGGCCGATGACCCGTCCATGTGTTCGGCCTTCATGCCGTGGATTTTCTGTAGGGACGTCGTCAGCTCGCCGCCGGCGGGGAACTCCGTTGGGAAACAGAGGAGCAGAGGAATGGCGGCCACGCCCTGAGCCTATCCACCATGAGCCAGGAGGGGAAAAAGGAGGGCGGACACAGTCCACCATGGACCCGGTGTGCGGTCCATGGACCCACACCACCCAGACCACCATGAGCCGCTCCCACGTGCATAGTCCAAACCTGAGCCCAGTAGGAGCCCAGTGCCGCCACGTGGACGTCCTCCCCGCGCGACACATGTCCGGGCCAGCCCAGCCCAAAATCCAGCCCTGTCCAGGCCCGCCAAGGCCCAGGCGAGACCCAAACCGGTTGACCGTTGACCGGGACCCACATGTCACCGACACAGAGCCACTGGACCCACTTGTCAGTGGGTGACATCATGCTGACGTTATGATGACGTCACGCGGGTCCCACCTGTCAGTGACCGTTTACCCCAGACCCACCTGTCAGTGGCCCAAGAGCCCCGGTCCCACCTGTCGGACTGATGATGTCGTGCTGATGTCATGATGACGTCAACGGAACCCCTCCTGTCAACCACTGTTATAGCTGGACCAATCCTGCGCTGCCATGTGTCAAGCCCTAGAGTAACCATCCTTGTTCTTTTTCAAGAAAAGGAGTTAACCTTTGGAAATTCATAGAAAATTCTTACGACCTCAGAAAAATGTGAAACCAGTTCCCACATTTTTCTAAAATCAAGCCCTACGATGTGGACCAACCCTTAAGTACTTTTGACCCCTCAAAATTGAAGAGCCCACTCTTTGCTTGCACTCACACCATTCGCGCAAGACATGTACGATGCCCTGGAATGCCACCATATGGTTCCAAGCACCCCTCGGCCATGATCTATGACCAAGCCACTAACTCGACGCTCTTAGCCATGCCACGACGAAGAGTTACCATGACCTCATCGTGAGCCCCGAAGCCGTAATTGGACCATGTGGCATTGATCGCCGCATCATGGACTGTAGGTTTCCTTTCTTTGGTTGCCCTGACGGTTCCGTGGAACCCTGTGTTCGTGTTTAACCACTGTTCCGGCTACCCCGAGTCACGAGAACATGCCGTCGAGATCTACCGGGACCGCACTGCCTTTGAAGTAGACACATTACACAACTCACGGACAAAGCCCTGGTATGCAGACCTGCACCATTGCCGAGACCACCATTGCTGAGACCACCGTTGCCGAGACCACCGTTGCCGAGACCACCATTGTCGAGACCACCATTGCCGAGACCACCATTGCCAAGACCACCATGTTGAGACCACTGTTGCCAAGACCACCGTTGCTGAGACCACATGGCCTCATTGGCCGAGACCACAGGGCCTCGCTGGCCGAGACCACCTGGCCTCGCTGGCCGAGACCACATGGCCTCGCTTGCCAAGACCACCATGACCCCGCCTACTACGAGCCGTAACCTCTGGACCATGAACCCTAGTCATATGTCTTACCGAGACCATGGAAAGCCCCATCTCGCATCTTTCCATATACGCATATCTACCTTGTCGGGCCCTATTCTTACAACCTATCTGTCCATGACTGTCTTACAAGATCTATCCATCACCTAGCTATGGAATGTGCTACTCCGTAGTCATGTCGAGTTGCTACGTCTTTCGGTCATGTTTGGTTCTTATCACTGGTTGTTGGTGTTGTTGCCAGTGTGCCGAGCCTTCGAGCCGGCTGAGGGATCGTACCTCGTCCAGACGTTACGATCGCGGGATCCATCTCGCCATGACCGTGATGCCGAGTGTAACTCGACCCGTCGCTTTTTAGTTGACTTCATAGTACCACGAGTGTTAGCACCTGTCTTCGGCCCTAGAACATGGTCGTGATGGATTCAATATCGATGGCGATATCGATGCGGATATTACCCGCACATTTTGAGCCCTTCGTGACCAAGTTCTGTGGGAGGTAACCTGGGAGTAAACAATCGTGGAACGATGGATGCCAACTTGTTGGCACAGCTTGTGGCCGCGAGTTCACCTCGCCAAGACCATGGAGCGACACCTCTCTTTCACTTTTAGTTGCTTCTTCGTGCTCAAGCCCTTGTATGCTTGTACCCCATTTGACCATCACGTTTCTCTAATTCTCGCGGTGACAACCGCACCGCTATGAATTAGAGAGATGTCTTAGTGCCAGTGCACCTAAGTCGGGTACCCTACGAGTGGTTTGCGCACTTGTACTCTTTAGTGAGTCGCTCCTTCCAATGCCCTGTCTTCTGTCGTGGCGTGTGTGCTAGAAGGAGCAGACCTCCGCTCCTTGCTGTTATTGCCCTATTAGCCGCTCTGTTCGATCCCGCCTTGTCCATGGCGATTGTATCAAAGACCGGACTATCTCTTTTTAGCTAGCGAAGCTATAGTCTATGTCGTACCTCGGACCCGTGCGTGTCGACCCGATCGGCCATCTAAAACCATCTTTCCCGAAGATGTGTCTGAGAACATGACATGGATGTGCCTAGCTAACCCCCGCTTCTTTTGTTTTGCTGCGAAACTCTCTTCTCGGCTCTCGACGTTATTATGTCATGAGGATCGAGAGAACCCATTGCTGTCCAATCTCTTTGCGCTACCGCTTTCTACCGTAGCGGGCGAGCCGAAGTACATTGGAGCCAAGTCATAATAGTGTTATCGTTCTTGTTTGCTACTCGTGTCCAATTGTGACTTGCGGGATAAGGCTATAAGAGCTGAACCCCATCGCTCTTCTTTCTTGGGGCCCGACTTCCAATCCCCGTCAAGTCAATGACACCGGATCGAAAGATCGTGAGCCATGGTGTTTGCTCTAGATAAGCTCTGGCTTAAACCGTTTATCGTAAAGCCATACCGGCTTGGCCATGACTTAAGCTTGTGCTTAGCAAACCACCACTTGTGATTCTTTGGCCTAGGGAAATCGGACAACTGCCGAGAGGGCTAAGCCGTGTATCTCTTATTGCATAACTGGTGTTATTGGATTTTCCTGCGTCTTGTCGTCTTTTCAAGTGTTGAGTGCTCTCTTGCCTTGCGTGTCGCTTCACGAAGTAGCTGACGATCGGACCAAGAGAACGTGGACGACGACAAGGACAGTGGAATGGACTCAACGTAGGAGGAGGTGACCCCGCTAATGGAACACCAACGAATGGAGAATTGTACCACTACTACCTCTACATCACAGGTGTCATGGCAGCACCCTCTTTCAGAGAATCCTATTAGACATTGCATAATATCTAGAACTGCTAGCGCTTTATATTTAATCATTTGCTAGTACTTTGATGCATGCTACTACCTGAGCCATTATTACCCTAATGCAACCCACTCTACCATGTCACCCTGCTTTGCGCATTCGCTCGCTTATATATGCTTACTTGCCTGCTTGCTTGCCTATTACACCACTATACTTATTAATAACTCCACTTTGCATTATATCATGGATGTGATGCTGGTGGTGAACCCCCTGTGAATGGTTTGGCTATGGGTGCCGGACTTGGTGGTGTGTGAGCATGCTGCGTGTGTCTTGGGTGCGTGGAGAGTGAGGGTTGTGTCGACCGAGCTAGAATAACGATGAGCCTGGGGCGAGTCTTGCCATGTGGTGCTACCTAGGCACTTGGATATGGGATACCTGTGGCGGGTAAATAGTAATTGGAGGTATCCTTGGGTGTGAACCTCGGAGAGGTGGAGCCCGGGGTAGAGGTGCTGTGGTGGCACGTAAAATGGAAACCCTGATGAAGATATTCTGGCTTGGTCAATCCCTAAGGACTTACTAGTACTCAGACTCACTGGGAATCCTTTACATCCCACTCGCCCTATATGGTGCGGGACGGTCGGACTACTTGGTACAACAATGCCACTACTGCTAGGTGAACGTGTGCAAGGAGGTACGGGGTGCACGATTTCCCCCACACCCTCCCGAGACTTCAGGAGGCCTTGTGGACCTGGCTCTTGACATCCGGTGGGCCCTGGCTCTGTCTACGACTCACAGTATCAGCCACCCCAGACTAGACTTGGGATGTTCTAGGGCTGAGAGGTAGGGTGGCTGCGTTCTAGGCTAGCAAGCGGCCGGAATCTGCCTAGACGGGGCACCGTCGAGGATGGCTATCTGGTGGGTATGTAAAACCTCTGCAGAGTGTTTGGTTGATCGATCGATACATATGCCGACCTGTTGGCTATGGACCTTTCCTGGGTTTCGCTTAAACTAGATAGGAGATGAGTCCTTCTTTCCTCCCTCTAGGGTTGGGGTATTTTCCGGTCATGAGCCCTAGGGGCTGCGGGTCATTGAGACAAGGCCGAGAGGGAGTCGGCCTGTCGACTCGAGTGGGTGAGATGAGATAAGGTGTGGTGGTGTGGAGATGGTTTGGGATGGATGGTTGGTGGATGGATATGGATGGTGTGGTGGTGAATGTGTTAAAAATTGGATATTATTATTATAATACAATTGTTATTTACTTCTCACGCGCTAAGAATGCAAACCACAGCCAAATATTAGGATCGCTAGATCCCTTGTTTATCTTTTTCCACAAAAGCTCATCGGTGTTGACCATGGCCTGCACACATCTGGCGGTGTGCAGATTTCCTGCTTCTCAGAGATGCTGACTTTAGAAGGATTAGGAGGTCTTGTGCCTACGCTCAAGTTTGGTTCGGAGATGGAATCTACGCTGCACTACGCCAACTCTGATGATGCCCGTGAAGGAGGAGCTTTCACTCGATAGTCTTCTGCAAGACTAGCTCTGTAATAGGTGTGTTCCCCAGTGATGTAATATCTTGTATTCTTGTAATCTTACGATGTATGACTGTGACATCGACTGAAATATGATAATATGATGGAATCAATTCTTGGTTTTATCATATTAGAATTCATTCTGTGGATTTTCCTTTCAAGGAAAATTGAGGATGTTTCAGTTGGTATCAGAGCCATACTTGACCTTAGGACGAGACCCTTAGTACCAAACACTAATTTAGAAGTCAAACATTCTATCTATAGTGGAGTCATAGCTACTAACACTTGATTCCCCGTCTCTACCTTGAGTTATACTACTAACTGACTATTCCCGATCTAAAAAGTTGACCACTAGGAAATGATTCCCTTTGTCGCCCATGCAAGATCGATAGATGTGTGAGACTCAAAGGCTTAGGAGTTGCCTTAAGTCAACACTATGCATATAGGAGTTGTAATGCTGCTTGAGTGCTTGGATCTTTTTGCTTCTTATGCTTCTTGTGATTATATTGCTTGAGTGAAGAATATAGAAGTTATTTTATTTACATGTGACTCCAGGACCCTGGCTAACCTAGTAGGCTATGAACTAAGACCGCCATATGACTAGACAAAACCTCTAGAGATCCTTGGACACCCCGTACAAATTTGGATTGAGTTATCGAAGAAAACAAAAGGATGACAATCCCTTTGCAAGGTTCTATGGAACAACTACCCCGATCAAGAAGCAACACCCTGCCTCTTCACCGACCGAGCAACACCTTAATCTCGGGGATGAGATTCCTGTAAGGAGGGTGGACTGTAACAACCCGGGTTTTTGGAGAAGCCAAAAATATGAACTTTTTAAAATTTTCCTGCAACATGTGAAACATGTAATTGCTAGGTCAAACACGAGTCCAACTCGCTAACAAGACGTTGCATACATGTAGATGGTTTGTAGGTGATTGCCGGAGTTTTCGAGTTGTCCTGTGTTTGAGTCTTGATTATTGTTGGAGAGCACAACCCATAGCAACCTCCTTGTGATCCTCACGGGATTATTTCGAGTCTTCCGTGAATCTCTCTCTATAATCCCGAACTCCACTAGAACCCGAACTTGCCATTTATATTTGTGCCAACCATTCAAACTTAAATTGGAGAATCTATTTCCTTCTCTCTCTTCTCTCCCCTCACGCCTTGGCCTGGCCCAGCACCCCCCTCTCTTCCCCTTCTTACTGCACTGGCCCAGCAGGCTGTAGGAGCCCAACCGAGCACCCCTCCCCTTGGCCCAACCGGCGCCAGCAGGCCCAGCCAGCCTGCCCCGCCAGCCCGCTCGCCACTCCTCCCTTCGGCCCGCCCCGCCAGCACCTTGGCCCAACCGATGCAGCAGCCTGTGGCATGCTTGGCCCAGCCTAGCCAGCAGCCGAAGCCGGCGCCCCTTGCCAACCCTAGACGTGGGCAGATGCTCCTAGGCACCGCCGCCGCTCCGGTGGCAAAGCACGCGCCCGCGCCTCACCTGCTCCGCACCTCCGCTCGATGCACGCCTCGTGGACAGGGAGCGCGGACCCCGAGGATCACCGCCGTCCATGACCCTGGGAACCCTAGACGTGCGTGCTATAAGTACCCCCTGACGCCGCCCGCTCTGGAGCTCCTCCCAGCCGCTGCCGCCTTCGCTGCATCACCATGGCCTCGCCCCAAGCCTCGCCACGCTGGAGGCGCACCACGGTAGCATCGCCTCCCTACTCCGCAACACAACCAAGCCACTAGCAGGAGCCCATCCCTGCCTCGCCGGAGCCCCTGGCCATGGCGACGTCGACCGCGCTCTACCTCCAGCCACCACCGCGACGCCAACCGCCAACCACCTCTTGGTCCTGCTTCGTGGACATCGTGCCAGGCCTCATCGCGTCGTCCCCGTCGTGCTATCCCGAGCCCCCTCGCCGAGCTGTGGTCACGCCACCAGTGCCTACTCGCGCCACCAGCCGCACCACAGACTGCCTCCGTCGACCGACGCCCCTGCTCCCTTGCCGCCATGACGCCGAGATGAAGCTCCACCACCACAAGCACGCCGTCGAGCCGACCGTGGAAACGGTTTGTCGCCCCAGCCTTGTCATGGACGCCATCGCGCCCCACACCAGGAGCGACGCTGCGTCGGAGCTTCTCCGCTCCAGGACACACACGCGCACTCACATACACGGCCTAGCCAAGCCAACTTGACCACGGTGTTAGGAGGACAATGGATCTGCCGCCACCATGTCTTGCCCACACACAATCGCCGTGGCCGGAGCCACCCACGGCGCCGTCCCATTTAGGCCGATGACCCCTCCATGTGTCCAGCCTTCGTGCCATGGATTTTCTGCAGGGACCTCGTCAGCTCGCCGCCGGCGGGGAACTCTGTCGGGAAACAGAGGAGCAGAGGAATGTCGGCCACGCCCTGAGCCTATCCACCATGAGCCAAGAGGGGAAAAAGGAGGGCAGACATAGTCCACCATGGACCCGGTGTGCGGTCCATGGACCCACACCACCCAGACCACCGTGAGCCGCTCCCATGTGCACAGTCTAGACCCGAGCCCAGTAGGAGCCTAGCATCGCCACGTGGACGTCCTCCCCACCCGACACGTGTCCGGGCTGGCCCAGCCCAAAATCTAGCCCTGTCCAGGCCCGCAAAGGCCCAAGCGAGACCCAAACCGGTTGACCGTTGACCGGTCAACATTGACCGTTGACCGGGACCCACATGTCAGCGACACAGAGCCGCTGGACCCACTTGTCAGTGGGTGACATCATGCTGACGTCATGATGACGTCACGTGGGTCCCACCTGTCAGTGACCGTTTACCCCGGACCCACCTGTCAGTGGCCCAAGAGCCCCGGTCCCACCTGTCGGACTGATGACGTCGTGCTGATGTCATGATGACGTCAGCGGAACCCCACCTGTCAACCACTGTTATAGCTGGACCAATCCTGCGCTGCCATGTGTCAAGCCCTGGAGTAATATTCCTTGTTCTTTTTCAAGAAAAGGAGTTAACCTTTGGAAATTCATAGAAAATTCTTACGACCTCAGAAAAATGTGAAACCAGTTCCCACATTTTTCTAAAATCAAGCCCTACGATGTGGACCAACCCTTAAGTACTTTTGACCCCTCAAAATTGAAGAGCCCACTCTTTGCTTGCGCTCACACCATTCGCGCAAGACATGTACGATGCCCTGGAATGCCACCATATGGTTCCAAGCACCCCTCGGCCATGATCAATGACCAAGCCACTGACTCAACGCTCTTAGCCATGCCACGGCGAAGAGTTACCATGACCTCATCGTGAGCCCCGAAGCCGTAATTGGACCATGTGGCATTGATCGCCGCATCATGGACTGTAGGTTTCCTTTCTTTGGTTGCCCTGATGGTTCCATGGAACCCTGTGTCCGTGTTTCACCACTGTTCCGGCTACCCCGAGTCATGAGAACATGCCATCGAGATCTACCGGGACCCGCACTGCCTTTGAAGTAGACACATTGCACAACTCATGGACAAAGCCCTGGTATGCAGACCTGCACCATTGCTGAGACCACCATTGCCGAGACCACCGTTGCCGAGACCACCATTGCCCAGACCACCGTTGCCGAGACCACCATTGCCGAGACCACCGTTGTCGAGACCACCATTGCCGAGACCACCGTGCTGAGACCACTGTTGCCAAGACCACCGTTGCCGAGACCACATGGCCTCGTTGGCCGAGACCACAGGGCCTCGCTGGCCGAGACCACATGGCCTCGCTGGCCGAGACCACATGGCCTCGCTTGCCGAGACCACCATGACCCCGCCTACTACGAGCCGTAACCTCTGGACCATGAACCCTAGTCGTATGTCTTATCGAGACCATGGAAAGCCCCATCTCGCATCTTTCCATATACGCATATCTACCTTGTCGGGCCCTATTCTTAGGACCTATCTGTCCATGACTGTCTTACAAGATCTATCCATCACCTAGCTATGGAATGTGCTACTCCGCAGTCATGTCGAGTTGCTACGTCTTTCGGTCGTGTTTGGTTCTTATCGCTGGTTGTTGGTGTTGTTGCCTGTGTGCCGAGCCTTCGAGCCGGCTAAGGGATCGTACCTCGTCCGGACGTTACGATCGCGGGATCCATCTCACCATGACCGTGATGCCAAGTGTAACTTGACCCATCCCTTTTTAGTTGACTTCATAGTACCACGAGTGTTAGCACCTGTCTTCGGCCCTAGAACATGGTCGTGATGGATTCAATATCGATGCGGATATTACCCGCACATTTTGAGCCCTTCGTGACCAAGTTCTGTGGGAGGTAACCTAGGAGTAAACAATCGTGGAACGATGGATGCCAACTCGTTGGCATAGCTTGTGGCCGCGAGTTCACCTCGCCATGACCATGGAGCTACACCTCTCTTTCGCTTTTAGTTGCTTCTTCGTGCTCAAGCCCTTGTATGCTTGTACCCCATTTGACCATCACGTTTCTCTGATTCTCGCGGTGACAACCGCACCGCTATGAATTAGAGAGATGTCTTAGTGCCAGTGCACCTAAGTCGGGTACCCTACGAGTGGTTTGCGCACTTGTACTCTTTAGTGAGTCGCTCCTTCCAATGCCCTGTCTTCTGTCGTGGCGTGTGTGCTGGAAGGAGCAGACCTCCATTCCTTGCTGTTATTGCCCTATTAGCCTCTCTGTTCGACCCCGCCTTGTCCATGGCGATTGGATCAAAGACCGGACTACCTCTTTTTAGCTAGCGAAGCTATAGTCTATGTCGTACCTCGGACCCGTGCGTGTCGACCCGATCGGCCGTCTAAAACCATCTTTCCCGAAGATGTGTCTGAGAACATGACATGGATGTGCCTAGCTAACCCCCGCTTCTTTTGTTTTGCTGAGAAACTCTCTTCTCGGCTCCCGACGTTATTATGTTGTGAGGATCGAGAGAACCCGTTGTTGTCCAATCTCTTTGCGCTACCACTTTCTACCGTAGCGGGCGAGCCGAAGTACATTGGAGCCAAGTCACAATAGTGTTATCGTTCTTGTTTGCTACTCGTGTCCAATTGTGACTTGCGGGATAAGGCTATAAGAGCCGAACCCCGTCGCTCTTCTTTCTTGGGGCCCGACTTCCAATCCTTGTCAAGTCAATGACACTAGATCGAAAGATCATGAGCCATGGTGTTTTCTCTGGATAAGCTCTGGCTTAAACCGTTTATCGTAAAGCCATACCGGCTTGGCCATGACTTAAGCTTGTGCTTAGCAAACCACCACTTGTGATTCTTTGGCCTGGGGAAATCGGACAACCGCCGAGAGGGCTAAGCCGTGTATCTCTTATTGCCTCGCTGGTGTTATTGGATTTTCCTGCGTCTTATCGTCTTTTCGAGTGTTGAGTGCTCTCTTGCCTTGCGTGTCGCTTCGCGAAGTAGCTGACGATCGGACCAAGAGAACATGGACGACGACAAGGACTGTGGAATGGAGTCAACGCAGGAGGAGGTGACCCTACTAATGGAACACCAATGAATGGAGAATTGTACCACTACTACCTCTACATCGCAGGTGTCATGGTAGCACCCCCTTTAGAGAATCCTATTAGACATTGCATAATATCTAGAACTGCTAGCGCTTTATATTTAATCATTTGCTAGTACTTTGATGCATGCTACTACCTGAGCCATTATTACCCTGATGCAACCCACTCTACCACGTCACCCTGCTTTGCGCATTCGCTCGCTTATATATGCTTACTTGCCTGCTTGCTTGCCTATTACACCACTATACTTATTAATAACTCCACTTCGCATTATATCGGGGATGTGATGCTGGTGGTGAACCCCCTGGGAATGGTTTGGCTATGGGTGCCGGACTTGGTGGTGTGTGAGCGTGCTGCGTGTGTCTTGGGTGCGTGGAGAGTGAGGGTTGTGTCGACCGAGCTGGAATAACGACGAGCCTGGGGCGAGTCTTGCCATGTGGTGCTACCTGGGCACTTGGATATGGGATACCTGTGGTGGGTAAATGGTAATTGGAGGTATCCTTGGGTGTGAACCTAGGAGAGGTGGAGCCCAGGGTAGAGGTGCTGTGGTGGCACGTAAAATGGAAACCCTGATGAAGATATTCTGGCTTGGTCAATCCCTAAGGACTTACTAGTACTCAGACTCACCGGGAATCCTTTACATCCCACTCGCCCTATATGGTGCGGGACGGTCGGACTACTTGGTAGAACAATGCCACTACTGCTAGGCGAACGTGTGCAAGGAGGTACGGGGCGCACGGTTTCCCCCACACCCTCCCGAGACTTCAGGAGGCCTTGTGGACCTGGATCTTGACATCCGGTGGGCCCCGGCTCTATCTACGACTCACAGTATCAGCCACCCCAGACTAGACTTGGGATGTTCTAGGGCTGAGAGGTAGGGTGGCATCGTTCTAGGCTAGCAAGCGGCCGGAATCTGCCTAGACGGGGCACCGTCGAGGATGGCTATCTGGTGGGTATGTAAAACCTCTGTAGAGTGTTTGGTTGATCGATCGATACATATGCCGACCTATCGGCTATGGACCTTTCCTGGGTTTCGCTTAAACTAGATAGGAGATGAGTCCTTCTTTCCTCCCTCCAGGGTTGGGGTATTTTCCGGTCGTGAGCCCTGGGGGCTGCAGGCCGTTGAGACAAGGCCGAGAGGGAGTCGGCCTGTCGACCTGAGTGTGTGAGATGAGATAAGGTGTGGTGGTGTGGAGATGGTTTGGGATGGATGGTTGGTGGATGGATATGGATGGTGTGGTGGTGAATGTGTTAAAAATTGGATATTATTATTATAATACAATTGTTATTTACTTCTCATGCACTAAGAATGCAAACCACAGCCAAATATTAGGATCGCCAGATCCCTTGTTTATCTTTTTCCACTAAAGCTCATCGGTGCTGACCATGGCCTGCACACATCTGGCGGTGTGCAGATTTCCTGCTTTTCAGAGATGCTGACTTTAGAAGGATTAGGAGGTCTCGTGCCTACGCTCAAGTTTGGTTCAGAGATGGAATCTACGCTGCACTACGCCAACTCTGATGATGCCCGTGAAGGAGGAGCTTTCACTCGATAGTCTTCCGCAAGATTAGCTCTGTAATAGGTGTGTTCCCCAGTGATGTAATATCTTGTATTCTTGTAATCTACGATGTATGACTGTGACATCGACTGAAATATGATAATATGATGGAATCAGTTCTTGGTTTTATCATATTAGAATTCATTATGTGGATTTTCCTTTCAAGGAAAATTGAGGATGTTTCAACGTGCCCCTGGCTTGGAGCTGGCCGCGACCCGGACAGGTGGCCGCCCGTCCCGGATGCGTGCCCCGGCCTGGAGAGTGGAGCCCGTTCGACCCTCACCCATCTCCATGCACCGCCCGATATAGGGATCATGGGACGAGCAGTAACACTCGGTAAAGGAGATGAGGGTTTCGGTCTTCTGGCTTGTTTCAGCCACTGGGGCATTTTGGTCACTTTTAGATTGTTCTGACATGGATGACCCACATTTTTAATGATCTCTAACAAAAGGGATGGTAGTGTTGTATAGTGCATAGAAATTCGAACACAGTGTCATACAAAAAATTTTGAGCTTTGAAAGGGCCATAGAAGGAATACTGAGTTTCACGGTACCATACATGTAATTCTCTCTCTGGTAAAGCATTGGGTTGTAGTTGCGAAGCCAGTCACCATGCTTCTACTTGCAGTTCATGAGGTCCCATGAGTTGCCGGGCTTCATGTAAGCCCCATAGAAGTTATCGATGAAGTAGTTCTTGAGGTCGGACTATGCCGAAGGTGTTGAAGCCAGGCACAGCCAAGTCGCTGACTGCAACGACAAAGTGGTTGTTCTCTATGCCTACATGCTGCCCTCATGGTGAGGCGATAGTTCTTCTGTTTGGTGTTCCCCTAGTATTTCTGGAAGTTGTGGGGGCCTCGGAAGTTAGCTGGTGTGGGGTGCCATGGACGCGATATTCGAAGGTCCTTATTTTGACCTAATTGGCTGTTTAGTTTGCAGCTATCTGCTGGGCTTCATCGATGGCGGTGTTCATTATTGGGGGCAGTGTCAGGGCGAAAGAGCAAGGTTGAACCATTTAAGGCAAGTGCATCAGTAGCGGTGGGTGCCAGTGTTAGAGTGCGCAGCGGAAACCGACCTAGCTCGCTATACCCACGAGTCGGCGCCCCTCGGGCCCAGGTCCACCAACCCTGTGTGATCTCCAGAAGATGTTCTCCAGGCCCCGAGTCCAATGTTCCTCCTCCATCACCATGTGACCCCTGAGATTTTCTAGGTTTTTTGACCTTGGGCTCCAATACCACTTGTTAGAGTGCATAGCGGAAACCAGCCCAGCTCGCTATACCCACGAGCCGACGCCCCTCAGGCCCAGGTCCACCGGAGCCCATAACTTACCAAGGCCTTGGGCCTAACTTAACTCAAAAGACTAGCCTGATAGGTGAGGGTTGCCCCTGCCTTATATGTTGTGCTCCCTCATCATCAATTACCGATGTGGGACTAAACTTAATAGCCAGCATTGTTGCTAGGTGTCAGCAGCAGGGGCCAACACCTGAAGGGGTAAAGCTCCCAATCTCAGATAAGCAGAAGTTTGCATACAATGATCCTTAAAAATAGAAGATGGCCTCAGGTTTGATTTCAGGCTTGATTTCCACCTTGTGCATTTCTTCTTTATCTGCATGCAGAAACTTTTGTTGTGGCGTATTAGATTCAGAGCAGAAACTTTTGTAGATCGGTCAAGCATGTGCATACAGTTCAGATTTCAGTCTACTTTTATATGTATTCAGTTACAAGTATATCTTTGGTTCTGACTTGTATTTCTTAATTTGTTCCTAATGCGTATGATCTGCTCTGTTCATGTCCTAATTTAATAATTTATACGTCCTTTGTCAACGATGTTGGTTATGAGGAGAGAAGTGTTAATAAGCTGAGGAATAAATTATCATCATTGTTAACAGGGACAAGTTTTACAAAATCATGGAGTTTAAGTATTCAGTTTACTGCCACTGGTGCATTGGTCAGCGTCTTCCACTGCCATTTGACAAAATTGTTGCCACTCAAAGTAGACAATTGTCAGGTCCTTTCGTTGTGCACGTGAAGTAACTGTTGTCATTCAAAGTAGACAATTATCAGGTCCTTTCATTGTGCAAGTGAAACAGATTTCTGAATGGTTTGTTCAGTTAAGCAGCGAACATCAATCTTTATTAGCTCGTTTCTTTCTGAAAGCCTACACATTGGTTGGGCCTTACATGGACTATGTCCCCCACAGGCATATTCATGGTCTTATAAAATTACGTTGGATTTACTCCCTTGCCTTGAGCCCTTGACAGTGCATAGAGGGTGTTTGTACATTGGTTGTTCACGTAGCTGTCAGATTATTTATGTTTTAGCAAAATCAAATTTGCCTTTCCTTTTATTGGTTAATTATGTGCTTGTATCAACTAGCAACACAATGGTATATAAATCACATTCATAATTGATCATGACTATATGCGAGCATTGAACAACTAACAGATATGAGCTGTCTATTTAGTTGTCTGTGTATCAGATTTCAAAAACTTGATTTCAAAAAACTTACAGACGACTATGTATGGACTGTACATGCTGTTAGATATATATGGAATATGTGTAAAGTTTGGTTATGCTACGACTTGAGTTGTATTAGGGGCTAGGATAGAGTTAGAGTCAAACTCTGTATACTAGGGGGCATAAACATGAGGCAACCCCTATTATAATCATGAGACAACTTGTCGGCTGGTTTGGGTGGTGGCGAGGCCGTGGGATCGTCTGAATGCCGGTATAGCTGCTGTTTTATGGGGGGGGGGGGGGGGGCTTAGTCATGCCCCGAGGATTAGGCACATCGCTAAACCTCGTTAAATCATTCTCGTTTGTGTATTTTCTTCTATGGTGGTTATACTTCCGCGTACGTCGGTTAGTAGATCTGTTTGGGTCTGGAACTAACCGTGCACTCTACCATATAAGGCGGTGCAGCCCTCTGTCAGGCTAGTCTTCTGGGTTGAGTTAGGCCCAAGGCCTTTGTATGTTGTGGCCTCCGGTGGGCCTAGGCCTAAAGGGTGCCGGCTCGTGGGTATAGCAAGCTAGGCTGGTATCGGCTACGCACTCTAACAAGTGGTATTAGAGCCATTGATCGAAAAATCTGGAAAATCTCAAGGGTCACATGGTGACGAGGAGCCCGTTAATGTCTTGGAGGTCACAGGGTTGTGTGTGATATAGAGCGTTGGACTCGAGGCCCGGAGAACGTCTTCCGGAGATCGCATGGGTTGTGTGATGTGAAGAATTGGGCCCGATGTGTGACGGGAGAGATTGATAGATTTAGTCCCACATCGATAATTGATGGTGGGGGAGCACAACATATCAGGCGGGGCAGCCTTCACCTATCAGGCTAGTCTATTGCATTGAGTTAGGCCCAAGGCCTTGGTATGTTTTGAGCTCCGATGGACCCGGGCATGAAGGGTGTCGGCTCGTGGGTATAGCGAGCTGGGCCGGGTTCCTCTATGCACTCTAACACATGACCTAAGAAAACAAATCAACATTGTATGATTCCAAAAATGCTTATCATATACGAACTAATCATAGATCAGTTGGATGGGTTTCTTGTGGTGGAATCTGCCCACCCCGGTTCAAGTCCCCGACTTGGCACGTGTGCTCATATTTTCCTGGATTTATTCTAGGATTTAATAGCGCTATGCTTTGAGTGGTAGATGACGTCAACGAGGCGTCTGTGGTGACTTGTGCTCGTATTTTTCTGGATTTATTCCAGGATTTAATCGCGCTATGCTTTGAGTGGTAGGTGTCGTCCCGGTCGACAGCGAGGCGCCTGTGGTAACTTCGTGAATTTCGAGATCTGCTGGCTCAGTCCTTCGAAGGTGCTCATAGGGGTAGGGTTTGCGTACGTGTGTTCATATGGTGCGTGTTGTGGGCGTCATCATTGTACCGTGTAATTCTAAAAAAAAATCTTATCATATTCATTGTAAGATAAGCTTTTTATTTCTATTCTATTCTAAGCATCTCCAATCAACGACATTTTTTTGTTTAACACATTATCAACTCTTTTATTTGATCATATTTCTATTTAAACACCATGTTGACCTTTCTCCATATTGACTATAATGATCAAATGCACAAAATTTTTATGAGTTATGAGTACAAATAAAATAAAATAAGTAATTATGAATTTAATTGGACTGCAGAAGTGAGTAAAAGTATGGGGAAATATGGCTCAATTTCTCGCATCTGCAATCAACTTCCTTTTTAGTTTAATACATTATAAACTCTTTTTTTATTATCAAAATAACTATTTCTATTTATTTGCTTGTTGGCTAATAATCTAGAGCACAAAATCGACACCACTACTTGTTCCATTGTCGACTATGATGCGAGTTCAAAGTGCAAAAGGAAAATAATTAACTATAACATAAATTATACTACAAAAGTAAAAGGAATTTGGATGTAGGCTCGATTGGTAGACCATCATGATAAGCTTTCTTTTCCATTTCTAAATATATACAAAGGTTTAGGTTTGAATTCCATGCATCTCCAATCTGCTTTTTTTTTGTTTAATACATTATAAACTCTTCCATTGATCATCAAAAGAACTATTCTAATTAATCACCATGTAGACCTTTTTTCATATTGACTAACGATCAAGTGTACAAAATTGAGGCCACTTGTTCCATTATCGACTCTTATATATGAGTAATGAGTGCAAGTAAAAAAATTAATTATAGTGAAAATTATATACAAATTGGGGATGTAACTCAAGTGGTGGCGGAGTAATATTTTTTAGATGAAAGAAGAATTATATTAGATTATAGCTGAATACATCATCACGTCGCACTCTGGAACACACTACGTATATCCAGAAACTGATCATCTAAATTGTACCCACGCATTGTATAGCTCCAAATCTCAAATCCAAACATGTATGATGATTCGTGTGGATAACCGCACATGCAAACACTTGGCAAAAGGCCTAACAACAGATGCCCAATGAACGACGGCCAACATTCCTACAGGCGATGTTGAGAACTTCTTTCTTGTATCTTCCTTCTTTCTGCCACCAAAGAATAAGAAAGACTGATCTAAAACTTCTTCTCCCTGGTCCTTCATTATTCTCCCTGGTCCTTCATCGTGGTTAGATCTAACCATAATAAAACGGAGAAGAGAACATAGAAAATTATTACATGGCGACAACATTATCTTCGCCTTGATGTCGCCGTTCGGAAAGCCAAGTCTCCATGCCATCATGCCGAGAAAGATGCTGACGCCATTGTCGCCCTCATCTTCAATGGAGCTGCCACGGAGAAAATAAATCCACCCTACCCCTCGCTGTTGTCGGGGAGAAGGAGGAGGAGGAGATAAATCCCTACAACTAAGAAAACTTGGCATGGTGTAACACCCTAAAATTTGCATGATTTTAAAATAGGAGAATTTGAATTATTACGTCTTTTTGTGAGCATTTAAATTTAGAAAAATAATAACCTTGTTAAAGTTAAAACCTAATATAAGGTCTACATACATGTTTGTGCATTCATGCTGATGCATATTTATTTTGTGATCCTTTGGTTTGTTGAAATTTGCAAAAGAATTTGAATTTGAATTCAATTTGGATTTGAAAATGTGTTTAAGAAAAAAAGAGATGAATTTTTCCTCACTCTCCCTCCTTTCTCGGCTTCTGGCCCACCGGCCTACTTAGCCTGGCCCTCTCCCTTACCCCTCTCTCCCTCGCGGCCTAGCTCACTTGGCCCACACCGACGCGCAGGCCCGCGCGCGAAGCCACGCACCCGCCTCCCTCTCGCGCCATCTCTGGCCGATGGCCCTGCACCTCTTCACTCACTAACAAGTGGGCTACCCATGTCAGTCTTGTCTTCTTCCTCTCGTCGCCAACACAGACTTTGCCATTACCGTGTTCGTCGCACCCCAACTTCGCCGTCTAGCGTGCGCACTAAGCAACTCAGGGGCCATAAATAGTGCCCTGAGCCGCACCGCAATCCCTACCCCAACCCTAGCACCATTGCCGCCTCTGCCCAGAGCTTGCAAGTGCGCCGAACCCTAGCTTGCCACCGTTGCATGTGTCCCCATCGCCTCACCGCTCCGTTGTTGGTCTAAGCCGCTCCCCGGCCTTCACACCTCGGTAAGGAAGCCCCGGTGCCCCGCTTTTGCCCTCTCTTCCTCCTCTGTCCACGCGCCATCGCCGAACCAACGTCGGTCGCCAAATCGAGCTCATCGCCGTATTCTTTCATTTTCTGCTTCAACCGGTATCCCCATCGAGTTTGTGAGCTCAAGATCTATCTCCCCATGCCATCCGATGAAGCAACCGAGCCCGGAATCGCCGTTTTGGTGAACTCCGATGAGGGCCCAGCCATGGAACCGCCGCCGAGGTCACTATTCCAGCCGGCAGTTTCCCCTCTCCCTTCCTCCTTCAAATCTTAGCCGTCCGTTACAGATCCAAAGCCCTAGATTAGCCCGTAACCCTTCACGTGGCTTAATTGCATAAGAGCCCCTCGGATTTTTGATATAGAACCCGCCGTTCCTACAGTTTTGCTAAAGACCCCCTGCCTTTTTATGAAATAATACCCGCAGTCCCTGGCCTGAATTCAAAATCTGATTTTATTTATTTTAAATCAAAATTGAGTTCTGTTTATTTACAAAAATGCCACTGATCTTGTTTTAGCCATAAAATCTCCGTTTTAACTCCGATTTGACCCGTTCAAGTTGCATTAGATTCGTAATTGCGTAATCTACATGTTCAAGCTACTGTTAAATATATTTTCAACTTTTGAAATTCGAGGTTAGATTTAATCTATTATTTTATTAAAGGAAATCTTGTTTAATTCATAATTTTTCATTATAGCTCCGATTAGAGTGCTTTTCGTGTCTGTGTGTTCGTAGCGAGACGTAGATTTATTTTACAAACTTTTCATCTTGATTTTATGTTTGGTGTACTATTCTAATTTAGATCTATTGTTTGCTTCGTGTATGATTGCATGGATGCTTATGTGGGCTTTATGATCATGTCTAGTCGGTGAGCTTTACGTGTTGATCAAGAAGGAGTTCCATTGAAGGTTTGGACTAGAAGAAGGATCTAAGTCTAAGGCAAGTATAGCATGGGATCTTCCTTGTTGTCCTATACACCTTTAATTATTTAATTCATGATGCATGTGTCTACCTTCACTACCACTAAGGATATCCTAGTCTTTTATACTTGTACCTTGATACCTATGGGTTTATGCATTGGGTAGTATGATGCCAATGCTCAACCAAAACTATGATCTTGTAACTTGACTAATGGTATATGCAATAAACACTAAAAGATGTTTTTTAGCAACATGGAACCAGGGGGCTAGAGCATTGGGCTATTTTTATGGTGCTCTAGATTCCTCTCCTTAAGGACTTATCTATAAGTGAACATCCGGGACTTATAGTACAGCTGGGAGGGCTACATGGCTCTGGCTTTAGCTCAGTATGAGGACCTTTTCTAGCTTGTTAGTGGTTACCTTGATGGCGCAAGTGGGGCTCCGACAGGTATGATCTCGGCTTGCCAAAAGGGTGCACTTTGGTTTATTGGTATTTTGTTAGTCACTCCTTGGATAGGGTTACATGCTTATTGATGGGGAAACCTTAGCGGCCCTAACTTGTTAGGCGAACCTTTGAAAGGCTTCATAGTGAACCCTACCGACCTTCCTAGGTAGTGGGTCAAGAGGTTGATCACCTCGGGCGAAAGGGTAAATCATGACTCACAGTGAATATGTACAACCTCTACAGAGTGTAAAACTATTATAACAGCCGTGCTCACAGTCAGGAGCGGCCTTGAAACCCTTACGGAATAGATGATGAACACTGATGATACTGATGATAAGATGCTCAATAATGATTACTGTTTATGCTATTCATTATTCATGTTTACCTGATCATGTGTTTATATGGGCTTTTGATAAACTTGTTGCTACTCCTATGCTAAAATTGTGATAATTAAAAGCTAATCGCAGTTGAACCAGTGTTAGCCTTTTGAGCCTCATGAACCCCATGTTATATTTGTTGAGTACGACATGTACTTACGCTTGCTTTAATTTTCAATTATTTGGATAAAAATCCCGGATGGGTACCAGATTTCTAGAGTTTGGTGGAATTAGGCTTATGGTAAACCAGTTAGTTGTCCCTGTGGAATCGGAGTCTTCACCCGAAGATCGGAGTTGTCTTTCAATTGTTTGCTGTTTAAGGTTATATCTTTTATACTAAGTATGTTATATATTGAGCATTGTCTATTGATATTACCCTTATTTGTAGCTATATGTGAGATTTGACTTTCTGGGCTCACATATGGTGTGTATCTAGTTTTGTTCTTGAAAACCAGGTGCTATAAAAGTGGTATCAGAGCAATGCTGACTGTAGGACGCAAGTCTAGTAGAAACTAGTCATTCTAAGGTTTAGAAGTTGCTACAAAAACCCTTACTCTATGAACCTTGATATTTTCTTCTCTACTATATCTCTACCCATGCTATTCATCTCTACCTTGGTGCTTATTTTAAAGTCCTTGTTCTCATCTCCACTCCTTGGTTTGATATGCTTTTAGAACTGCTCCTCACCATATTCTTGCGTAATCTTAAGATGAGTCTTAGGATTGTTACCCCTAGTACAATGAGGACAATAGTATCGCAAGTTGAGTCAATGATTGAATTGTGCACCTTTAGTGCTTTGTTGAATTGTCATTATGCTTCTGCTTGTTTTGAATCTTTGTAATGATTGCAATGATCTTGTTGGGTGTTCATACAATTTTATTTAGTTTATAGGCCTAAGGTATAAGGATTAATGAAATAAATAGTTGGGTTTTGGTTATCTTCTATTTTCTCTATCCTGTCTTTCGAAGCAACCTGTCTTTATCGGCTTATATATCTATTCTTGAATTACCAAAAATCTTGCAAAAATTCTGGACAATAGTAGACTTCGATATCTTTCTATGACCGTAAGAACTGCCCTCATATCTGTTTTGGTTATGGAGTTATGAAAATCACAAGACGATGTAACCGCACTGTCTAAAATCTAGAGTAGTTTCTGTTGTGCACTATTTTCGACTGCCTGAACTGTAGAATTTAGAAAAGTGTTCTATAAGGAAGTTGTGGAGAATTTGATAAGCTTTCTAACGGTATAAGCTACAACTTCATTGGATTAATTGAATGAGAGTTACGGTTGTTTTACTATGCTGTTATTTTTCGGCTCGTGAGGAATTCCAGATTTCTTGTTCTTGCCCTACGCGAGTGTATCATTGGGATGTAGCTCATCTGGAAGGAGGTGCAAGCTATACTTTGGTGTCCCCTACTTTATCTTTTCTTAAGGGGGATAGCCAAGTTGAAGGATTTGCAAGATAAAGTATCATACGTTCTAGTTTGCGCAATGGAAACGTGGTGGGCCCATAACCCGCAGGTCCCAGGATCAAAACCTTTGGAGGGGATCAATAAGATAGATGTCATGCCTATGCAAACTATCCAACTAAGAAGGGTTCGAATGCTCAAGGTGCCATAAGAAGTTCAGTTATGCTCTCTAGCTCTCACTTGGAAGAATCGGTTAATCTGATAAGAAAGGTGGTACACAGAGGATGTATATCACTTAAGGGCTTCATCATCCAAAGTAAGTATCCTTTGCTCGGTTGATAAGTTATTGGATCATCTATGAGGAATTGATGCATTCATCAATATGGCTCTGCAACTTGAGCTATCCTCAGCTGGGAGTCCAATCTTCAACATACCTAGGACAAGTAGGCGTTGATGACATAGGAATGAGATATTTAATAACTATAGATGGTTCTATGGAGTCTCAGGAAATCCCAATGATATACTAAGCATGACAAGAAGGTTTGGGATTGAAGAAAGTTAATGATGTGATTGGAATCCACTTGAGAATGTAAGAGAGAACTCAGAGTTTTCAATGAGGTTTGGTTAGAGGTTCAAGGGAGGTTTATCCAAGATCATCAAGATATTGGTAGAGCTACCGAAGAAGCTTTTAAGTTAGTTTGGATCAAGAAACCTCAGGTAAGTGTTTGAAGGAGTAAAAAAAGAGAGGTTGGAGTAAAACCTATGTATTAGCTTTGTCAGATTAGGACAAGAGCTTTATATCCACTAGGATGCACCCTGTCAAGGTGTGGGATGTGTCCTTATGCAAGAAGAAAAAGTTGAGGCTTATACAAGAAAACATGAGATAGAACATCTGACGTATGATCCGGAGTTATCCATTGTGGAGCATGAGGTACTATCTACTTGAGCATGATAAGTGACATCTATGAGGATCATAAGAATCTAAGGAACATCTTCACAAAGTTGGTTTTGAGCATATGACATCATTGTTGGATTGAAGTAATCAAGGTTTTATGACTTGCAAAAGTGCACTTTGGTTTCTTGGTATTTTGTGAGTCACTCCTTGGAGGGGGGTTCATGCTTATTGATGAGAAAACCTTAGCGGCCCTAACTAGTTAGATGAACCTTTGAAAGGCTTCATAGTGAACCATACCGACCTTCCTAGGTAGTGGGTCAAGAGTCTGATCACCTCAGGTGAAAGGGTAAATCATGACTCATAGTAAAAGTGTACAACCTCTGCAGAGTATAAAACTATTATAACAGCCGTGTTCACGGTCACGAGCGGCCTTGAAATCCTTACGGAATAGATGATGAACACTGATGATACTGATGATAAAGATGCTCACTAATGATTATTGTTTATGCTATTCATTATTCATGTTTACCTGATCATGTGTTTATATGGGTTTGTGATAAACTTGTTGCTACTCCTATGCTAAAATTGTGACAATTAAAAGCTAATTGCAGTTGAACCAATGTCAGCCTTTTGAGCCTCATGAACCCCATGTTATATTAGTTGAGTACGACATGTACTTACGCTTGCTTTATTTTTCAATTATTTGGATAAAAATTCAAGATGTGTACTAGATTGCTAGAGTTTGGAGGAATTAGGATTGTGGTCAACCAGTTAGTTGTCCCTGTGAAATTGGAGTCTTCACTCGAAGATCGGAGTTGTCTTTCCGCTGTTTGTTGTTTAAGGTTATATCCTTTATACTAAGTACGCTATATATTGAGCATTGTCTATTAATATTACCCTTATTTGTAGCTATATGTGAGATTTGACTTCCTGGGCTCACATATGGTGTGTATCTGATTTTGTTCTTGAAAACCGGGTGCTACACATGGAGAGACCGTAACCCTAATAGACTCAATCTACTCGAAAACTTAATAAAACGATGGATCCCCACTCCCTCCGTCCTCCGGCGAGATGCCAAAGGGGGAATGGAGATCAGCGGTGGTGGAAGCAGGGGCGACGGCAGCGGCGGCAGCTTTCGGGCGAGTCGCTAGGCTATCCGCTCGTTATCTTTCTTGTAACCATGGTGGCAGAGTATTAAGATAACCCTTCTAAAGGTTCAGGGGTTCAATTCTCACCTCCAATCAACTTGTCTCGTTTACTAATAGTTTTACTACTAAGAAACAGTAGGGAACCATTATTTACCTAGGAACTACCTCCCTAGAGAAAGTTGCTGACAAGGTAGATGTTGGTCCTGCATATATAAAAAGATACTTTCCCACGGAATTGTGTACATAGGAAAAATTGTACATGGAAATAAGTTTCTTTTGTGAGGGATTTGAGTTCTAGGGAAATATATATTATCATGGCAAAGGTATTAACAATCGAATTCAAATACATAATTTATATTTTAATGAAAATTCAAAACTATTTTTAAAAGCTGCTTATCTTACAGTAAAAGGCCTTTCAAAAGAAAATTAGACAAAGGCCATCATGCAACACTAATTTGTGAACAATTGAAACCACAATCCTTTCACTCATCCACGTAGCGCAGCAAATGATTCTTTGATTGTGATAACCTCAGTATAAACATCCTGCGTTGATGGTCTTTCCTTTGGTGTCTCCACAGAGCATGAGAGACCGAGTTTAACAAGATGCAGGATGCAGCTTTCCACTCCAGCTGTTGCATTATTTCCTTGCTCCAAATTGTTGTACACATCACCATCATCTTCAAAACCTTGAACGATACAAGGATCTAGAATCTCACCAATCTTTTGAGGAAACGCATTCTCCACAAATCTGTGAAGGTTCAAACCATTTGTAAACATCTCATCTGTTGGACACTTCCCTGTCAGCAGTTCTAATATAATAATTCCATAGCTGTAGACATCACCTTCTGCTGAGAGTTTGCTTCCCAAGCCGTACTCTGTAATTAATGTGTGTGTAACTGATCAAACAATTTTATTTCTTAATATTGGAAAAACTTAAAGAGCATTATTGAATAGTGGAAAGTTTTTGAAGGATAAGTTTTCACCTGGTGCAATGTATCCAATTGATCCTCTTGGTCCCAATAAGCTTGTCGAACTTTGATGACTATAGCTTTGAAGAAATTTAGCTAACCCGAAGTCAGCAAGGCGTGCACACATGACATCATCAAGAAGGACATTGCTGGGCTTTAAGTCACAATGGATCACAGGGAGCACACAATGGTTGTGTAGATAATCCAAAGCGGAAGCTACATCCATTGCTATTGTTATTCTGGTGCCCAAACTCAATGGGCTTCTCAACCCATACCTGTTCAAATTAGGATAGAGCCAGCTCTCTAGGCTTCCATTAAGCACATATTCAAGAATAAGAGCTTTGAATGGATGTCCTGATGGATCAAATGTTGAGCATGCAGTAATCACCCTTACAAGATTGCGATGACGAGTGTTCCTCAGCGCTTCACACTCAGCAACGAAGCTCTTTGGTGTGCCAAGTTGATCGAGTTTGAAAACCTTGATAGCAACTATATCTTCTTCGAGCCCTGGTCTACCTTTGTAGACTGATGCAGATTTTCCAGAACCAATCAAGTTGGCCAAAGAGAAATCATTTATTGCCATGACTAAATCAGCATATGAGAACTTCCTCAACTCCTTGCAAGGTGGACGAGATTCTTGTTTAACTTTCTTTCTCTTCTTCGAGAGAATGACGACAAAGCACGAGAAGATGGCCAAGGAAAGAGCAGTAAATCCTGCTATCTTCAGAATACCGTAGGCTTTTCTCTTTTTTGATCTCACTTCACTGCAAAGTGGAAGCTGTGGCAAGTGGATACTGCTGGCACACAACAACTTGTTACCTTCAATGAACACAACCTCTCCTATGTTCTGAAATACCCCACCAGTTGGTACCGGTCCTTCGAGGTTGTTGAACGACAAATTGAGAAGCATCATAGAGCTGAAAAGCTCAAAGAACTCAGGAACTTCACCAGACAAGTAATTTCGAGAAAGATCCATCTCACTGATGCCTCTCAAACTAATGAAAGATTCAGGGATTTTCCCATGTAGAAGGTTCCCTTCCATGTGGAGGGACCCCAAGTGCACGCAGGATCCTAGAGCGGAGGGGATTGTTCCACTCAGTTGGTTATTGGAAATATTCAGCACGTCAAGGTTTATCAAGCCGCCAATCTCCAATGGTATTTCTCCAGATAGTTCATTGTGAGACAAGTCCAGACCTTCCGAAAGCAAGGAAAGGGTGAAGAGCTCCTTCGGTATGCTACCAGTGAAGCCATTACAGGAGAGGTTAAGAGTTTCCAGATTTTTACAGTATCCTAAAGCTCTTGGGATCAAGCCACTGAAATTATTTTCTTGTAAATAGAGCTCACTCAGTTTGTTGAGGTTACCAATGGATGATGGAACCTGTCCAGAAAGTTTGTTTTGGGATAAGCTAAGGACAAACAAGTTTGGAAGGTTTCCAATGGAGTCAGGGAGGTTTCCAGCAAGTAAATTATTTTCCATGTAAAGAATGGTAAGGTTTGTAAGGTGCTCTATCTCTGGTGGTATGGTTCCAGATATCTGATTTTCTGTTAACAATAATACTTGTAAACTTCTTGGAAGGTTCCCAGTGGAAACAGGTAATTCTCCGTTAAGGATGTTCCTGTCTAGGTTTAATAGAACCAACTGGCTGCAATTTGCCAATGAGGACAAGAATGACCAGTCTCCGGCTTCTAGCTGATTCATCCCAAGATTCAGTTCAGTTAAGCTGGACAGGTTCCCAAAAGAAGGAATAGTACCTTGGAATGAATTGTCACGGAGGTTCAACACCTGAATATTTGTTGCATTGCCTAGTGAAGCAGGGATCTGACCATGGAAATGATTTCCTTGCAGAATCAGTGTTTGGATGTTTGGAAGGGTAAAACCTATGTCATATGGAATTTGGCCACTGAGTCTGTTGGTGCCGACGGCGAGGTATGTAAGTGTTGTTTTGTGGTAAAGAGAGGCTGGAACAGTCCCTGACAGGTTGTTGAAAGTCAGGTCCAATTGTTCCAGGCTTGGAATCATGCCTAAACTCGATGGAATGGCTCCTTGGAAGTTGTTTTCTGAAAGCAAGAGACAAGTAAGAGCTGAAAAATTTCCTAGAGAGGAAGGTATGCTACCTGAGAGATTGTTATTGGATAGGATCAGGGTATCTAGTGGTGACAAGATATGCACTAGTGGTGGCACAGACCCAACAAAGTTATTGCCTCCAAGGCCTAGGACTTCAATCGATGAGCTGTTAAAAAGAGCGGAAGGAATCTCCCCACTGAGATGGTTGTTTGTTAGATCTAGGAATTCAAGCGATGAACTGTTTGCAAGGAAATCTGGGATGCCTCCTGTCAGCGTGTTGTTGGCGACAAGTAGAGCTGAAAGGCTGGAGAGTGTACCCAGCCCATCTGGGATTCTGCCATGTAGTTTGTTATTGCTCAGGATGATCGCCAGAAGATGTGAACTTCTATTGATCAGGCTTGAGGGGATCTCACCTTCAAGGAGATTGTTCGAAAGATCAATGAACCGGAGGTGGGAGCAGGAGGACAGAGTGCTTGGTATCATGCCCATGAGGCTGTTGTAACTCAGGTCCAAGTAGGAGAGGTGGTTCAGGCTGCCGAGCTGAGGTGGAATGTCCCCGTTCAGTTTGTTGTTGCTCAGGATGATCTCCTGTAGTTGTGAACTTTTATTGTTCATCAGGCTTGAGGGGATCACACCTTCAAGGAGATTGTTCGAAAGATCGATGAACTGGAGGTGTGAGCAGGAGGGTAGAGTGCTTGGTATCATGCCCATGAGATGGTTGTAGCTGAGGTTCAAATAGAAGAGGCGATTCAGGCTGCCGAGCTCTGGCGGGATGTGCCCGTTCAGCTGGTTGTTTGGAAGGTGGATAGCCCTAAGGAAAGTGAGGCTGCCAACACATGGCGGTATCTGGCCACTGAGGTTGGCCGAATCGAAATCCAGGATGGTGACACGAGATGCGTGCCTCTTGCCGCAGGTGACACCAGGCCAGCTGCAGTACTGCACTGATGAGTCATTGCTCCATGAAGCCATGGCTCCGGCGGTGTCGGAGTCGGAGAGGTGGATCTTGAGGCAAACCAGGGCCTGGAGATCAGTATCATCGGATGTCGTGCTGTGAAGTGTAGCAGGAGCTGAAGAAGATGCAGTTGAGAATGAGAGGAAGCAGGATGTGCATGCAAATGCAAGCAAGATGGTGACCATAAGCACAGGGAAACCAGGGATGGTGGCCATCTACACGGCGGCGTTGCTGCTGCTGCTGGTGTTTCTACTTTGGATTGCAAACTTTGAGTTGTGGTGCTTGTGAAGCTAACGTGTGTGCATATTTATTACAGAGCTAGCACACTCCCACCTTAGGAGTTAGCACGATAAAAGTTCCAGGAACGGGAGAATGAGTAGTGCTTATTTTTCAGTCACACAAAGTGGTCAAACTTGGACATGGTTTGTAACACGTCAATAGACCTGCGCACTACCGCCACTACGGCCATGTATGTTCAGTTGCACTATGTACACTGCTGCGAGAAGATATTTCTTTACATGCAAACCGGCCACCACTTCAAGAAGACAAAAAAAGGAGAGAGTGGTTTCTAAGATTTTAAACCGATAATGTCAGTCTCACATGATACGTCTCCACTACTAAACTATACACTCACTCGTGGGTGAGTATATGATACTAGCCCTAACACGCGCGCTTTAATGCACAGGCATACATGTAGTGCTGTAAACAGGAAAACATGGTTTTGAACAGAGCAGTGTTTTTTAGCAGTATATAAACAGTGTGTTAAACACTACTGAACCGTGTTGTGAATAGGGACTGAACAGTATCGAGAACTTTAGGCAAAGTGCTAAGGGAGCCGGAAATCTTGCAAGCACGAGGGAGTATCTTATTATTCTTTCATATTAGCATTTAGTAATCTTGTATTGAATATTATGACCATTAAATAATCTGAAATGAAAAAGGTTTGAACTACACACTTTTAATAGATCTTGTCAAGCACTATAACTTTGATAAGAGGACATGTCTCCCATTTGAAATTGTTTGAAAAAATTTAACAAATGAATGGAGCTACTCGTTCTACTTGATTGAATCAAGTACTACAAATTTAAGTAAACTATAACAGCTGTTTCGTTCTACTTGTGCAAACTTTGAGTTTTCTTTTACAACAATAAACTTTGAGTTGTGGTGCTAACGTGTGTGTATTTATGGAGCTAGCGCACTCTCACCTTGTTAGCACGACCTCTAAAAGTTTTCAGGAACGGGAGAATGGCTAATGGTTATTTCAGTCATACAAAGTGGTCAAAGTTGGACATGGTTCGTAACGGCAATGGACCTGCCCACTACGGTCTACGGCTATGGCCCAAAATATACTTTTGAACCGTTTTAGGGAACTTTTGTAGCTATATGCCTACATCGATGATGCATATTTTTCGATAATGGAAGATTGTATTAATTTTCAAGAACAATACATCGATGTGATACAAAGTCTTAAAAAAGGCTTCTGGACTCTGCTTGATTAATATCGATGATGCATATATAACCTCTTTTAGCTAGCGATGCAAAAATGTTCTCTATGGTGAAGTAAATCCTGATCGTACATCAGTATATTCATTTCAGTTATATATAACTATGTTCACTACTTCATAATTGTTTTTTAGCAACACAACCATTTTAGGGCATGGACGGGTGAATTCCTAGCCGCCTCTACGGAAGCCTCCATCAGATCCCACTGACGAAGCTGTCTCTAAAAATACAATTTCAGATGTGGCTGGAAATTCGGCCTCCCCAAAGCCTCCCACAGAGATACCCCATCCCACACACCAGGCGCTACCACCCCTCTCTCTTCCGTTCTTTCTCTGTGTCACATCTCTCTCTCTCTTCCTCCTCAAAGATCCACACCACACCCCTCATATCCATGCTAGTGACCAAGCTGGCGGGGAAGGTCGCCTTTGGACGATAGGGCGGCATATTAGCAACTGGTGTGACGAATCGAGCAATCACACTACTACAAAAATGATTTTGCAAGACACTGTTCAAACTTTAGCCGAGGCGGTCACAAAATCCAACCGCCTCGTAAAATACCTGGCGATTAATGGAGTCAGTCGTTTTATTTACCGAGGCACAAAAAATGACCACCTCCAAAAATCGATTTACGGAGGCGGTCAGAAAATGCCCGCCTCCGAAAATGGATTTACGGAGGCGGTCGTTTTAAGACAACCGCCTCAAAAAATAGTCTATTTTCAGAAGCAGTCATCTTAAGGCCCCTGGTTCCATAAATTGATTTACCGAGGCGGTCCTTCTAAGAGGCCTGCCTTCAAAAATGGAGGCCATTTTCGGAGATAGACCTCTTATGAGGCCTGCCTCTGTTAAACGTGTCCGAGGCCCAGCCAAAACCCAAATTGGGCTTCTACCGGGCTCATATAAATAAAGGACTTAGGGTTTCTCAACTGCATTCTCTCTCTCTCTCTCTTAGCTCTCTCTCCCTAGCGCGACGCTCCTCTATCTTCCTGGCACCGCGCCACTGCTTCTCCTCCTTGGCTCGGTGCCTAGCCTCTCCGGTGGCGCGGTGCCCCTCTCTTCTCTCCTCCCTCTCGGACTCCCTCTCCTTCCCCCGAAAATGAACTCCCTCTCTTCTTCTTACTGACGAGCGGTGGCGGCGGGGGCTCGCACTAGCGGCTGGATCCGCACGTGTGCGTCGGCGGTGCATGCGGTAGGGAGGCCCTGGCTAGCGGCGGTGCGTGCGGTGGCCCGCACGCCCGTGGCCAGTGATGGAGAGCTGACGACGGCCTGTGTAGTGGGGAGGCGGAGGTGGAGGTCGGGTCGCTACTCCTGTGTGGCTGTAAGGCTCCCATGCGATGGCATCTTTGAGCAGGCTCCACGATGGGCCAGATCCGACAAGGAGGCGCCGAGTCCAGCGGAGGGCGGCAGGATCCAGTGGAGGGCGGTCGGATCCATGGCGGGCGCGCCACCTGGCGGCGGATCCTGGGCCGGCGCCCCACCCGGTGGCGAAAGGCGGGGTCGTCCTCCGGCGGCGGATCTAGGGTGGGCACATCCTTCGACGGCAGATCCAGCAACGACGACGACGCGTAGATCCTGCGGCGGCGATGGCAGCGGGTGGATGGGCTCAGCGGGCTTGTCCACGGGGTTTTCTTTTTTCCTTGTTTTTTCTGATTCATTTTCACTGGTGGGCAAAGCAACCGCTTCCGCAGGTCGGCATTAACATAGACCTTTTGACGGAGGCAGTTGCTTTGTCCACCTCGGAAAACAAAAAATGACCACCTCCATTAAGTTTTTCTGTAGTAGTGTCAGCGCAGCGCCTTCGAGCAGACGACAAGTAGCATGAGCGAGATGGGGATCGGAGGTTGCTTCTAGGTGGTGCAGCCTTCCACTCCACACCCTAGCGGCAAGGTGGATCAAGCAATGTTGTGCGATAGATCGGGCACCGCCGCTGTACTCAAGGTAGGAGCGGCAACCTCTGTCTCTTCCTACCTCGGACTCTCTCTCCCTTGAAAGCATCTAGGCCCCTAGTGGGTTTCGGCGATTAATGACAACGTAAGATTATTGTGACTAACATGTGTTTTGCATAAACAATTTGAGTTAGATCACGATAAAGGTGATTGTTTGGGCAATCAATGGTATTCATGCCCCTGTTGATGGAAATCATTTTGGTTTTCAAAGGATGGACAACAAGGCTAAGGATGGCTAGTTCTAAGTGTCGTTTGGCATTGGAGAGACACTTAGATTAGTTTAGGGCTTTGTTTTTCTTTTGGCCGTACTATTAAGGAGGGTATGAACTAGTAGCTTGACCTAGGTGAGTCTAATGTGTTAGGTGTGGTGCACACTTGTCAAACTCAGCACTAGAAAGCTCAGAGTTAGCCCAGAGATCATTTGAAGTCAACCCCATTCACAAAGTGCCTTGAATTCGGAGTGTTTGGAGGTGTGACAGAGGGACCGGACACTGGTCCCCATGGGACCGAACGCATCCAATCTATGTAAGATAGCGCAGAGAGAACCCTATAGTCGACCGGACTCTGACATAGTGTCATCACCGGACGCGACTGTGCCTAGGGTTTTGTCTGCCGTAAGGACCGGACGTTGTGCCCATGGCACCGGACGCTAGAGACCAGCGTGTCTGATCCAATGCAGAGAGGTTCCAGAGAAGGGTTTTCTTGACCGGACGCATCCGGTCAGTGTGGACAGGACCCTAGTAGAGTCCGATCACACTAGCCGTTGCCTATCAGAGCTGACGTCACATAGCCATTGGCTACTGATCGGACGCACCTGGTCACCCCGACAGGCGCGTTCGGTCATCACTGAAGTTGCTGAGTTGGACCTCAACGGGTATGTTTGAAAGTGGGGGCTATATATACATCTCCTACTCGTCCAACATACCTCTCTTGCTCATTTGTTCAGCTGAGGCAACCATTTGGAGTTCAAGTGAGCGCAAGTGCCTTGTGGGGTGATTGAGATTTGATAATCCAAGATTATGGACCTCATTAGTGTCTAGGGAGTAGCAAGCGTGCATCCACCTTCCTCATTAGCCTTGTTTGGGTCAAGTGAGAGTTTGTGCATGTTACTCTTGGTGATTGGCATCACCTAGATGGCTTGGTGGTGATTGGGAGCTTGGTGATCATCTGGCAGCGCTTGTGGATGACCCAACTCATCTTGGGAGTGGTTGTGGGCAATTCACCATGCCAAAATGGTGAAGAATCAGCCTATAGAGAGCACTTGATCCTTGCGCTCATCAAGGGGAGCGATACCCTTGTGCGGGTGCTCCAACGAGGACTAGTGGGGAGTGCCGACTCTCCGATACCTTGGCAAAACATCGCCGTGTTCCTTCCCTCTCTTTACTTTGAGCATTTACTTTGAACAATTCAATAGTTGTCTTTACATTCCTAGAATTGCCATGCTAGAGTAGGATTGGAACCTAGGTTGCTAAACTCTTTGTGCGATAGGACAATAGGATACACAATTAGGCACTAGGGGTGAAGTGGGCTAAGTACAGGACTTAATTATTGCAAGAATTTTTTGAGAAGCCCAATCCCCCCCTCTTGGGCATCTTGATCCTTTCAATTGGTATCAGAGCCGAGTGCTCTTTGATTTAATCTTAACCGCCTAGAGCAAGATGTCTCATGGGGATGGACCCCCTCCCTACTTTGAGGGAGATGATTTTCCTTATTGGAAAATTCATATGGAGGCGTACCTAGAGGCTATAGACATTGGAGTGCTTAGAGCCGCCACACAAGGCTTCCCAAAACCTAAGGATCCCACCAACCTTGTTGGTGATGAGGCCAACTACGAAAAGTGGAATGCAAAGGCCAAAATAACCCTCTTTAGAGGCCTTAGCAAGGATGTCTCCAACCGTGTCCGGAACCACAAAGACTCCCATGCACTATGTTCGGACATTTGTGCGCTCCATGAGGGAACTAAGAGTGAGCGTGAGGAACGCTATCATCTTGTTATGAAAAGCTCAATTCATTTGAAATGCTTCCTAATGAATGTGCTAATAAGATGTATTCACGCTTGAATGTGCTTGTAGAGGAAGTCAATGGCTTGGACTTACACAATTGCAACCATCCAATGTTGTAAGAAAGATATTGACTGTTCTTCCCATTGACAAGTATGGGCATATTGTGACCGTGCTACATCAAGGTGATCTTTCCACATCTACACCAACACAAATATTGGGAAAGATCAATGCGCATGAGATGTACATGCACATCACTCCACAAGATGGCTCTTCTCTTCCACCAAGAAGAAATATTTGGCTTTCAAGGCTAGCCAAGAGAAGAAGGGCAAAGCAAAAGTGGCTCTTGAAAGCTCAACTGAAGATGAAGACGACACCAACATTGCTCTCATGGTGAGGAAGACCACCAAGATACTCAAAAAGCTAAACAAGAATGGTGTCAAGTTCGATTCCAAGAAGAAGAAATTCTTCACAAGTGGCAAGAGGAAGCCCATCTCCGAAATGGATTGCTACAATTGTGGTGATCTTGGTCATCTAGCTCATCAATGTCCAAAGCCCAAGAAAGACAAGTAGAAGAAGAAGTACAAGGACAATAAAGATGACTCAAGTGATGATGAGAAGAAGAAAGAAAAGCCATACAAGAAGAGAGATGGCAAGAAGAAGCAACACCACAAGAAGAATGGCAAAGCTTATATTGTTGGTGATTGGCTCATGGATATTGAATCATCAAGTGGCTCATCTGGTGAAGATAGTGATGATGAGAAGGAGAAGGTGGCCACTCTTGTGATTGGGACTTCACTACCTCCACCACCACCGCCATCATCCTCTACACACCTATGCTTCATGGCCAAGGGTGAATGAAAGGTACAAAGTGATGATGATAGTAGTGGTAATGAAAGTGGTAGTGATAGTGATGATGAATTTGAAGCACCTTCTTATGATAAACTAGTTGCCTTGCTTAACAAGTACTCTAAAATCATAAGAAAGACGAGCTAAAAATGAAAAGCTTGAACTTGAGAATGAATCTCTTTTAGCTAAGTATGACATAGCCCAAAAAGCTAGTGATGAGCTTAGAGATGAAAACAAGGTTGTGTCATCCACCCTCAAGGAGCTCAAAGCTAACTTAAAAAAGCTAAAAGAAAAACATGATAAACTTGAGGGGATACACAAAGAGCTCAACACTAGATATAGCTTGCTAAAAGAAGAATATACAACTCTCAAGGTCAATCATGATAACCTTGTCATTTCAAATGAGTTCTTATCAAATGAAACACATGATGCTACTAACCATGTTGTTAAGATTGATATAGCTACATCATGTGATGATTTGATTGATGAGAACATTGAGCAAGGATCTAGTAGCAAAGGCAAGCAAGTGGTTGTGGCCGATCATTATGATGATTGTGTCAAGATCAAGAATGAGATTGAGAAGCTTAGAGAGGAAAACAAGGAACTCAAGATTGTGTTTCTAGGACACAAAAGATAGACCTCAAGTTGTGTTTCTAGGTCCACCTAACAAGAATAGGCCTAGGCAAATTTGGGTAGCAAAGTCACTAGTTGAGAAAGTGGTTGGCCCCCGTCAAGTGTGGGTGCCTAAGAATCAAGCTTGATCTCTTATGTGTGTAGGTGAACTAAGAGACTGGTGAAAGTCATTGGGTTATTGATAGTGGTTGCACACAACATATGACCGGTGATCCTCGTATGTTCACCTCACTAGATGAAGATGTGGATGATCAAGAAAGGATTATATTTGGTGACAATTCAAAGGGCAAAGTACAAGGGTTGGGCAAAGTTGCAATATCAAATAATCACTCAATCTCAAATGTGCTACTTGTTGCTTCATTGAGTTTCAACTTGCTATCCGTTGGTCAATTGTGTGATCTTGGCTTTCAATGCTTATTCACCGAGAAAGAAGTGGTTGTGTCAAAGAAGGATGATGATCAAGTCATATTCAAAGACTTTGGATATAACAACTTATATCTAGTGGACTTCACCTCCGATGATGCTAACTTGAAAACATGCCTATTCACCAAATCATCTATTGGGTGGCTATGGCATAGAAGGCTTGCTCATGTTGGAATGAGTACACTCAATAAAATATTGAAGAAGGACATGGTTAGAGGTTTAAAAGATGTTGTATTTGAGAAAGACAAGCTTTATAGTGCATGTCAAGCCAGCAAGCAAGTTGCCAACACTCATCCATGCAAGGCTTCTATGTCAACATCAAGAGTGCTAGAGCTTCTCCATATGGATTTATTTGTACCTACAACTTATGCAAGTTTAGGAGGCAACCTCTATTGACTAATGATTGTTGATGATTATTCAAGATATACTTGGGTGTTCTTCCTTCATGACAAGACCGAAGTGGCCGCATCATTCAAGAAGTTTGCCAAAAGAGCACAAAATGAGTTTGATGTGAAGATCAAGAAGATAAGGAGTGACAATGGCAAAGAATTTGACAACACAAACATAGAAGGCTATTGTGATGAAGTAGGGATCAAGCATGAGGTCTCCGCAACTTACACTCCTCAACAAAATGGTGTAGTTGAGAGAAAGAACCGAACATTGATTACCCTAGCAAGAACTATGCTTGATGAGTACAACACAACAGAGAATTTGTGGGCCGAAGCTATCAACACTGCTTGCTATGCGTCCAACCGCCTATTCATTCAACGGTTCCTTGAGAAGACCCCTTATGAGTTGCTCAATGGGAAGAAGCTGGATGTCTCATTTTTTAGGTGTTTGGATGCAAATGCTACATCTACAGGAAGCAACAACACGTAGGCAAGTTTCAAAGATGATGTGACATTTGTTTTCTTGTTGGTTACTCATTGAAGTCCAAAGCATATCATGTATTCAACCATGCCACTGCCTTAGTAGAAGAAACATATGATGTGGAATTCGATGAATCTAATGGCTCCCAAGGAGCACATGAGAATCTTGATGATGTAGGTGAAGAACCATTGAGGGAGGCTATGAAGAACATGCCAGTTGGAGCCATCAAGCCAAAAGATGATGAAGATGAGGTGCAAGTGATTGATATGCCTTCTTCATCAAATGTGCCACAAGATGATGATAAAGATGTGAGAGAAACAAATGAAGATACATATGTCTCTCATGATCAAGCGGTGACACAAGCTCAAGATGTTGATGCTCCACAACCTCCTCCTCAAGTGGTTGAAAGAAGAACAACTCCACTAATTCAATCACATCCACAAGATCTCATCATAGGGAATCCTTCAAGGAGTGTAATGACTCACTCTCAAAAACTTGCTTCTTTTATTGAACATCACTTCTTTGTCTCTTGTGTTGAGCCTACTAGCATAGATGATGCTCTCAAGGATCCGGATTGGGTAAATGCCATGCATGAAGAATTGAACAACTTCACCTGCAATCAAGTTTAGACACTTGAAGAGCGACCACAAGATGCAAGAGTCATTGGAACAAAGTGGGTGTTCCACAACAAGCAAGATGATCAAGGTGTTGTAGTAAGGAACAATGCAAGACTAGTGGCAAAGGGGTTCTCTCAAGTTGAAGGCTTGGATTTTGGAGAGACCTCTACACCGGTTGCAAAACTTGAAGCCATCCGTATCCTCCTTGCATATGCATCCCATCATGATATGAAACTATATCAAATGGATGTGAAAAGTGCATTTTTAAATGGCTTCAAAAATGAACTAGTCTATGTTGATCAACCTCCCGGGTTTGAAGACCCTAGATATCCTAATCATGTTTATAGGTTGTCCAAGGCGCTATATGGGCTCAAGCAGGCCCCAAGAGCTTGGTATGAGCGCCTTCGGGATTTCCTTATTGAGAAGGCCTTCACCATTGGGAAGGTTGATACCACACTATTCACCAAGAAGTTTGATGGTGAAATCTTCATTTGTCAAGTATATGTTGATGATATTATATTTGGCTCAACAAATGAAGACTATTGCGAAGAATTTGGTAAATTGATGTCGAAGGAGTTCGAGATGTCTATGATAGGAGAGCTTACATTCTTCCTTGGTTTTCAAGTCAAGCAAATGAGAGAAGGGGCCCGCATCTCTCAAGAAAAGTATACCAAGGACCTTCACAAAAAGTTCAATATGGATGAATGTAAGCCAATCAAGACACCAATGCCAACCAATGGACATCTCGACCTAGATGAGGGAGGTAAATCGGCTGATCAAACTCTCTACCGTTCTATGATTAGTAGCTTGTTATACTTGACCGCATCTAGGCCCGACATCATGTTTACTGTGTGTATGTGTGCTAGATTCCAAGCTAAACCTAAGGAGGCTCACTTAGTTGCCGTCAAAAGAATCCTTAGATACATAAAGCACACACCAATCATTGGCCTTTGGTATCCCAAAGGAGCTAATTTTTAACTCGTTGGCTATACCGATTCGGATTATGCGGGTTGCAAGGTTGATAGAAAAAGCACATCCGGAGGGTGCCATATGCTTGGTAGATCACTAGTGTCTTGGTCCTCCAAAAAGCAAAATAGTGTTGCCTTATCCTCCTCCGAGGCGGAGTACATCGCCACCGGTGCTTGTTGTGCACAAATCCTTTACATGAAGCAAACCCTTCTAGACCATGGTGTAGTTTTAAAAAAGGTACCTCTTTTGTGTGACAACGAGAGCGCCGTAAAACTTGCTAATAACCCGGTTCAACACTCTTGCACCAAGCACATAGATATCCGTCATCACTTCCTTAGAGATCATGTTGCTAAGGATGATATATCACTAGACGGTGTAAGGACGAAAGATCAATTGGCGGATATCTTCACAAAACCTCTAGATGAAACATGATTTTGTAAGTTGAGGAACGAGCTCAATGTACTTGATCTAAGTTATTTCACTAAAAGATGAGCTTGTATTGTCCCTTGCATTGCATTGTAACATAAAACATGTTTAAATAACTTGTATTGCACTTAGGGATTGGCTAACTTGGTTAAGATAACCACCCAAAAAGTGTGTGAAGAAGCTTAACCAAGGTTTAAACTTGACAAGCATCTAGATTTACTTTCAAGTATTGCATTGCATATGCATGTGTGTTGCTTTGTCGTTTCTTTTTGGTTAAGTTTGAGCATCCGCAGAGTTCGTCCACATATAGGGGGAGCATTTGAAGCTCTAAATTGGTTATGTCCCCTATTGTGTGGTCTCAGGATGCTCCTCGACTCGCTTTATCGCTTATTTTCGCTAAAATTCATATAGCCTAAGGTAAAATATTTAAAAAATTTGAGGGTTTGAGAGAGGTCACTCATTCCAGTTCCAATTGGTGTTTATTTGGCCCTTATTTGAGTTGGAACTTGGTTGGGAGAAAGCGCCATGAAGGAAGATGAAGAAATAGCTATTAAACTTGCACCAGACGTAGTGACCGGACTCTCGTACAGTGGCATCTAGTCAGTTGTGAAAGACCGGACTCAGTGACAAATGTCACCGTCGCATCCGATCATGAGAAGAAGGGAGCGTCCGATCATTCAGCATAGTTGCACTGGACTCCTCCAGTGTCCAGTCAAGAGCATCGGACGCGTCCGGTCATCTCAAGAGGCTTTCTAGAGCTCTCTGTGTTGGACTGGACTCTACCGTTGGGGTGTCCGGTCATTTCACCTGACGTGTCTGGTCGCTGCAGCGGAAGCACAAATGGTTTAAAATCCAAACTGACACATGGGGCCCACAGTCGCTCTCTCTTTCTCTCACCCACGCTCGCCCGTACGTCGCCGGCCGCTCTCAACATCCAAATCCTAACCATGCTCACCGGCCGCCCACGCTATCACCACCGCCACACGTGCCACTCCGGTCCACCGCCGTCGCACCGCACCGCCCTGCATTTGCCGCGCCCTCACCTGTCCGAGCTCGCCTCTACCGGTTCAAGGCTCACTGGTGCCCATGCGCTCGTTCTCGTCCCCGGCAAGTCCCCCTTGAGCAGGTGATCATCCTCTCTCTTCCATAGCTCTATATCGTGGTGGTTGCCCTGTAGTTGCTCGACAAAATTCCGCAAAGAAAGATACCTTGCTATGGCTTACTCTCCTCTAGCATTCACCCTTGTAGTGACATGTTCGGCCCCCGTGACTTCTTCTTTTTGCTATTGATAGTCAGATCGTCGCTCTTGTCAGGTACGGGTCGTGTTGCTTGATACAGTGCTTGGCTATTGATAGTGTTAGTGAATCCAGGGCCAAGCCTGCAGATAAGGATTGAGGCCAAGCCTCTGGAGTGTCAGCTGGTACAGAGATGACCTAGTCAATGGGTTGTCTGTTAGTGGCAGTAAGTCAGGGGGAGAAATTGTTTGTCAGTTTTTCAGTGGCAGTTTGTTCTTGAAAGCTGATCACCATGGTGCATTGCAAGAATGCAGGTGGTGGTCCAGGTGATGACGAGAGGCGTCCTCCCCTTTCGTCAGGCAGAGACAAGGGGAAGGGCTAGATGCAAGAGCTTGCAATGAAGAAGAAGCGCAAGCGGCTTGACAGAGATACATAGATGGCCATTGCCATTGTAGAGGCAGCCGCTAGTGCTGAGAGAGGTGGTAGAGGTGGTAGTCTCCGAATTGAGGATCCAGATCCAACTCGGGCTAATAGAGCTATACAGATGATAGCCGTTAGTGCTCCTCGAGGCAGTGTCATGATTGGAGGTGTCTGTGTCTATCTTGATGATCCACCAGAGGACACTATAGTTGAGACAGAGGCTGAGCAGCCATAGGTAGAGCTGTAGGAGTCAGAGCAGCCTGAGCAGCCATAGGAACAAAGGCTTCATCGGTCCACTCGCTCTCGTACCATGGTGTCTCCTAGACCCGAGGGACCGAGACATGGTGCTCATGTACCACCCAGACCACATGGTCCCCCACCAGTGATTCACCTTGACTTGAGAGCAGCCACATCGCTAAGTATAGGAGTTACGCTTTGTTGAGTTCGAGCAGTGGTTCCCAGTTCAGTGGGACCCCAGAGCTTCAAAGGGCTTATGTATAGTGCTGCTGGAGAACTTCTATAATGCCTATGTCAACAGTGGAGCAGTGATCAGATCTCAGCGAGTATGACCACTATAGGCAATAGTTGTAGCTGGAGGAGAGCATGTTCGACCCCTACTCACTAACCTGCCTGGCTTGGCAGACCTTCTTGGGCAGACCAGTGCTTACATTGAGTCTTGGGTCCGGGAGTTGTACGCCTCTGTTTGGATCGACCCAGATCATGGGTACATTCACTTTAGTTTCAAAGGCCGTGATCACAGGCTGTACAACACTAGAGACAGAGAGCTACTCAGACTTATAGAGTCACCCACCCGGCTTCACTACATCTGCTATAGAGACACTGAGCCACCAAGACATCCTCACGGTGGAGAGGTTCCACCTACAGAGACAGTGAGGGCTTGCTTTCGTGAGCCATTCGGAGAGGGTTCCAGTCATACTCCATGCGACCTCACACTATGGCCTGTCTCCTAAACGAAGTCATGAGGAGGACACTGCTACCGAGGATTGGATATCGAGAGGGCTTGACCCATATTCAGCTTTGGCTTGTGTCTCACTTGGTGTCTCAGACAGCTTTTGAAGTATGGGATGTCATCCTTTTAGAGATGGAGGACACCATAGCAGAGGGTTTCAAGGGTCATCGTCAACTTCCTTTTGATCATTGGATTTGTTTCATTCTTATGAAGGAGGTTGATTAGATGGCGCTTGAGTCAGTTGCAGCACTACGTGACATGCCTACACAGTTCCTAGCCTATGACATGTGCCAGCTGATGGGTCAGGGTTGAGGGAACAGGGCAGCTAGAGAGCCATGCTAGAGACCTACTATTCTCGAGATGGTGGAGGAGCAGGACGAGGCTATCAGACGACTTGCAGAGATAGAGATTGCAGAGTTGAAGGCTCAACAGGATGACGAGGCTCTAGACGACCTCCCATCTAATAGCATAGATGAGGACAACTAGCTGTTACCTCAGATGCATCCATGCACACATGACAGAGAGGCTAGCGGCTCAAGCTCAGCTCCACAACAGGCTCTATGGACAGATCCCACTCCCTTAGCCATACTTGACCGTATGCAGCATGAGCAGAATCGCCAGGCAGAGGAGCAGCAGCATCTGGCAGCAGCACAGGCAGCAGCCCAAGCACTGATGCGGCTACATCAGTACCAGATTCAGGCACAGTTGCTTGCCTTCCAGTAGACCACGTTCGGTTTCATGGAGCACGTCCTTATGGCTATTGGTGCTCCTTCGTACAAACCTCAGCTGCAACAGCCTAGTCCAGCAGCTACCTCCTCGGTCCCGACTCCAACGTTATAGTCCAACGGACTACAGAGTCAGGGACAGCTGCCAGCTCAGTTCACCTCGCCCTCCGTGTAGTTCTCTCAGTGGTTTGCTACTCCAAGCATAGGGCAGGCTCAGGGGTTTATGCCGATCATTACTGGTTTCACTCCTACACGCTCTAAGTTAGAGCTAGTCACTTCACGGAGCATGTCTGCTTCTTTTAGTGAGCTCATAGGCCACCCTACTCCTTCAGAGCTTCAGGTGCCTATGACTACTATGGCAGCTCCAGTGCCTAGGATAGAGACAATCCCGTCTTCAGGAGCATCGACTGAGCTACCACCGGTTGTGAGGCAGCCTCCTCCTCCTTCTCTATCAGAGGCACTAGTGAAAGAGCTGGAGGCTGTTGTCCTCCAGAGTCAGCTATAGAGCCATAGGATCACATGACTACTGCTACTTTAGAGTCTCACCTAGCCAACCCAGTTACAGAGACCGTTGAGCAGACCTAGACCGTTTCACCACCACCTACACAGTCAGAGGGGCAGCTTGAGTTAGCTCAGGGTCAGACTGCTTAGAGTTCTGAGTCCTCAGAGTCCGACATCGACACTCTTGCTGCTCAGTTTGAGTCCACCCCATAGACCTCACAGCCCAACTCGTCTGCTCCAGCCCCACCGTAGGATCCTTAGTTTTTGGTGCTTGACGCCAAAGGGGGAGAGAGAGTATGTTAGACTTAGGGGGAGCGTCGCGAGATGGATTCGTGGATTTGTTCTTTTGAGTGCTCTTCATGCATATAATATTTACTTTCATGCATGTGTGATGGATAATGTGACATGTGTGCTCTCTCTATTATTTATATATGTCATGTCACCGCTTATGCTCATTTGCTTTGCTTTCGCGTTTTACTCTGATTAATATGAGCATAATGTTTTGTACTTGAGCTTATTTCATATTCTTTGAGTACTTATGTTGGCTTGGTTTGTATAAGCATGCCTAACCCCTTGTTCTTATTATCTCATGCTTATATAAACCAAGTATGTTGAAAACCTCACTCATCTCTTATACACATACTCAAGGTTGTTGTCATCAATCACCAAAAAGGGGGAGATTGAAAGCATCTAGGCCCCTAGTGGGTTTTGATGATTAATGACAACGTAAGATTATTGTGACTAACGTGGGTTTTTGCAGAAACAATTTGAGTTAGGTCACGATAATGGTGATTGTTTGGGCAATCAATGGTATTCATGCCCCTGTTGATGGAAATCATTTCGGTTATGGACAACAAGGCTAAGGACGGCTAGTTCTAAGTGTCGGTTGGCATTGGAGTGACACTTAGATTAGTTTAGGGCTTTGTTTTTCCTTTGGCCATACTATTAAGGTGAGTATGAACTAGTAGTTTGACCTAGGTGAGTCTAATGTGTTAGGTGTGGTGCACACTTGTCAAACTTAGCACTAGGTAGCTCAGAGTTAGCCCAAAGATCATTTGAAGTCAACCCCATTCACAAAGTGCCTTGAATTTGGAGTGTTTGGAGGTGTGACAGAGGGACCGGACGGTGGTCCCTGTGGGACCGGACATGTTCGGTCAGTGTAAGAAAGTGCAAAGAGAACCCTACAGTCGAACGGACGCAGACATAGTGTCATCACCGGATGCGACTGTGCCTAGGGTTTTGTCTCCCATGAGGACCGGACGCTGTGCCCGTGGCATCGGATGCTGGAGGCCAGCGCATCCGATCCAATGTAGAGAGGTTCCAGAGAAGGGTTTTCTTGACCAGACGCGTCCGGTCAGTGTGGACAAGACCCTAGTAGAGTCCGGTCACACTAGCCGTTGCCTATCGGAGCTGACGTCACCTAGCCGTTGGCTACTGACCGGACGCGTCTAGTAACCCCGACAGGCGCGTCCGGTCATCGCTGAAGTTGCTGAGTTGGACCTCAATGGGTATGTTTGAAAGTGGGGGCTATATATACATCTCCTACTCGTCCAACATACCTCTCTTGCTCATTTGTTCAGCTGAGGCAACCATTTGGAATTTAAGTGAGAGCAAGTGCCTTGTGGGGTGATTGAGATTTGATAATCCAAGATTAAGGACCTCATTAGTGTCTAGGGAGTAGCAAGTGTGCATCCACCTTCCTCATTAGCCTTGTTTGGGTCAAGTGAGAGTTTGTGCTTGTTACTCTTGGTGATCGGCATTACCTAGATGGCTTGGTGGTGATTGGGAGCTTGGTGATCATCCGACGGAGCTTGTGGATGACCCATCTCATCTTGTGAGTGGTTGTGGGCGATTCACCATGCCGAAGTGGTGAAGAATCAGTCCATAGAGAGCACTTGATCCTTGCGCGGATCAAGGGGGAGCGATACCCTTGCATGGGTGCTCCTACGAGGACTAGTGGGGAGTGCCGACTCTCCGATACCTCGGCAAAACGTTGCCATGTTCCTTCTCTCTCTTTGCTTTGAGCATTTACTTTGAGCAATTCAATACTTGTCTTTACATTCCTAGAATTGCCATGCTAGGGTCGGATTGGAACCTAGGTTGCAAAACTCTTTGTGCGATAGAACAATAGAATGCACAATTAGGCACTAGGGGTGAAGTGGGCTAAGTATAGGACTCAATTATTGCAAGAATTTTTAGAGAAGCCCAATTCACCTCCTCTTAGGCATCTTGATCCTTTCATCCCTCACTCTCTTCCTCTCTACTACGCAGTGGGCTCGACAGTGGGGAGACGTAATGGTGGGAGGATGAGCAGGCTCGATAGCCACCAGATTTCAAAGCATGGGCTCTCGATCTTGGGAGACAAGACAAGCGGGCTCGAGTGGCGGATATCCGAGGATGGTGGGTGACCTCTGCAACTACAGATCCCCTAGGATGGCCAGTGGGCTAGCGACGAATCTCCATGGACGACCAACAGGCTTGGTAGCGGAGGATTTCTCTGTGGACTGTGGGCGGTCTCAGCAACGACGGATCTCTGGACTTGAACAGCCGGCTCAGCTCACAGGCTGATTTTTTGTTTGTTTTTTTCTTGGATTTACAGAGGACGGCATGACCACCGCCTCTGTAATTACTGATTAATACATGCCCTTAAGCAGAGGCTGGTGTGCAGCTGATCTTTGGAAATTTGCTATGGCCGTCTCCGAAAAACTGCTCTACGGTAGTGACTAATGAGATTTATAAAGCATTACAGTTAACAAACTAATGACATTAATAAGACCAGAGCAAAAAAAAACATGGCCTTAATATGCATAATAATTGTTAGACATGTGTCAAATATGTGTATAGTTTGGTTACGCTATGACTTTAGTTGTATTAGGGGCTAGGATAGAGTTGGAGTCGAACTCTATAAATATTAGGCAACCCGGCCCTGTCGTAACCGTGAGACGACTTAGCGGCTGGTTTGGGTGGCGGCAAGGCCGAGGGAGTGTCCGGATGCCGGTGTAGCTGTTGTTTTATGAGGAGCACCCGTAGTTTTGCCCTGAGGATGTAGGCACATCGCTGAACCTCCTTAAAAACATCGTGTCTCGGATTCTCGGTGTTATTCTCGTTTGCATATTTCCTTCTATGGTAGTTATGTTTCCGCGTTCTTCGGTTAGTACATCCATTCAGATCTGAATCTAACCAGGCACTCTTACAATAATAACAAAATGCATTAGGAGTAGCCTAAGCATATCAGTCAACCTAATGAAGATGTATCAATGTCTCGATGACCCACATCAAAACAACATAATTCCTTCTGTTTTGTTGACCTTGACTCTACTTTACGTACACTCTAGAGTTGCAGCTGCCATTATGTAACTGCACTACGGATAACTAACGTCGCAAGACAACAGTGTCTTCCACTATGTAGATTGAATAATCATTATTGGCCCGCAATGGAGGTAGTTAGGAAACCCTAGGAAGATAAATGGAAGACATATATAGTGGAAGACTCCGTACTTGTTAGTGCAAATCCCTGGCCTGCTCTAGTGGAAACGTGAAAACATACTTAGCAATTTTCAAAAATAAATGTCACTACTACACAAATGATTATTAGCAACAAAGGACTTTCCTAGTAGAGACGGCTCAATCAAAATGCACCTCTAAATATGGTTTCCAAGTCAGTCCACCTCTAGAAAATGGTTTTTAGAGGAGGCTGGGATTTACAGCTGCCTCTAAAAATGCTCTTACCTTTAGAGATGGTTGGATCTAGAGCCGTCTCTAAAAATAGGTATAACACATTAAAATTCATAACTTTCTGTGCTGATCAAGATTGATTGATTGATTAACTTTTTTTGGGAACAGGAGGGGCTTGAACCCCTACTGGAATTTTATTTAAAAAACAAGCAAAAAAGCGTAGAATTACAATCATGACACAAAGAAGGTCAAAAAGAAAATCATAAAATTTATACAAAAGCTTCTAGTCATAAATTTATCTGCAAATCACTAGTAGAGAACAGACCTTTGATCCTCGGCCAAAATGGGCTCTAGTCCCGGCATTTTTTGCGCTCGGGACTAGAGAGACCTTTAGTCCCAGTTGGTGCCACCAACCGGGACTAAAGGTCCCTGCCCAACGGCTACTGCGCCAGACAAAGGTGGCAGGGACCTTTAGTCCCGGTTGGAACCACCAACCGGGACTAAAGGTAGACTTTTACTCCCGGTTGGTGCCTCCAACCGGGAGTAAAAGTCTACTCCCGGGCCGTGGCTGCGCCGGGGGTTGGAAAGTTACCTTTAGTCCCGGTTAGAGCCACCAACCGGGACTAAAGGTGCCCCATTTATATCCCGGCAGTCTCCTTCTTCCTCCCCGAGCCCGAGCTCAGCACATTTTCAAGCTCACTGCACTACTGTTCTTGCTTCCTCCCTCCATTGTTCCTCCATCCATTCTTCGATTTCTCCGTCGATTTCTTCGATTCCTCCGTCGATTCTTCAATTGTAAAGGTTACCAATCTCATACTCTCATTTTCATCATTGGCTTATCTCATATTGTTCACTATATATATATATATATTCTTTTTATGGTGTTTTTTTATTTGTAAACAATTTGAGCTCAAAATAACTTATAGTTTGCATATTTGGATGAAGAAAGGTTAAAGTAGGTATTTAAAATTAGTATTCACTTTTTATTTCTAGCATGCATAGCACACTTCATTGTTTAGAGATATAGATAATTTAATAGTTTTTTAATTTTATTTGTTTATAAAATGAGAAATTTATAGTGTATTAAAAAATGAGTATAGAGAGTAGATGGCAACTGCTTCCGGGTCCTCGGCCTCTCATGGGTTTCCAAAGCGACTTAGGCCGGGCCTCCCTCTCATTCCATGCGGCAAGTGTCGTGATGAGACGAAGATTATGATAGAGTACCGAGTGAAGAAGGAGGGTCCCAACAATGGTCGTATCTTCTACAAGTGTCCGGATCGCAATGTGAGTTATTTTATCGTATTTTATGATTATGGTTAGTTTATACCTATTTTCATGATGGTTGTGATTAAAGTTCTAATTTTTTGTTTTAATTTCAGTGGGATGGCAGTGGACGATGTTCAGGCTTCTACTAGGAGGAAGAGTATGTTGAACTCATGAAAAATATCTTTCACAACAGGCAGATACGACGGCTAATGAGGCAGTGATCCAGCCGAAGAAGCCCAAAGATGTTGCACAATCGGGGGATCTGTTTGTTTTAGTTGAGATTGGTCGCGAAATCCTTGTGCTCCTGAAATGTATTTTAGCTTTAGTTCTTTTAGTGGTAGTTGGGATTGTCTACATTGTAGCGATGCTTTCATAAATTTGTACCTTTTGTGGTGGCACGCATGTTGTATAAATAATTAATTATGATCTAGGTTTTAATATGGTATTTATGACATGTAATGCAGATGAGCCGGCATTGGATGTACAATGCTGATCGCCGCTCCCAAGAGTTCATTGACGGCGTGCATTCTTTGTTATGTGCGGCCGAGGCAAACAAACACGATGGTTTCATGTGCTGCCCATGTGCCATATGTAAGAATACGGTGGAATATCCTTGCTCAAGGACTCTTCATTCACACTTATTCAAGTCGGGTTTCATGCCAAACTATATTTGTTGGACGAAGCACGGAGAAACCGGCGTTGTAATGGAAGAAGGTGAAGAAGAACAATGGGACGACAATGATATTATTCTCGATGGTGCGTGCTTCAATGATACTGCAATGGGAGAAGCTGAAGAAGAGGTAGCCGCAGAAGATGAGCCTGCTGATGATCTTTGTCAGGTCATTCGTGATGCACAAAGAGAATGTGAAAGTGAAAAGGAGAAGATCAAGTTCGAGCGGATGCTAGAAGATCACAAGAAATTGATGTACCCAACTTGTGATGCAGGGCAGAAAAAGTTGGGAACCACACTAGAATTGCTGCAATGGAAGGCAAAGAATGGTGTATCTGACAAGGGATTTGGAGAGTTACTAAAAATCCAAAAGAAGATGCTTCCGAAGGATAATGAATTGCCCGCCACTACCTACGAAGCAAAACAAGTTGTCTGTCCTATGGGGCTAGAAATCGAGAAGAGACATGCATGTCCTAATGACTGCATCCTGTACCATGGCAAAGAGTACGAGAAATTGGATGCATGCCCGGTATGCCATGCATCGTGGTATAAGATCAGGCGAGATGACCCTGGTGATGTTGAGGGCGAACGTCCGCGGAAGAAAATCCTTGCCAAGGTTATGTGGTATGCTCCTATAATACCACGCTTGAAACGTCTGTTCAGAAACAAAGAACATGCAAAATTGTTGCGATGGCGCAAAGAAGACCGTAAGGTAGACAATATGTTGAGACACCCTACTGATGGGTCCCAGTGGAGAGCAATCGACAGAGAATTCCCGGAGTTTGCAAATGACGCAAGAAACTTAAGGTTTGCTTTAAGTACAGATGATATCAATCCTTTTGGAGAGCAGAACAGTAGTCATAGCACTTGGCCTGTTACTCTAAGTATCTACAACCTTCCTCCTTGGTTATGCATGAAGCGGAAGTTCATTATGATGCCTGTGCTCATCCAAGGCCTGAAGCAACCTGGCAATGACATCGATGTGTACCTGAGACCACTTATTGATGAACTTCTCATTTTGTGGAATAAAGAAGGTGTACGTGTGTGGGATGAGTACAAACAGGAACACTTTGATCTGCGAGCATTGTTGTTCGTAACAATCAATGATTGGCCTGCTCTAAGTAATCTTTCAGGACAGTCAAACAAGGGATATAATGCATGCACACACTGCTTCGGTGATATTAGAGGTGTATTCTTGAAAAAATGTCGAAAGGTCGTGTACCTTGGCCATCGTCGATTTCTTCCTACAAATCACCCCGTAAGAAAGAAAGGCAAGCATTTTAAAGGGAAGGCAGACCACCTGACCAAGCCTCGCAACCGAACCGGTGAGGATGTACTCGATATGGTCAATGATGTGAAAGTCGTCTTTGGAAAAGGACATGGCAGCCAACCTGTTCCAAACGACGCTAACGGTCATGCACCCATGTGGAAGAAGAAGTCCATATTTTGGGACCTACCCTATTGGCAAGTCCTAGAGGTCCGCAGCTCGATCGACGTGATGCACCTGACGAAGAATCTTTGCGTGAACCTGCTAGGCTTCATGGGTGTGTATGGAAAGCCTAAGGACACATTTGAAGCACGACAGGACCTGCGTTGTTTGAGAGAAAGACACAACCTGCATCCAGAGAAGATAGATGATGGACGCCATTACTTATGTCCTGCCAGCTACACTCTAAGCAAAGAGGAGAAGGAAATCATGTTTGAATGCTTAAACAACATCAAGGTACCATATGGATTCTCCTCAAATATAAAGGGTATTATAAATGTGCCAGAGAAGAAATTTTATAACTTAAAGTCCCATGACTGTCACGTTCTCCTAACACAATTACTTCCAGTTGCATTAAGAGGAATTCTACCTCCAAATGTACGTCTAGCCACCGTGAAGCTATGTGCATTCCTCAATGCAATTTCTCAGAAGGCAATTGATCCAATTGATCTAGCTAAACTACAGAATGATGTGGTTCAATGTCTCGTCAGCTTTGAGTTGGTGTTCCCTCCTTCCTTCTTTGATATCATGACACACCTCCTAGTTCACCTAGTCAAGGAGATTTTCATTCTCGGTCCTGCGTTCCTACACAACATGTTCCCCTTAGAGAGATTCATGGGAGTCCTGAAGAAATATGTTCACAACTGTGCTCGCCCAGAAGGAAGCATCGCCAAGGGCTATGGAACAGAAGAGGTCATTGAGTTCTATGTTGACTTTATTCCCGACCTTGACTCGATTGGTGTTCCTGAATCGAGACATGAGGGGAGACTAAGCGGAAAGGGGACACTAGGGAGGAAAACATATATTGGTACGGAGGATGATTATTTCAATAAAGCGCACTACACAGTTCTACAGAACTCCTCTTTGGTAGATCCATATATTGAGACACACAAGGATCTCTTACGATCCGAGTTTCCAGGGAAGACTGAAGCTTGGAATACGCGTAAGCACATAGAAACTTTCGGCGGTTGGTTGCGAAAAAAATATCAAGGTGATGAGAGCATCCATGAGCAACTGTATTTATTGGCTATGCAACCATCATGGCATATCGTCACATACAAAGGGTACGAGATAAATGGGAACATTTCTACAAAGTAGCCCAAGATAAAAGGAGTACCAACCAAACAGTGGTGTCCGCATAGATGCCACAGACCCGAATGGGAATAAGCAGACATATTATGGCCGCAAAGATGAAATATGGGAACTAGAATATGCACCTACTTTGAAGATCCCATTGTTCAAGTGCCAATGGGTCAAGGTGACCGGAGGCGGGTAACAGTAGACAACGAGTATGGAATGACAACAGTAGACCTTAGTAATATTGGGTACAAAGAAGAACTATTCGTCCTTGCCAAGGATGTGAATCAGGTGTTCTATGTCAATGATATGTCTACCAAACCAAAAAGAGGGAAAACGATAATGACTCAACCAAAGAGCCAAAGCACCACATAGTTCTTTCATGGAAAAGAGTCATCGTGGGAATTGAGGACAAGTCGGACATGTCAGAAGATTATGAAAAGGATGACCGAATTCCGCCCTTCAAAGTGAACAAAGACCCTAGCATCTTGGTAAATGATGTGGACACTCCATGGTTACGACGCGATCATAACCAAGGGACATACGTAAAGAAGAAGTTCACTTCTGTGCCCACTTGATGATATAGTGATTTAATGTAGTGTGTGTTTGAGATATTATGTAATAATTGTGAATTCAGATGTTTATTATGTCATGTTTCAAATTAAATCAATGTTTGATTTGGTGGGATTTCTCTCTCGAAAATTTAAATTAGGATATTGAGTGATGAAAAATTAAAATATTAACGTTAAAATGATGTGAAAACAAATTTCCTGTCCAAAACCAATAGTTTTAATAATTTTAATTAAACACTACATTTTTGCATTAACGAAATAATAAATATTAGTTACATTATGTTTTATAATTATAACAAAAAATAAAAAACTTAGGTTATAGATTTTTCCTATGTGCAATAAAGAAAAAAAAATCCATATTTTTAACAAAATAATTTTATGCCTTTTATTTAATTTACTATGTATTTAACAAGACTATTGCATTTTATTAAAAAAATTTGCTCAAAACATGCGGGAAACGAAACTGCAGCCCACCTTTACTCCCGAGTGGGAAGCCCACCCGTGAGTAAAGGTGGGCTGCAGTTTCGTGGCCCGCCAAAAAAAACCTTTACTCCCGGTGCGTGTTACCAACCGGGAGTAAAAGTATACCTTTACTCCCGGTTGGTAACACGCACCGGGAGTAAAAGGACCTTTACTTCCGGTTGGTAACACGCACCGGGAGTAAAGGATCTTTACTCCCGGCTGGTGGCTGGCACCGGGAGTAAATCTCCCTGGTATATAAGTGCCAGTGCCTGGCGCAGATCGATCCCCTCCTCTTCTTCCTCGTCGAACAACCGCCCTTTCTCCTCTTCTTCCTCACGCCGCCGCCGGTCGCCACCCCACCTCACGCCGACAACCTCATGTGGCCCTCCACCGCGCACGCCTCCGCATTCATGAGGTGAGTTCTCTTGGCTTTCTATCTCCTCTAGCGCGCACCGCTGCTCGTCCCACGCCGATCCCTGCGCCGACGATCTCCACGGCGGACGGCAAACAGCCAGGCGAGTCCTCGGACGTACGTTCGCCATGACTCTCTGCACACCTCGTTCACATGTACAGCTGCGGGCGGTGACCATCCCGCGGTCCCACGTCATCGTCGTGTTCCCGAGCGGCGACCGCAGTCCCTCAGTGACCTTAGAGTCATCGACTAGCCACAGGTCAGCCTCGGCCTGGGCGTGGAGCCACGATAGGACGGCCTCGGCGTCGCGGTGCGTCGCGGGGAGGCGGTGCTTAGGCGCCAGGCGGTAGTCGGCGGAGAGTACGAGCGCCGGGAGCTCCGCGGTGAGCCTGAGCACGCCGGCGTGGAAGTGGGGCAGCTCGAAGCTACACAGGTAGAAGCCGCCGCCGTGGAAGTAGACGAGCACCGGCAACTTATTATTGGCCGTCGTCGTGTTGCCGTCGGTGGGCCTGCACATGCGGAGGTGGAGCGCGTGCGCGGCGTCGTAGACGACGTCCTTCCACTAGACGGGCAGGTTGGACGGCACCTCGCCCTGGAGAGGGAGCACAGAGTACTCCGCGGAGCTCGTCACGGTGTCGTCGCTAAGAAGCTACACGATGCCGAGGCAGTCGTCCACGACGTGCGGCGTGGTGGCTGAAACCGCTGATACGGGCGAGGACGACGACAAGGCGACAAGCTCCCCTCAGTGTAGTGCAGAGGGATGAATGGATGATAAGCTTGAGGTTGTGCTCAAAGGTTGGTCCAAGGGTTCCTCTCAGACAGACAGACAGACGTGTATGGCAGGGTCAGGTTTATACGGCGGAGCACCGCCGCCCTTATTCGCCCTAGGGTTGCCGCCCTCGTTAGGGTTTATACGGTGGAGCACCGCTGCCCTCATTCGCCCTAGGGTTTAGGGTTTATACGGCGGAGCACCGCCGCCCTCGTTCGCCCTAGGGTTTAGGGTTTATGCGGCGGAGCACCACCGCCCTCGTTCACCCATGTGTACAAACATATATACGGCGGAGCGGAGCACCGCCACTCTCGTCACACCGCCCTCTCTCGCGGCCTAGTTGATCAACATTCGTATTATCGTTATCGTTAACGCTAAACAATCACACTAGGGCGAATTGCGTCGGTGACTAGGGCAAACCGCGTTGTTGATGTCACCGACGTGGTTCGCCCTAGTCACCGACGCAATTCGCCCTCGGCCGTTTATGTATAGCCCTAATTCGCTCTAGTACCGACGCAGTTCGCCCTAGTGTGGCGAATTGCGTCCATGACCGAGGGGCAAGATTTAATAATGCATATTGTTCGTAGATTTTACGCATGTAAGCAAAGATTTGACGAACTATATATTGGTTTTGTTTTTTGAAGCTAGATGGCCGACCCGAGAAACATGGATGAGGAGGAGTTGATGATGAATTTGATCAACACTGGCACTCAAGTTGCCGGTGATGATGGTGCTAAAAATAACGTGCAAGAGGATGCAGATGACGGGAGTCAGTACTTAGCTCTTGAACAAAATGAGCAACAACATATTGGCCAAGTATATATTTTTTATTATTAGCTATTTATATTATCATATGTCTTATGTGTGCTCATGACATTAAAAATAATGTTTATGTTTTGTAGCCCTCTAGATCGACATCAACAACTACAACGAAGAGTAAAAATGTTCGACGTCCCAAAAAGCCATTGGAGGGCCGCTTCATCATCTCGGAGTTCAATGTGGATACAGGCGAACCGGGGGGCCAAATAAAACGAAATTCGTGCACCACTGTGGTTACCTTGTACGGGACCAGCTCCCGATCGGTACCCGCGAATGGAAGAAGAAGACCAATGCTCCTCATATCAGTTTTGTCTCCGATCATGACAAGACGTTAATTTGGAATGATGTCTTGGAACATTTCACGCTCCAAACAGATGGTTATGATGATATAATAGATGGTGATGAATTGAAGGAGCGAGTTAGGGATTGGGCAATGAAGAAGATGGCCACCCAGTTTCAGACTTGGAAGAAACACCTATACACGACGTATGTCAAGAAGAACATAGCACCAGATTTCACTATCCCAGGCCTGATCTCAAAGCAGAGGCCCTATTGGGATGAGTTTGTACAGTACAATTCGTCGGAAGAGGGTGTGAGTCGGGTGATAAAGAACCAACGTAATGCCCAATAGAAGACATACCACCATAACTTGGGATCAGGTGGCTACCCGACTGCCATTAAGAAGTGGAACAAAATGGAAGCAGACCTTCTTGCCAAGGGTATCACACCAGAATCACTCGAGTGGGGAGAGCGTGCAAAGAATTGGTTTTTCGCTCATGGGGGAACACTGGACCAGGAGATAGGGAAGTGCGTTTATGGCGCAAGACTGCAAGAAGCAGCAGAAAGATTGTTTTATGCTCAGAGAGCTACTACTAGTGGTGCGTTCAGGCCCAACAGAGATAAGGATGAACTGACATACGCCATCGGGACTATTGAACACGGTGGCCGAACTAGAGGCAAAGGAAGTGTCTCGTGGGAGCATGGATTCCCTCAGGACAGACCTTCCTATAGAAGCCGCCAGAGAAAGAAGGAAGAAGAGGCACAACGGCTCCAGAGGTTGGAGGAAGCGGTGCGTGAAGCACAGGAGCGGGAAAAAACCTTGAAGCGAGAATGCAGGAGGAAATCAGAAGGCAAGTGCAAATAGCAGTGAGTGCAAGCAAGCAGGCATCAGAGCCAGGAATCAACATTAGCCAATCTATTCACTTGAAAAGCAGCTGCGCTTCCACGAAGATACCAAATCAAGGGGACATAGGACTGCGCTTCCCTATGGATGACGTCACTGAACCTTGTACATCGTGTGAGCTACACATTCCGAAGGGGAATTCCACAATCAAGGTGGCTATCGGTCTTGTTAATCCTATCGACTGAACCAAGACACCAAGGATTCATGGGAATATAATCCAAGAAGGATATGCTACCATCTCGGTAGATAAAGCTGAAAAAGGTTTTAGTGATTTGCCTCTTGACTTTCCTGGAGGTGATGGCGAGAAGACTCTAGGAGAAGCAGAGAAGACATTCATTCTATGGCGCAAGCGCTACATCATCATTCCCGAGATGTCGCCTCCACCTCCTCCTGAACTACCTCACCATAGGTGCGAATGAAAACACTACATCATTAATTTATATTGGCTTAAATAATTAACAATCTGCTCATAATAATATGTCATTCCTTTTTTTGTAGCAGATCCTCCCACAACCTAAGTCCAATTGTTCAATCGCCAGATCATCATAGTGCTCTGTACGATGACAATGTGTTGGAAGGCGAGGCTGCATCCACACCATCTCCAAGGAGGTCTCCAACGCTGCAGCCGCCACCTCCAAGGAGGTCTCCAACGCCGCTGCCACCACCTCCAAGGAGGTCTCCAACGCCTCCCCCACCCCCGCCTACCAAGAAGCCAAGTACTAGCAAGAGGCCAGCCCCGCAAACGAAGAACTAGCCCCCGCTGGCAAAGAAAGCCACCGTGAAACCAAGGACTATTCCCAAAATAATATCTGAAGAGAAGGAAGAAGTAACTGATGCATATAAAAAAGATATGTCCAGATTCTATGACAAACTTAAAAAGGATCAACAAGCAAGGAGTAACCCAGAGAAACTGTACTTCTTCGTAGCTCCAGATATTCTAAGAAAAAAGGTGGCTTCTTACCAGCAACAATAGCGGGAATCTCGTAAGCCGTCCAAAGCAACGTTAACGGACTATGACCGCACCCTCACCAAGTCAATTGAGACGGCACAGAAAAAGAAGCGGCCAGGGAAAGGAGTTGCACAACTCGAACAACAATCGCACCAATTAGTCCCCCCGCTAGTTGTTGGTAATGAATATGGTTCGAATTTAGGATTAATGCATTAGACAAACATACCTCCGGATGTCGATTTGGATCACCTTGGTGAATTTATTGAAGAGACTGGTCTCGACCTTTACCATATGTTTGGTGATGGAAACATTGAGAGTGCGGTGGAGGTTGATATTTGGAAGAAAAAATTTGTACTAGGCCAGAGTCTATACAACCCTCAAGCCTTAGGTGATCTGGGGACGCAAATGTACCTACTAAATAAGTGGTACATGCAGGTGTCTACCGGTGGAGAATTATACGTTGGTGTCAGAATTAGAGACAAACATTGGTTCCGTGGCGATGATGTTATGTATGTTGACTTTGCAGAATTTCATCAACTATGCCACCTGACCTCTCTGGACAAAGTTATCATTAGCTGCTATTGCATGTAAGTAATAATTCTTTCGATCTATTATTAAACTCATCATATGTGTGTATATGCATATAAATTATCCTAACAAGTACTATATATATGCAGATTTACAATGACAGAGTGCAGAAAGAAAGGCTGCAATGAAATTGGTTTTGTTGATCCCCATATAGTATTCAAAGACCCAGTTACTCCAAAGCCTAATTGGAAGTCTTAGTCAGAGAGTAACCTCATGAACTTCTTAGTGAACCAACGCCACAAGAAGGATATACTCTTTCCCTACAACTTCAAGTGAGTGTTAATAATGTCGATCATCCTTAATGGCTCATATGTTGATTCTAGTTAATTAATGATTGTTATGCGTTATATCCTATAAACACATGCAGCAATCACTGGATATTGATGGACATCGATCTGGTGAAAAGTCACTTGATAATCTATGACTCGATGAGAAAACCACAACAAGACTACCAAGATATGATAGATATTATCCAGAGGTAATTTCAGTATCTCTAGCAACTATATATACACACAAACATGATGATTAACTATATCTGATGACGTGGCAAATTTTTTATTGGGCAGTGTTTGGAAAACGTTTATTGAGAAGCAACACATGGGAAAATACAAAGCGCCACTGAATGTAATCCCTTTGAAAGTAAGTCCCCTAAATCATCTTTATTAATTAAACATATAGCTTTCACCGGATCACCAGATTGGATGACAAATCTTTTTCTCGTAAAGTGGTGTCTGAGGCGGGAACAGGGGAACAACTACTGTGGTTACTATGTTTGCAAGTTTATCAAGGAGCTCTCCCAAAGAACTCCTACAGAGAGACTCAAAGTACGTTAAAAATACACTATATATTCATTTAATTATTATTATTGATTGTGTTACTATGTCTTTATATATATATATATGTATGTACATATATTAATTTATTTTCCTTTAATTCAAACCTGTAGGCTCGATGGTTGCAGGAAAAGGTCATACGACAAGACCAGATCAAAGCAATTCAAGAGTCTATAGCCGGATTTTTTAATGACCAGGTCATCGATTCCAAGGGCGAGTTCTACTTTGACCCAACACTGCCATGAAAGCCAAGCTAGAGGATGAGAGGAGAATTATTATATCACAACAACTGTAAAATACACATATGCATGCATGCATATATATATATATATATATATATATATATATATATATATATATATATATATATATATATATAGTTCTATGCTTGAATTGTGTCATTTAATACGTTCATTGTGCTTGAACCGAAACATACTAATACGACTTCGAAAACCTATTTTGAAAAGAAAACAAAAAATGAAAAGAAAAAAAAATAACCTTTAGTCCCGGTTGGTATTACCAACCGGGACTAAAGGGTGCCGAACTCGTGGCATGTCAGGATGCACCTTTAGTCCCGGTTGGTGTTACCCACCAGGACTAAAGGTCCCCCTTTAGTCCCGGTTCCTGACCCGGGACTAAAGGACCCCCTTTAGTCCCGGATGCTTGCTCCCGGGTGGGGAACCGAGACTAGAGGGGGTTCCTCACCGGGAGTAAAGCTCTGTTCTCTACCAGTGAATGAAGCTTTGCTTTTGCTCTGAGTATAATCAGAGCAAACTCTTTCTTGAATACTTGTCTGCATCTTTGCATGGAGTGGGGGATATTCTTGAAGATAATATCATTTCGCATGGTCCAAATAGACCAACACATTGTGATCACAACCTTCATGAAGAAAGGCAGCTGAAGTTGTAACTTGAAATTGATTGATTAACTTTGTTATATATAAGAGCCTCGTCTTCCTGCTAGCAACGGTTACCGAAGGCGAATCAGGAAGCGCCGGAAACATCGGTGCAACAGTGTTTTCTCTCAACAGTGTTTTGCACGGCTTCTTGTGGTTTGCTTTTGGACCCTGTTTGTTTTAGCTTTCTGAGAGCTTTTGGATCTTAGCTTTGTGACTTTTCAAAAGCAAAAAGCTCCAGAAAGCCAAAAGCCACAAGCTCCTCAAAGTGAGCTTCTGGACTGTGGCTCGTGGGAGTTTTTTCTTTTTTTGGATGGTCATAATGTTGAGGTCAAAAACTCTGGAAAGCTGAAACAAACATGGCCTTAACTTAGCTTGGGTCCCCTGATTTTATTTTCGCAAATGGGAATTAAGATCCTTTTGCATTTTGGCGCTCCATGGGCAAGGAAAATTCCCACCCGACCAAATATTGGCTCATGTTTGAGACAACATATGTTCATGAAACTCTTTATTAATCTTTACAACTTTTAACACATACACTTATGTTTGTTCCACCATCTTTTCTTTGTCAACTATGCAGATGATGCCATTGGATCCGGTCCTCTGACACCCCACCCTAAGACCGTGCCGGAAAGTCGTAGGAGTATCTCGTACGCTGCTATGAAAGGGAATCGCGGGCGCCCATGATCCATCGAGGCCCCTGGCCAGGACACGTCTAGGTCGTCCTGCAGACAGATGTACCAGAAATCGTCTTTATCATTTTTATTATTTAATAAATAAATACTTGTGTGTTGCATGGAAAAATATTATCACAATAATGTTAGTATGAATGTTGTTAGAATGTAAACGTGCTACGGCACTCCTGGCTCATGGGCCTAGTGTCCCGGCTCTCCACCACGTCTATATGTACACACCACAGTAATCGGGTTGTTCGACGTGGGTCGATGTGTGTACCTCCGATGGCTTAGGCACTCAAAACACAAGCAGTTTATCATGATTCGGGTGTCTAAGTCCAACGTCCAATAGTGGTGTTCTTCATGTTTAGAATGCTCAATCGACTTATTACAATGGAGAAAGAGAGATCGAGATGTAAAGGGTAGCGCTGTGCTATGCTAGTCTACGGTTTGATCCGTTGGGATCCAATCCTTTCTATAGGAGCCCATGTCCCGCCTTAAACCTCGGAGGGCCATGGGGATACAGCCCCCGTTCGCTGGTCTGAAACTTGGCTGAAACTGGTTGAAAAATACTGTTCTGGCTGAAAAAAGAAGCCGAACAAGCCAAATATCATACCAGCCGTACGAGACCCAAAATGTATGGTTTCTCTTAGGGATTCTCGCCCTATGCTTCAGTCTTCTCCTTCAGGCGCTAGCGCTCCTGGTTCTCCTTTAGGCGCTAGCGCCTAGAGCCCCCTACATTTAACTGCAATATGACTAGATTCCTTGCAACTATAGCAATATATATCACCCTTAACTGAAATTTCTCTCCACAACATGCAATCCACTTATAGCATGACCTATGTACATACGCAATAACAGCAGAAAAACCAATAATATGCGCTTCTTTGGAAACACCATTATATTTAATTCCCCATGTGGAACCCTCAATTCCATCCAATCCCCATGGGGAATGACTGATCCAAAGGAGCCCATAGGCGATGTTTGGATCGCCAAGGCAGCACCACCTTTGTCAAACGCCTGGGAGCGAGTGTGGCACCAAGCAAAACTGTTTGGAACAACCAAAAAGTTCATAGAAAGCGATCTCCATTTTCCTGGACGTGGAAGCTAACAAGACACTGGTGGTGGACTGGTGGTGTCATCTTGGTTGGATCAGCGGAGTCAAACAAGTCCTCCACGGAATGCCCACGTTGACAAGCCGGCAGCGCCACTGATCGGGGTGCACAACTAATGGAGCCCGCGTGCGCTACTTGACGAGGCCTCGAGCAGCAGAGCACTAGGGGGCGAGCGCACCAGGATGTTCCGGTCAATACACGGCGACGACGCAAAAGATGGGAACACTGCACGCTTCACGGTCCACGCATAATTAGCTAGTTAATAAATATAGTCAGTGTTTTTCTTGTTTATTCTCCCTCCGCATTTATCTCAACGACATCTATTTCATTTAGGATTATTCTTCCTTTTTATCTTCTCATCCCATCTCCTTTGTTTTTATTATTACCGTGATTCTTTTTGTCTAGGTTTAGATTGATCGGTGAAGCTTAGACACCAAGGTCTAATTAAATTTTGTTCCTATTTTCTTTATAATATTTAGTATTTTGTTTTTTAGCCTTCTTTTGTATTGTAAAATAAACATTTATTTGGTTATTGTCTACGTTCTCTTTGTATATATATTTCATCATGTATGATTGTTATGGGCTTAAATAGCGCCCCCCGTGCTCAAATTCTGGCTCCGCCCCTGGTCGTACGTAGGAGCAAATAAACAGCGAGACGACGACTGTCCTGTAAATGTAAATATAAATAATGTAAATTAATTAAATATAGTCTCCTCATTCGTGGTCAAATTATTGCGTACAGTAATAAAGTTGCCTCACTTTCAAGAGACATAGTAGCACACTACACCACCCGGATGATTGTATTTGTTTCGTACCATGGCTTGTAGATTACTCCTATGTACTTGCCACATGGATTTATTTTCCTGAATCTTTAATTGTTGGCTGTATTTTCTATACCGATATTGATTATTTTGGTCATATCTGAATCTGATTTGATGATGCAAGAGCTAGAACGAAAGAGGTGCATGTTGCCCAAGCGCTATCAGTGCTCAAGTGCCATTCTCCCAACCGTTCTCCACTTGTTCCACTTTTCCGGTGATATCCGGCCGACGAGCTGTTGACCCGTAGATGACCCGGTGAAACCATGCATACGATGCTATTGATGGCTGGCGAAGGGACCAACATATCACACACAATCTTTACACGGCACGCGCGCAGGTGTTACTGTCGAGTTCCAACATGTACAAGAACATGCGTCAACGTACGTATAGTTGGACGAGGCAATTAACATCGGCGTGCGTCAGTGTCTGTTCACGGCAAGTTTTGGGCGGCGGTGAGAGGGTAGGGTTTCAGGATATGGGTGGGAGGGAAACCTTCAGTTTGGCACTACGTTAGAATAGCACTTCACTGTCAGTTCAAAATACCCCATCACTGTCGGATTTTGAACCGGCACAACCATACCGGCAGTGATGAGGGTAAGCTATCACTGTCGGTTCCTATAAACCGGCAGTGTTCTTCAACTTCACTGCTGGTTCTTTACCCAACCGGCAGAGTTCAGTTCCACCAACACTGCCAGTTCATAAGACCACCCGGTAGAGTTCAGTTCCACCAACACTGTCGGTTTGTGTTTCAACCGGCAGTGTTGTCGTAAGAATCACTGCCGGTTTGTGACAAGAACCGGCAGTGATGGATAAGCCAAGGCTGCCAGTTTGTGGCTCCAGCCGGCAGTGCCAGTGATGTTTACGTCAACACTACCGGTTTTCTGCTAACCAACAGTGATGTCACGTTCGCATTTTATTGTTTTATAATTTATTTTAATTTATATTTTTTCATAGAATCGGGTTTCGCTTTATATACGCTACGTAGACGACAGATCCATCAATATTAAACATTACAAATGTTACGGTTATAGTTCAAATGTTCTTATCAAGATCTCGATCCCTCAAAATAAAAAAGAAATATTCTCGGACTTCACAGATTATGCAATGCTTCTCAGACTTCTTATAATAATATGGCGAACCGCTCTAGGCCATACTGGTCCTTGAACTTCACGGATTGTGCAATGGAAAATACTCCATCTTTTTCCAATACCTCGGCTAAGATGAATTTTGCCAGCTCCGATTGCAGCACGACGATCTCCGTGTCTAACAGTCTTTCGTGGTTATATTTCTTGCGCTGTCATTCAAAAAAGATGATATCCAAAGAGGAATCAGTAAATCATTTTGTTGAATGATTAATAGACATAAATGAAATGGGGATTATACACACCAACGTATCGGCTTCTTCTGATTTCCCACCGATGTAGCGAAGCATTGCCCACATTACATAAAACCCGCATTCATTATTTCCCGTCGGCTGTTTTAGGTACTTTCCCTCCATTTCGACAACCTTGAATGGGACCTGCGTCCCACCGATATGTCTTCTTCGGACACTGAGCAACATTAAAAGGAGAAACGTTAGAAAGCGGTATGTGTGATTAGAAAATAATATGTTATTAGGATCGCTTACTAATTCAGCACTGCCACCCGTGCATCCAGATGATGAAATGGTTTTTTCTTCGAGTCCCACACATCGATCAGATTTTTGGCAAGATTAACATAAATGAAGACGAAATGGTGGCTGTAATCACAGAATCCTAATTATCGAATAATCTTAACGAAAAAAAGAAGCATAAAATTAAAAGCCGAGAACACATACTTGCAGTTGTAGGCTAAAAGTATGTGGGTTTTGTTCTTCATCTTGAATTCATCGAAAACAGCAATCAATCTCTATTTTAGGTCTTCCATATCACATCCATGGAGGCCTAGACATGTCTTCTCATTGACTCGCAAGGGGTCCAAGAAGCCTATGTTATCCCATTTGCTTTTTTGAATGCAAAATTTTGCTATACACCTACATAAAATCATGGGAAGTGCTCAAAAGTTAACAATTTGTGTCTCGGGAGAGTAGTTAATTGTAATATCGTGCGTGTAGGGTACTTACATAGTCCACAGCGTCAACATTTGTGTATCGAGAGAGCGTTTCTGGTATAGCTGGAACAAGCACTCCCACTCGACATCGAACTTCTCTTCTTCAGGATAATGAAAAACATGTGGCGAACGGATACTAACCTCAAAACCAAAGTCCTCCGTCTCTGTTGTTTGAGCCATATAATATTCATGCAACTGGCGCATATATGTTGTCAAATTTTTATACTCGTGATCGGAAACCAAAAGATTGCCCCTTTCATACTTCATTGCCGGTGTTCCTGTCCCTTGTACATCATAATAGATGTCCGCGGCCTCTTCCATGGTTAATTCGGGGTTGTCTTCGATGAACTTCTGTATCTTCCTTAAATCTTCATTGTATATTTTATCGGCTCTTGTTGTAGCGTCCTGATTCTGTATTTGCCTTTCGAATTTGGACTTCATAAAAAACAGAGGCAGTGAGGCACAGAGATTGAAGAAACTAATACAATCTTCCTTCAAGATGTGTGCTGTAAATTCTCCTTCCATCAAGTTTGTAACGCTGCCACTGAACGGCCTTTTTCTTTTTTGTTGGTCCACTTTGGGTGCATTAGCGACTGAATCCAAGGACCTTTTCTGTGATAGCGAGGATGTCTTTGATCTTGTTTTGGGCTGAGGTGGAGGAGGGGTGGATGACGATGAGAATTCTGTTTTCCCGGGACTGATGAAGATGGAGGAGGAGGAGGACGAGGAGGAGTCTTCTATTTTCTCGGGGCTGATGAAGATGGAGTAAGACGAGGAGGAATAGAAGGAGACCTCTATCTTCTCGGGGGTGATGGCAAGGGATGAGGAGGGGAGTGAACTCTATTGGGAGATGGTGAGTGATCATCGTGGGTGGGCGAAGACTCGCAGTCGTCCTCATCATCAGAGGACAATTGGTGGTCAAGCTTAATGAAGCGCTTGCGCCAGGCCACTTGAGAGCCCTTGTTATGACCAAGTTTCGGCCCGTCTTCTGCTACGGGGTACTCAATGTGTATCTTGTTACACTTCTTATCAAGTATTCTGTCAATGGTGATGTGAGCATACCCCTATGGAATTGGGCGACCATTAATGGTCTCGTCTCCTATAGGCCAGGCCTGACCGAGCATCACCTTGTTCTTTATCCATTCCTAACGAATGTACAACTTGACATTGACGGGTTCAGTGATGCCGTCCACCGGATGAGGCACATTCGCATCTTCTTCATCGGGCGAGGTCGATCCGTAGTTGCTGCGACCCCTAAATTGTGGGCTAAAGGCAGTAGGAGTAGGGTTTAGTGGTACTCCTGACCCCTTGGACAGCAAAATTTGCTGGACTCATGCTTCAATAGTCTCCTCAATCCGTGCGTCCATTCTTTTTTCCATCTCTTTTAGTCGCCTCAAATACTCTGCCTCTTGATCCGCTCTACCCCTCGAGCGGCTCCAGTAAGTGTTAGATTCTTGGGGGAATGCTAGTTTCCAAGGAACAACACCGGTTCCTCTAGTGCGACCAGGGTGCTCCTTGGTTCTGAGTGCTAGGGTGAGCACGTCTTTCTCCCTATTAGAAGTGCGAGTCCCTTGCCTCACCTCCTCAGTTACCTAGGAGATCCTCTAGATGAGTTCACTCATGGGTTGATTTGTGGAGCTAAAGCTCCCGCCCATACAGTATATTACCGATCTTGGCTCCCAATCGGCGGTCTCAACCTAAACGCCTTCCTCAGCAAGGCGATCCATCTTTTCAAGTTCTGCTTCAAATTCTAGCATCTTTTTGGCGTACCCACGAGAGCCGAGATGATGAGGATTCGTCGCTTTCTGCGAGTTCTCCTTATTCTTCCTGCTCAGTTCTAAGTACTCCTTGGATAACCTATATTCCTTGAAATCCTACCAGAAGTCCTTCTGCTTGCTAAACTGCCTATCATTGAAATCTAGCTCTTTATTTTGGAGGACAAAATTCTTGTACAATGTCACCTTGAAATTCTTGAAGCGTGTCCCCATGATTTCTTTTGCTTTTTTCTTGACTAACTCCTTGTCATACTCCGTTGGGAAAGTGAAATACTCTGGGATCTTGATATCCCATATGTAATCCTTCTCACTTTCGGGAACCCTCCATGGGTCATCATCTTTCCCAACCCACTTCCTGTACCTAATTGGGATGAAGTCCCTAACAAGTAACCCGAGGATAGTCTTGTATTTGGTCAAAGCTATAGGCGATGAGAGTGGATCCCCGAATTCATCGAACTCAGTAATGTGCCAGTGTGCATTCCTACCAACAGGAATCTTTGACACGCCTCGCTTGGATCTGACCTTCCTGCTACCCGAACCCTCTGGCTCCTCGGCCAGTGGAGGCTCCTGCTAGAGACACCATGTAAGCTATGACACTCTCAATTGATTAGCGTGTGTGGCTACATAGTCACATGATACCAAAGTTACCTAGCCTTCTTGGTCATTTTGACCCAGATCAAGCAGGACGGACGGGGTCCATGGCTGGTCATTCTCACCGGCCTAATTGACACCATCACCGTTTGTCGGATCATGCGGCTCTCCCGTCCTAGCAATTTCAGCCGCTTCTTGTTGCCGATCTGTTCTTCGGCGATGGGGTAACCGGCGACGATGAGTCATGGCTGTGACACGATCATGGTTAGTTTTGGCTACGGACAACTACTAATAGCATATGCTCATATATATATATAATATGTTTAATAAAAAGTCTAATAATAAGTCCACATACAACAAAGTCAAATAATAGCATATGTTCACCTAGAACAAATTCATTGTTTGATTGACCACATACACCAAAGTCCACCTACTGTTCTACGAAACTAAGCCTACATCAACTTCCAAATAAGAAAAGCAATGAACATAGCCATAAATAAAAGCATGACATCTTTCCAAGACCAAGGAGCAATTCTCCTAATCTTCACATCTCCGGCGTGTGTCTTCTCTTCAATCTCTAGTGCTAGCGGATGGCCATGGTTTGCATTCATTGGACCATAGTAGTCTGGTTGCCCATGGTTTGCAAGGTAGGCCGGATGACTGTAGTAGGCCCTCAAAGCTTCAGCTTCTGTGTTGTACTTTTTGTGCAAATTACCAGGGTAGCGATTGACTTGAGCATAGCAATCTTCCTAGGTTCGATAAATCCTAGGCATGTGACCAACATGCACTACATACCATGCCATGGTTGCCTATACATTTAAGTAAATTAGGCATGTGGTAAGTGGTAATGGTAACTCACTGAACAAGAGTTATTATTCAAGTTATATGGCCAAACTAAATCTATTTAATGTTCTTTATCCTTGACATGATAAAAATTTACCTCAATAATGAGACTGATTATTATTCGGAGATCAATGTGGTTTAGTAATCATACTTGCTAGAATGCAGCATCATATGTCATTGGTTAATAGTTAGCAATAGGGGTGCTCATGTGAATTTCTCAAGTAAGCAAGCATACTTTACTTGGGACAGGCATGGACACCCTAGCCTATAACAAACAAAACATTGAAGTAGGTTGCTAGGAATGCAAATAAAAGCATGTTACTCATCCTCCAAGCAATCCAGGTTACATTTCAAATGAAAATTTTGCAGGGCTGCAAAGTCTATTTTACTAAATCACATAATGCACATAAAATACTCACTTTACAAAACATTGAAGTTCTAGATATGGAAACTGTTTCTGTACATCAAAAAGGGAGTTCTAGATCTTAAAGTAAAAGCACCTCAAAGTAATAAGGAACAAATCTCTACTAGTGACACTTAATTCGAATCTACACTACTCTTGTTCCTTGTTTACAAATTAGAACCGTTGATTTTGCCTTAGTATTCACAAACTTCACATTAGGTTGGTTGCTAAAGCATATGTTCTTCTATTAGACTAGATCCATAGCAAGCATGAGATAATTTAATGTGTGTTCAACATGAACAAATCCTCCAGATAAATTGAAACATATTTGAATAACTATAACCTCACTTGCGTCCCTGTTTAGGTCTGAGTTGTTGTGTTGACAAAAACAGCACACAACCTCCTTTCAAAATTTACTTCTTTAGATTTCTAACAATAGGGAGGCAAACCCTTGTCCATAACCAGCAGTACACGAATAGCCAAGAAACATAATCACATACTGTCACTTAATGTAGACATAAGTCAACTTTTTTCTTCTTAGAAGTGAATTGGTAAAAATGTGTTGCACAAACGTTCCCCCAAAATAAGTATTACTGGATTCAAGTAAGCAGCAACACCTCTACTGATTCACAGCAACACCTCTACTGATTCAAGTAAGCAGCAACACCGTGGGACATTTCATCAGACACATAGCGGGCTGTGAGACACGCACTCACCGTGGGGGTGGGAAAGCAGCTGTCCACGCGCTCCTGAAGGCCTCGGCGGTGGGAGTGCAGGCGTGGAGGAGGAGGGGCACGGCCGGCGTCGTGGATGAGGAATGAGGGCACAGACGCCGTGGTGCCCCGGCTTGGGGTGGTGGACGGCGTGGGGCGGTGCTCCGATGTGGGGCGGTGGATGGCGTGGGGCGGTGCTCTAGCGTGGGGTAGTGCTCCGGTGGCACGGGGAGGGGTTGGCGCGGGGTTGAAATGAATTTGGATAATTTCAACCCACGCCTCTTTTATACCAGTAGCTCATCACTGCCGGTTCTGATCATAAACCGACAGTGATGGGGGTACTTCACTGTCGGGTCATTCCCCAAACCGGCAGTGATGTGGTGTAGCAGTTAAGTATTAAGTAGGATAACTTTTCATTTTCTTTTGAACTCCTCCGACTGGCTCAACGGTTAAAACCCCTCAACTTAGCCCCCGAGACCCGTGTTCGAGTCCCAGGAGGCCCAAATTTTTTTGTTCAATTTTATAAATTATTAAATTACTTCGGAAAATAGCTCATCACTGCCGGTTCTGATTATAAACCGACAGTGATGGGGTACATCACTGCCGGGTCATTTTCCAAACCGGCAGTGATGTGGTGTAGCAGTTAGGTGTTAAATAGGATAACTTTTCATTTTCTTTCGAACTCCTCTGACTGGCTCAACGGTTAAGATCCCTCAACTTAGCCCCCAAGACCCGTGTTCGAGTCCCAGACGGCCCAAATTTTTTTGTTCAATTTTATAAATTATTAAATTACTTCGGGAAATGGCTCATCACTGCCGGTTGTAAGTATAAACCGACAGTGATGAAGAAATATCACTGCCGGGCCATTCTTTAAACCGGCAGTAATTTCGGTGTAGCGGTTACATCATAAGTAAGTTATCTTTTCCATTCCTTTCGAATACCTCCGACTAGATCAACGGTTAAGACACCACAACTTAGCCCAATTTTTTTTGTTTAATTTTAAAATTTATTAAGCGGCCTAAAGGTCAAAAATAAAAAATAAATAACCCTTGGCACACATCCTATACTAGCGCAGCAGTTAAGTCTCTGAACTCTGCAGCCCGAGACCCGAGCTCGAACCCGAGGGCTGGCATAATTTTTTTTTAATTTTTTATGTATCACTGCCGGTTTTCAAAATAAACCAACAGTGATAACCAGCATCACTGTCGATTTCTTCTCATCAATGTCGGCTTTTTGAAACCGTCAGTGATGTTTATATATATTAAAAATTTCTTCTATATACTAAATAAATAGAAGCATATGTATTCCTATATTGAAATGGCTTGAAATTTTTTTGGCAAGCATGTACGCCCAAATTAAGAACCCACACAGGATCTGAGGTTTTTCTGATTAATTTTTTTATTTATTATATTTTTCTCTGTGCCGAATGAGACAAAAGAGGGTGAATTTCATCTTGGACCCAATAGATTTGTCATCCACCTCCACAAAAACCTTATCCCTAGGGCACATTAGAGTCTGTGTAAAAGTTTGGCACCATTCCGGATCTTTTCGTGGGTAGACTCAGTTCAACCTATAATTAAACGGTGTCGTCGCGCGGAAATTCAATTAAACCTCAGAAAGTAGCAAACCATCTCCAAAAAATCCCATACTTGATGTTTCCTTCACACATGGCACGTGCAAGCCTAAGAAAAAGTTCGAGACAAATACGACATCGGAATACCTATGAACCACAGAAACCCTGATAACCTATGTGTATAGTCATGGTTCGATGAAAAGGCACATGTACCTCAGTGAAGCATGTATACTCCGCCTATGTCGAAATGGCTTAAAATTTTTTTGGCAAGCATGTACACCCAAATTAAAGACCCCACGCAGGATCTGAGGTTTTTCTTATCAGTTTTTTTATTTATTATATTTTTTCTGTGCCGAATGAGATAAAACAGGGTTAATTTCATCTTGGACCCAATAGATTTTGTCATCCACCTCCACAAAATTCTTATCCCTAGGGCACATTGGAGCCTGTGTAAAAGTTTGGCACCATTCTGGATCTTTTAGTGGGTGGACTCAGTTCAACCTATAATTAAACGGTGTCGTCGCGCAGAAATTCAATTAAACCTTAGAAAGTAGCAAACCATATCCGGAAAATCCCAAACTAGGTGTTTCCTTCACACGTGGCACGTGCAAGTCTAAGAAAAAGTTTGAGACGAATACGACACCGGAATGTATATTTCTAGTTACCCAACAAATGTTACACGAATTACATGCATGGCAATAATTAAACACACAAAGCTTGTACAAATTAAAATTAGAACCCAATTAAACTACGACCCTGAAAATAACCTAATAAACATTAATTACTATCGGAATCACTACCGGGTTCGATCGGGCCACGCACACTAACATGCCTCTGTAGCCATATATGGTAATTGATGTCATGGATTATGTATCCGCTTGTATCGATGAAGTCCAATGCCCGTATGAGTGCACTCTCTCGTGCCTCACAATACCGAAAGAATGGTCGGCCATAGATGTAACCTACTGAACAACCACTGCCCTTGTTAGTAATCCTTATGCAGTACTAGCATCCTTCTACAGTGAGCTAGCCGATGTTACCATTGTAGAAGTCTCAATCATACCCGAGTTGCTTCGTAGCTTGGTCTAGAATGGCCCACAAGCCACACGCAGCATAGGTAAAGTCCTAGAGTGCAATCTGCATGCGGAGAAAAAGAAAAAAAAATTGAGAATGTTATTACAATAATAAACAACAAATAACCACGACTCAGGTATAAGTGACCATTTTACCACATTCGCACGGTTGTAGCTCACAAACCATTCGCTTGCTTGCGGGATGGGGATATCACCAGCATTCAAAGCAAGTGCCTTGAAGTGCGAGAAATCAGGCATATCATAGCAAACATGTCGAAGTGCCTCTAAACAGATGCGCATGGCACTGAATTGGGCGCTTATCACGTCTGGGCTCTGTCTTCCCGTCTCGTGGATATGGTTCTGATTATTTGCACCCCTCAAAGGGATGGAAAAACTGAGTTCACACGTCCATAGCAGACCACTTGCATTAGATGCCCTGTTCTCGACGATGTTCGAGATAAAGAACCAGCTAAGTGCTGTTCGTAGCCAATCTATTAGGGATATAGTCTGCGACATATATGTATGCAACAATGATATTAAACTAATTACACTTATTTGTTAGCATCAAAAAACAAAAGATGTTGGAAAATATTTTATACAATAGCTGGAATAGGGAACCGTGGAATGGCACATAAGGAGCAAATGGCTCATTGCCAGGGTGGAAACCTGGTTCTTGTGGTGGGGGAGGTCCGTTGTTCATACCACCTGATCTATAAAATGCAAAAAAAATATGAACATAAAATATATGCACAAAAAATTATTCCAAGTAAAATGTGGCAACATAATTAAATATAGATCGAATGTAAGGAATAAGAATATATATAAATGTAGAATGCAAAGAAACATGAATATAAATATAGATCAAATGAATATAGATAGAATATTGGAGAAGATAACATATCAATACCATAGAAAAATGCAGGAGCCATGACCAAATCACATAGAGAGAGAGTAGATTTCTTGAGAGGTGAGAGTGAAACGTGAGAAATGAGACTGTCAGAGTTCGTGGGTGGGTGGGATCGATGTTTGTGGCCGACGGTTTGTTTTATATAGGGGGGCATGGACATCACTTCTGGTTTTTAAGTAGAACCGACAGTGAAAGTTAATATCACTGTCGGTTTTTGAATAGAACCGACAATGAAAGTTAATATCACTGCCGGTTTGTAAGTAGAACCGATAGTGAAGGTGCTTATATGTAAAGGATATATTTATTTAGATAGTACAGTGGGAAAGTTTTAACAACAATGATATATTTATTTAGATAGTAATGAAATACATAAAAAAATAACAAAAATATTAGAAATAAATTACATATATGATAACAAAGACATATTTGCGTATAGGTCAATGTTACAATCATTGTGTATCAACACATTATAATGTAACCACCTCAGTAGCATTCTTCTAGCACCAACTAGGGGCAAACAGCAGCACCGAGGTGGTCTACGAGCTATACCGATTAGAGATAACAAGGTGGCATCGATGAATCCACCTTGTGTGTACATGGCCTTTTTCCAGATGCGCACCGCAGCAGATGGCTATGTGAACCTCGTGGAATCTCTAATCTTCGGCGTTGCTCTATCTTCAGTAGCATTCTTCTAGTACCTCTTGTGTGCACCATTTTGGTGGACTACGACGCATAACAATATCTGTGGTTTGTTGTGAGAGGTAAACATTGTATCATGGCTGATAAGGCCCGGCTAAAACGCATGGAGAGGCTAGCTCCTGGCCAAGGGCCATTTTATAGGGGGCTAGCATTCGTGGTACATTTTTGTTTCTGAACTAAAGTTGTCGGGGTAGGTGGGAGCAGTTTTCTTACTGTTGTGGTCAGTGGGAGCACTGTTGGCATGTGAGGAGCATCTACACATCACTGTTGGTTTTAGTTTAAAAACCGACAGTGAATGGGGCCTTTTGTGTCGGTTCGAGCAACCGCGTGTGATAGAACCTATCACTGCCGGTTTTAAAACCAAAACCGGCAGTGAAGGGCTCTGCCACCATCGCAACCTTTTAGTAAAAAATATAAAAAAATGACTGTCGGTTTGGAGCCTACCATCGCAGCGCTATCACTGCCGGTTTTAAAACCAAAACCGGCAGTGAAGGGCCCTGCCGCCATCGCAGCCTTTTAGTAAAAATTTTAAAAAAAATCACAGTCTCGCAGCCTTTTTATAAAAAATATAAAAAAAATCTTAAGCCTAGGATTCGAACCCAGATCTCGGGGTTCTTAGTTTGGAGCCTTAACCACTATGCTAGAATAGGGATTACGTTAGAATTAGTTGTTCTTTTTCTTTTATCCCGTCGCAATGCACTACTAAATAATAAATGCAAAATCAAAAAAGTTTGGCCCGCCTAGGATTTGAGCGCGGGTCTCAGAGTACAGAGTGCACGGCTTTAACCGTTGAGCTAGGATAGGGAGTTCAGTTAGTTTGCTTTTCTTTATTTATTTATTAATAGAAATAATGCAGTCAGTTTATATTCTAAAATAGCACAAAAATTTGTATCTTGATTATTTAATTCTATGATAATTAATTAATGGTCTATAATTATCAAATAATAGTGTTTGTGAACATCATCTCAATATTTGATTACATAGTCAATAATTAAATTATAGAGATACGCACAAAATATAAATTAGATATTCAGTGCGAATTACCAATACAACGTCTGCATAATGATTACATAGTTAACAATAATCTAACTATCTTTAGGTGCATCAACAATGAGGGCCTCATTGTGATCAAGCCGTACGTAAGTAGGTTCGTCATCCTTTTGAAGGTTAGGTAGGGGTACGTTCACCCTGAATGGAGGCATTTCTAGATAGCCCCTGTAGTCTTCTTCGTCCGTCACTCCATCGACACCGACAATCTTCCTTTTCCCTTCTAGGACTACTTTTAGCCTTCCTTTTGTCTTGTTGTCCCTTGCATAGAAGACTTGCATAACATCTCTTGCAAGGACGAAGGGGTCGTCTCTGTATGCGGTCTTAGTGAGATCAATGGTAGTGAACCCTTCGCTATTAGTGTTGATTTCCTCGAGCCAGACCCACTAGCAGCGAAGAAGAGCTGCCTTCAACGGACCATAGGCTAGCTCCCATATCTCCTCTATGAAACCATATTATGTCGCCTGCACATTGCCGTTTTCATCATGAGCATCAAAATGAACACCACAATTTTGGTATGTGCTCTTTCCATCTTGCATTTTTGTGTAAAATGTGAATCCATTGATCTCATACCCTTGGTACTTAAGATATGTACTCGAAGGTCCCTTGGCTAAGGCATCTAGTTGATTACCCAACTTTATTCCAAGAAGCGACGTCGCAACCAGTTGACAAATTCATCCTTATGTTTTTTTATCCAGCCAAGCCTGTGACCTGCTCAGATACAGAGTTTGCAGCGATTGCCTGTGCTTGTCAATGTATGGCATCACACCCTCGGCTTGCTAGAGAATAGTGAACTGTGCCTGTCTGAAAGAAACAGGGTCATCTACTGTAACAGATTTCTCCCCGATCGTTCCTTTGCCACGTAGTCTTCCCTCATGATGAGATTCTGGAACTCTGACCCTTTTGATGTCCAGATAATATGTGCAGAACTCAATGGCCTCCTCCGTTGACCATTCTTCAATCATGCCCCCTTCTAGCCTAAATCTGTTCCTAACATACCTCCTAAAAACTTTCATCAATCTTTCGAAAGGGAACATCTGATGCAGGTACATTGGGCCAAGGGCTCTAATTTGGTCAACAAGATGAATGAGCAGATGCAATCAGATATCAAAGTAAGTCGGTGGGAAATGCATCTCAAGCCTAACGAGAGTTTCGGCTATGTCCCGCTGCAGCTGGTCTAGCGTGGACACATCAATGACCTTTTTTGAGATCGCGTTGAAGAACGAGCAAAGCTTTATGATTGGGGCACGGACCTTTGGGGGGAGGATACCATGTAGGGCAACAGGGAGCAGCTGAGTCATAATGACATGACAATCATGGGCCTTCATAGGGCCATAGTTGAACTTGAGTTCTCTCATGTTCACTAGCATCTTTGGGTTCGCACAGTAGCCCGTTGGGACTTTGAGTTCATTGAAGAAAGAAATAAGCACACGCTTTTCTTCCTTCTTCAATGTCCATGACGCAACCGGAAGTTCGAACTAGCCATTCTCTAGCTCCATGGGATGCAGCTCCTTCCTGATTCCTAAGTGTTACATGTCCAGGCGTGTGGCTAGTGAATCCTTCGATGTCCCCCCGGTGTCCATCAAGGTGTTAAGAGTGTTAGCGCACACGTTTTTAGTGATGTGCATGGGATCAAGACAATGGCGTACACTGAGAAATGGCTAGTAAGGTAGTTTCCAGAAAACCGATTTTTCTTCCAAACGCTCCCATCAGGCATTGCTACTGCATTGTCCCCCTTCCCAAGGACAACCTCCAGTTTGTTGAGTTCTCAAAGTATCGCAGGCCCATCTCGATATTTTGGAGCTAAGCGTTTCTCAATAGTACCGTTGAAATCTTTTCTGTTTCTGCGGTAAGGGTGATCCTTAGGTAGGAACCTACGGTGTCCCATATAAACTATCTTTGAGTTATTAGCAGATTTACCGCATCGGTGTCGTTCAAGCACTAGACACATCTAGTATAGCCTTTTGTCTTCTCTCCGGACAACGAACCTTGACCTGACAAGTCGGTGATTGTAGCGATAAGTACTCCCTTGATCCTAACATGTTCCTTTTTGTACTCGTCCCAAACATCCGGCACACCCTTTTCAAACATCTCCACTAGTTCATCGATCACTAGTTCCAGAAACACATCGATGTCATTCCCAGGTTGTCTTGGCCCTTGGATCAGTAGTGGCATCTGGATGTACGACTGCTTCATACAGACCCAAGGTGGAAGGTTGTATATACAGGGCGTCACTGGCCAGGTGCTATGATAGCTTCTAACCTGGTCGAAAGGATTCATCCCATCTGTGCTCAAAGCAAACCAAAGGTGCCTTACCTCTCCTCCGATGTCCTTATAGAACATAGTATTGATAATCCTCCAGTCATGCCCATCGGTGGGGTGCCTCATCATTGTATCTTTCTTCCGCTCTTCGCCATGCCAGCGCAACAGCTTGGCTGACTTTGCACATGCAAATAGCCTATGCACCCGAGGAGCTATAGGGAAATACCAAACAATCTTTATGGGACCTCCTCTGGTCTTGGTACCCTCATCTAACAGCCCTTCCTTGTACCATGGAGCTTCACACTTGGGGCACTTGTCCAAGTCTTTGTATTTTTCTCCACGGTATAATATGCAATCATTGGAACACGCGTGGATTTTTTCAACCTCGAGGCCGATGGGGTAGATCATTTGCTTGGCCAAGTGTGTCTTTTCTGGCAACTCATTTTTTCTAGGACCATTTTTCTTATTATACCTAACAACTAATCGAAGCCTTTTTCGCTCAATTCGTTTGTCGATTTGAACTCTAACAGCATGATGTTGCCTTTCAGTTTGCTCATTGGACAATTCCTATACAATGGTGTTTTGCCATCTTGTCTCATTTTCTCTAGCTTTCTCAGCTGTCTTTCACTAAGACATCTGGTCTCTACATTACGTAGCAGCTGAGAAATGCCATCATTATCCTCGGTGTCGTTAGCTAGCGTGTTTCTAAACACATTATTAACTGTGGCCATAGGTTCCGTATTGACACCGGGTTCCTCGTCAGCATCGTGGATGACTACGTGAGGCATGTCCACATCATCATCGTTTTCCTACAGAACATTCACACCAACCTCACCATGCATAGTCCATATCGTATAGTTCGGCATGAACCCCCTGGTAATCAACTACGATTGTATAGACTCAATTTGACGAAAGTTCCATTTATTCTTGCAATCTTTGCATGGGCAGAAGACAGGGTTCCCATTCCTAGCATGGGCTTTGGCATCGGTGATAAACTAGTTGACGCCATGCATGTACCGCTTGTCCATTCAGGACAGGTGCATCCACTCTCGATCCATCTCTGCACAAAAAAAATACCGAGACAGTAATTACAAAGAATTAATAAGAAATCGAGCTTCATGAACAACAATTGTAGCTCAAAAGTATCATTTTTGGAAAACATTATTGTACAGTAATTATTGGAAAATTGAAATTGGTAGCCCTGGCCCTGTAAATTGAAAATCGTAGTAAAAAACAATTATTTCACAATAATTGAGAACATCTATTCTACTCTACTTCTAAGAACTAATTATAGCATCACATACTAACAATGATGGTCTTGACCACCATGGAATAATTAGCTAGGAATTTAAATGTGTTCATAGACACCAACCGTTTGGATGATGGATTCACCATAATTTGAGCCTTGCACAAATGTCCAGTTGGAAAAATGCTCTCTAGAATGGAGAAAGAACTAGAATGAGAATCAAGCAATGTAGCCATCAAAACGTAGCTAATTAAGCAACAAAATCAAAGGAGTGGATGTTTCTTACTAACCTTAAAGCAAAAAGATCAAGCCATTCTTCAAAATCCAAGCACTAGCTTCATGGTGAAGAGCAGCCGCAACAATGGAGGGAAGGGCCCAAACACACGCCTCTGTTCTCGGGATAGAAGAGAGGAGGAAGGAGAGGACGGCTGCAGCCTTTTGTGTTGTAGGCTTATCACCGTCGGTTCTTGGCTAGAACCGACAGTGATAGAGACCAATTACTGTCGGCTCTTGGCTTAAATCGGCAGTGATGAGTGGCCATCAAAACACTGCCGATTCAAGCCACAAACCGGCAGTGATGTGGTCCTTCACTGCCGGTTTTAGCCTAGCCCCCAATCATTTTTTCATTTTCGAGCTCATAACCGGCAGTTTAGGTACATCACTGCCGGTTCTTACAAATCTGGCAGTGATGAGGCTGGCAGTGATGTACAAATCTGGCGTAGTGTGGCCTTATTTTTATGGGTCGGATTGTCCCGACCCATTTCCATCCATAAGCATATTATCGGGCACACAAAAAAAGAGTGGTCAAAGTCGTCCACTCTCGTCTGCATGAGTGGAGGCATTGCTAATTTAAGGGCACGGAGCCATGCTGCTAGCAAATTGTGCGCTCATCTGTAGTACTACTAGTATTTTTCTCGATCGAAATATAGCTCTTGGAGGCATACAGCATGTCGACCAGCAGCAACTACCATGCTTGGACGAGGTCGCCCGTTGTCCTTGGTGTAGTTTTGCTGCTGCTTCTTGTGGTCTGCAGCGACGACGGCAGCGGCGGCGGCCTCGTCTTCCTGCTGGCAACGGCTACCGAAGGCGAATCAGGAAGCACCGGAAGGAGCCGAAGCAGCGGCCATAGTTATTTTGTTAATGCAGATCGTCCCCGGGGAACCGATCCTCCGACACCCCACTGACGCAGGAAGCAGCAGAAGCAGCGGCCAGAGTAAATATTTTCATAATTAAATATTTCCATCCCAAATTATAAGACGTTTTGACTTTTCTACATACATTGTTTTTACTATGCATCTAGATATAATGTATATCTAAGTGTATAGCAAAAGCCATGAATCTAGAAAAGCTAAAACGTTTTATAATTTGGAACGGAGGGAGTACACCAAAAGAGTTCTATTTTTATCTAGCTCAGCATTTTTGTTTCAACAATTTTTATTTGCAATCAGGTTGCATAAGAGCATTTTTCAAGCTTTTTTCATCAAAATTGGTATATTATTATTTGTCACTCATTGTTTGATACCCCATTTCACACAAGCTTAATGAGCCAATATAAAATCAAATTTCTTTAAAAAAGAACTAATTTGGAACTTGAAAAAATAAAGGTGAATAAGAGCAATGTTGAAATGAATCACTAAGCTAGCCCATTGAGCTTTTTATCTAGCCCTAATAGATGTAGATGCTCATAGCACTTGTCCACACTCATCCTTCTGAGCAAACACACGAAAACTGTTCCCTTGTAAGTACATCTAGAGAGTTGAACTAGAAAATTTCGAGATTAAGTTAATTTGTCCATGTAATTGTCCTAGTGTGTATTCCTAAAGAAGTTGTTTTGTTGTATCTGTTTGGCCTGTTCGCTGGTTGGTTTCTGGGCTGATAAGCCCGGCTGGTGCTAGTTTGTTGTGAAAGGAAAACACTGTTGTCTGGCTGATAAGCCCTGGCTGAAACTAACAAGCGAATAGGCTGGTTATGTTTTGACCGAGTTAGCTCTATGTAAGATACATGAGCAAGTAGTTGCATGGATATCTTAGTGCAGCTCCAACAATCGATTTTTAAGCTAGCTCTAAGTATTTTTCTTATATTTTAATAGAAGAGAGAGAGAGAAAAGCTAGCTCTTGAGCTAAGCTCTTGCACATACTTCAAGGTTACTTGAGTGTCATGTGGGGCTATCCATGTTAAAATCTATATGTTGAAGTTGGCACTATTGGAGAATTGACTTAGAGCTACTAACTAGCTCTAACCATTGCGGGTGCCCTTAGGGCCAGTTTGGCAGAGCACCCGGAGCAAGTTGAGATTGTGCCTCACTAGCTAGGTCAGACCATATGCTAGAAACCAATCATCGCCTTAATGATGAAATGAATTCGATCCAGATAAAATGAAATCGAGTTCAAACGTTTTATGTTTTAGTAGAACATATATAGTAATTATACATATAGGGATTAAGGTATGTGTATTTAGCACATATACATAAAAGGCAACTCATAGAAAATAATATATTTATTAATTAACATTTCAAAAAATTATAAAAATATTATTAATAAATGTGTAAATATTTATCAAGATATAAATTGAAATATATGAAAAATGCTTTGGTAGCTACTTAGGTAAAAACAATTTAGTGGTGGAAATATTTGTTTATCATAGAAGGGTCAAGGTTTCAAGGTCCCATAATATTGTATTTATTATTTATTCTTGACGTTTATAAGGAAAAACAGTGATACAAAAAAATAATAAAATAAAAAAACATGGAAAGGAGAGATACTCCACCCACAAAGGGAAAAATGAAAAAAACATGGAATGGGGAGGCCACGATATATATACGAAAAGAAACAAACAGAAAGAAACTGGATGCGGAGAAAGAAAAAAAATAAGTCAAGGAAATTAATTTTTATATATAAAAAAAGAAAAACCGTCTCCCCAGGACCTCAAATAGAACGATAGATCCAATTTGCAACTCCCCAGTGCGCGCCTGTTCTCTTTTACCGCCCGCCGCCACCGCCCGTCCCGTTCAACTCGCGCCGTGACAGCAGCTCCATCGTCCGCCCTCGCCTTGCCAGACCTCGCCGAAGATTCACCGCCTGCGCCCCTTTCCGCTCTCCACCAGCCTCATGAACATGCTCTCCTATGCCATGAGTTCGTCGGCCTGTTAAGGTAAAGATGAATCACCCTATCAATTGAGGGGTGCGATTTGGGGCGAATCTATTGAGGGGTTTTGATCGTAGGATATGTGACAAGATATCTTTGTCATCAATCGATTTGATCCCCTCACAGAAACCTTCAATTTGGGAGTTTGGCCAAGGTTTTCCCTTTTCTAGGGTTCCCGGAAACTGGAGATGAATTCTCAATCTTTAATTCTTTATTAGTGTTAGCGGTTAGAGTAGAACACCCATGAGATATCAGATAGTGGTGCCATGGTTTGGATTTCTTTTCCATCGGTCTTGATTTGGTTTGTTTGATGAGGTTTGAAGCAGCTCTACTTCAGTTGCATACTATGCCATTTCTGAAAACGTCTTCTCCAGAAGATGAAATAGTTTGCCTGCTCTTCCTTTCTTTGCTCGCCATGCTATTTCCATCTGATCCTAGTTCCCTATAGATGTGCTCCATCCTAGCAGCGGCCACTCCAACATTCCAAGGAGCAGGACACGGACAGCTCATCTCAGTTGTATAGTGCTGCTGCATATAGCTGTCTAGGTGATTTATTTACATTTTTTTCTCATGGAAACACTTTTGTGGAGGGGGATTTAGAATTCAGCAGAGGAGAAAAAACATTGTAATTTCAGGTCGTCGGAGGAGCTGAGCTGCTGCACTTCGACAATTAGGTAAGCTGGTAGCAGTGCATCGGTAGCTTATCTGCTCATGGAGTTGCAGCTTTCATTTGCTCGCACAGGCAAGGGCAAAGTGTTAGCATTTTGTCATTCATGTTACAGAATACTTCGAGCAGCAGTTTAGTATGCTTTTGTGAAATGTCCTATCATGATGCAGTGGATCCATCTTTTAATAATTTCTGCTTTCATGCTTTTAGTAATTATTTATTCAATACTTGCTAGCTTCTTAGGTTAGCTTTTTGTGCATGGTTGAAATGGGACAAAACAAAGGGCAGACTTTTCACATTTTATTTATGACCTCTGTTTCAGTTCTACTCAGTCTGTGTATACGACTTAGTGCTTGATTGTTTCACTAGTGTCATGGTATGTCAGCCCGTTTATTTAATTCAAGCTAACTGGACACTACTATATATAAAGTTAATTTTCAATCAAGCAAAACAATAATAGTGATTTTTCCCTCCTAAATGTTAGGAAAAATAAATTATCATACATGTTAATTTTATATCTTATTTAATGTAAAGAACCTTTTGGACTATTTTTATTCATATATATGTGTCATGCTCTAGACCATCCTATCTGAACCATAGCACTTTACTTGTTCTCAAGCTCCAAGTTCAAATAACATTACAAATATGCACTTTAGTCAAATTGTTACTATTTCATTATACTTGATTCTTATTTGTGAATTATCCTATGCTTTATTCTTATTTTCCTATTGGTGCTATATTTTATTTAGATTGTGCTACCATGGCGGTGGATAATTGGACCCTAAATCTGGAATGCTACTGCCTTTTTTCTCTTTACTAGAATAAAGAAACATGTGAGTCTGAATATAGTGATGATGACAGTCTACTTTTATCCACCACAAGTAAAACAACAAAGAAACAAAAGGTATCTATGAACCACACTTTGCTGTATTTATAGAGGAATTTTTGTCTTAATATTTCATACTTCATTTTATATGTGTAAGGGTCATCATGGAGGGCCTAGAGAGACTACGAACATTGCACACCAGGAGGTGGCTCATGACAAGGTTACATGCAACAAGCGTCAAGCACCTAAACAACTTCCTGTAATGAAGGTAGATGAACATAATACCCTTGTTCTAATTGCATGATCTTGATGTACAACTAAGGGTTGTTGGTCACTAAGAGATTATGTCAAATTAATGTAGGTTGGGTCCATGGTGCTACTAATGACTTCAAAATATCCTAATAAGGCTAATGTGGCCTATGCAACTCTCTTGAGCACTGATCCAGAAGCCATTGTTGGTGGAGTTAAGACAGGAAGTCAATTCTACAAAGTGCATATCGATCATGCTATAGCAAAAGATGAGCCATTAGTGAGGCCTAGGCCTGGGTGCAACAATATTGGTGATGCTCAAGCCAAAGGAGTCTCAATTGCTTGGCCTTCGATGTTTGTATGTTCAAACTAGCTTTCTTAACTTACATCATTGTACATATGTGGCCTAATTTGTAATCTTACAACTTACATTTTCTTTGCAGGTTCAAATGATTAATGGTTGAATTCCTACATCGATGTGTACAAAGAATAATGGAAGAAGAAGCAATGGACTTTATAAATCCTAGCTAGTTCTTGAATTTTTCTTTCTAGTATGGACTATGTGTGTTTGCTCTCTAGAGCCATATCGTTATGTACAAATACTATGATTTAATCTGAACAAGCACTATGTTTGAAATCATCCTACTATATGTGGATCTTGTTATGATTATTGAAATTTGTGGTTTATGTGATTTTGCAATGTGTCATGTTTGTGTGATTCTATAATAATCCGTGTGCCACATATATAGGCGAAAAAAATATTTGTTTCCTAATCTGAATTTGTTACAATGAATATAAACAAGTGTTACAAACCATGTGTTCCTTTGTTCCATACTATGCTCTGCCATAATGTAGAAGTGTTACTAGAACTAAAAAAGTGTTACAGCAGACAATCACTATAACACTAGGCAAATGTTCCCATAGATAAATAAATGTGTTACAAACTATGTATTCCACCATAATGTGAAGTGTTACTAGAGAAAAAAAAGTGTTATAGCAAAAATCATTGTAACACTAGACAAATGTTCCTATAGACAAGTAAATGTGTTACAATAAACCGGTCTATAGTAACATGGCCAATTGGAACACAAAAAAAATATGTTACTAAGAGAGCTAGTAACACTTTTTCCAACCTATAGTAACATAAGTTGATGTTACTGTATCCCTGTGCAGTTGTAGTGATATGCAGTGAAATACACAAAGAAATATGGCAAATCACACCATGGCTAACCATACAAGGAAAGAACATGCAACAATGGAAATAAAATTAAAAGACGACGTACTTGTATGCAAATATAAGACACACAAATACTTGCTGAGACATGTGAATATACATGCAGAATCAATGTAGGATCATAGCTCCATAGTAATCTGTCTCTCTTGTGTGTCCATTTTCAGGCTTTAAGTAGGCACCCAATCCTGTTTGACCTGTTGCAAAATTCCAACAAAAATGTTGAAGGCAAGTTAAACAATAAACATATGCTAAGGTCGTATGGTCCAGGAAAGAAAATCAATATATGAATGTACAGCTAAGAAAAATAATGGTACCTATCCAAAAAATGATGGAAATAATGATAATAGCTGGCCAAACATGTATGGCTTTCCTTAATTCTTCACACACATAGAAACTAACGGAATTAAAGGGTCTATATATTTGGTTCAGCCATGGGCTATGAAAAAGCTGCCGTGGGCCGTGAAAAAGCTATCGTGAGATATTTGATATAGAAAAGCTACTGTGAGTCATGTGCAGTAAAAAAATGCTGGTTGTTTGGTTAAAATAACTATGAAACCTATGTTATGTTTAGTTCCACATCAAAAAATGATGGTGGGGAGCACAACATATAAGGCAGGGGCAGCCCTCACCTATCATGCCAGTCTTTTGGGTTGAGTTAGGCCCGAGGTCTTGGTATGTTATAGGCTCTCATGGACCTGGGCCTGGGGATGCTGGCGCATGAGTATAGTGAGATGGACTGGATCTGCTGCACACTATAACAACCTACGCCATCCCTTTCTCCCTTGAAACAACAACGGAAAACATTTCTCAGTTTCCACCTATTTGGAAAAGCTGAAAGCAGGATCCAAGATGCCGTAAAAATTGTACAACGTGAAAGCTGCTACTTCTGAAGCAGCTTCTAATTCTGCCCATTTGGTTGGCTTTCTACTTTTTGGCAGCAGAATCTACTACTACAAAATTGATTTTAGGAGACAGGCCATTTTAAAAAGCTGGTGTTAGCTATGAGATGTAGAAAGGCTACTGTAAGTTATGTGATGTGAAAAAGACACTGGCTGTTTGGTCAAAATAACTATACAACCTATGTAAGGTTTAGTCCCACATCAAAAATTAATGTTGTGGGAGCACAACAAATAAGGCAAGAGCAGCCCTCACCTATTAGGTTAGTCTTTTGGGTTGAGTTTGGCTCGAGGTCTTGGTATGTGGTGGGCTCCAGTGGACTGGGACTTGGGAGTGTCGGCTCGTGGGTATAGTGAGCTAGGTCGGATCTGCTACACACTCTAACAAGTTGTATCAGAGCCCATGGTTGGAAAACCTAGAAAAATCTTAGGAGTCACATGTTGATGGGGGAGCCTGTTAACGTCTCAGAGGTGACATGGGTTGTGTGTGGTATGGAGCGTTGGACTCGGGGCCTGAAAATGTCTTCTGGAGATCACAGGGGTGTTTGTGGTGTGAAGAGTTGGGCCCAATGTGTGACAGGGCAGATTGTTAAGTTTAGTCCCACATCGAAAATTGATGGTGGGGAGCACAACATATAAGGCGGGGCAACCTTCACCTATTAGCTGGCTAGTCTTTTTGATTGAGTTAGGCCTGAGGTCTTGGTATGTTGTGGACTCCAGTGGACTGGGGCTTGGGGGCGCTGGCTCATGGGTATAGCGAGTTGGGCTAGATCTTTTGCGCACTCAAACAACCTACCCCATCCCTTTCTCCCATGAAACAACTGCAAAATATTTCTCTATTTCCACCTATATAAAGCTGTAAGCCAAAATTAGGGTCCAAGTCTCCAAGGTGCCACGAAAATTGTACAACATGAAAGCATTTGCTTCTGGCAATGCAGCTTTTGATTCTACCCATTTGGTTGGCGTTTTGCTTGTTGGCAGTAGAAGCACTTTTTAGAAGATAAACCAAACACAACCTCAGACTAGATAGAAATTGGAACTGAACCATCGTCGACCATCATTTAGAGTTTCCTATCCACTACACATAAAACATTTTCTCAATGACATTTTTGCTGCTGGTTGAAACCCCCCCCCCCCGCCTGTGATAAGTTATTACTAGCTCGAGGTAGAGAGGCAGGTACTGAAGCATGAAGAGGTCGTTCTTCGCGCTTGCTGCTCTAATGGCGATGCAATAGTGTTCCATTTAGTTGTTGAGTTTGGTGTTCTCGTCGTACTTCTCGATGTTTTGGGGGAATCAGAAGTCAACCAGCGTCGTTGCACCATGAACATGTTGTTCGATGGCCCTGGGTTTGATCCGATCAGGTGTCGATCTATGACTATATCCAAGTCTTTATCGATGGTGGTGTTCGTTGTTGTAGTTGTCTCGGCAATAATGGTTGTCCCTACCATGATCGTCATCTTCACCGTGGGCCCTATGATGGTTGTGAGCCTCATTGTTCTAGTGGTAGCCCATTGAGATCATCATGTGCATTGTGCCTCGTGTTGATCATGTACCTAGCATCGCAGTTTTCCTCAATCTAACAATGGACCGAACTGGGAGGGTGCTTGGAGCTACGGTTGCCATGGCTGGAGCCACCGTGGGGACTAGAGCTATGTTTTATCGATGTTTCTTGGTGTGTATGATGGCTATTAGTAGTGTCCTCGAGTTGGTCTGTCATTGAGAGCTATCCATCTTTGAAAGCTACTTTTTCTCGGTGAGGACCCAAGCCTTGCAATGTGTTTAGTCAATCGTGGGGCTGGCTAGTTCCACCAATCGTTGAGGACCTAGACGACAGAAGCCATGCTCTCACTTGTTCGAGTGAAGACAAGGACATCCTCTTCATCTTGCTCAATGTATTCAAGGGCATTGCAGTCACTGCGGCGTAGGTTGTCAAGAGTGTCTCATCGCTCAATCTCCTGCTAGAGGTCTATCATTGCTTGTTGCGCTGATCCCGCTTCACTTTTAGGGTGAGTAGATCAACAACCAAGAGGATGTCTTGTTCACCGTTGATGTCTCCTATGGCTTCCTGAGGGACATTGGGGTTTCATTCATCGTGTTTGGGTGTTGCAATGAAACACTCCCTAGACGAGGTGGTGGCCCATGGAGCTCTCTCATAGTAGGGATTCGAGTTGTGGATGAAGTGGAGTGAAACTCTTTCGAGTAGCTCTAAAGTCATCTAGTTCGAGAGGTCAGTTCTAGAGATGGTATCATCATCCTCCGCAGAATCGACCATTCCAACAAAGGTGGAGTAGCGATTGGTTGATCATGTAGATGCATATGCAAGGTGATGTCCAACTAGCTACATGCTATTGTGTTCTTGAGTGTAATGCCCCCGAGTCCAAATGACTTAGATCCACTCTACACGTTGAGTGAATCACACCTACCACCATCCCACTTACGCTTTCATCCTTGCTTCGCATAAAAACATTAATTAACCCGGGGATGGTGGGATGGACTCTAAAAGCCTTATATGTTGGTCTAACCCACCTTTAACAACCAAGGTGGGACTAAACCCTACACAATATCTTATTAACATGCATATGGGCCACTATGGACCACATTTCAATCTGGGCCAAATGTCACATTGAGTCCGATACGAAGCTTGAAGAAGTCTCACCCACAAGAACAGGATCTGAGTAAGAAGTCAATGGCATCGTGTTAGCGGTCCTTATTGACCAAATTCGACTGCCAATTAAGATACAAAAATGGGAGAACTAGTACATCTTGCACACATATGTCTTTCATATTGACATATTTCCACATGTATTGGAAGATCAAGGTTTTGTAGGACATATACATGGATGCGGTGGAAAATATAGTCAAAATACGCAATCTGGCAAAGCGTAATGCAGACTCAAGCCAAGAAATAGAAAGAAGGCCCACTTACCTTGCAAACCTGGGCCACGTAACATCTGGTTTTAAGAACAAAACCAGATACACACCATATGTGAGCCCAGGAAGTCAAATCCCACATATGGCCACAAATAAAGGTAATATCAACAGACAATGCTTAATACATAGCGTATTAGTATAAAAGATATAACCTTAGATAACAAACAATGGAAAGACAACTCCGATCTTTAGGTGAAGACTCCAAATTCATAGGGACAACTGACTGGTTGATCACAAGCCTAACTCCTCTAGACTCTAGCAATCTGGTACCCATTCAGGATTTTTCCAAAGAATTGAAAAGTATAGCAAGCGTAAGTACATATTGTACTCAGCAATATAACATGGGGTTCATGAGGCTCAAAGGGTTCACACTGGTTTACTATGATTAGCTTTTAGTAAGTCATCATTTTAGCAATTGAGTAGCAATAAGTTCAGCATAAGCCCCAAATAACCACATGATCATGTAAACAAGAATAATGTATCGCAAAAACAATAATCATAAGTAAGCATATGTATTATCAGTATCATTAGTGTTCATCATCTATTTAGTAAGAAGCCCATGCTGCTCGTGAGATTAAAGGCTAGCTCTAGGCCATTGATAACAATGTGTATGGAATTTGACATTGGTCTTATCTTATGAATTATGTCTATTTAATAATGGATTGTATATATTCTTGTGAATTGGACTTGTAATTGTAGTTTATATAATACTCTTGTGCTTGTGGTCGAATTTGAATTGTAAATTTAAATTTTTTTGGCGGAAAAATATACTGTAGGGGCGGTTCTAGACTGAACCGCCCCTACAAATAGGTATTATAGGGGCGGCTGGTACTACAGCCGCCCCTACAAATCGATTTTGTAGAGGCGGCTTGTGTTACCAGCCGTCCCTACAAATCGATTTGTAGGGGCGGCGGGTAACACCAGCCGCTGCTACAAATTGATTTGTAGGGGCGGTCGCCCCTACAAATGCATGATTTGTAGCCAAGCTTTGGTAGGAGCGGCTGGCCAAACCGCCCATACAAATCATCTAGAGCCGCCCCTACAAATGGTTTATGTAGTAGTGAGATGTAAAGGGTAGCGCTGTGCTATGCTAGTCTACGACTTGATCCATTGGGATCCGATCCTTTCTATAAGAGCCCATGTCCCGCCTTAAACCCCAGAGGGCCATGGGCATACAAAATGTATGGTTTCTCCTAGGGATTCTGAACCTATGCTTCAGTCTTCTCCTTCATGCGCTAGCGCTCCTGGCTCTCCTTTAGGCGCTAGCGCCTAGAGCCCCCTACATTTAACTGCAATATGACTAGATTCCTTGCAACTATAGCAATATATATCACCCTTAACTAAAATTTCTCTCCACAACATGCAATCCACTTATAGCATGACCTATGTACATACGCAATAATAGCAGAAAAACCAAACATATGCGCTTCTTTGGAAACACCCATTATATTTAATTTCCCATGTGGAACCCTCAATTCCATCCAATCCCCATCGGGAATGACTGGTCCAAAGGAGCCCATTGGGGATGTTTGGATCGCCAAGGCAGAACCACCTTTGTCAAACGCCTGGGAGCGAGTGTGGCGCCAAGCAAAACTCACTATGTGAAAAACAGTTTGAATCAACGGGGCATTTTTTAGGGGCGGCTGGCATTGGAGCAGCCCCTACAATGGCATGCTCGGGCTCCAGCACAGCAGCCACCCCTACAAATGGCACAGTAGGGGCAGCTGGTAATATGAGCCGCCCCTACAAATGCGTCGATTTGTAGGGCCGGCTGGTATGTAGAGGCGGCTATTACCAGCCGCCCCTGTTGTGTCCATTTGTAGGGGCGGCTGAATCACCGATAGAGAAATTAATTTCGACGGGCAGTGAAACCTGAGCCGCGCAGCCAACTTGGGCCTGGGCTGCGCTGGCCTTTCGGTTGGCCCAAAAGCGGGCGCATAAAAGCGCCCACCCTAACCCTAGCCATTCTCTCAGCCGCCACAACCTCCCCGGGCATCTCTCTCTCACAAAAGCGATAGCGCACCTTGGCCCCCAAGCGGCGGCGCACCCTGGCCCCCAATCGGTGGCATTCCCTCCCCAGCCCCCAAGCGATGGCGCACAAGGCTAGGACGACGGCGGCAGCGCATCAGCCTTCCTCGGCCTACGACGGCAACGGTGGCGGTGGATCAGCCTTCCTCGGCCTATGACGGCGGTGGCGGATGTGTCTTCCTCGGCCCGCGACGGCGCCCCCGGTCACCAAGCAGTGCCCTCCCTCTTGGCCACAAGCTGTGGCACGTTGAGGCGAGGTCGGCAACGACGGGTGGATCCATCTCCCTTGCCCCTCGACGGCGCATCCCCCAAGTGGCAGCGCCCCCGTCTCCTCCAGCACCAGCGTGAGGTTAGGTAGGCGACAGCGACGGATCCGGCTGCCTTGCCTCATCTCCACGTCGTTTTGGACAGCGCGAACCCCATCTCTGTGCTGGTCGGTTCCCCCTCTCTTCCTCTCTCCCTAATCCATATGATTTGGCTTCGATTTTGATCACCATGCAGCAGATCCATTTATATCTAATCAGTTAAATAGATGTAATTAACAAAGATTTCATCTGTTGTTTCATTTAATATAATATTATGAAGCAGTGTCTGCGAGTATGAGTGTGTCTGATGTATTCCTAGGTTTACTAAATAAGAGAAGAAAATTGTATGAATGCAGTGGAGCATCATACATTAGTTTTCGCAAGTTCAGCCCAACACAGCAGTGAAGTTACATAGGTACTTTCTTAGAAATGAAATTTAAATCTGTGCACTATTAATACCTGAGTGGTGTCCATTTGTGATTTTCATACCACTTTATATGATATACAGTGCCACAGGGATGTCATTGTATCCAATGAAATCTGTTTTAATCTTACGGATTTCTAATTTATTTTTGGTGTAAATTAGTCCATATAGGATTTACTGTAATTAAGTACATATAATGAATTTGTCTAGTGAATGGAAATATCTTACTGTAAATTTGTTACTGAATCTGTCAACTGATGAATAATTTGTCAGGTTCCACCTCCACACGTTCTTACTATAAAAGGCAAACTTATTTTTGACAACAAATTTTATTTTTTATTATAAAAATCTTGTCGTCGAGTGAATGGTTAGTTAAATTTCTCGCTACACAAGATTTATGCCTAGCTGAGTGTCAGTGCATTTTGTTTGTGCTAAAACCAGTATAAATTGCAAGGCTGCAATAAAAAAGAAGTATAGGATATAATCTGTTTCTTAAGAGCTTCTCCGAAGACTATGAATATGCTGTAGTATGCAAGATTTCTGCATACATGCAATTTTCGGGGAGCCTCATGAATCATGTTCTTTGCATGCTTTTCTGATTGTTTTTAGATTTGGATTCTTTCAACTTGCAATGGCAACCAAAAAGGTACTAGTGAGATGAGTAACTGATTTGTTGGTATAATGCCAGTAAGCTTGATCCCTTTGAATTGTGAACCTTTGACTGCAGATATACATGGATGCTTACAGAAAACGTCTAGGATGTCTGACTGTCTCTAACTGTATTTTTATCTACGTTGTAGTCTATCTGGTTGCTTCAGTTCTCTACTGAAGTTTAGATTTGATTGTCTTTGAACAACTCTTTTTCTGGTTCAGTTATGCTTGTAGGTCAATAGCAACACAAAGATCAAGCACATATATTCAGCAAGGTTTCAGCTGTCACTTCTCTGAAACTTCCTTTTATTTGTTTCTATGTCGTCAAGTATCCGTCTCCATATCTCAACAGTTCTCGGAAATGAAAGAACTTGACAGTACTTTGCTCTACAAATATTGAAGTTTGTAAAATGCCTTCAAATTCTTATTAAATTTTTAGTCAGGTGGATTATAAGTTTGACTGTTGTTGTCTCTTTCTATTGCCTAAGTTAATATTTATATTAAATTGATTGATAATTTTAATGATGGATTGTATATATTCTTGTGAATTGGACTTGTAATGGTAGTTTATATAATGCTCTTGTGCTTGTGGTCAGATTTGAATTATATAAGCATATATATATATATATATATGGTCGAAATTGAACTGTAAATTTGAAAAAAATTTGGCGGAAAAATGTACTGTAGGGGCAGTTCTATACCGAACCGCCCCTACAAACAGGTATTATAGGGGCGGCTGGTACTACAGCCGCCCCTATAATCGATTTTATAGAGGCGGCAGGCAGCCGCCCCTACAAATCGATTTGTAGGGATGGCTGATAACACCAGCCGCCTCTACAAATCGATTTGTAAGGGCGGTCTGCGAACCGCCCCTACAAATGCATGATTTGTAGAGACGGTATGGTAGGGGCGGCTGACCGAGCCGCCTCTACAAAGCCTCACCAGCCGTCCCCAGAAACCATGACTATTTGGAACAACCAAAAAGTTCATCGAAAGCGATCTCCATTTTCCAGGACGTGGAAGCTAACAAGACACTGGTGGTGGACTGGTGGAGTCATCTTGGTTGGATCAGCGGAGTCAAACAAGTCCTCCACGAAATGCCGACGTTGACAAGCCGGCAGCACCACTGATCGGGGTGCACAACTAACGGAGCCCGCGTGCGCCACTTGACGAGGCCTCGAGCAGCAGAGCACTAGGGGGCGAGCGCACCGGGATGTTCTGGTCAATACACGGCGACGACGCAAAGATGGAAACACTGCGCGCTTCACGGTCCACGCATAATTAGCTGGTTAATAAATATAGTCAGTGTTTTTCTTGTTTATTCTCCCTCCGCATTTATCTCAACGACATCTATTTCATTTAGGATTATTCTTCCTTTTTATCTTCTCATCTCATCTCCTTTGTTTTTATTATCACCGTGATTCTTTTTTGTCTAGGTTTAGATTGACCGGTGAAGCTTAGACACCAAGGTCTAGTTAAATTTTGTTCCTATTTTCTTTATAATATTTAGTATTTTGTTTTTTAGCCTTCTTTTGTATTGTAAAATAAACATTTATTTGGTTATTGTTTACGTTCTCTTTGTATATATATTTCATCATGTATGATTGTTATCGGCTTAAATAGCGCCCCCCTGTGCTCAACTTCTGGCTCCGCCCCTGGTCGTACATAGGAGCAAATAAACAGCGAGACGACGTCTGTCCTGTAAATGTAAATATAAATAATGTAAATTAATTAAATATAGTCTCCTCATTCGTGGTCAAATTATTGCGTACAGTAATAAAGTTGCCTCACTTTCAAGAGACATAGTAGCACACTACACCACCCGGATGATTGTATTTGTTTCGTACCATGGCTTGTAGATTACTCCTATGTACTTGCCACATGGATTTATTTTCCTGAATCTTTAATTGTTGGCTGTATTTTCTATACCGATATTGATTATTTTGGTCATATCTGAATCTGATTTGATGATGCAAGAGCTAGAACGAAAGAGGTGCATGTTGCCCAAGCGCTATCAGTGCTCAAGTGCCATTCTCCCAACCGTTCTCCACTTGTTCCACTTTTCCGGTGATATCCGGCCGACGAGCTGTTGACCCGTAGATGACCCGGTGAAACCATGCATACGATGCTATTGATGGCTGGCGAAGGGACCAACATATCACACACAATCTTTATACGGCACGCGCGCATGTGTTACTGTCGAGTTCCAACATGTACACGAACATGCGTCAACGTATGTATGGTTGGACGAGGCAATTAACATCGGCGTGCGTCGGTGTCTGTTCACGGCAAGTTGAGGGCAGCGGTGAGAGGCTAGGGTTTCAGGATATGGGTGGGAGGGAAACCTTCAGTTTGGCCTTATTTTTATGGGTCGGATCGAACCGACCCATTTCCATCCATAAGCATATTATCGGGTACACAAAAAAGCGCGGTCAAAGTCATCCACTCTCGTCTGCATGAGTGGAGGCATTGCTAATTTAAGGGCGCGGAGTGTTAGATAATTAGATATTTTCATGGTCAATTTAATCCAGAAATAAAATATCAGGTTCGTGACAACATATATGTGCATGTGTATATCACTAACAAATGTTACAGCATGCAAGTATGACATACCGATCCATATAGTAAGTACGCAAAATACGGTAATCAGAGAGTTAAGAGTATACCCAGCGGAGGGTCCCATGCCGAGGGCATCGAAGGCTCCATTCGCACCAGACATAGTGCGTTGCTCGAAGTTGTGGACCACAGTCGATGCAGGAATGTGTTCGTAGTGCAGTCCCACGAACGGTCACCGGGAAGAAGACACCTTGCTGTTCTGCGAGCGATCACTAGGAAGAAGACGTCTTGGACGAGCAGTCGCGGAATCGCTCCCAAAAAAACCTAATCGCTGTAACACCCTAAAATTTACAACATTTTAAAATAGGGGAAATTAATTTATTATGTATTTTTGTGAGCATTTAAATTTAGGAAAAATAATAAAGTTTATCAAAATAAAATCAAATATAGGTCAACAACAATGAGTGTGCATTCATGTTGTTGCATGTTTTTGTATTGCTTGATTTGAAATCTGATTGCAAGTTGAATTGAATTTGCATTCGAAAGTGATTTTGAAATTTGTTTTGCAAAAATTGGAAACTGGATTGTCCGTCCTCGTCTCTCCTTTCGGCCCAGCTTGTCATCTGGTTTTTCCCCCGCTCGGGCCGAACCCAGCAAGTCGGCCTGCCTCGCTCGCGGCTGTTCCTGCGCCAGCTCCGCAAGGCCCACCAGCGCAGCCCTTTCTTTTTCCTTCCCGGGCCGCTGCTCTCCCTCTCCTCTCCGCTTGGGCCGAAGCCCAGCTTCGCCGGCCCAGCCGAACTCCCAGCCGTGACCCGCGCAAGCTCCCTCCGGCCGCTGACCACCCGGGCCCAGGCGTCAGACCCTCCTCCCTCCTCCCTCCTCCCGTCGTGGCCGGCTCGGACTCCATCCCGTGCCGTCGCTCGTGTCCGCCTCGGCCACGATCTCCTTGATGCCGTCGCGCCCAAGTAATTCCGTCCCCATAAATAGCGCCTGCACCTCCTCCTTCTATCTCATCTGCTGCTCGGTTCTTCGCCCCGCAAGCTGCAGCCACCTAACCTAGCGTCGCCGCAAGCTTGGAGTACTGCCGCCGTTCGTCGAGAACCACGCCGCCGTTGTTGGTTCCCGATCCTACGTTTCGGTTCGGGTGAGATCCCCATCCCCTCCTCTCACCCGGTGTTCCTTTTTCACTGAACCGTGTACTGTGGGCCGAAAAGCCAAAACTCCGGCGAGCCATTCATGGCGCCGCCATGGTCAAGCCGCCGCCGGCACTGTTCCGGCGCACCTTCTCTCTCTCTTCCGCCAGATTGAATCCAAACCGTTCAGATCTAATCCGGCGGTTCAAATTGAAGGATACCCCTTCGGTCGGAATTTTGCATATGAGCCCTTATAACTATTTCAGATTCAACCCGTAGTCCAAAGCACGTTTACAGATTTCGTTTTCTCCTTTTAAAAGCGTATTTTTATTCGGTTATATTGAAATACGTTTTCAGTTATTCATAGTTTTGCCATTCAACTTGTTTTAGCCATAAAATCTCCGTTTTAACTCTGATTTGATCCGTTCAAGTTGTGTTAGGTTTGTAATTAAGTAATCTACATGTTTATGTTACTGTAAAGTAGATTTCCAACTTTTAAAATTCGAGATTAGATTTAATCTATTATTTTGCTATAGGAAAACTTGTTTAATTCATAACTTTCTGTTTTAGATCCGATTTTTGTGATCTTCGCGTCTGTGTGTTCGTAGCTGTTTTCCAAACTTTTCATCTTGATTTTATGCTGTTGGTGTACTGTTCTAATCTATAGCCTTGTTTGCTTTGCATGTTTGCTCCTGGATGCTTGTATGTTGCTGTGGTTATCGAGTATAGACGGTGAGTAGTTCGTGGGAGATCAAGGGTACAACTTTGACGAGCACGACGAGCAGGAGTACTTTGCTCAAGGCAAGTATAGCATGGGATCATCCTTGTTTCCTATTCACTTTAATTCATTAAATTCATGTGCATGTGTCACCTTGATAGGGAATTCCTAGAATTGAACTATTACATTGTCGCCTATGGTTATGCATTTGGGTAGCTATGCTAGAGCTCAATTAAACCATGATCTTGTAACTTGACTAATGGTATATGCAATAAACATTAAAATATGATTTTTAGCAACATGGAAACAGGGGGCTGGAGTGTTTAGCTACTTTCTAAATGCTTCAGATTCCTCTCCCTAAGGACTTATCTATAAGTGATCATTCGGGACTTACAGTACAGCTGTGAGGGCTACATGGCTCTGGCTTTAGCTCAGTATGAGGACCTTTTCTAGCTTGTTAGTGGTTACCTTCATTGGCGTAAGAATGGCTTGATGAATCGGGTATAGAGCGGCCTCTATCTCTATGTGTATAGGTTGTGTGCCAATATGCCATCGGGAAGGGGGGCTCTACATCTGTTTGCCGAGTGAATCTAATGGCCCTAACTTGTTAGACGAACCTTTGAAAGGCTTCATACTGACCCCTGCATGCTCATCTTGGAAGTGTTTTGGGAGTAATTAACCCGGGCATATGGGTATCACGACTCACAGTGAAAGTGTACAACCTCTGCAGAGTGTAAAACTGTTATAACAGCGGTGCTCATGGTCACGAGCGGCCTTGGAACCCTTATGGAATAGATGATCACTAAGTAATATATGTTTATGCTATTCATTAATCATGTTTACATTTGATCATGTGTTTTGCATTGGGAATTGAAACAACTTGTTGCTACTCTTAAGCTAAAATTGTGACAATTAAAAGCTGAACGCTGTTAAACCTGTGTCAAGCCTTTTGAGCCTCATGAACCCCGTGTTACACTTGTTGAGTACGACATGTACTTACGCTTGTTCATTTTCATTACTTGGATAAAAATCCCGGATGGGTAACAGATGGCTTTGGGTATGATGATTTTCCTAAGGACTACTAGACTTGTGGTCAACCAATCGACGTCCCTGTGAAATGGAGCTTCTGTAAGAGATCTTTTTATTATTCCCGCTATATTTATGTGATAACTCTGTCTTATTCGTGATGTAATAAACATTTGTGATGATACTATCCATAATTTGTCGGCTTATGTGTGTGACTGATCTCTGGGCGCACATAAAATTTTGCACTGCATTTTATCCTTAAAATTGGGTGTGACAGATTGGTATCAAAGTTGTGTTGACTGTAGGACGCAAGCCTAGTTAGCAATGGTCGTTTTAGCTTCTTTTACTTCACTCATTTCATCCTTTCTATCTCACCCTTGTTAATTGCTAAAGTTTTATGCTTCTTTTGCCTTATTTTATTATGAAAATTATTGCTTCTAACCTAATCTAACTAAATCTAATCCTGTAGATGCCTCGTGCCCACAAGACTACCCGCATGAGCACTGGAGGGTACTACCCGCCTCATGGTTTGTCCATGGAGCCTGAGGAGGAAGAACCCCAAGAACAAGAATTTGATCTGCCAACACCTACACCTGAGCCAGTCCAGGAGGAACCCCAAGAAGTCGAGGTCATCCACTTGTCCGATGATGACGAGGAAGACGTTATTGAAGAAGATGAGCTGATCCCACCCTTGGGGTGGACAACAAAGGTGTGGTATAAGCCATGATGTGAATTCTCCATTTCACATCACCGACTCATGAGCATGCTTCAGACCTACTACAACGACTGGGATGCAGCTGTAGAATACGTCTGCGAAGAACATACACACCCTCTTGAAGACACCTATTGGAAGACCAGGGTGTGCATCACCATCAAGGATGAACAGAAAGGCGCATATCAGCTGGATTCAAACTATGCGCACCATGGTCACCGTGCTACCATGGAGGACGACATAGAAGATGCAGCCGTTGAAGCTTGCATAGGCCTCCGTGGACGCCGATTCGAGGACATGAAGAATGACCAATATCGATTCCTCCCTCACCAACACCCAGAATTGGAATGGGCGGTGATGGACCCGCAGGGCACGGATCCAACAACCCAGGCGATGGTACACTTTGGCTATGAGTCCGTGGCTAAGATTCGCCGACTAGAGGATCAATTGAAGGCACAGCAGAAAACTATAAAAAGACACCGACAGGTGATTGATGAACAAAGGGTGTGCCTTAACTTGCCAAAGATGTACAGGAAGCTTCCCCATGAGTATCGCCCATAGATATTGGAGTCTCTCTTTATGTAATAACACGGTAGTAGAACGAGTTAAGTTGAGTCTAGTCGAGTCTATTAGTGCGGTGTGGACATTGGTGTGTTTAGTTGATTTGTTATTATGTTTATGTGTGAGTTGGATCTTTGTAATGAGTGCTGGAACTTTGTGGGCATGTCCGCAAATTCCATAGTCAAGAATATTAAAGATTGGGTCAATAAATAAATAGTTGGGTTTGTTACATCTTGTTCTCTCGGAATCTGTTTTTTGGAGCAGTCTTCCTTTATCTTAATTCCAATTAAAATCTACATGACCAAAAATTATGAAATTTTTATGGGAACAACTAGACTTAAGTATCTTTCCAATGCCTCTAGAATCACCCCCAATATCTGATTTGGTTCGTGAGATATCTCTGTTTCAAGTTAAAGTTTCTGTGCAGTCTGGAATATGGAAACAGTTTCGGTTGTATCCTGTTTTTCAGTAAGCTAACGACAGAATCTGGGAATGTGGTCTGAATAAAAGTTGTAGATGATTTCTTAAGCTTTCCAACCATATAAAGTACTCCTTATTTGGAATTCTGGAACTCGAGATATGACTGTTTTACAGAGCTGCTAATGTTGAGACTCGTCCAGAAAATTTTCAGAATGTATTCTAACTTGGAGATTTCAAATTTTGAATATTTGATAGCAGATGTCTGGAAGAGGAAGAGGCCGAGGTCATGGAGGTGTTCCCCCACATCCGCCACCACCACCACCGCCACCGTCTATTGAGCAACTCTTGGCAGTACAGACACAGATCATGCAAGCGTTGGTGCAGAATCAGCAGAACCAACAGGGTGGTGGAGCACCACGTGATAAGCGTGGTGAATTCTTGAAGGGCAGTCCCCCGGTGTTCTCTCATGCCACTAATCCACTGGAAGCAGATGATTGACTTCGTGCAGTGGAGAGGCAGCTCAACATAGCACAATGTGATAATCAACAGAAGGTGTTGTATGCTTCAGGACAGCTCCAGGGAGAAGCTCAAGACTGGTGGGAGTCATTTGAGTATGGACGTCCCGCCAACGCTCCTCCTGTTACCTGGCAGGAGTTCGAAGAGAATTTCAGATCTTATCACATACCAGAGGGACTGATAGAGCTCAAGCAAGAGGAGTTCAGAGCTCTGAAGCAGGGATCCATGTCTGTCGCTGAGTACCGTGACAAGTTTGCTCAGTTGTCACGGTATGCTCCAAATGAAGTGGCTAATGATGCTGACAAGCAACGCCGCTTTCTCAAAGGTCTGTATGATAGTCTGCAGCTCCAGCTCATGTCCAATACCTACCCCAATTTTTAGACGCTGGTGAGTCGCGCTATTGTTATTGACAACAAGCGCAAGGAGATGGAGGCCAAGAAGAGGAGGCTTCAGGGACAGGTCTCTGGGAGCAATACTCGTCCATGTACCAACCCTCAGCAAGGCTTTCAACAGAGGTTCCAGGGACCACCCAGTCAGTGGAATCGTGGTCAGTATCCTCAGCGCAACCAGAACCAGCAGTAGAATGCCAATCAACGTCCTTAGCAACAGAGTGGTCAGCAGACACCACGACAAGGAGCGCCTAACAACACTCCCATGAAGACTGGTGCCCCTAGCACTCCCAGCAAGTGCTTCCGTTGTGGTAAAGAAGGTCACCTGTCTTATAATTGCCCTAAGAAGCCCAATCAGCAAACCCCTCAAAGGTAGAACAGCTATGAGAAGCCAGCACCCAACACAGGAAAAGTGAACCATGTGTCTACAGAGACGGCGCTTGCGGAACCAGAAGTCATGCTCGGTACGTTCAATGTCAACTCAACCCCTGCCACTGTTCTTTTTGATTCTAGAGCTTCGCATTCATTCATATCACAAGCATTTGTTAGAAACCATAGCATACCATTATGTGCCATGCAAAATCCCATGTTAGTAAACTCACCGGGTGGAAGTATGCAAGCTTCATATCGTTGTCTGCCGACTAGTTTAACATTAAGGGGGGTAGAGTTCAAAGTGAGCCCGATTGTGTTGAGAGCATCTGGTATAGATGTGATTCTGGGTATGGACTGGATGATGCAACAACAAGCAGTGATTCAGTGTAAGGAGAAGGTAGTCGTTGTGACCGCACCAAATGGAGAAAGAATCAATGTTGATGTTGTAATACAAGCACAGCCGATAGCCACAGTGAACCAGCTCGATGATAGCAGCAACAAGGAGGACCCAGTGGTGGATGAATTTCTTGATGTGTTTCCCGATGATTTGCCAGGTATGCCACCTGACCGTGACATTGAGTTTATTATTGAATTATTACCTGGAACTGCACCTATAGCTAAGCGTCCATATAGAATGGGGGTTAATGAATTAGAAGAACTTAAGAAACAAATAAAGGAGTTACAGGAGAAAGGTTTTATTCGTCCTAGTTCGTCACCTTGGGGAGCACCAGTTATATTTGTTGACAAGAAGGATGGTACTCAGAGGATGTGTGTATACTACCGGTCACTCAATGAGGTTACTATCAAGAATAAGTATCCGTTGTCTAGAATTGATGACTTGTTTGATCAGTTGAGAGGTGCCTGTGTTTTCTCTAAGATTGATCTTTGTTCTGGCTATCATCAGTTGAAAATTCGTGCAACTGACATACCCAAGACAGCTTTTACTACGAGGTATGGTTTGTATGAGTACACTGTTATGTCATTTAGTTTGACCAATGCACCTGCCTACTTTATGTGCTTGATGAACAAGGTGTTCATGGAGTTTTTGGATAAGTTTGTGGTGGTATTCATTGATGATATATTGGTATTCTCCAAAACAGAAGAAGAGCATGCTGAACATCTGAGGTTGGTCTTGCAGAAGCTCAGAGAACACAAGTTGTATGCTAAGCGAAGCAAGTGTGAATTCTGGTTGAAGGAAGTTTCTTTCCTTGGACATGTTGTCTCTAATGGTGGAATCGCAGTAGACCCAAGCAAGGTGAAAGATGTATTGAATTGGAAACCACCAACAGATGTGGGAGAGATCCGTAGTTTCTTGGGATTAACTAGATACTACAGAAGGTTCATAGAACGTTTCTCTAAACTCGCCAAGCCTATGACCACTTTGTTGGAGAAAAATGCCAAGTTTGTGTGGTCCGAGAAGTGCCAGGCTAATTTTGAAGAGTTGAAGAAGACGTTGACTACAGCCCCAGTGTTGATTTTGCCATATCTAAACAAGAGCTTTTCGATCTATTGTGATGCATCTCATCAAGGACTTGGAGGTGTTCTTATGCAAGAAGGCAGAGTAGTGGCTTATGCATCCCGACAGTTGAGAAAGCATGAGTTGAACTATCCTACTCATGACTTGGAGTTAGCAGCAGTGGTTCATGCTTTGAAGATATGGAGGCACTATCTCATTGGACATAAGAGTGACATCTATACTGATCACAAGAGTCTAAAGTACATTTTCACTCAGACGGATCTGAATATGAGACAGCGTCGATGGTTAGAGTTGATCAAAGATTATGATCTAGAGGTACACTATCATCCTGGAAAGGCGAATGTTGTTGCCGATGCTCTTAGCAGGAAGAGTTATGCCAATGAGGTGCAAGTGACATCGATGTCAAGTGAGTTGTGTGCTGAGTTTGAGCGGCTGAATTTAGGCTTTGTCACTAATGCAGTGGAATTGGTGTTGGAGCCTAAATTGGAGCAAGAAATACGTAAAGGACAGTTATAGGATGCGAAGTTGAAAGAGATAGCGGAAAACATAGTGATTGGTAAGGCACTAGGTTTCCGTATGGATGACAATGGAACTCTGTGGTTTGGGAAAAGACTATGTGTGCCTGAGGATAAGGCTATACGAGAGGTAATTCTTTGTGAGGCACATGAGTCTACTTACTCTATTCATCCTGGAAGTACTAAGATGTATTTGGATCTGAAAGAGAAGTATTGGTGGTACGGACTCAAAAGAGATGTGGCAGAATATGTTGCTCTATGTGATACATGTCAGAGAGTCAAAGCGGAACATCAAAGACCTGCAGGATTGCTACAACCAATGAAGATACCTGAGTGGAAGTGGGAAGAAGTTGGTATGGATTTTATAGTTGGGTTACCACGTACTCAGAGAGGTTATGATTCAATCTGGGTAATAGTGGATCGGTTAACTAAAGTTGCTCACTTTATACCGGTCAAGACTACTTATAATGGACCGAGGTTAGCTCAGTTATATATGGAGAGGATAGTTTGTCTACATGGAGTTCCCAAGAAAATTGTGTCTGATCGAGGTACTCAATTTACATCTCATTTTTGGCAGCAAGTACATAGTTCATTGGGAACCAAGTTGAATTTTAGTACAGCATATCATCCTCAGACAGATGGGCAAACTGAGAGAATTAATCAAATATTAGAGGATATGTTGAGAGCTTGTGCGTTGCAGTATGGTACAAGTTAGGACAAGAGTTTGCCTTATGCAGAGTTCTCGTACAACAACAGTTATCAGAAAAGTCTCAATATGGCACCTTTCGAAGCTTTGTATGGACGAAAGTGTAGAACCCCGTTGTTTTGGAATCAAACGGGAGAAACTCAGGTGTTCGGACCAGATATTTTGAGAGACGCGGAAGAGCAAGTAAGGATGATCAGAGATAACTTGAGAGTGGCTCAGTCTCAACAAAAGAGCTATGTCGACACTAGAAGAAGAGAATTGGTTTTTGAAGTAGGTGATTATGTGTACTTGAAGGTGTCGCCTATGAGAAGTGTGAGAAGGTTTAACATGAAGGGAAAGTTGGCACCAAGGTATATTGGACCTTTCAAGATTTTAGAGAGACGTGGTGAAGTGGCTTATCAGTTGGAATTGCCCGAGAGTTTGTCAGGTGTGCACGATGTGTTCCATGTGTCTCAGCTAAAGAAGTATTTGCGTGTGCCTGAGGACCAGATACCATTAGAGGAGCTTACAGTTAAGGAAGATCTCACATATGAGGAGTTTCCGATAAGGATTTTGGAGACGGCAGAAAGAGTTATAAGGAGCCGAGTTATAAAGATGTGTAAAGTTCAGTGGGATCGGTATACAGAAGATGAGGCTACTTGGTAAAGAGAAGAGGATCTAAGGAAAACATACCCACAGTTATTTGAGTAAGCATCGTACGAATCTCGAGGACGAGATTCATTTTAAGAGAGGTAGAATTGTAACACCCTAAAATTTACAACATTTTAAAATAGGGGAAATTAATTTATTGTGTATTTTTGTGAGCATTTAAATTTAGGAAAAATAATAAAGTTTATCAAAATAAAATCAAATATAGGTCAACAACAATGAGTGTGCATTCATCCTATTGCATGTTTTTGTATTGCTTGATTTGAAATCAGATTGCAAGTTGAATTGAATTTGCATTCGAAAGTGATTTTGAAATTTGTTTTGCAAAAATTGGAAACTGGATTGTCCATCCTCCTCTCCCCTTTCGGCCTTGCTTGTCATTTGGTTTTTCCCCCGCTCGGGCCAAACCCAGCAAGTCGGCCTGCCTCACTCGCGGCTGTTCCCGCGCCAGCTCCGCAAGGCCCACCAGCGCAGCCCTTTCTTTTTCCTTCCTAGGCCGCTGCTCTCCCTCTCCTCTCCGCTTGGGCCGAAGCCTAGCTTCGCCGGCCCAGCCGGACGCCCAGCCGTGACCCGCGCAAGCTCCCTCCGGCTGCTGACCGCCTGGGCCCAGGCGTCAGACCCTCCTCCCTCCTCCCGTCGTGGCCGGCTCGGACTCCATCTCGTGCCGTCGCTCGTGTCTGCCTCGGCCACGATCTCCTTGATGCCGTCGCACCCAAGTAATTCCGTCCCCATAAATAGCGCCTGCGCCACCTTCTTCTATCTCATCTGCTGCTCGGTTCTTCGCCCCGCAAGCTGCAGCCACCTAACCTAGCACCGCCGCAAGCTTGGAGTACCGCCGCCGTTCGTCGAGCACCGCGCCGCCGTTGTTGGTTCCCGGTCCTCCGTTTCGGTTCGGGTGAGATCCCCATCCCCTCCTCTCTCACCCGGTGTTCCTTTTTCGCTGAACCGTGTACTGTGGGCCGAAAAGCCAAAACTCCGGCGAGCCATTCATGGCGCCGCCATGGTAAAGCCGCTGCCGGCACTGTTCCGGCGCACCTTCTCTCTTTCTTCCGCCAGATTGAATCCAAACCGTTCAGATCTAATCTGGCGGTTCAAATTGAAGGATACCCCTTCGGTCGGAATTTTGCATGAGTCCTTATAACTATTTCAGATTCAACCCGCAGTCCAAAGCACGTTTATAGATTTTGTTTTCTCCTTTTAAAAGCGTATTTTTATTCGGTTATATTGAAATACGTTTTCAGTTATTCACAGTTTTACCATTCAACTTGCTTTAGCCATAAAATCTCCGTTTTAACTCCGATTTGATCCGTTCAAGTTGCGTTAGGTTTGTAATTAAGTAATCTACATGTTTATATTACTGTAAAGTAGATTTCCAACTTTTAAAATTCGAGATTAGATTTAATCTATTATTTTGCGGTAGGAAAACTTGTTTAATTCATAACTTTTCCGTTTTAGATCCGATTTTTGTGATCTTCGCGTCTATGTGTTCGTAGCGAGACGTAGATTTGTTTTCCAAACTTTTCATCTTGATTTTATGCTGTTGGTGTACTATTCTAATCTATAGCCTTGTTTGCTTTGCATGATTGCTCCTGGATGCTTGTATGTTGCTGTGGTTATCGAGTATAGACGGTGAGCAGTTCGTGGGAGATCAAGGGTACAACTTTGATGAGCACGACCAGCAGGAGTACTTTGCTCAAGGCAAGTATAGCATGGGATCATCCTTGTTTCCTATTCACTTTAATTCATTAAATTCATGTGCATGTGTCACCTCGATAGGGAATTCCTAGAATTGAACTATTACCTTGTCACCTATGGGTTATGCATTTGGGTAGCTATGCTAGAGCTCAATTAAACCATGATCTTGTAACTTGGCTAATGATATATGCAATAAACATTAAAATATGATTTTAGCAACATGGAAACAGGGGGCTGGAGTGTTTAGCTACTTTCTAAATGCTTCAGATTCCTCTCTCTAAGGACTTATCTGTAAGTGATCATCCAGGACTTACAGTACAACTGTGAGGGCTACATGGCTCTGGCTTTAGCTCAGTATGAGGACCTTTCCTAGCTTGTTAGTGGTTAGCTTCATTGGCGTAAGAATGGCTTGACGAATCGGGTATTGAGCGGCCTCTATCTCTATGTATATAGGCTGCATGTCAATGTGCCATGGGGAAGGGGGGCTCTACATCTGTTTGCCGAGTGAATCTAATGGCCCTAACTTGTTAGACGAACCTTTGAAAGGCTTCATAGTGACCCCTGCCTGCTCACCTTGGAAGTGTTTTGGGAGTAATTAACCCGGGCATATGGGTATCACGACTCACAGTGAAAGTGTACAACCTCTGTAGAGTGTAAAACTGTTATAACAGCCGTGCTCACGGTCACGAGCGGCCTTGGAACCCTTATGGAATAGATGATCACTAAGTAATATCTGTTTATGCTATTCATTAATCATGTTTACATTTGATCATGTGTTTTGCATTGGGAATTGAAACAACTTGTTGCTACTCTTAAGCTAAAATTGTGACAATTAAAAGCTGAACGCTGTTAAACCTGTGTCAAGCCTTTTGAGCCTCATGAACCCCATGTTACACTTGTTGAGTACGACATGTACTTACGCTTGTTCATTTTCATTACTTGGATAAAAATCCCGGATGGGTAATAGATGGCTTTGGGTATGATGATTTTCCTGAGGACTACTAGACTTGTGGTCAACCAGTTGACGTCCCTATGAAATGGAGCTTCCGCGAGAGATCTTTTTATTATTCCCGCTATATTTATGTGATAACTCTGTCTTATTCGTGATGTAATAAACATTTGTGATGATACTATCCATAATTTGTCGGCTTATGTGTGTGACTGATCTCTGGGCGCACATAAGATTTTGCACTCCATTTTATCCTTAAAATTTGGTGTGACAATCGCTGCACACCCCATGCAAGGCTCATAGGTGGACGAGGGTTCCGGAGGCACCTGCTCTCCCGTTGCTCCGTGCGCGTAGAGGTACAGGAAGGGGAAAGCCAAAGGGCGGCTGAGATGTGGTTTCTCGGAACCGAAAAGGGAGAATTGGACTGACGGAGGACTTCTAATTTATGCCCAGTGGAGGGTAGGGAGAAAGCCAGCGGAGGAACTCAAGAGACAGAGATACGAAGAGATGGTAACTAGAGCAATCAACTCGCCTCCACCATAAAGAGAGAGAAACTCACGTAATTATGTGGATTAAGTGGCAACGGCCTCAGCCCGGCCTGGCCCACGCCCACGCCCATAGCCTCAGCCTGGCCCGGCCCACGCCCATGGCCACGTCCACGGCCACGGCCCGGCCTAGCCCGGCCGGCGGCGCACGCGCGTGTGTGGCACTCCTGTGTCCTTTTCTCAGCTTCTCAATTAAGATGGATAATTTCCAACCAAATAAGCTAAATCAACGTTCAGTGAAAATCCCGTACGGTATTAAACCATACAACGCTTAATGTTACGGACCATAGAGTTTTATTTGATTTATTAAATATTATATGGGCCAAGCCTATAATATATCCAACAATCCCCACCAAACTCTAGGGTTTGTAACAAAGTAGTCTCAAAACCACATTTCTTTTATATACCAGTGTTTCGATGGAGACTGTTAAGTTGAACATCCATTTAGAGCAATAGTTTCACTCAGTCACAACTAAACAATGGACTAAGGCTTGAATTGATAGTTTTGTGTGAGGTGAATGTCACTAAAGTCCTTAGCTGATACTAGGCTACAAAAGACATCCCGTCTATTTGAAGCATATAAGTCATACTCCTGTGCCTTTCATGAGTATTTAGAGATCACCCAAATCTCATAGACTGTGACTAGCAGTCTGACTCATATAGGTGTGTTTCTCAAAAGATGTTCTATAGGACATCTTTGCTTTAACAGGCCACTTGGAACACATTAAGGTAAAAACCAACCTGCCTTACAGAAAGGAAAGATATGCATCAGAAATGAGTCTTACTATGGATCTTTCCTCACAATTTACTACTAGCTTGTTTCACCATCCTACTTCACGGGATCTTCGATCACATAGAACAGGTTACCACTATAGTAAATTTCATGTGGGTCTCAAACCCATTTCCCTCGATGCACTTTCTATCACATTGCGTGACAGACTCTTAGTGAATTGATCTACCAGATCGTTAGACATGTGAACATAGTCCAACGCTATTGCTCCGGAGTTTCTCAATTTTCTGACAGATTTTAGTCGTCTCTTAATATGCCTTGTGGACTTCATGTTATCCTTAGAACTGTTAACCTTCGTAATCACAGTCCGGTTATCATACTTCATAGAAATAGCCGGTATGGGTTTTTCAACAACCGGTAAATCCATAAGGAGATCACGAAGCCACTCGGCCTCAGAGCCAGCGGTGTCTAATGCTATGAGTTCTACTTCCATTGTAGACTTCGTTAAGATAGTCTGCTTGCAAGACTTCCAAGAAACAGCACCACCTCCAAGCGAAAACACATATCCACTTGTGGCATAAAGCTCATCAGCATCAGAGATCCAGTTGGCATCATAATAGCCTTCTAGCACCTTCGGGTGTCCAGTATAACGAATACCATAGCTCATAGTGCCTTTTAGATAGCGCATCACTCTCTCAAGAGCACGCCAGTGATCATCTCCTGGATTTGACACAAACTGGCTTAGCTTGCACACAGCAAATGAGATGTCAGGCCTTGTTGCACTAGCAAGATACATGAGTGAACCAATGATCTGGGAATATCTCAATTGATCCCTTGCTATTATCTGATTTTTCCTCAATAGCACACTAGGGTCATAAGGTGTAGGAGCAGGTTCACAATCACTAAACCCAAAGCGACTCAGCACCTTTTCCACATAGTGGGATTGTAATAGAGTTACCCCACCATCACCTTCTCTCAGAAGCTTGATATTAAGAATAACATCAGCCTCTCCCAAATCTTTCATTTCAAAATTATTAGATAAAAATTCCTTCACCTCCTCAATCACTTTGAGACTAGATCCAAAGATCAGTATGTCATCAATATATAAACACAAACTTCACCCCCACCATACAGATAGTACACACATTTGTCAGCTTCATTCACAACAAAGCCAGCAGATGTTAGAGTTCTGTCGAACTTTTCATGCCACTGCTTAGGAGCTTGTTTTAGGCCATATAATGACTTTAATAATTTACACACCTTTCCTTCTTGACCATTTGCTATAAACCCATCTAGCTGATCCATATAGATCTCCTCCTCTAACTCTCCGTTTAGGAAAGCTGTCTTAACGTCCATTTGATGAACGATAAGACCATAAGAGGCTCCCAGAGAAAGCAAAACTCGAATTGTAGTCAATCGGGCAGCTAGTGAATAAGTATCAAAGAAATCAGCACCTTCCTTTTGAGTATAACCCTTGGCCACATGTCTTGCCTTGTACCTCTCGATAGTACCATCAGGCCTAAGCTTTTTCTTGAACACCCATTTGCACCCTATAGGCTTACACACATAAGGATGATCAACTATTTCCCAGGTTCCATTAGACATAATAGAATCCATCTCACTGCGTACTGCTTCCTTCCCTAAGTCAGCATCAGGAGAGGAATATGCCTCTTCATTGGTCGTTGGTGTGTCATCCACAAGGTACATAATATAGTCATCACCAAAAGACTTTGCAGTCCTCTGTCTCTTACTTTTCTAGTGACTATAGTGTCATCCTCCTCAGGATTTTGTATATAGGGTTCCTCAATTTGTTCTATCGGAGTAAAACTTTCATGCTCATGGGGAATTATAAATTCATGACCAGTCGTGCTAGGTGCATTTTCATGGGAAATTCATTCTAAAAAATGTAGGGTCTCTAGATTCCATGGCTGTATCAACAACCATCTCAGGAACACTAGAATTTATAATTAAAAATCTATAACCCACGCTGTGAATAGCATAACCAAGAAAAACACAATCAACAGTCTTTGGTCCAAGCTTTTGTTTTTTTGTTTATTGGCATATTCACCTTTGCCAAACAACCCCAAGTTCGCGAGTAAGAGAGATTTAATCTCTTCTTCTCCCATTCCTCGAATGGTGTAATTTTTTTGTTCTTTGTGGGCACCCTATTCAGGACATGACATGCTGTCAATATAGCCTCACCCCACCATTCCTTAGATAGTCCCGCAGTCTCTAACATGGTATTCACCAAATCAGTTAGAGTGCGGTTCTTTCTCTCTGCAATCCCATTGGACTGTCGTGAGTATAGTGGCATCCTCCCATGAATAATTCCATGCACCACGTAAAACTTAGAAAATTCATTTGAGAAATATTCTCCCCCGTGATCGGACCACAAACGTTTGATTTTCTTCTCAAGTTGATTTTCTACCTCAACTTTATAGACTTTAAAATAATACAACGCTTCATCTTTAGTTTTCAATAAATACACGTAGCAAAATCTAGTACAATCATCTATAAATGTCATGAAGTATCGTTTACCGCCTTTAGTCAATTCGCCATTCATTTCGAATAAATCAGAATGGACGAGTTCTAATGGTGCTAGGTTCCTCGCCTCAACAGCCTTGTGAGGCTTGCGCGGTTACTTCGATTGCACACACACCTAGCACTTAGAATCTTTGACTAAGTTAAATTTTGGGATTAAATTCAGATTTGCAAGCCGCGTGAGACAGCCAAAATTAATGTGACAAAGTCGTGAATGCCATATATTCGACTCATCCGAAACATTAACATTGTTCACTACTTTATTACACACATCGTCAAGCAAAGATAAGCGGAACAAGCCTCCGCAATCATAACCTTTTCCAACAAATGTCCCATGCCTCAACACAACACACTTATTGGACTCAAGCACAATTTTAAAGCCATCACGACACATTTGAGAACCGCTAACAAAATTCTTCTTGATGGAGGGGACATGCTGCACGTTCTTTAATAGCACCGTCTTTCCCGAAGTAAACTTCAGAACGACCGTACCAGCACCAAGAACACGCGCATGCGAACCGTTTCCCATCAGCAAGGCTCCAGTCCCGCCGGCCTAATAGGAAGTAAACAAAGAAACATCAGCACACACATGAATATTAGCACCGCTATCCGTCCACCACTCAGGTGAAAGACAAACTGAAAGAACAAAATGTAAAGAATTACCATACCCAGATGTTCCTCCTCCAGTCTCGCTAATCACCACGTTTGCTGATTTCTTTTCTTGCTTATATTTACGGTTTGGGCACGCACTTGCCTAATGCTCATCACTCCCGTAAACAAAGCAACCTCCACCTTTCTTGTTGTTTTTCTTCTTAAACTGAGCAGTTTGCTTAGGCTTTGTATTATTGTTCTCTTGCATGTTCTTCTTTTTTTTATTACGATATGCAAATGCGTTGTTCTTCTACACCATATTGGCAGTGGAAGACTCAACTCCTTTTCCACGGTTGTCTTTTGCACTCGCTCTCTCCTCAACATCAAGAGATCTAATAAGCTCTGCCACGCTAAACTCTTGTCTCTTATCTTTTAGAGAAGTAGCAAAATTCCTCCAAGAAGGTGGCAGCTTAGCGATTATACCGCCGGCCACAAACTTGTCGGGCAACAAACATGGAAAATATTCTAGTTCCTTTGCTAGCGCCTGTATCTCATGAGCCTGTTCCACTATAGAACCGTTTTCAACCATTTTGTAGTCATACAGCTGCTCCATAAGGTACAGCTCACTACCAGCATCAGAAACTCCAAACTTTGCCTCAAAAGCATCCCATAATTCTTTGCCTGATGTGCAAGATATGTAGTTTTTCTCATACTTACTATGAAGTGCACTAATCACGGCGCCTCGAAACAGGTTATCGGTAGCCAAAAACTTTTGCTCCTCCTCAGGAGTAAATTGTTCAGGCTTCCCCTGCGCGGCATGATAGCAGTTCATAGCAGTCAACCACAACACCATCTTGGCACGCCATATCATGAAATTCTTGCCATCAAAGTTATTTGGCTTCAAAGCAGCAGCAAAACCACTAACAGAAAATTGACCAACTTTAGGTTTTTGGATTGTTAGATAATTAGACATTTTAATGGTCATTTTAATCCAGAAATAAAATATCAGCAGGTTCGTGACAACATATATGTGCATGTGTATATCACTAACAAATGTTACAGCATGCAAGTATGACATACCGATCGATACAGTAAGTACGCAAAATACGGTAATCAGATAGTTAAGAGTGTACCCAGCGGAGGGTCCCATGCCGAGGGCATCGGAGGCTCTATTCGCACTAGACATAGTGCGTTGCTTGAAGTCGTGGACCACAGTCGATGCAGGAAGGTGTTTGTAGTGCAGTCCCACGAACGGTCACCGGAAAGAAGACACCTTGTTGTTCTGCGAGCGATCACCAAGAAGAAGACGCCTTGGACGAGCAGTCGCGGAATCGCTCCCCGAAAACCTAATCGCCGCACACCCCGTGCAAGGCTCGCAGGCGGACGAGGGTTCCGGAGGCACCTACTCTTCCGTTGCTCCGTGCGCGCAGAGGTATGGGACTGGGAAAGCCAAAGGGCAGCTGAGATGTGGCTTCTCGGAAGCGAAAAAGGAGAATTGGACTGGCCACGCCCGCCCGTCCACTCGCTCGCCGCCTGCATGCCTGCCATGCCCACAGCTCACGGCCTCGAGCCGGCGGTGGCGCGCGCGTGTGGCACTCCTGTGTCCTTTTCTCAGCTTTTCAAATGAGATCGATAATTTCCAACCAAATAAGCTGAGTCAACGTTGAGTCAAAATGCCTTACGGTATTAAACCATACAACGCTTAATATTACGGACCATAGAGTTTTGTTTAATTTATTAAATATTATATGGGCCAAGCCCATAATATATCAACACGGAGCCATGCTGCTAGCAAATCGTGCGCTCATCTGTAGTACTACTAGTATTTTTCTCGATCGAAATATAGCTCTTGGAGGCATACAGCATGTCGACCAGCAGCAATTACCATGCTTGGACGAGGTCGCCCGTTGTCCTTGGTGTAGTTTTGCTGCTGCTTCTTGTGGTCTGCAGCGACGACGGCAGCGGCGGCGGCCTCGTCTTCCTGCTGGCAACGGCTACCGAAGGCGAATCAGGAAGCAGCGGAAGCAGCGGCCATAGTAAGTGTCCACGGCCACCCAAATCAGGGCAACATCCATTACCCATGCGCACATGGTGTGGGTGCGGGTATAACTATTTGCATTAGTTCGTTGCTGCATTTTTGTAGGAAAATATTTTCATTATAGTAAATCAAAAGCCCGGCCCTCATCGACTTCATTCTTTGGCACCTATAGGAGTTACTAGGTAGCCCCCATGGAAATTTCATAATTATATAATTCTTTCAATGGCAAACCTTAAAGCATTAAATTAAACTAATAATGAGTTAGACTAGACGATTATATGTTTATTTCAACGATGACAACTGTGTCTGCTGCTATATATCTTTATTAAACTCGAAGGGCTATCTCTTAATCCATGTATAGTACGTGGCGGATTAACAAAATATACTAAGTCATATAAATTGTAACGTACATTAAGGAAACAAGAGGTATTTAATAAGAAACTACATATATAGTTAGAAAAGGAATATTTTTAACTTGCTTATAGCACATCCACAGAAAAAGGAATGTATAGTATTATATATGAGTAGTTTAATTAAGAAGATTGTTGCGCCATCTTTTGTTAACGCAGATCGTCCCCCGGGAACCGGTCCTCCGACACCCCGCTCTTACTTTATCGGCCCTAACCGGTACCCCGGGGGGAGCTATACCCGCCGCTCGACGTACAGCCCTACCATACCCCACTCTTAAGAAGCCGCCGGCGGGCTTGCATCCCTGATTGATGGGTCCTACGAGAAGCGAGCGGGCGACCCGCCGACGACAGCCCATCATGCTCCAACCGTCGGCAGTTAATAGTTTTCTACCACGTGTCCTTTCTGGTGTCAGTGGGAAAATGGTTACATTTTTTTTCTCTAAATAAATGACCATTACTCACTCCTCAGGTGTCCGTTTTTAAATAAGTTTGCACTGCTAGCTGAGTTCCTTGCCTCAAGATCTACAAAGCTAGGTTCCATATTTGATACTGCATGTTTTAAACTGATATATATATATATATATATATATATATATATATATATATATATATATATATATATATATATATATATATATATATATATATATATATATATATAGAATTGAATATATATTATTTATTTGTCACTTACGTACAAGCTGTATATGTAGCAGCTTATGTAGCCTTTTATAGATAATTAACAAATTGTGATGTGTGCTTCATATAACATTAATTATCATGTATGGACATTGATATGACAGTTCCTACTTCAATAACTTTTGCTGGCGCCCCTAATGTCACAATACACGTGTAAAAATGCCCTAGAGAATTGGCGTCTGTGACATCAAGATCTCACAGACGTGTATTACGCATCTCTGATGACTCCCATCAGAGACACGTCTTAAACAAAATGTGCCTTTGAAGAAGGGTCATCAGAGACGCGCGCGGATAGCTAAAACATGTCTCAGGAGGGTCTTACCAGGGACGCATTTTAGCTACCCGCGTCTCTGATGGGGAATTACAAAAACAAAACAAAAGAAGAATAACCTTAGTGCCAAGGCTAGGATCGGAAACCAAATATTAGTAGCACTAGTAGAGAAACGGATTGTACTCCCGGTTCTCAACCCCCTTCAGTGCCGGTTTTGGAACCGGGAGCACGAATCTGGGACTAAAGGGCCCCTCCTTTAGTCCCGGTTTTGCGTCCCGGATGGTAATACCAACCGTGGCTAAAGAGGCCTCCGGCCTGGCCACGTGGGCCGACGCTTTAGCCCCAGTTGGTATTATTATCAATCGGGACTAAAGGTGGACCTTTAGTCCCGGTTGTTATAACCAACCGGGACTAAAGGTTTTATTTTTTTTTGTTTCTATTTTCAATTGATGATTCGTTTTGGTTTTCGAATAGGTTTTCGAATACGCATTCTACGCTGCTAATAATATACGTATTCTACACGTTTATAATGTTCGAACATTTTGTACAAACTAAAGTATGAAACTAATGTATATATTACATGCATATACATATATCGTTATTTTATGTACATATAATATGTATATATATATATATATATTACAAATAAAGCTTGCATTGTATATTCTATCATATCCTTGGGATAACAAATTCACTCCATCTGGTTTGGCTTCCATATTTCGTTCACGTCATTGTAGAACTCGCCGGCGGGGTTTAAGACCTGGTCATTAAGAAATCCTGCTATGGTCTCTTGAATTGCTTTCAGTTGGTCACGTCATATGACTTTTTCCTTCGACCATAGAGTCTTCATAAAAGTTAAAGGAAAAGTATTAATATATATATATATATATATATATATTGGTCACGTGATTACTTATATATATATGAGCAATAAAAGAAATTGTGAATATATGAATATATTTATATAACGTACTTTGAGGTTCTCTTCAGGAGTTCTTTTTGAGTATGCCATGATGAACTCGCAAACATAGTATCCGCAGTAGTTGTTCCCCTGTTCTTGCCTCAGAACCCACTTTTACGAGAAAAAAGATTCGGTGAATTGAAAGCATGCATGGTGTTAATTGAATTATATATATATAAATTTAGCTAGTACTTACTTTGTGTGCGATTACATCCAGTGGCGCTTTGCAATGTTTCATGTGGTGTTCCTCAATGAAACTTTTCCAAACACTGCGCCCAATAAAAAAATATTTTGGCCTTTAATAATTGTTGCAGTTAAGAGATCGGGGTATATATAGTTGCTAGAGAGACCAAATTACCCTTGGATAATATCTATCATGTTTTGGTACTCTGTTTGCTCTTTTCTTAACGAGTCTAAGATCCTCAACCGACTATTGGCCATATCGATGACCATCAATATCCAGTGATTGCTGCATATGTTTTTATACACAAATATGATCGACATTAACTAGAGTCAACATATGTATATATGGGAGATAGCTTAGCTAGTAAGCAAATAATTGAACAAATGTCCATATGATCGACATTAATTATTTAACACTCACTTGAAGTTGTAGGGGAAGAGTATGTCCTTGTTTTGTTGGTTCACTAAGAACCTTATGAGATTTTTCTCGAGTTCAACTTTCCATCCAGGCGGGGGATCAGGGTGTTTGAATACGACATTTGGATCAACGAAACCAACATCATTATCCTGTCTCTTTCTGAGTTCTGTCATCTCATATCTGCATATATAAAAATATAGTGTGAGGATATATAATTTATATATATACATGTACCTTTATATATATACACTTTAATAGTAGAAAATAATCACACTTACAGATAATAGCAGCTAATGAGACTTTTGTTGAGAGAGTCCAGGTGGCATAGTTGGTGTAATTCTCCAAACTCGACATATATAACGTCATCGCCATGGAAGTAATGTTGGTTTCTAATTCTGATAGAAACAAAGTTCTCTCCCCGTTTATACGCCGTCATGTACCACTTGTTTAGCAGATATATTTGCGTACCCAGTTCACCTAAGGCCTCAGGGTTGTATAGACTCTTTCCATGTTCAAATTTCTTCCAAGGATCCACTTTCGGAGCAGATGGTCCTTCAGCGAGCACTTGGGCAAGGTCCAAACCAGTATCCTCGTAAAACTGAACCAGTTCCTCAAAATCGACGTCCGGTAAGTCTAAGTTTGAACCATATTCATTACGAATGACTAGAGGGGGGACTGATTGTTGTCCGAGTTGTGCAACACCTTTCCCTGCTCTAGTCTTTTTCTGCGCCGCCTCAAATGACTTGGTGAGAGAGCGGTCGTAGTCCGATTTTGGCCGAGACTTTTGAGATTCCCGCTTTTTCTGGTCCACCTTCTTTCTTAGAAGATCTGGAGCTAGGTAGAAGTACGGTTTCTCTGGGTTCTCCCTCACTTCTCGTTGCTTTCTTACGTTTTCGAAGAAACTTTTCACATCTTTTTGTACTGCATCCTTTAATTCCTTTTCACTTTTCTCGTAAGACATATCCGGGTTTAGGTTTACACACACACGGCAAGGCATGGGAAAGTTTTTTTTGTTGTTGTTGTGACTTAAGGCATGGGAAAGGTAGGCGGCAGTGGATGAGTCAATTATTATCATCACAACTTAATGCTCTGGAATTTTTTGGTTTTTGCTCCTGTCAATTACAGAATTATGTATGTAGGCAAAATCTATTTTTTTCATAAAAAACAAATGGCATGGCATTGAGTGATGCGTGTACGGCAGCGCTTGTGTCATATATAAACGAACATATACGCAGAGACGAGACACGTATATGGTAATATATGTTCATATATATATATATATATATATATATATATATATATATATATATATATATATATATATGACGCAGTGTGATATTTGTATCGATCGTGACCTATTAGTCGGCGCTCCAACAAGCTACATATATACTATCTATATGTGCCTAACCACCAGTCGGATCATCACATCAATGTGCATGGTTGGCCATGCATGAGATTAATATAGTTTCCCACTTCTCTTAATGTGCAAAACTTAGACGGCCTAATAAGCATGCATAAGTAAGTTGTCGATATATGACTGGAGAGAGCCAAACTAATATAGGAGTATCAAGAAGGAAAACTAAATTAAAGATGCATTGAACCATCATGCATGTCGCTACTACATTGAGGAAATAGTGTAGTAAAGGTTACGGCAGCGAAATAAAATGCACATGCACTTGTCCACATAGCCGTGGGCGTGACAACCAGGAATAAAAACCCTGTACTTTTACCAGGACAACTAGCTACATACAGCATGTTCTTCTGATGATCACCTGAAAACCCTGTACTTTTACCAGGACAACTAGCTACGACGGCAGCGGCGGCGGCCTCGTCTTCCTGCTGGCAACGGCTACCGAAGGCGAATCAGGAAGCACCGGAAGCAGCGGAAGCAGCGGCCATAGTAAGTGTCCACGGCCACCCAAATCAGGGCAACATCCATTACCCATGCACACAATGTGCGGGTGCGGGTATAACTATTTGCATTAGTTCGTTGCTGCTTTTTTGAAGGAAAATATTTTCATTATAGTAAATCAAAAGCCCGGCCCTCATCCACTTCATTCTTTGGCTACCTATAGGAGTTACTAGGTAGCCCCCATGGAAATTTCATAATTATATAATTCTTTCAATGGCAAACCTTAAAGCATTAAATTAAACTAATAATGAGTTAGACTAGACGATTATATGTTTATTTCAACGATGACAACTGTGTCTGCTGCTATATATCTTTATTAAACTCCGAAGGACTGTCTCTTAATCCATGTATAGTACGTGGCGGATTAACAAGATATACTAAGTCATATAAATTGTAACGTACATTAAGGAAACAAGAGGTATTTAATAAGAAACTATATATATAGTTAGAAAAGGAATATTTTTAACTTGCTTATAGCACATCCACAGAAAAAGGAATGTATAGTATTATATATGAGTAGTTTAATTAAGAAGATTGTTGCGCCATCTTTTGTTAACGCAGATCGTCCCCCGCGAACCGGTCCTCCGACACCCCACTCTGACGCTCACTACGCCAGATTTGCACATCACTGCCAGCCTCATCACTGCCGAATTTGTGAGAACCGACAGTGACGTACTTTCACTGCCGGTTATGAGCCTGGAAATGAAAAAATGAGTGGGGCTGGGCTAAAACCGGCAGTGAAGGATCACATCACTGCCGGTTTGTGGCTTGAACCGGCAGTGTTTTGGTGGGCACTCATTACTGCCGGTTTAAACCAAGAGCCGACAGTGATTGGGCACTATCACTGTCGGTTCTAGCCAAGAGCCGATGGTGATAAGCCTACAACACAAAAAGGCTGCAGCCGTCCTCTTCTTCCTCCCCTCTTGCATCCCGGGAACAGAGGCGCGCTTTTGGGCCCTTCCCTCCATTGTTGCGGCTGCTCTTCACCATGAAGCTAGTGCTTGGATTTTGAAAAATGGCTTGATCTTTTTGCTTTAAGGTTAGTAACAAACATCCACTCCTTTGATTTTGTTGCTTAATTAGCTTCGTTTTGATGGCTACATTGCTTGATTCTCATTCTAGTTCTTTCTCCATTCTAGAGAGCACTTTTCCAATTGGACATTTGTGCAAGGCTCAAATTGTGGTGAATCCATCATCCAAAAGGTTGGTGTCTATGAACACATTTAAATTCCTAGCTAATTATTCCATGGTGGTCAAGATCATCATTGTTAGTATGTGATGCTATATTTAGTTCTTAGAAGTAGAGTAGAATAGTTGTTCTTCAATATTGTGCAATAATTGTTTTTTACTACGATTTTCAATTTAAAGGGCGGGGGCTACCAATTTCAATTTTTCAATAATTAGTATACAATAATTTTTTTCAAAAATGGTACTTTCGAGCTACAATTGTTGTTCATGAAGCTCGATTTCTTATTAATTCTTTGTAATTACTGTCTCAGTATTTTTTTGTGCAGAGATGGATCGAGAGTGGATGCATATGTCCCGAACGGACAAGCGGTACATGCATGGCGTCAGCCAGTTTATCACCGATGCCAAAGCCCATCCTGGGAATGGAAACCCTGTCTTCTGCCCATGCAAAGATTGCAAGAATCATAGGAACTTTCGTCAAATTGAGTCTATACGATCAACTTGATTACCAGGGGGTTCATGCCAAACTATACGATATGGACTATGCATGGCGAGGTTGGTGTGAATGTTCTGCGAGAAAACGATGATGATGTGGACATGCCTGACGTAGCCATCCACGATGCTAACGATGAACCCGGTGTCAACACGGAACCTATGGCCACAGTTAATAATGTGTTTAGGAACACGCTAGCTGACGACACCGAGGATAACGATGGCATTTCTCAGCTGCTACGTAATGTAGAGACCGGATGTCTTAGTGAAAGACAGCTGAGAAAGCTAGAGAAAATGAGACAAGATGGCAAAACACCATTGTATAGGAATTGTCCAATAAGCAAACTGGAAGCCGACATCATGCTGTTAGAGTTCAAATCGACAAACGGATTGAGCGATAAAGGCTTCGATCAGTTGTTAGCTATAATAAGGAATATGCTCCCAGAAAAAAAACGAGTTGCCAGAAAAGACATACTTGGCCAAGCAAATGATCTGCCCCATCGGCCTCGTGGTTGAAAAAATCCACGCGTGTTCCAATGATTGCATATTGTACCGTGGAGAAAAATACAAAGACTTGGACAAGTGCCCCAAGTGTGAAACTCCACGGTATAAGGAAGGGCCGTCAGATGAGGGTACCAAGACCAGAGGAGGTCCTGTAAAGGTCGTTTGGTATTTCCCTATAGCTCCCTGGGTGCATAGGCTGTTTGCATGTGCAAAGTCAGCCAAGTTGTTGCGATGGCATGGCGAAGAGCGTAAGAAAGATACAATGATGAGGCACCCTGCCGATGGGCATGACTGGAGGACTATCAATACTATGTTCTATAAGGACATCGGTGGAGAGGTAAGGCACCTTTGGTTTGCTTTGAGCACAGATGGGATGAATCCTTTCGATCAGGTTAGAAGCAATCATAGCACCTAGCCAGTGACGCTCTGTATATACAACCTTCCACCTTGGGTCTGTATGAAGCGGTCATACATCCAGATGCCACTACTGATCCAAGGGCCAAGACAGCCTGGGAATGACATCGATGTGTTTCTGGAACTAGTGATCGATGAACTAGTGGAGATGTTTGAAAAGGGTGTGCCGGATGTTTGGGACGAGTACAAAAAGGAACATGTCACGATCAAGGGAGTACTTATCGCTACAATCACCAACCTACCAAGTCGAGGTTCGTTGTTCGGAGAGAAGACAAAAGGCTATACTGGATGTGTCAAGTGCTTGGACGACACCGATGCGGTAAATCTGCCAAATAACTCAAAGATAGTTTATATGGGACACCGTAGGTTCCGACCTAAGGATCACCCTTACCGCAGGAACAGAAAAGATTTCAATGGTACTATTGAGAAACGCTTAGCTCCAAAATATCGAGACGGGCCTGCGATACTTCGAGAACTCAACAAACTGGAGGTTGTCCTTGGGAAGGGGGACAATGCAGTAGCAGCGCCTGATGGGAGCGTTTGGAAGAAAAAATCGGTTTTCTGGAAACTACCTTACTGGGCATTTCTGAGTGTACGCCACTGTCTTGATCCCATACACATCACTAAAAACATGTGCGCTAACACTCTTAACACCTTGATGGACACCGGGGGGACATCGAAGGATTCACTAGCCACACGTCTGGACATGCAACACTTGGGAATCAGGAAGGAGCTGCATCCCGTGGAGCTAGAGAATGGCCAGTTCGAACTTCCGGTTGCGTCATGGACATTGAAGAAGGAAGAAAAGTGTGCGCTTATTTCTTTCTTCAATGAACTCAAAGTCCCAACGGGCTACTGTGCGAACCCGAAGAGGCTAGTGAACATGAGAGAACTCAAGTTCAACTATGGCCCTATGAAGGCCCATGACTGTCATGTCATTATGACTCAGCTGCTCCCTGTTGCCCTGTGTGGTATCCTCCCCCCAAAGGTACGCGCCCCAATCATAAAGCTTTGCTCGTTCTTCAACGTGATCTCAAAAATGGTCATTGATGTGTCCACGCTAGAGCAGCTGCAGCGGGACATAGCCGAAACTCTCGTTAGGCTTGAGATGCATTTCCCGCTGACTTACTTTGATGTCTCATTGCATCTGCTCATTCATCTTGTTGACCAAATTAGAGCCGTTGGCCCAATGTACCTACATCAGATGTTCCCTTTCGAAAGATTGATGAAAGTTCTCAGGAGGTATGTTAGGAACAGATTTAGGCCAGAAGGGGGCATGGTTGAAGGATGGTCAACGGAGGAGGCCATTGAGTTTTGCACATATTATCTGGACATCAAAAGGGTCGGAGTTCCAAAATCTCATCACGAGGGAAGACTACGTGGCAAAGGAACGGTCGCAGAGAAATCTATTACAGTAGACAACTTTGTTTCTTTCAGACTGGCACAGTTCGCTGTTCTCCAGCAAGCCGAGGGTGTGATGCCATACATTGATGAGCACATGCAATCGCTGCAAACTCTGTATCCGAGCAAGTCACAGGCTTGGCTGGATAAAAAACATAAGGAGGAATTTGTCAGCTGGTTGCGACGTCGCTTGCTTGGAATAAAGTTGGGTAATCAACTAGATGCCTTAGCCAAGGGACCTTCGAGTACATATCTTAAGTACCAAGGGTATGAGATCAATGGATTCACATTTTACACAAAAAACAAGATGGAAAGAGCACATACCAAAATTGTGGTGTTCATTTTGATGCTCACGACGAAAACGGCAACGTGCAGACGACATACTATGGTTTCATAGAGGAGATATGGGAGCTAGCCTACGGTCCGTTGAAGGCAGCTCTTTTTCGCTGCCAGTGGGTCCGGCTCGAGGAAATCAACACTGACAGCGAAGGATTTACTACCGTTGATCTCACTAAGACCGCATACAGAGATGACCCGTTCGTCCTTGCAAGAGATGTTATGCAAATCTTCTATGCAAGGGACAACAAGACAAAAGGAAGGCTAAAAGTAGTCCTAGTAGGGAAAAGGAAGATTGTCGGTGTCGATGGAGTGACGGACGAAGAAGACTACAGGGGCTATCAGGAAATGCCTGCGTTCGGGGCGAACGTACCCCTACCTATCCTTCAAGAGGGTGATAAACCTGCTTACGTACGAATTGATCACAATGAGGCCCTCATTATTGATGCACCTAAAGATAGTTAGATTATTGTTAACTATGTAATCATTATGCAGACGTTGTATCAGTAATTCGCACTGAATATTTAATTTATATTTTGTGCGCATCTCTACAATTTAATTATTGACTATGTAATCAAATATTAAGATGATGTTCACAAACACTATTATTTGATAATTATAGACCATTAATTCATTATCATAGAGTTAAATAATCAAGACACAAATTTTTGTGTTATTTTAGAATATAAACTAACTGCGTTATTTCTATTAATAAATAAACAAAGAAAAGTAAACTAAGTGAACTCCCTATTCTATCTCAGCGGTTAAGGCCGCGCACTCTGTACTCTGAGACCCGCGCTCGAATCCCAGGCGGGCCAAACTTTTTTTATATTTTTTACAAAAGGCTGTGATGGCAGGCTCCAAACCGACACTGTTTTTTTTATATTTTTTTACCTAAAGTTGGCCGCAGGGCCCTTCACTGCTGGTTTTGGGTTCAAAACGGGCAGTGATATCTTCTATCACAGTCGGTTGCTCAAACCGACATAGAAGGCCCAATTCACTGTCGGTTTTTTTAACTAAAACCGACAGTGATGTGTAGATGCTCCTCGCATGCCAACAGTGCTCCCATGACCACAACCGTTGGAACACTGCTGCCACCTACCCCAACAACTTTAGTTCAGAAATAAAAATGTACCACGACTGCTAGCCCCTATAAAATGGCCCTCGGTCAGGAGCTAGCCTCTCCATGCATGTTGGTTTTAGCCGGGCCTTATCAGCCATGATACAATGTTTTCCTCTCACAACAAACCACAGATATCATTATGCATCATAGTCCACCAAAATGGTGCACACATGAGGTACTAGAAGAATGCTACTGAAGATAGAGGAACACCGAAGATTGGAGATGCCACGAGGTTCACAGAGCCATCCGCTGTGGTGCGCTCTGGACTGTATGTCCAGAGAGACCTGGTGTGCTCTGGGCAATTTCCCGTCCCGGAGCGGCATTGGTTTATCGGTGCGGTGCCAAGCTGAATCCGATGTGCTCTGGACTGTACCGAGAAAAAGGTCATGTATAGCAGAGGTATGGATTCATCGATGCCACCTTGTCATCTTCAACCGGTATAGCTCGTAGACCACCTCGGTGCTATTGTTCGACCCTAGTTGGTGCTAGAAGAATGCTACTGAGCTGGTTAAATTATAATGTGTTGATACACATTGATGGTAACATTGACCTGCACGCAAATAGGTCTTTGTTATCGTATATGGAATTTTAGTGTAAGGTCTTTGTTATCGTATATGTAACTTTTTTTGTAATTTTTTATGTATTTCATTACTATCTAAATAAATATATCGTTGTTGTTAAAACTTTCCCACTGTAGTATCTAAATAAATATATCCGTTACTTATATGCACATTTACTGTCGGTTCTATTTAGAAACCGGCAGTGGTAGTCACCTTCACTGTCGGTTCTATTTAAAAACCGGTAGTGATATACACCTTCACTGTCGGTTCTATTTAAAAACCGGCAGTGATGTCCATGCCCCCTATATAAAACAAACTGCCAGCCACATACATCGATCCCACCCACCCACTAACTCTCTCAGTCTCATTTCTCACGTTTCACTCTCACTTCTCAAGACATCCACTCTCTCTCTCTACGTGATTTGGTCATGGCTCCTGCATTTTTCAATGGTATTGATATGTTGTCTTCTTCAATATTCTATCTATATTCATTTGATCTATATTTATATTCATGTTTCTTTGCATTCTACATTTATATATATTCTTATTCCTTGCATTCGACCTATATTTAATTATGTTGCCACAGTTTACTTGGAAGAATTTTTTGTGCATATATTTTAAGTTCATATTTTTTTTGCATTTTATCAATCAGGTGGTATGAACAACGGACTTCCCCCACCACAAGAACCAGGTTTCCACCCTGGCGATGAGCCATTCGCTCCTAACGTGGTCATTCCACGGTTCCCTGTTCCAGCTATTGTATGAAATATTTTCCAACATCTTTTGTTTTTTGATGCTAACAAATAACTGTAATTAGTTTAATATCATTGTTGCATGCATATATATGTCGCAGACTATATCCCCAATAGATTGGCTGCGAATAGCACTTAGCTGGTTCTTTATCTCGGACATCGTCGAGAACACGATATCTAATGCAAGTGGTCGGCTATGGACGTGTGAACTCAGTTTTTTCATCCCTGTGAGGGGTTCAAATCATCGGAACCATATCCACGGGACCGGAATACCGAGCTCGGACATGATAAGCACCCAATTAACTGCCGTGCGCATTTGTTTAGAGGCACTTCGACGTATTTGCTATGATGTGCCTGATTTCTCGCACTTCAAGGCACTTGCTTTGAATGCTGGTGATATCCCCGTCCCGCAAGCAAGCGAATGGTTTGCGAGCTACAACCATACGGATGTGGTAAAATGGTCACTTATACCTGAGTCGTGGTTATTTGTTGTTTAATATTGTAATACCATTTTCTAATTTTTTTCTTTTTCTCCATATGCAGATTGCGCTACAGGACCTTACCTATGCTGCATGTGGCTTGTGGGCCATTCTAGACCAAGCTACGGAGCAACTCGGATACGATTGGGAGTTCTGCAAAGGAAACCTTGGCCAGCTCACTACAGAAGGACGCCAGTACTGCATAAGGATTACTAACAGGGGCAGTGGTCGTTCAGTAGGTTACATCTATGGCCGACCATTCTTTCGGTATTGTGAGGCACGAGAGAGTGCACTCATACGGGCATTGGACTTCATCGATACAAGCGGATACATAATCCGTGACATCAATTACCATATATGGCTACAGAGGCATTGTTAGTGTGCGTGGCTCGATCGATCCCGGCAGTGATTCTGATGGTAATTAATGTTTATTTAGTAGGTTTTCAAGGTCGTAGTTTAATTGGATTCCAATTTTAATATGTACGGCTTTGTGTGTTTAATTATTGTCATGCATGTAATTCGTGTAACATTTGTTGGGCAACTAGAAATATACATTCCGGTGTCGTATTTGTCTCAAAATTTTTCTTAGGCTTGCACGTGCCACATGTGAAGGAAACACCAAGTTTTGGATTTTCCGGAGATGGTTTGCTACTTTCTGAGGTTTAATTGAATTTCCGCGCGACGAGACCGTTTAATTATAGGTTGAACTGAGTCTACCCACGAAAAGATCCAGAATGGTGCCAAACTTTTACACAGGCTCTAATGTGCCCTAGGGATAAGAATTTTGTGGAGGTGGATAAAAAAATCTATTGGGTCCAAGATGAAATTCACCCTCTTTTGTCTCATTGGGCACAGAGAAAAATATAATAAATAAAAAAATGATCAGAAAAACTTAAGATCCTGTGTGGGGTCTTAATTTGGGTGTACAAGCTTGCCAAAAAATTTCAAGCCATTTCGACATAGGTGGTGTATACATGCTTCATGGAGGTACATGTGCCCTTTCATCGAACCATGACTATACACATGGGTTATCAAGGTTTTTGTGGTTCATATGCATTCTGATGTCGTATTGGTCTAAAAATTTTTCTCAGGCTTGCACGTGCCACGTGTGAAGGAAACACCAAGTTTTGGATTTTCCGGAGATGGTTTGCTACTTTCTGAGGTTTAATTGAATTTTCGCGCGACGAGACCGTTTAATTATAGGTTGAACTGAGTCTACCCACGAAAAGATCCGGAATGGTGCCAAACTTTTACACAGGCTCTAATGTGCCCTAGGGATAAGAATTTTGTGGGGGTGGATGAAAAAATCTATTGGGTCCAAGATGAAATTCACCCTCTTTTGTCTCATTGGGCACAGAGAAAAATATAATAAATAAAAAAATGATCATAAAAACCTAAGATCCTGTGTGGGGTCTTAATTTGGGTGTACAAGCTTGCCAAAAAAAATTTCAAGCCATTTCGACATAGGCGGTGTATACATGCTTCACGGAGGTACATGTGCTCTTTCATCGAACCATGACTATACACATAGGATATCAAGGTTTCTATGGATCATATGCATTCCGGTGTCGTATTAGTCTCAAACTTTTTCTCAGGCTTGCACATGCCACGTGTGAAGGAAACACCAGGTTTTGGATTTTCCGGAGATGGTTTGCTACTTTCTGAGGTTTAATTGAATTTCCGCGCGATAAGACCGTTTAATTATAGGTTGAACTGAGTCTACCCACGAAAAGATTCGGAATAGTGCCAAACTTTTACACAGGCTCTAATGTGCCCTAGGGATAAGAATTTTGTGGAGGTGTCTAAAAAATCTATTGGGTCCAAGATGAAATTCACCCTCTTTTGTCTCATTGGGCACAGAGAAAAATATAATAAATAAAAAAATGATTAGAAAAACCTAAGATCCTGTGTGGGGTCTTAATTTGGGTGTACAAGTTTGCCAAAAAAAATTCAAGCCATTTTGACATAGGATACATATGCTTCTATTTATTCAGTATGTAAAATAATTTTTTTAATATATATAAACATCACTGTCGGTTTCAATAAACCGGCAGTGATGAGAAAAAACCGACAGTGATGCTTGTTATCACTGTCGGTTGATTTTGAAAACCGGCAGTGATATATAAAAAATGAAAAAATAATTGTGCCAGCCCTCGGGTTTGAGCTCGGGTCTCGGACTAGAGTTCAGACACTTAACCGCTGCGATAGTATAGGATATGTGTCTTGTTTATTTATTTTGTCTTTTTGACCTTTACACCGCTTAATAAATAATAAAATTATACCAAAAAAATTGGGGTGCCCAGGATTCGAACACGGGTATGGGGGGCTAAGTTGCGGGGTCTTAATCGTTGTGCCAGTAGGAGGTATTCGAAAGGAGATGAAAAGATAATTTACTTATGCTGTAATCGCTACACTGAAATCACTGCCGGTTTAAAGAATGGTCCGGCAGTGATTTACCCCCATCACTGCCAGAACACAGACACGCTGCAACACGGTATTTCTCAGCACCAAGGTGAAGATGATCAAATAAAGGATTCGACGACATAGATTAATAACTAGTAAATTTTTGAGCACCAGTAAATTATTACATTGACCTAAGACATAGATTAATCACTAGTGCTACTAATTATTGCCGGTGCTGCCTGTGTTGTCGTCCCCCTGCTGCCGGTGCTCCTCTTCGCGCTTCTTTCGCTCAGCCCTGCGCCGGCGCCGTTCCGCATCCATCGCGAGACGCCGCTCGGTCTCCTGCTCCTGGCGGCGGCGGCGCTCCTCCTCCTCCTGGCGGCGGCGCTCCTCTTCCTCGTGATGGCGCTCCTCCTCCTTGGAGATCTCGACGACGCGCTTCAGGATGTAGTCGTCGGTCTCCTTCTGTGTGATGGCGTGGAGGTGCCGGTCCTTCTCCTCCTTCCGAGCCGTCTCCAACGAGTTGAAGACAACCTCCTCCACCGGAAGAGGTTCCGGTTCCTCCTCCGATGCGGTCTCACGGTCCGGATCGTCCTCGAGGTTCGCCTCGAGGTCCGATTCAGACGACGACGTCGGTGGAGGCGTCGGGGGCGACGTGAGGACGACGGGTTCAACATCGCCCATGTTGTCTTCAAGCAGCGAGGCATTGTGGCGGCGGGTGGTCATCGAGGGCCGGAGTGAGGTGTGCGTGGGAAGGGTGTGCTTTGCTTTCTTGACGCACGGTGGTGCAATGGCGGCCGACTGCGTGCATGGTGGCCTTGCTTATATAGGCGTGTCTGCGGGTGGAACTGATCACGGTGTGCAATAACTCCCACCCCTCGGAAGATGGAGCGCGCCTGCGTTGGGAACACCATTGAACCGCTATTGCGCATGTGTTGGGAAGACGGAGCGCGCGCGCCTGCGTTTGGGAACCGACGCGAGCAGCGTGGCCGGGGAGTAAACGCGACGTCTCTTCGTGGGGAACTGAAGGGCCGCGACCAGTCTAAGGACGACGTCTCTTCGTGGGGACTCCTCGGTATACAATGGCTCTTCAATCTTCATGGGAACCGCACGACCAGCGTGGCCGGGGAGTTGAAGGGCCTACGCGCAAAGCAAGGACAGATAATCACTCAAAGGAATAAATTCCTTCAAACTCTCCGAAATCAGGTAATAGCTCAATGGTTTGTCTGCTGCTCTGGAACTTGTAGGCTTCGGTTCGAATCAGGGATGCAACACAATTTTTTTGCATTTTCTTTCAATTTATATTCCTGCATCACTGCCGGTTTAAAGAATGGCCCGGCAGTGATGTACCCATAACACTGTCGGTTCCTAGTTAGAACCAGCAGAGATGGGGTACATCACTGCCGGTTCTAGTTAGAACCGGCAGTGATGAGATTTGGTATAAAAGGTCGTCGTGGGTTGAAATTATCCAAATTTCAACCTCACGCCAACCGTTCCCCGCGCTCCTCTTCTTTCGACGCCGAGGCCCGTGCACCGCCCCACGCCGGAGCACCCGTCCACCGCCCCCGCGCCGCCATTCCCAGCCCCACGCTCCTCTTCTTCGATGCCGACGCCCATGCACCGCTCCACGCCGGAGCACTCCCCACGCCGTCCACCGCCCGACGCCAGAGCACCGCCGAGGCCTTCAGGAGCGCCCGCGGACAGCTGCTTTACCACCCACACGGTGAGTGCGTGGCTCACTGCCCGCTAAGTGTTAGATGAAATGCCCGCTAAGTGTTCTGTTTGTGTAAGAGTTAGATAAGAATTTCTGGCTGATTTGTCCCACAACTGCTTACTTGAATCAGTAGAGGCTTTTCATTTACCAAGTACTACAACTTATTGTTTGATATGATAATTTACTTGCCATAATTTATGTTACTGCTACTTTATTGCAATGCTAGCATACAGTTTGATCATGAATGTCTAGTCTGTAGTGCCACCAATGCTCAATGTTTTTGGATGTGAGGATGTAGTATATATATTTTAGACCTATAGAACTATGTTCAACTGTTGACGCTGTGGACTATGTAAGTACCCTACACGCACGATATTACAATTAACTACTCTCTCGATACACAAATTGTTAACTTTTGAGCACTTCCCACGATTTTATGTAGGTGCATAGCAAAATTTTGCATTCTAAAAAGCAAATGGGATTACATAGGCTTCTTGGACCCCATGCGAGTCAATGAGAGGACATGTCTAGGCCTCTATGGATGTGATGTGGAAGACCTAAAACAGAGATTGATTGCTGTTTTCGACGAATTCACGATGAAGAAGAAAACCCACATACTTCTAGCCTACAACTGCGAGTATGTGTTCTCGGCTTTTAATTTTATGCTTCTTTTTTCGTTAAGATTATTCGATAATTAGGATTCTGTGATTGCAGCAACCATTTCGTCTTCATTTGTGTTAATCTTGCCAAAAATCTGCTCGAGGTGTGGGACTCGAAGAAAAACCCATTTCATCATCTGGATGCACTTGTGTCAGTGCTGAATTAGTAAGCGATCCTAATAACATATTATTTTCTAATCACACATACCCGCTTTCTAATGTTTCTCCTTTTAATGTTGCTCAGTGTCCGAAGAAGCCATATCGGTGGGAAGCCGGTCCCATTCAAGGTTGTCGAAATGGAGGGGAAGTACCTATCACAGCCGGCGGGAAACAATGAATGCGGATTTTATGTAATGTGGGCAATGCTTCGCTACATCGGCGGGAAATCGGAAGAAGCCGATAAGTTGGTGTGTATAATCCCCATTTCATTTATGTCTGTTAATAATTCAACAAAATGATTTACTGTTCCTCTTTGGATATCATCTTTTTTGAACGACAGCGTAAGAAATTTAAGCACGAAAGGCTGCTAGAGATGGAGATCGTCGCACTACAATCGGAGCTGTCAAAATTCATCTTAGCCGAGGTATTGGAAAAAGATGGACTATTTTCCATTGCACAATCCGTGAAGTACAAGGACCAGTATGGCCCAGAGCGGCTCTCCAGATTATTGTAAGAAGTCTGAGAACATTTCTTTTTTGTTTTGAGGGATCGAGATCTAGATATAACATTTGAACTGTAACTGTAATATTTGTAATGTTTAATATTTATGGACCTATCGTCTATGTAGCGTATATAAAGCGAAACCCGATCCCACGAAAAAATATAAATTAAAATAAATTATAAAACAATAAAATGCGAATGGGCCAAAAACGGTACGGATATTTTCCGACCGTATTCGAAACCGAATCCGTTTAGAGGGGTTGAGATCTGTCCGTATCCGAGTCCGGATATCCAACATCCGATAGCGTATCCGTATCCGAATACTCAAATCGCATATTTATGATGTCGATATCCAATCGTATCCTATCCGACATAGTTGACACGATCCGTATTCGAATCCAAATCCGAACAGAAATATGAAAACAAATGTAATATCGGTGATATCCGTCCATATCCGATCCGTTTTCATCCCTACCGGTTAGCAACAAACCGGCAGTGTTGTCGTAACCATCACTGCCGGTTAGAGCCATGAATCAACAGTGTTGGACTACTCAACACTACCGGCTTGAGCCATGAACCGACAGTGTTCTCTTGCTCGACACTGCCGGTTTGAGCCATGAACCAACAGTGTTGGACTGCTCAACACTGCCGGCTTGAGCCATGAACCGACAGTGTTCTCTTGATCCGCACTACCGGTTTGAGCCATGAACCGACAGTGTTGTCTTGATCAACACTGCCTACTTCAGCCATCAACCGACAGTGTTGGTTTGCTCAACACTGCCGGCTTGAGCCATAATCCGACAGTGTTGGCTTGATCTACACTACCGGTTTGGGCAAGAACCGACACCCTTGAAGCAAACGTCACTGTCGGTGGGGACTACAAACCGGCAGTGTTATTCAACTAGACACTGTCGGGTGGAACCACGAACCGACATATTGTCTGTAGATCAGTGTCGGTTTTTAAGAACCGACAATGATGTCAACCTCACATCACTGCCGGTATGCCACTGTCGGTTCAAAATCCGGCAGTGAAGGGGGTTTTTGAACCAGCAGTGATGTACAGATCTGGGGTAGTGGCTTTCGCCGTATACGTAAGACCCCACTCTGGCATCACTGATTGATGGGTCCTACGAGAAGCGAGCGGGCGACCCCCCCAACGACAGCCCATCAAGCTCCAACTATCTACAGTTAACAGTTTCATGAGAGTTTTATTGGCACTAAATATACTGACATGGTTAGAAACTAATGCGAGTACTATAGTATATGTGACTGGGCTTACGCATGCATTATATTAATAAAGAGTTAGTTAGAGAGTACATGTTTCAATGACAACAGTACAATTGTCTCTCGTGTCGTTGGGTCTTCTCTGCAATCAACTTCACTTTGACTTAATCACTAATTCTTGGGACCGACCTGTTGCTATGTATGTTTATTAAAATAGATTGTATCTTAATCTACATGCGGCGTCATGTAAATATTGTTGCGTACTATAGTAGTTATTACATTAATAAAAAGAGATCTTTAGGAAAACCATAGTTATATCTAATAACTGTAGAAAAAAAAATCTTTACAACTTTTAACACATACACTTATGTTTGTTCCACCATCTTTTATTTGTCAACTATGCAGATGATGCCATTGGATCCGGTCCTCCGACACCCCACCCTAAGAACGTGCCGGAAAGTCACAGGAGTATCTCGTACGCTGCTATGAAAGGGAATCGCGGGCGCCCATGATCCATCGAGGCCCCCGGCCAGGACACGTCTAGGTCATCGTCCTGTAGACAGATGTACCAGAAAATCGTCTTTATCATTTTTATTATTTAATAAATAAATACCTGTGCGTTGCATGGAAAAATATTGTCACAATAATGTTAGTATGAATGTTGTTAGAATGTAAACGTGCTACGGCACTCCTGGCTCATGGGCCTAGCGTCCCGGCTCCCCACCACGTCTATCCCCATTCACTTCGCTGAAAAAACAAGCCAAAAACACTGTTCCGGTTGATTTGTTGTGAGAGAAAAACACTGTTCCGGCTGAAAAAACAAGCTGAAAAGTACAGATTATAAGACAAGCGAACAGGGCCTATATGTACACACCACAGTAATCGGGTTGTTCGATGTGGGTCGATGTGTGTACCTCCGATGGCTTGGGCACTCAAAACACAAGCAGTTTATCATGGTTCGGGTGTAGTCCAACGTCCAACAGTGGTGTTCTTCATGTTTTGAATGCTCCATCGATTTATTACAATGGAGAAAGAGAGATCGAGATGTAAAGGGTAGCGCTGTGCTATGCTAGTCTACGGTTTGATCCGTTGGGATCCGATCCTTTCTATAGGAGCCCATGTCCCGCCTTAAACCCCGGAGGGCCATGGGGATACAAAATGTATGGTTTCTCCTGGGGATTCTCACCCTATGCTTCAGTCTTCTACTTTAGGCGCTAGCGCTCCTGGTTCTCCTTTAGGCGCTAGCGCCTAGAGGCCCCTACATTTTACTGCAATGTGACTAGATTCCTTGCAACTATAGCAATATATATCACCCTTAACTGAAATTTCTCTCCACAACATGCAATCCACTTATAGCATGACCTATCTACATACGCAATAACAGCAGAAAAACCAAACATATTTGCTTCTTTGGAAACACCCATTATATTTAATTTCCCATGTAGAACCCTCAATTCCATCCAATCCCCATGGCGAATGACTGATCCAAAGGAGCCCATAGGGGATGTTTGGATCGCCAAGGCAGCACCACCTTTGTCAAACGCCTGGGAGCGAGCGAGTGTGGCACCAAGCAAAACTGTTTGGAACAACCAAAAAGTTCATAGAAAGCGATCTCCATTTTCCAGGACGTGGAAGCTAACAAGACACTGGTGGTGGACTGGTGGTGTCATCTTGGTTGGATCAGCGGAGTCAAACAAGTCCTCCACGGAATGCCGACGTTGACAAGCCGGCAGCGCCACTGACCGGGGTGCATAACTAACGGAGCCCGCGTGCGCTACTTGACGAGGCCTCGAGCAGCAGAGCACTAGGGGGCGAGCGCACCAGGATGTTCCGGTCAATACACGGCGACGACACAAAAGATGGGAACACTGCACGCTTCACGGTCCACGCATAATTAGCTAGTTAATAAATATAGTCAGTGTTTTTCTTGTTTATTCTCCCTCCGCATTTATCTCAACGACATCTATTTCATTTTGGATTATTCTTCCTTTTTATCTTCTCATCTCATCTCCTTTGTTTTTATTATTACCGTGATTCTTTTTTGTCTAGGTTTAGATTGACCGGTGAAGCTTAGACACCAAGGTCTAATTAAATGTTGTTCCTATTTTCTTTATAATATTTAGTATTTTGTTTTTTAGCCTTCTTTTGTATTGTAAAATAAACATTTATTTGGTTATTGTCTACGTTCTCTTTGTATATATATTTCATCATGTATGATTGTTATCGGCTTAAATAGCGCCCCCCTTTGCTCAACTTCTAGCTCCGCCCCTGGTCGTACGTAGGAGCAAATAAACAGCGAGACGACGACTGTCCTGTAATTGTAAATATAAATAATGTAAATTAATTAAATATAGTCTCCTCATTCGTGGTCAAATTATTGCGTACAGTAATAAAGTTGCCTCACTTTCAAGAGACATAGTAGCACACTACACCACCCGGATGATTGTATTTGTTTCGTGGAGGCATTGCTAATTTAAGGGCGCAGAGTGTTAGATAATTAGGCATTTTCATGAAGGTTCGTGACAACATATATGTGTATGTGTATATCACTAACAAATGTTACAGCATGCAAGTATGACATACTGATCGATACAGTAAGTACACAAAATACGGTAATAAGAGAGTTAAGACGTCTTGGACGAGCAGTCACGGAATCGCTCCCCAAAAACCTAATCGCCGCACACCCCGTGCAAGGCTCATAGGCACCTGCTCTCCCGTTGCTCCATGCGTGCAGACGTACGGGAAGGGGAAAGCCAAAGGGCGGCTGAGATGTGGTTTCTCGGAACCAAAAAAGGAGAATTGGGCTGACGGAGGACTTCTAATTTATACCCAGCGGACGGTAGGGAGAAAGCCAGCGGAGGAACTCAGGAGACAGAGACACGAAGAGACGGTAACTGGAGCAATCAACTTGCCTCCACCATAAAGATAGAGAAACTCCCGTAATTATGTGGATTAAGTGGCAACGGCCTCAGCCCGGCCTGGCCCACGCCCACAGCCACAGCCTCGGCCCGGCCCGGCCCACGCCCACGCCCACGCCCATGGCCACGGCCCAGCCCAGCCGGTGGTGGCGGCGGCGGCATGCGCGCGTGTGTGGCACTCCTGTGTCCTTTTCTTAGCTTCTCAATTAAGATGGATAATTTCCAACCAAATAAGCCGAGTCAACGTTTAGTCAAAATCCCGTATGGTATTAAACCATACAACGCTTAATGTTACGGACCATAGAGTTTTATTTGATTTATTAAATATTATATGGGCCAAGCAAATAATATATCCAACAATCCCCACCAAACTCTAGGGTTTGTAACAAAGTAGTCTCAGAACCATATTTCTTTTATATACTAGTGTTTTGATGGAGACTGTTAAGTTGAACATCCATCTAGAGCAATAGTTTCACTCAGTCACAACTGAACAATGGACTAAGGCTTGAATTGACAGTTTTGTGTGAGGTGAATGTCACTAAAGTCCTTAGCTGACACTAGGCTGCAAAAGGCATCCCCTCTATTTGAAGCATATATGTCATACTCCGGTGCCTTTCATGAGTATTTAGAGATCACCCAAATCTCATAGACTTTGACCAGTAATCTGACTCATTTAGGTGTGTTCCTCAAAAGATGTTCTATAGGACATCTTTGGTTTAGCAAGCCACTTGGAACACATTAAGGTAAAAACCAACCTGCCTTACAGAAAGGAAAGATATGCATCAGAAATGAGTCTTACTAAGGATATTTTCTCACAATTTACTACTGGCTTGTTTCACCATGCTACTTCACGGGATCTCCGATCACATAGAACTGGTTACCACTATAGTAAATTTCATGTGGGTCTCAAACCCATATCTCTCACTGCACTTTCTATCACATTGCGTGACAGACTCTTAGTGAATTGATCTGCCAGATCGTTAGACGTGTGAACATAGTCCAACGCTATTACTCTAGAGTTTCTCAATTTTCTGACAGATTTTAGTCGTCTCTTAACATGCCTTGTGGACTTCATGTTATCCTTAGATCTGTTAACCTTCGTAATCACAGTCTGGTTATCGCTATTCATTGAAATAGACGGTATGGGTTTTTCAACAACCGGTAAGTCCATAAGGAGATCATAAAGCAACTCGGCCTCAGAGCCAGCGGTGTCTAATGCTGTGAGTTCTGCTTCCATTGTAGACTTCGTTAAGATACTCTGCTTGCAAGACTTCCAAGAAACAGCACCACCTCCAAGCGAAAACACATATCCACTTGTGGCATAAAGCTCATCAGCATCAAAGATCTAGTTGGCATCACAATAGCCTTCCAGCACCTTCGGGTGTCCGGTATAACGAATACCATAGCTCATAGTGCATTTGAGATAGCGCATCACTCACTCAAGAGCACGCCAGTGATCATCTCCTAGGTTTGACACAAACCGGCTTAGCTTGCACACAGCAAATGAGATGTCAGGCCTTGTTGCACTAGCAAGATACATGAGTGAACCATTGATCTAGGAATATCTCAATTGGTCCCTTACTATTCTCTGATTTTTCCTCAATAGCACACTAGGATCATAAGGTGTAGGAGCAGGTTCACAGTCACTAAACCCAAAGCAACTCAGCACCTTTTCCACATAGTGGGATTGTAACAGAGTTACCCTACCATTACCTTCTCTCAGAAGCTTGATATTAAGAATAACATCAGCCTCTCCCAAATCTTTCATTTCAAAATTATTAGATAAAAATTCCTTCACCTCCTCAATCACTTTGAGATTGGATCCAAAGATCAGTATGTCATCAACATATAAACACAAAATAACTCCTTCACCCCCACCATACCGATAGTACACACATTTGTCAGCTTCATTCACAACAAAGCCAGCAGATGTTAGGGTTCTGTCGAACTTCTCATGCCACTGCTTAGGAGCTTGTTTTAGGCCATATAATGACTTTAATAATTTACACACCTTTCCTTCTTGACCATTTCCTATAAACCCATCCGGCTGATCTATATAGATCTTCTCCTCTAACTCTCCGTTTAGGAAAGCTGTCTTAACATCCATTTGATGAACGATAAGACCATTATAGGCTGCCAGGGAAAGCAAAACTCGAATTGTAGTCAATCGGGCATCCGGTGAATAAGTATCAAAGAAATCAGCACCTTCCTTTTGAGTATAACCCTTGGCCACATGTCTTGCCTTGTACCTCTCAATAGTACCATCAGGCCTAAGCTTTTTCTTGAACACCCATTTGCACCCTATAGGCTTACACCCATAAGGATGATCAACTATTTCTCAAGTTCCATTAGACATAATAGAATTCATCTCACTCCGTACTGCTTCCTTCCATAAGTCAGCATCAGGAGAGGAATATGCCTCTTCAATGGTCATCGGTGTGTCATCCACAAGGTACACAATATAGTCATCACCAAAAGACTTTGCGGTCCTCTGTCTCATACTTTTTCTAGTGACTATGGTGTCATCCTCCTCAGGATTTTGTATATAGGGTTCCTCAATTTGTTCTATTGGAGTAAAATTTTCATGCTCATGGGGAATTATAAATTCATGACCAGTCATGCTAGGTGCATTTTTCATGGGAAATTCATTCTCAAAAAATATAGGGTCTCTAGTCAATTCGCCATTCATTTCGCATAAATCAAAATGGACGAGTTCTAATGGTGCCAGGTTCCTCGTCTCAGCAGCCTTGTGAGGCTTGCGTGGTTGCTTCGATTGCACACACACCTGGCACTTAGAATCTTTGACTAAGTTAAATTTCGGAATTAAATTCAGATTTGCAAGCCACGTTAGACAGCCAAAATTAATGTGACAAAGTCGTGAATGCCATATATTCGACTCATCTGAAACATTAACATTGTTCACTACTTTATTACACACATCATCAAGCAATGATGAGCGGAACAAGCCTCCGCAATCATAACATTTTCCAACAAATGTCCCATGTCTCGACACAACACACTTATTGGACTCAAGCACAATTTTAAAGCCATCGCGACACATTTGAGAACCGCTAACAAAATTCTTCATGATGGAGGGGGCATGCTGCATTATGGGTGGTTGGTTGCGGTTCCTTGGTCACGCGTGTTCCTCCTACACGTGCACGGGCTCCGCGCTCGACGTTATGGGCTATGGGCTAGCCAAAGCCGAGAGCTCGGTGAAAGAACTAACTGCTCGGATGTCAGTTATACTACGTATATCTCCAAGTCAATTCGCCAATCACCGAGCAGCACACGTTCCGCTCTGATCTCAATGGAGAAGACCCAGTCTCTGATCTCTCCCTACATGTGCTATGGGCTCCGCACTCTACGTTATGGGTGGTTGGCTATGGTTCCTTGGTCACGCCTGTTCCTCCTACACGTGCACGGGCTCCGCGCTCGACGTTATGGACTATGGGCTAGCTAAGGCCAAAGATTTTAGTAACGAAATAACTGCACGGACGCTACTTATACTGTGTATAATTGCATTAGGGTTAATACTACAACGATTTTTTCACCGCAATACCAGCAAACTGCATAAACATGCACATGTCAACGTTTATACATATACAAAAATGTCTGTCTGCGCCCTTGCGCGTTTTAACTACTCTATTCAGTTATTACAGCATATTCTCCGAGCAGATTATTGGGCTTCGCTGCGTCTTCCACCTCATCTTCTAGCTGCTGGTGCTCCGCCTTGCCCATCCCTCCGGCGAATCCGGCCCCTATCGCCTGAAGGTCAATGGCTCGGTAGTGGGACCGGACCACCGCAAGGGCGTGAGTAACGGCGGGTAACAATGGCGTCACGGTTGAAGCTCTTGAAGTTCTCCCACGACACATTGCACCTCTCGATGATGGTGTCTAGACACAGCGGCCTGTCGTCGGGCTGAGGAGCCGCCTCTAGGTCAATGCAGTCGAGCACCGATTTTACTTCGGCGACTATGGCGTCGAACTTGTTCCTTTGGGTCCTGACCTCCTGATCCAGCACATCAAACTGTGCCTTGACCCTCCAACGTTAGTCTACAAGCATTATAAGGTTCTATCAAGCAAAGAAACTACTTCAACAGTAACTTCGACCAGGAAGTACTCACCTTCAGCTCCTCGGCCAGTTTGTCCGCTCGCCCTGACTCCTTCGCCTTCTCCTCTCGGAGTTGCTCGACGTTTTGGTGCAGCTGGCCAAGCTCCGTATCTTGCTCTGCAAGCACAATGACCATCAGCCACAATATGGTTTTTCAATAATGCAAAACGCATTCGCTGATACGCCATACCTGCTTTCTACTCGGAGACGCTTTCTGAGCTGCTCGAACTTCTGCTCCAGTTGATTGGAAGCACTCGTCAGCTGCTCAGAGATAGTGGCGAGCTGCTCGGACTTGCCCTGCAGCTGCTCGAACATGGTCGCCAGCTGCTTGGATAGGATGCCCTTCTGGTATTCCAGGTCCCGCACATTGGACTCAGCAAGGTCTTGCTCGTGCTGGGCCCTCTGGATGTTTCTCTCCATCAGCTTCATCGCCTCTTTGAGTTTTTCATTCTCCTCGGCGAGGGGCTCCATCCTCTTTATCAGCTGGCACCGCTGCTCGGCAGTCCGAGTTATCCCCTGCAAAAATGCCAAGATTATGAAGAAGAACAATCTCCAATGTCAAAGATGAACATTATAGATGCAGTACTGACCTTGATCTGCTTCATCACTCCAGAAAAGGGTGAACTCTAGCCTCCTGAGCTCCCTGGTGGTGTCCTCCTCCTCAACAACCACCACCTCGTGGCCACGTTTGTAGAGGATTCGGACAGCTTGAGGTTGAGATTCCTCACGTTCGATCTCTTCCACCTCGTCCTCCTCCGCTGCAGCTGGAGGCACCACCGTGGGGCTCCGTGGCTGGACAACGTGTCCTATCACGCCATTCGACGACTTAGGGAGCGCCGTCTGCTCCTTGGGCACTGTAGGTTTCTCTGCTCCGGCCTCCGGCGCGGCATCGGTGACTCTAGCCTCTGCTCCCAAAGACCCGGCGGCTTCCGCCATTGCCCCGGGCACCGTCACCGACCCGTCTAGCTTCGACGCCAGCCTCTCATCGCCACCAAGTCCATCAACATCAGCGGTTGATTCCTCCACAAGCTACTGAGCACATGGGGACTCCGAGACGAGAGCCGCCGGCATTGCCTCCGCCCTAGGACCAGCACCTGGTTGCTCATCAGTTTGGACGAGCGGGGTCAGATCCTTCGTACGCCTCGCACTACATCAGATCAGCTTGTCAGTCGCCAAAAGAGATGAGGATACGACACCAAGATAACTCCAAGTCAAGGATACTTACGTATCGGCCTGCCGGTAAACTTTTTTGAACCGGCGCTGCCTACCTGAGCCCCCAGCCGCGGCCTTGGGGTCGATTCCTATGCCTTGGGGTGGAGGTCTCGTGGTTTCCGCCATCGGCCTCTCCTCCGCCCGCTGCTCCGAGACTCCCTTCACCTGCTGCGTGGGGACTCCCATTGCCTACTGCTCGGGGACTCCCTCCCTTTCCTTCGATTGCTCCTCCGCGCACGTGTTGCGCGGAGGTGACTTAGTGCTCGGTGGAGGAGCCACTAGCACTTCATCGTCATCCGACCACTCGAACACCGCGGCGCTCCGTGTCCGAGTGGTCCGGTCAACGCCAAGCGAGATGCCGCCCGGCTTGAGGGGAGCGGCACCCGCCGTCTTTCTCTTCTTTCGGGCCGGCTCGTCTGCCGGTGCCCTCTTTCCCCAGACGTTCTCCGACGCCGGGGATGGACTCTCCATTTGACCAGCATCCGTGCCTTCGGACTTCGACGAGACATTGACGACTCCCTCCTCAGGGTGTGTTGGTGGCCGTGCATCTACTGCCTGTGGCCAATCGCCCCTCAGCATGCCCGAGAAGTACACCGCTCTTTCCTGCGAATGGATCTTCGCATAAGTGAATCAGTCCACTGCTCGACAACGACAAAAGATAAAAACCATCAGGAACACACAATTGAGATATTTACCTAAGGAGGCAGATTCTTGCAGTGAAAGGGTCTTGTCTGCCCTGGCAAGTTGAATGAGGCAAGTGGAGCGAATAGCTCTGCGGCCCGCTCCTGCACAACGTCCCTCGACAGCATCTCCGTCCTCTCCTGGATGCCATCGGTCTCCCCCTTGAACTCAAAGGTTGTGTGGGCCCTCTCCTTGCAGGGCTGGACGTGGCGTGCTATGAAGCTCGCCACCACCAGTCCACCGTTGGTCTTCATGCCCTTTATTAAGCCAAGGAGCTCCCTTACCTACTCCATATCAGCACTGCTTGGCTTCTGCGACCAGCTTTTCTAGCTCTCCGGGATGTGGTCGGCGTCGTAGTGGATGGCGGGATGGCTCTGCTTCATGTAGAACCACCTAGCGTTCCACCCCTTCAACGATGTGTTCAGTGGCACAGTAAGGTACTCGCCCACTATTCCATCGCGCAGCTGAAGATACACGCCGCCGACAACCTTGAAACCACCGCCGCCCTTCTTCTTCAGCCAGAACAGGTGACGAAAGAGGTTGAAGTGGGGAAGGATTCTGAGATATGCCTCATAGAAATGGATGAAGATAGATATGTTCAATATGGTGTTTGGGTGGAGGTTGCACAGACTGACTCTCCAGAACTCTAATAAATCCCTCAAGAACGGATGAACAGGAAAACCTAATCCGTGCCAAAAGTAGTCCTCAAACACTACAACTTCGTCGGTATGAGGCATTGGGAAGGGCTCACCGAGGGCCAGCCGCCATCCGGCGGTGACGCGGTCAGGAAGAATGCCTGCCTCCACCAATCTGTTGTGCTCCGCCTCCCCCATACGTGACGGCACCCACTCTTCGTCATGCTTAGCTTCGGCACTTGCGTTCTTTGGGCTAACCTTCTTTGGGTTCATAGCTCCCCTCTTCGGCGCCATCTCTCAGATCCGGATTGGGGCTGGCGGCGGAAGCGCGTGTGACTACGAATCTGGAAGCACGAGGGCTGAGGAGGAAGACAAAATGGCAAAGTGGCAAAGGTGGGAGCGCGGGGTGCGGCGGCGTAGTTATAAAGCACTCCCCCCACCCTTTCACATTCGAGGGTTTTTGGGAAACCGCTCCCACGATTGGCGCCTCTCCGAATTCTTCGCAACAGCAAGGTGGGCCATTACCTGGGCTTTCGCGCAACCGCGGCCCATATCGTCGATTTATCTTCGTAATTTGTTATGGCTTGCCGAATATTCGCCGACTTCTCCGCCAACTGTTACGGCTCAGTAATTACTACTGTACAACCATTACTCTGGTATTTTCTCCGCGATTTGTTTTCTCCAAGATTTTCTCTTGTGGCTCGGGGACTGCGTCAGCATTATGTCTTGGTTCCTCACCGCATTGGGGATTTTCTTCTGTTGACTGCTGTTTCTGACCCTAGCACCGCGTGACCACGTCACCTACTATTAGGCTCGGGGACTAAGTGGGCACACTTCACCTTGCGGTGAATGTGCTTTTTCTCATCTCGGGGCTACGCCCGGGGACTGGCAGCCTGCCCGGCTGGTCTTTTACGATTCTTCTACTTTGGACCCTGGCACCACATGACTACATCATCTACTGTCAGGCTCGGGGACTAAGTGGGCACACTTCACCTTGTGGTGAATGTATTTGCTTTATTCTGGAAAACTCTGCGCTTCTTGAAGCTAAAGAAGACTATCTCCCTTTCTCATGGTCGGACTCTAAGTGGGCACACTTGGTCCACTGCGAAGATATTTTTGATTCTGAACTTGAGCTCCTTACACCCTTATGGCAAGCCGTACTTGGGTTGCATTGCTCAGCGACGGTTTACACTGCTCGGTGACGGCTGACGCGGCTCAGCAACGGTCCACACTGCTCGGCGACGGTTCGCGCTGCTCGGCGATGGTTCATGCTGCTTGGCAACTGCTCACAACTACTCGGCAACTCATCACGGTGGTCGGACCATGAGTTTGACTGCTCGGTTTTGTTCGCACCTGCTTGGACAAGCTCAAGACAGCGTTGCACAATGGGTACAAGGTGCTCGGGGACTAGCCGTGGGGGGTACGACCCCGGATACCGACGACAGACCACATGGGCTGCGCCCCCAGGGGCGGCCCAGCCCACAAGACGAAGCCTTACGGGGCACGACGCTGCTCGGCGTTTCCCGCAAGATACCGAGAAGATATCCTGAAGATACTACGAGATCTGTTAGGATACGTATGATCCCATAATTCCTCTAATCTGTTATTACTTTTCCGTTATCTCCCAGATCTAACCGACTTGTAACCCTGCCCCCCGAACTAAATAAGTCGGGCAGTGACCCCCTCCAAACTCACACAATATCATACGATAGCCAATACAATCCAACATAACACATGAGTAGGGTATTACGTCATACTGACGGTCTGAACCTGTCTAACTCGTGTGTCTTTGTTGCCTTCATTTTCTTGATTACACGCCTCTCTGCCGATCAATCTACCTTCGTGGGATACTCCTCGGAGGACTACCGACGATATTCTGTCGACAGAAACCTTCAGTTTGTCCATTTTTTTATGGGTCGGATCGACCCGACCCATTTCCATCCATAAGCATATTATTGGGCACACAAAAAGCGCGGTCAAAGTCGTCCACTCTCGTCTGCATGAGTGGAGGCATTGCTAATTTAAGGGCGCGAAGCCATGCTGCTAGCAAATCGTGAACTCATCTGTAGTACTACTAGTATTTTTCTCGATCTAAATATAGCTCTTGGAGGCATACAGCATGTCGACCAGCAGCAACTACCAAGCTTGGACGAGGTCGCCCGTTGTCCTTGGTGTAGTTTTGCTGCTGCTTCTTGTGGTCTGCAGCGACGACGGCAGCGGCGGCGGCCTCGTCTTCCTGCTGGCAACGGCTACCGAAGGCGAATCAGGAAGCACCGGAAGGAGCGGAAGCAGCGGCCATAGTTCTTTTGTTAACGCAAATCGTCCCCGGGGAACCGATCCTCCGACACCCCACTCTGACGCAGGAAGCAGCGGAAGCAGCGGCCAGAGTAAGTGTCCCCGGCCACCCAAATCAGGGCAACATCCATTACCCATGCACACATGGTGCGGGTGCGGGTATAACTATTTGCATTAGTTCGTTGCTGCATTTTTTAGGAAAATATATTCATTATAGTAAATCAAAAGCCCGGCCCTCATCGACTTCATTCTTTGGCTACCTATAGGAGTTACTAGGTAGCCCCCATTGAAATTTCATAATTATATTATTCTTTCAATGGCAAACCTTAAAGCATTAAATTAAACTAATAATGAGTTAGACTAGATGATTATATGTTTATTTCAACGATGACAACTGTCTGCTGCTATATATCTTTATTAAACTCGAAGGACTGTCTCTTAATCCATGTATAGTACGTGGCGGATTAACAAAATATACTAAGTCATATAAATTGTAACATACATTAAGGAAACAAGAGGTATTTAATAAGAAACTATATATATAGTTAGAAAAGGAATATTTTTAACTTGCTTATAGCACATCCACAGAAAAAAGGAATGTATAGTATTATATATGAGTAGTTTAATTAGGCCCCGTTCGGTTAGCACTGTTCCCGGCTGTTCCGGGCCGGAACGTTTCCCATGCTTCCTAAATTATAGAAGGAAGCCAGAGACTGGAACTGTTCCCCACCCAACCGATCGAGGCCTTAAGAAGATTGTTGCGCCATCTTTTGTTAACGCAGATCGTCCCCCGGGAACTAGTCCCCCGACACCCCACTCTGACGCTATCGGCCACTCAGGGAGCCGAGGCCCGTCGGAGGGCAGTTACGCGAGCTGGCATCACTGATTGATGGGTCCTACGAGAAGCGAGCGGGCAACCCGCCGACGACAGCCCATCATGCTCCAACCGTCTACAGTTAACAGTTTTCTACCACGTGTCCTTTCTGGTGTCAGTGGGAAAATGGTTAAATTTTTTCTCTAAATAAATGACCATTACTCACTCCTCAGGTGTCCGTTTTTAAATAAGTTTGTACTGCTAGCTGGGTTCCTTGCCTCAAGATCTACAAAACTAGGTTCCATATTTGATACTGTATGTTTTAAACTGATATATATATATATATATATATATATATATATATATATATATATATATATATATATATATATATATATTGAATATATATTATTTATTTGTCACTTACGTACAAGCTGTATATGTAGCAGCTTATGTAGCCTTTTATAGATAATTAACAAATTGTGATGTGTGCTTCATATAACATTAATTATCATGTATGGACATTGATATGACAGTTCCTACTTCAATAACTTTTTCTGGCGCCCCTAATGTCACAATACACGTGTAAAAATGCCCTAGAGAATTGGCGTCTGTGACATCAAGATCTCACAGACGTGTACTACGCGTCTCTGATGACTCCCATCAGAGACACGTCTTAAACAAAATGTGCCTTTGAAGAAGGGTCATTAGAGACGCGCGCGGATAGCTAAAACATGTCTCAGGAGGGTCTTACCAGGGACGCATTTTAGCTATCCGCGACTCTGATGAGGAATTACAAAAACAAAACAAAAGAAGAATAACCTCAGTGCCAAGGCTAGGAAACCAAATATTAGTAGTAAACAAATATATTACACATGCAAATTTGGACACACCAGATTCATTGACGGTAGCTACAGGTACATATCTATCACATACATATATATATCAATATATATATATGAATGACCACTATACACATCAATAAACAAAATATGAACATGATCTCTATGGCAAAATTTTCTGTCCATTTCTCATACTGGGCTGCATTCTAAAACGAAGTAGGAAAATTACCCCATTAGTTCCAACTGATCACATACATGCGCAACTAGACACAGTACTGATATACATATGACCAATATAATAAATTTTTAGCTAACTCCTGATTATGGTCTATGAAGGTTCAGGTGATTTTTTTTAGGAAACAAGGTTCAAGTGAATTTCAATGTTCATATGCAGTGAAATACACAAAGAAATATGGCAAATCACACCATGGCTAACCATACAAGCACTACTGGAAACCGGCACTTTGCCGAGTGCTAGAAGCTTTGCCGAGTGTATTTTATCGGGCACTCGGCAAAGACGTCTCTGCCGAGTGTTTTTTTTCGGCACTCGGCAAAGATGTATTTTGCCGAGTGCCATTTTTCGGCACTCGGCAAAATGCGTCTTTGCCGAGTGCCATTTTTTGGCACTCGGCAAAATGCGTCTTTGCCGAGTGCCTTTTTTTGGCACTCGGCAAAGAGGCATTTTGCCGTGTGCATTTTTTTTGCCCTCGGCAAATCATTTTTCAAAGCAATTTTTGGGGCCCTAAATGAATTCAAATGAAAAACTTTTCAACTACAAAGTTGTATAACTTCTCAAGATCTACAAAGTTTATTTTGGTCATTTCTTCATTTGACAAAGCGACAATAACGTTGTTCATAAAATCTACATCTCTCTCATATCTCTCATATTAGTTTCATGAAAGTAGAAGAGAGATATATAAGATTTGTGAATAATGTTACTACCACTATGCCGGATGAACAAATGACCAAAATAAACTTTGTAGATCTTGAGAAGTTATGAAATTTTGTAGCTGGCAACATTTTGATTTGAAATCATCTTGTTATGCAAAAACGACGTTTGAATTTGAAAATTTTAAAATTTGAATTTTTCAAACGATCTCGGATGGAAAAACTTCCTAAATGAAAATTGTAGATCTCCAAAAGTTATGAAACTATGTAGTTGACAACTTTTTGATTTGACATCATCTTATCATGCAAAACTATGTTTGATTCTCTCAAATTTGAAATTCAAATTTTTCAAACCACCTCGGATGGAAAAACTTCCTAAATGAAAATTGTAGATCTCGAAAAGTTATGAAACTTTGTATTTGACCACTTTTTAATTTGAATTCGTTTAGGGCCTCAAACAAGCAATTTACTCTCGGTTTAGTATAATATATGAGGACAGATAACGGAATCTAGACACAAGTGACAGTATAGTGCAGTGGTAGAGCACCAGACACACGAGGGAGAGGTCGTGAGTTCGAATCCCGCGGGCCGCGTTAGCCGTGAATTTTGCGCAAAAAATGCAGCGACTTCGATGGCCGGTGGCGCTGGACGGACAGGCGCTGGCCGATGGCGGCCTCTCCCGAAAAAAAAAATTTGCTATTATTTTTGGGTTTTTTTCGCATTTTCATTTTGCCGAGTGTAAATCTTTGCCGAGTGCTTTTCCGGCACTCGGCAAAGGCTTTGCCGAGTGCCCGACAAAAAGCACTCGGCAAAGGCTTTTTTGCCGATTAATTTTTTGCCGAGTGCCCTTTGCCGAGTGCGGCACTCGGCAAAGCCTTTGCCGAGTGTATTTCGGGCTTTGCCGAGTGCCGCAGGCACTCAGCAAAGTGCCAGTTTCCAGTAGTGAAGGAAAGCTGAAACAAACATGGCCTTAACTTAGCTTGGGTCCCCAGATTTTATTTTCGCAAATGGGAATTAAGATCCTTTTGCATTTTGGCGCTCCTAGGGCAAGGAAAATTCCCACCCAACCAAATATCGGCTCATGTTTGAGACAACATAGGTCCATCCCTTTATTAATCTCTTCCTATCTGAACGTTCTTTCCGGCCAGCAACACAGCCAAAAAAAAAAGTCCGAGCCATTCTCACTATGGCCCTGTTCGCTTGTCTTATAAGCCGTACTATTTCAGCAAATGAACAGTGTTTTTTCTCACAACAAATCAGCGAACAGTACTTTGAGCCATTGGCTTTCAGCAAGGGCCTATAAAGAAATATTTATCTAAAAATATATTGTCACATTGGTGCTCTGTATCCCATCAACCTGGGTAGCCCAGACACAGCAAACTAATCACGCCCTAGAGCGTCCACAAGAAATGTAATTCTTATTTTTCGAGGAGTTAAACAGTTTGAACTTTGACTAAATTTATATAAAAATGTACTAACATTGATGATACAAAATAAGTACCATGAGATTAGTTATAGAATATATTTTTATAATAAATTTAATTGGAGACATAAATGCTAATACTATTTACTATAAATTTGGTCAAACTTGAGTTACTTTGACTTGCACGAATCTATTAATTATATTTTTTGTGGACAAATGGAGTATTTAATAACGTGAAGGAGAGAGGACAGTAAAAAGTGTTGCTGGCGACGAGTTCAGCTCACACGTTTCCCGGTGAATTTACTATCTCTGGCTTGGTGACCGCCTATTCCCGCCTATGTTGTGGGGCGGCAATTTTTTTCATTTATTTATTTCCACTTAGCCATCGAATTGGTTCCATGTTCCTTAAAGCAAGTATAATAATAATTGTCTTATAGCCAAGCAAATATTGATGTGGACGAGGAAAGAGAGGAGAGAGAGAAGAGAGTTTAGCTCTCATGCAAGTACCAAGGTGGCACGAAAGCATATACAGATGGTGGGTCATACATTAAGTGAATGTGAGGAGGATTAAAAAAGAGAAGGTGGGATATGGATAGAATTAATAATAAAAAAGTTTCTTATAGACAAATAAGATACCACTATTATATAGCTTGACTAATAGCCTAACACTTGGCTCTATTATTGGACTTGCTCTCAGGCCAATCTCAATGATGTTTCATGAGAGTTTTATGAGCATTAAATATACTGACATGGTTAGAAACTAATGCAGAGTACTATAGTATATGTGACTGGGCTTACGCATGCATTATATTAATAAAGAGTTAGTTAGAGAGTACATGTTTCAATGACAACAGTACAATTGTCTCTCGTGTCGTTGGGTCTTCTCTGCAATCAACTTCACTTTGACTTAGTCACTAATGCTTGGGACCGACCTGTTGCTATGTACTCCCTCCGTACTCGTAAAGGAAGTCGTTTAGGACATGATTGTGCTTACCAAGGAGTGATTAATTAGGAGGTATTTTTCCCTGTTTGCCTCTATTAAAAAACGGTTGCGGGTGCATTCCATACGAAACAACCATAGTTCAGACGACTAGGGCAGCGAGGCGTTGGCCCTGAGGACCCAGGTTCATACCTGGTGGGCGCCATTTTTTTGTTACTGGCTTGATTTTTCATGGCACTGTTTGGCCCTGCGTGTCGCGTGCGCTGTGGCTGCATGGCGCGTGGATTTGATTCTGCTGGGCGTGGTGCGCGCGCTGAGCCGCTTGAGCGCGTTTGTGCTCGCGTTTGGGCATGTTTCTGGGCGTGTTGGGCGCCATGTTTTCGTTGGTTTTTCACATGCAAACGTTTTTTGCGGTGGCGCCACAGGATTCTAATTTTTGCGCTCGATAGCTCGGATGTTTGTGTTCCATTGTGCCTATTTTAACGGAGTCTTTCCCCCGGCCTCTTCTCTTTCCATTCTGTGGTTCATCTCCTCACTTTCCCTCTCTTCTCTTCACTACCGCATGCAATGGCTGATCCTAGAGTTGCTGCCTTTGATCTGAACGTTCGCTTAGAAGAAGATGACAACGACAATCTTGCCTTCGATCTCAACTAGCCAATATTGGAGTCCGGCAACGACAATGGTAATCACCTCTCTTGTTTGAGTTTGTTGTTTCCCTCAAGCGCCATCTTTTCTGATTTTTTGTTTCATTTTTGTACAGGATTTGATTTGAACTTGCCGTTAGATGAATATGGTGCAGGTTGACTTTGATTACATACAAAACCTCGTAGGTAATTTTTTTCAGTTTGTTCTTTCCTTTTTTGATTATTTTTTATGTAATCCATGGCTAACAAGAATAATGTTCTCTTTTTTCTTTTAATAGAACAAGATGTTGAGGTTCCCCTTGAAGTACACCATAGAAGGAAGGACATGATAGAAGAAGTCACAAGACAAGTGTACCAAGCATTGTTGGCTAGAAGCAAGAATGGGACACTAGGCAAGAAGGATACAAGAATTGTTGCTGAATCAATTTGGAGTGCACATTCAGGTCAGTTCAGCGCTTATGGAAGCGAGGTGAACACCAACTTGCTCATAACATTCCTGTTGTGGTTGCAAGTAAAAAGAAGGGTAGATGTGGCCACAAGGCAGTCCCTCTTGATTTCAGAACAATTGCGCAACATTTCCTCTCAAACAAAGAATTGACATAGAAGATGTGTCTAGCACTACGCCAGATTTGCACATCACTGCCGGCATCATCACTGCCGGATTTGTGAGAACCGGACAGTGATGTACCTTCACTGCCGGTTATGAGCTTGAAAATGAAAAAATGATTGGGGCTGGGCTAAAACCGGCAGTGAAGGACCACATCACTGTCGGTTTGTGGCTTGAATCGGCTAGTGTTTTGGCGGGCACTCATCACTGCCGGTTTAAGCCAAGAGCCGACAGTGATTGGGCTCTATCACTGTCGGTTCTAGCCAAGAACCGACGGTGATAAGCCTACAACACAAAAAGGCTATAGCCGTCCTCTCCTTCCTCCTCTCTTCCATCCCGAGAACAGAGGCGCGCGTTTGGACCCTTCCCTCCATTGTTGCGGCTGCTCTTCACCATGAAGCTAGTGCTTGGATTTTGAAGAATGGCTTGATCTTTTTGCTTTAAGGTTAGTAACAAACATCCACTCCTTTGATTTTGTTGCTTAATTAGCTTCGTTTTGATGGCTACATTGCTTGATTCTCATTCTAGTTCTTTCTCCATTCTAGAGAGCACTTTTCCAATTGGACATTTGTGCAAGGCTCAAATTGTGGTGAATCCATCATCCAAAAGGTTGGTGTCTATGAACACATTTAAATTCCTAGCTAATTATTCCATGGTGGTCAAGATCATCATTGTTAGTATGTGATGCTATAATTAGTTCTTAGAAGTAGAGTAGAATAGTTGTTCTTCAATATTGTGCAATAATTGTTTTTTACTACGATTTTCAATTTACAGGGCCGGGGCTACCAATTTCAATTTTCCAATAATTAGTGTACAATAATGTTTTCCAAAAATGGTACTTTCGAGCTACAATTGTTGTTCATGAAGCTCGATTTCTTATTAATTCTTTGTAATTACTGTCTCAGTATTTTTTTGTGCAGAGATGGATCGAGAGTGGATGCATCTGTCCCGAACGGACAAGCGGTACATGCATGGCGTCAGCCAGTTTATCACCGATGCCAAAGCCCATGCTGGGAATGCAAACCCTGTCTTCTGCCCATGCAAAGATTGCAAGAATCATAGGAACTTTCGTCAAATTGAGTCTATACGATCGCACTTGATTACCAGGGGGTTCATGCCAAACTATACGATATGGACTATGCATGGCGAGGTTGGTGTGAATGTTCTGCAGGAAAACGATGATGATGTGGACATGCCTGACGTAGCCATCCACGATGCTGACGAGGAACCCGGTGTCAACACGGAACCTATGGCCACAGTTAATAATGTGTTTAGGAACACGCTAGCTGACGACACCGAGGATAACGATGGCATTTCTCAGCTGCTACGTAATGTAGAGACCGGATGTCTTAGTGAAAGACAGCTGAGAAAGCTAGAGAAAATGAGACAAGATGGCAAAACACGATTGTATAGGAATTGTCCAATGAGCAAACTAGAAGCCGACATCATGCTGTTAGAGTTCAAATCGACAAACGGATTGAGCGATAAAGGCTTCGATCAGTTGTTAGGTATAATAAGGAAAATGCTCCCTAGAAAAAAATGAGTTGCCAGAAAAGACATACTTGGCCAAGCAAATGATCTGCCCCATCGGCCTCGAGGTTGAAAAAATCCACGCGTGTTCCAATGATTGCATATTGTACCGTGGAGAAAAATACAAAGACTTAGACAAGTGCCCCAAGTGTGAAGCTCCACGGTACAAGGAAGGGCCGTCAGATGAGGGTACCAAGACCAGAGGAGGTCCCGTAAAGGTCGTTTGGTATTTCCCTATAGCTCCCCGGGTGCATAGGCTGTTTGCATGTGCAAAGTCAGCCAAGCTATTGCGCTGGCATGGCGAAGAGCGTAAGAAAGATACAATGATGAGGCACCCCGCCGATGGGCATGACTAGAGGACTGTCAATACTATGTTCTATAAGGACATCGGTGGAGAGGTAAGGCACCTTTGGTTTGCTTTGAGCACTAGATGGGATGAATCCTTTCGACCAGGTTAGAAGCAATCATAGCACCTCGCCAGTGACGCTCTGTATATACAACCTTCCACCTTGGGTCTAGTATGAAGCGGTCATACATCCAGATGCCACTACTGATCCAAGGGCTCAAGACAACCTAGGAATGACATCGATGTGTTTCTAGAACTAGTGATCGATGAACTAGTGGAGATGTTTGAAAAGGGTGTGCCGGATGTTTGGGACGAGTACAAAAAGGAACATGTCACGATCAAGGGAGTACTTATCGCTACAATCACCGACCTGCCAGGTCGAGGTTCGTTGTCCGGAGAGAAGACAAAAGGCTATACTGGATGTGTCGAGTGCTTGGACGACACCGATGCGGTAAATCTGCCAAATAACTCAAAGATAGTTTATATGGGACACCAGTAGGTTCCTCCCTAAGGATCACCCTTACCGCAGGAACAGAAAAGATTTCAACTGGTACTATTGAGAAACGCTTAGCTCCAAAATATCGAGACGGGCCTGCGATACTTCGAGAACTCAACAAACTGGAGGTTGTCCTTGGGAAGGGGGACAATGCAGTAGCAGCGCCTGATGGGAGCATTTGGAAGAAAAAATTGGTTTTCTAGAAACTACCTTACTAGGCCATTTCTGAGTGTACGCCACTATCTTGATCCCATGCACATCACTAAAAATGTGTGCGCTAACACTCTTAACACCTTGATGGACACCGGGGGGACATCGAAGGATTCACTAGCCACACACCTGGACATGCAACACTTGGGAATCAGGAAGGAGCTGCATCCCGTGGAGCTAGAGAATGGCCAGTTCGAACTTCTGGTTGCGTCATGGACATTGAAGAAGGAAGAAAAGCGTGCGCTTATTTCTTTCTTCAATGAACTCAAAGTCCCGATGGGCTACTGTGCGAACCCAAAGAGGCTAGTGAATATGAGAGAACTCAAGTTCAACTATGGCCCTATGAAGGCCCATGACTATCATGTCATTATGACTCAGCTGCTCCCTATTGCCCTGTGTGGTATCCTCCCCCCAAAGGTCCGCGCCCCAATCATAAAGCTTTGCTCGTTCTTCAACGCGATCTCAAAAAAGGTCATTGATGTGTCCACGCTAGAGCAGCTGCTAGCGGGACATAGCCGAAAACTATCGTTAGGCTTGAGATGCATTTCCCGCCTGACTTACTTTGATATCTCATTGCATCTGCTCATTCATCTTGTTGACCAAATTAGAGCCCTTGGCCCAATGTACCTGCATCAGATGTTCCCTTTTGAAAGATTGATGAAAGTTTTAGGAGGTATGTTAGGAACAGATTCAGGCCAGAAGGGGCATGGTTGAAGGATGGTCAACGGAGGAGGCCATTGAGTTCTGCACATATTATCTGGACATCAAAAGGGTCGGAGTTCCAGAATCTCATCACGAGGGAAGACTACGTGGCAAAGGAACGATCGGGGAGAAATCTGTTACAGTAGACTGACCCTGTTTATTTCAGACAGGCACAGTTCGCTGTTCTCCAGCAAGCTGAGGGTGTGATGCCATACATTGACGAGCACAGGCAATCGCTGCAAACTCTGTATCCGAGCAGGTCACAGGCTTGGCTGGATAAAAAACATAAGGAGGAATTTGTCAGCTGGTTACGACGTCGCTTGCTTGGAATAAAGTTGGGTAATCAACTGGATGCCTTAGCCAAGGGGCCTTCGAGTACATATCTTAAGTACCAAGGGTATGAGATCAATGGATTCACATTTTACACAAAAAAGCAAGATAGAAAGAGCACATACCAAAATTGTGGTGTTCGTTTTGATGCTCACGACGAAAACGGCAACGTGCAGGCGACATACTATGGTTTCATAGAGGAGATATGGGAGCTAGCCTACGGTCCATTGAAGGCAGCTCTTTTTCGCTGCCAGTGGGTCTGGCTCGAGGAAATCAACACTGATAGCGAAGGGTTCACTACCGTTGATCTCACTAAGACCGCATACAGAGACGACCCCTTCGTCCTTGCAAGAGATGTTATGCAAGTCTTCTATGCAAGGGACAACAAGACAAAAGGAAGGCTAAAAGTAGTCCTAGAAGGGAAAAGGAAGATTGTCGGTGTCGATGGAGTGACGGACGAAGAAGACTACAGGGGCTATCAGGAAATGCATCCATTCGGGGCGAACGTACCCCTACCTATCCTTCAAGAGGGTGACGAACCTGCTTACTTACGAATTGATCACAATGAGGCCCTCATTGTTGATGTACCTAAAGATAGTTAGATTATTGTTAACTATGTAATCATTATGCAGACGTTGTATCAGTAATTCGCACTGAATATTTAATTTATATTTTGTGCGCATCTCTACAATTTAATTATTGACTATGTAATCAAATATTAAGATGATGTTCACAAACACTATTATTTGATAATTATAGACCATTAATTAATTATCATAGAATTAAATAATCAAGACACTAATTTTTTGTGTTATTTTAGAATATAAACTAACTGCATTATTTCTATTAATAAATAAATAAATAAAAGCAAACTAACTAAACTCCCTATCCTAGCTCAACGGTTAAGGCCGCGCACTCTGTACTCTGAGACCCACGCTCGAATCCTAGGCGGGTCAAACTTTTTTGATTTTGCATTTATTATTTAGTAGTGCATTACGATGGGATAAAAGAAAAAAATAAAACCATTCTAACCGAACTCCCTATCCTAACTCAATGGTTAAGGCCGTGTACTCTTGACCCCGCGACTCGCGCTCGAATCTCAGGCGGGCCAAACTTTTTTATATTTTTTACAAAACGGCTACAATGGCAGGCTCCAAACCGACAGTGTTTTTTTATATTTTTTTAGTAAAAGATGGCGGCAGGGCCCTTCACTGCCGGTTTTGGTTTGAAAACCGGCAGTGATAGCTTCTATCATAGTCGGTTGCTCAAACCGACACAGAAGGCCCAATTCACTGTCGGTTTTTAAACTAAAACCGACAGTGATGTGTAGATGCTCCTCACATGCCAACAGTGCTCCTATGACCACAACAGTTGGAACACTGCTCCTACCTACCCTGACAACTTTAGTTCAGAAATAAAAATGTATCACTGACTGCTAGCCTCTATAAAATGGCCCTCGGCCAGGAGCTAGCCTCTCCATGCATGTTGGTTTCAGCCAGGCCTTATCAACCATGATACAATAGTTTTTCCTCTCACAACAAACCACATATATCGTTATGCATCGTAGTCCACCAAAATGGTGCACACATGAGGTACTAGAAGAATGCTACTGAAGATAGAGCAACGCCTAAGATTAGAGATGCCACTGAGGTTCACAGAGCCATCCGCTGTGGTGCAGCTCTGGACTGTATGTCCAGAGAGACCTGGTGTGCTCTCGGCAATTTCCTGTCCTCGGAGCAGCATTGGTTCATCGGTGCGGTGCCGAGCTGAATCTGATGTGCTCTGGACTGTACTGAGAAAAAGGCCATGTACAGCAGAGGCATGGATTCATCGATGCCACCTTATCATCTCCAACCGGTATAGCTCGTAGACCACCTCGGTGCTGTTGTTTGACCCTAGTTGGTGCTAGAATTATGCTACTGAGGTGGTTAAATTATAATGTGTTGATACACATTGATGGTAACATTGACCAGTACGCAAATAGGTCTTTATTATCGTATATGGAATTTTAGTGTAAGGTCTTTGTTATCGTATATGTAACTTATTTCTAATTTTTTTGTAATTTTTTTATGTATTTCATTACTATCTAAATAAATATATCGTTTTTTGCTAAAACTTTCCCACTGTAGTATCTAAATAAATATATCCTTTACATATATGCACCTTCACTGTCGGTTCTATTTAGAAACCAGCAGTGATAGTAACTTTCACTGTCGGTTCTATTTAAAAACCTAGCAGTGATGTCCATGCCCCCCTATATAAAACAAACTGCAGGCCACATACATCTATCCCACCCATCCACGAACTCTCTCTGTCTCACTTCTCATGACATCCACTCTCTCTCTCTATGTGATTTGGTCATGGCTCTTGCATTTTTCAATGGTATTGATATGTTGTCTTCTCCAATATTCTATCTATATTCATTTGATCTATATTTATATTCATGTTTCTTTGCATTCTACATTTATATATATTCTTATTCCTTGCATTCGATCTATATTTAATTATGTTGCCATATTTTACTTGGAAGAATTTTTTGTGCATATATTTTATGTTCATATCTTTTTTGCATTTTATCGATCAGGTGGTATGAACAACAGGACCTCCCCCACCACTAAGAACCAGGTTTCCACCCTGGCGATGAGCCATTCGCTCCTAATGTGGCCATTCCACGGTTCCCTGTTCCAGCTATTGTATGAAATATTTTCCAACATCTTTTGTTTTTTCATGCTAACAAATAAGTGTAATTAGTTTAATATCATTGTTGCATGCATATATGTCGCGGACTATATCCCCTAATAGATTGGCTGCGAACAGCACTTAGCTGGTTCTTTATCTCGGACATCAGTCGAGAACACGACATCTAATGCAAGTGGTCGGCTATGGACGTGTGAACTCAGTTTTTCCATCCCTGTGAGGGGTTCAAATCATCGGAACCATATCCACACGACGGGAATACAGAGCCCGGACGTGATAAGCGCCCAATTAAGTGTCGTGCGCATCTGTTTAGAGGCACTTCGACGTATTTGCTATGATGTGCCTGATTTCTCGCACTTCAAGGCACTTGCTTTGAATGCTGGTGATATCCCCGTCCCGCAAGCAAGCGAATGGTTTGCGAGCTACAACCATGCGGATGTGGTAAAATGGTCACTTATACCTGAGTCGTGGTTATTTGTTGTTTATTATTGTAATAACATTCTCTATTTTTTTTCTTTTTCTCAGCATGCAGATTGCGCTCCAGGACCTTACCTATGCTGCATGTGGCTTGTGGGCAGTTCTAGACCAAGCTACAGAGCAACTCGGGTACGATTGGGACTTCTGTAATGGAAACCTCGGCCAGCTCACTATAGAAGGATGCCAGTACTAGCATAAGGATTACTAACAGGGGCAGTGGTCGTTCAGTAGGTTACATCTATGGCAGACCATTCTTTCGGTATTATGAGGCACGAGAGAGTGCACTCATACGGGCATTAGGACTTCATCGATACAAGCGGATACATAATCCATGACATCAATTACCATATATGGCTACAGAGGCATGTTAGTGTGCATGGCCCGATCGATCCCGACAGTGATTCCGATAGTAATTAATGTTTATTTAGCTAGGTTTTCAAGGTCGTAGTTTAATTAGGTTCTAATTTTAATATGTACGGCTTTGTGTGTTTAATTATTGTCATGCATGTAATTCATGTAACATTTGTTGGGCCAACTAGAAATATACATTCCGGTGTCGTATTGGTCGCAAAATTATTCTTAGGCTTGCACATGCCACGTGTGAAGGAAACACCAAGTTTGGGATTTTTCGGAGATGGTTTGCTACTTTCTGAGGTTTAATTGAATTTCCGCGCGACGACACCGTTTAATTATAGGTTGAACAGAGTCTACCCACGAAAAGATCCGAATGGTGCCAAACTTTTACACATGGCTCTAATGTGCCGTAGGGATAAGAATTTTGTGGAGGTAGATGAAAAAATCTATTGGGTCCAAGATGAAATTCACCCTCGTTTGTCTCATTCGGCACAGAGAAAAATATAATAAATAAAAAAAGATCAGAAAAACCTCAGATCCTGTGTGGGGTCTTAATTTGGGTGTACATGCTTGTAAAAAAAATTCAAGCCATTTCGACATAGGCGGAGTATACATGCTTCACAGAGGTACACGTGCCCTTTCATCGAACCACTGACTATACACATAGGTTATCAAGGTTTCTGTGGTTCATAGGCATTCCGGCGTCGTATTCGTGTCAAACTTTTTCTTAGGCTTGCACAGTGCCACGTGTGAAGGAAACACCAAGTTTGGGATTTTTCGAAGATGGTTTGCTACTTTCTAAGGTTTAATTGAATTTCCGCGCGATGACACCGATTAATTATAGGTTGAACTGAGTCTACCCACGAAAAGATCCAGAATGGTACCAAACTTTTACACAGTCTCTAATGTGCCCTAGGGATAAGAATTTTGTGGAGGTGGATGAAAAAAATCTATTGGGTCCAAGATGAAATTCACCCTCTTTTGTCTCATTAGCACATAGAAAAATATAATAAATAAAATAACTAATCAGAAAAACCTAAGATCCTGTGTGGGGTCTTAATTCGGGTGTACATGCTTGCCAAAAAAATTTCAATCCATTTCGACATAGGCGGAGTATACATGCTTCACAGAGGTACATGCGCCCTTTCATCGAACCATGACTATACACATAGGTTATCAATGTTTCTGTGGTTCATACACATTCCGGTGTCGTATTTGTCTCAAATTTTTTCTTAGGCTTGCACATGCCACGTGTGAAGGAAACACCTAGTTTGGGATTTTCTGAAGATGATTTGCTACTTTCTAAGGTTTAATTGAATTTCCGCGCGACGACACCGATTAATTATAGGTTGAACTGAGTCTACCCACGAAAAGATCCGGAATGGTGCCAAACTTTTACACAGGATCTAATGTACCCTAGGGATAAGAATTTTGTGGAGGTGGATAAAAAAATCTATTGGGTCCAAGATGAAATTCACCCTCTTTTGTCTCATTCAGCACAAAAAAATATAATAAATAAAAAAACTAATCAGAAAAACCTAAGATCCTGTGTGGGGCCTTAATTTGGGTGTACAAGCTTGCCAAAAAAATTTCAAGCCATTTCAACATAAGAATACATATGCTTCTATTTATTCAGTATATAAAAGAAATTTTTTAATATATATATACATCACTGTCGGTTTCAAAAAACCGACATTGATGAGAATAAACCGACAGTGATACTGGTTATCACTGTCGGTTTATTTTGAAAACCGGCAGTGATATATAAAAAATTAAAAAATTATGCTAGCCCTCGGGTTCGAGCGCGGGTCTTGGGCTGCAGAGTTCAGAGACTTAACCGCTGCGCTAGTATATGATGTGTGCCAAGGGTTATTTACTTTTTCTTTTTGACCTTTAGGTCGCTTAAAAAATTATAAGATAGAACAAAAAAATTTGGGCCGCCGGGGACTCGAACACGGGTCTCGGGGGCTAAGTTGAGGGGTCTTAACCGTTGCGCCAGTAGGAGGAGTTCGAAAGAAAACGAAAACTTATCCTACTTAACACCTAAGTTAACACCTAACTGTTACACAACATCACTGCCGGTTTGGGAAATGACCCGGCAGTGATGTACCCCATCACTATCGGTTTGCAAGCAAAACCGGCAGTGATGAGCTATTTCCCGAAATAAATTAATAATTTATAAAATAGAACAAAAAAAATTGGGCCGCCTAGGACTCGAACACGGGTCTCGGGGGCTAAGTTGAGGGGTCTTAACGGTTGCGCCAGTAGGAGGAGTTCGAAAGAAAACGAAAACTTATCCTACTTAACACCTAACTTAACACCTAACTGCTACAGCACATCACTGCCGGTTTGGGAAGTGACCCGACAGTGATGTGCCCCATCACTGTCGGTTTACAAGCAGAACCGGTAGTGATAAGCTACTGCTATAAAAGTGGCGCGGGTTGAAATTATCCCAATTCATTTCAACCCCGCACCAACCCCTCCCCCCACACCGCCGGAGCACCACCCCACGCCGGAGCACCGCCCCACGCCGTCCACCGCCCCACGTCGGAGCACCGCCCCACGCCGTCCACCGCCCCAAGCCGGAGCACCACGTCATCCATGCCAAGCCAGAGCATCGCACCATCTGGAGCACCATGCCGTCCGTCCCACCGCCGAGGCCTTCAGGAGCGCGCAGACAGCTGCTTTCCCACCCCCATGGTGAGTGTGTGGCTCACTGCCCGCTACGTGTCCGATGAAATGTCCCACAACTGCTTACTTGAATCAGTTTGATCATGCAGTGTGTGCTGTCATACAGTTTGATCATGCAGCTGTGAATGCTAGAACCTAGGTTTGCCACACAGTGTGTGCTGTCTGTTTCTTTGTGTTTCTGGACGCATTGCTAGTAAGTAGTACATTGTTACTTAGTAGCACATTGCTCAGCTCTATTCATCAGTATACTGATAAGAACAAAAGCGTAATTTTATTTTTGGTTACCAGGATAAACATAGCAGGGACTCGTAATACTTGACAGAAATTGCTCTCTGAACGTTAATGGTAGTTTGTTTTCGGAGTACTTCCATTTTCTCTGTGAAACAAACTTACGTTTTCTCTATGAAACCATCTTGTGCATCATTGGAGCTTGGCCGGATACATATGTGAAACCAATGGCTAGCCTCACCTCGTAGCTTGCAATTGCAACTGCGCTCCCATCAGGCGGATACTCAATGTTTTTGGAACTGTGCCACCGATGCTCAATGTTTTTGGATGTGAGGATGGAGTATATATACTTTAGACCTATAGAACTAATATATGTCCAAACTTGTCATGGAATTCTCCATGCTATCAGCATAAAGATGCATAATTATTAACTTATGCAATATTACAAGTAATACATAGTTATGTAGCCTTGTGCATTAAACTGGGAATATTTTCCAACAATCCTATCTTATTATGAGTTTTTGCATGTCACTTTCCTAGGATAGTATGAGATGCATATTTGCCCCTACCAACCATGTAAGTTTTAGATCAAAGTATCACTAATTTGGAAAGATGCTTACCTGCACTGATACTTGTGAAAGAACCTCGCGCCGATGGTTGGGGGATTTATAGTGAGACTGAAGACTCTGAGACATCTCTAGGAGTATATCCAAAAGTCTTAAACTGGCTCTCTAAATCATCATTTGGTTTTTAATGAATAAAAAATATTCTTTATATCTTTCCTACATCTAACAACTATTACTAAGGCACGTGAATAGCTGTTTTCCAAACACTCCTATCTATGCAATGGTTGTGTGTTATTCATAAATATATTAAATTTTATAAGAATACATCATGTTTGAATGACAACCTAATTTACTTAAATGTATAGGCAACCATGGCATGGTATGTAGTGCATGTTGGTCACATGCCTAGGATTTATCAAACCTGGGAAGATTGCTATGCTCAAGTCAATCGCTACCCTGGTAATTTGCACAAAAAATACAACACAGAAGCTGAAGCTTTGAGGGCCTACTATAGTCATCCGGCCTACCTTGCAAACCATGGGCAACCGGCCTACTATGGTCCAATGAATGCAAACCATGGCCATCCGCTGGCACTGGAGATCGAAGAAAAGCCACCCGCTGGAGATGTGAAGACTAGGAAAAATGCTTCGTGGTCTTGGAAAGATGTCATGCTTTTATTTATGGCTATGGTCATCGCTTTTCTTATTTGGAAGTTGATGTAGGCTTAGTTTCGTAGAACAGTAGATGGACTTTGTTGTATGTGGTCAATCAAACAATGAATTTGTTCTAGGTGAACATATGCTATTATTTGACTTTGTTGTATGTGGACTTATTATTAGACTTTTCATTAAACATATTATATATATATGAACATATGCTATTAGTAGTTGTCCGCGGCCAAAACTAACCACGATCGTGTCATAGCCATGACTCATCATCGCCTGTTACCCGTCGCTGAAGAACAGATCGGCAACAAGAAGCGGGTGATATCGCTGGGACAGGAGAGCCACATGATCCAACAAACGGTGACAGTGTCAATCAGGTCAGTGAGAACGAGTAGCCATGGACCTCGTCTGGCCTGCTCAATCTAGGTCAAAATGACCAAGATGGCCGGGTAACTTTGGTATCATGTGACTATGTAGCCACACATGCTAATCAATTGAGAGGGTCATAGCTTACTTGGTGTCTCTAGCAGGAGCCTCCGTCGGTCGAGGAGCCAGAGGGTTCGGGTAGTAGGAAGGCTAGATCCAAGCGAGGCTTGTCAAAGATTCCTGTTGGTAGGAATGCACACTGGCACATTACTGAGTTCGATGAATTCGGGGATCCACTCTCACCGCCTATAGCTTTGACCAAATACAAGACTATCCTCGGGTTACTTGTTAGGGACTTCATCCCGATTAGGTACATGAAGTGGATTGGGAAAGATGATGACCCGTGAAGGGTTCCCGAAAGTGAGAAGGATTACATATGGGATGTCAAGATCCTAGAGTATTTCACTTTCCCAACCTGAGTATGACAGGGAGTTAGTCAAGAAAAAAGCAAAAGAAATCATGGGGACATGCTTCATGAATTTCAAGGGGACATTGTACAAGAATTTTGTCCTCCAAAATAAAGAGCCAGATTTCGATGGTGGATAGTTTAGCAAGCAGAAGGACTTCTGGCAGGATTTCAAGGAATACAGGTTATCTGAGGAGTACTTAGCACTGAGCAGGAAGAATAAAGAGAACTCGCAGAAAGCGACGAATCCTCATCATCTCGGCTCTCGTGGCTACGCCAAAAAGATGCCAGAATTTGAAGCAGAACTTCAAAAGATGGACCGCCTTGCTGAGGAAGGCGTTCAGGTTGAGACAGCCGATTGGGAGACCAGATCGGTATTATACTATATGGGGAGGAATGTACGGCATGCCGAGGGCGGGAGCTTTAGCTCCACAAATGAACCCATGAGTGAACTCATCCAGAGGATCTCTCAGGTAACTGAGCAGGTGAGGCAAGGGACTCACACTTCTAATAGGGAGAAAGACGTGCTCACCCAAGCACTCGGAACCAAGGGGCACCCTGGTCGCATTAGAGGAACCGGTGTTGTTCCTTGGAAACTAGCATTCCCCCAAGAATCTAACACTTTTCGGAGCCGCTCGAGGGGTAGAGCGGAACAGGAGGCAGAGTATTTGAGGTGACTAAAAGAGATGGAAGACAGAATGGAAGCACGGATTGAGGCGACTGTTGAAGCATGAGTAGAGCAAATTTTGCTATCCAAGGGGTCAGGAGTACCACAAAACCCTACTCCTACTGCCTTTAGCCCACAGTTTAGGGGTCGCAGTAGCTGTGGATCGACCCCGCTAGACAAAGAAGAGGCAAATGTGCCTCATTCGGTGGACGGCATCACTGAACCCGTCAATGTCAAGTTGTACATCCGTCAGGAATGGACAAAGGACAAGGTGGCGCTTGGCCAGGCCTGGCCTATAGGAGACGGGACAATTAATGGCCGCCCAATTCCACAGGGGTACGCTCGCGTCACCATTGATAGAATACTTAATAAGAAGTTTAACAAGATACCCATTGAGTACCCCATAGCGGAAGACAGGCCGAAACTTGGTCAAAACAAGGGCTCTCAAATGGCCTGGCGCAAGCGCTTCATTAAGCTTGACCATCAATTGTCCTCTGATGATGAGGATGACTGCAAGATTTCGCCCACCCACGATGATCACTCACCATCTCCCAACAGAGATCACTCCCCTCCTCATCCGGAGCCATCACCCCCGAGAAGACAGAGGTCACCTTCTATTCCTCCTCGCCCGACTCCATCTTCATCAGCCTCGAGAAAAGAGACTCCTCCTCCTCCATCTTCATCAGCGTCGGGAAAACAGAATTCTCGTCGTCATCCTCCTCCTCCTCCTCCACCTCAGCCCAAAACAAGATCAAGGACATCCTTGCAGTCGCAGAAAAGGTCCTTGGATTTGGTCGCTAATGCTCTCAAAGTGGACCAACAGAAAAGAAAAAGGCCGTTCAGTGGCAGCGTTACCACCTTGCTAAAGAAAAATTTACAGCACACATCTCGAAGGAAGATTGTGTTAGTTTCTTCAATCTCTGTGCCTCACTGCCTTCGTTTTTGTTGAAGTCCGAATTCGAAAGGCAAACACAGAATAAATATGCTACAACAAGAGACTGAAGAAATACACAATAATGATTTAAGGAACATACAGAAGTATGTCAAAGACAACCTAGGATTAACCATGGAAGAGGCCGCGACCATCTATTATGATGTACAAGGGACGGCAACACCGGCAATGAAGTATGAAAGGGGCAATCTTTTGGTTCCCTATCATGAGTATAAAAATATGACAACATATATGCGCCAGTTACATGAATATTACATGGCTCAAGCAATAGAGACGAACGACTTTGGTTTTGAGGTTATTATCCGTTCGCCACATGTTTTCCATTATCCTAAGAAGAGAAGTTCGATGTCGAGTGGGAGTGATTGTTCCAGCTATACCAGAAACTGCTCTCTCGATGTTCAAATGTTGACGCTGTGGACTATGTAAGTACCCTACACACACGATATTACAATTAACTACTCTCTCGAGACACAAATTGGTAACTTTTGAGCACTTCCCATGATTTTTATGTAGGTGTATAGCAAAATTTTGCATTCTAAAAAGTAAATGGGATTACATAGGCATTCTTGGACCCCTTGCGAGTCAATGAGAGGACATGTTAGGCCTCCATGGATGTGACGTGGAAGACCTAAAATAGAGATTTATTTGTTGTTTTCGACGAATTCACGATGAAGAACAAAACCCACATACTTCTAGCCTACAACTGCGAGTATGTGTTCTCAGCTTTTAATTTTATTCTTCTTTTTTCGTTAAGATTATTCGATAATTCAGGATTCTATGATTGCAGCAACCATTTCATCTTCATTTGTGTTAATCTTGCCAAAAATCTCATCGAGGTGTGGGACTCGAAGAAAAAACCATTTCATCATCTGGATGCACCGGTGGCAGTGCTGAATTAGTAAGCGGTCCTAATAACATATTATTTTCTAATCACACATATCGCTTTCTAATGTTTCTCCTTTTAATGTTGCTCAGTGTCCGAAGAAGACATATCGGTGGGAAGCCGGTCCCATTCAAGGTTGTCGAAATGGAGGGGAAGTACCTATCACAGCCGGCGGGAAACAATGAATGTGAGGTTTTATGTAATGTGGGCAATGCTTCGCTACATCGGCTGGAAAATCGGAAGAAGCCGATAAGTTGGTGTGTATAATCCCCATTTCATTTATGTCTGTTAATAATTCAACAAAATGATTTACTGTTCCTCTTTGGATATCATCTTTTTTGAACGACAGTGCAAGAAATATAACCATGAAAGGCTATTAGACATGGAGATCATCGCACTGCAATTGGAGCTGGCAAAATTCATCTTAGCCGAGGTATTGGAAAAAGATGGAGTATTTTCCATTGCACAATCCGTGAAGTACAAGGACCAGTATGGCCCAGAGCGGCTCGCCAGATTCTTGTAAGAAGTCCGAGAAGCATGTGTGAAGTCCAAGAACATTTCTTTTTTATTTTGAGGGATCGAGATGTGGATAAGAACATTTGAATTGTAACCGTAACATTTGTAATGTTTAATATTGATGTACCTGTCGTCTACGTAGCGTATCTAAAGCGAAACCCGATTCCATGAAAAATATAAATTAAAATCAATTATAAAACAATAAATTGCGAACGTGACATCACTGCCAGTTATCAGAAAACCGGCAGTGTTGTCGTAAACATGACTGTCAGTTAGCAACAAAACCGGCAGTGATGGCACTGCCGGCTCGAGCCACAAACCGGTAGTGATTCTTACTACAACACTGCCGGTTGAAACACAAACCGACATTGTTGTGGGAACTGAGCACTATCGGGTGGTCCTATGAACCGGCAGTGTTGGTGGAAATGAATACTGCCGGTTGTGTAAAGAACTGGCAGTGAAGTTGAAGAACACTGCCGGTTTGTAGGAACCGACAGTGATAGCTTACCCTCATCACTGCCGGTATGGTTGTGCCGGTTCAAAATCCGGCAGTGATGGGGTATTTTGAACCGGCAGTGATGGGGTATTCTGACGTAGTGTAGTAAACTTGGTATGAGCAAAGCTAGGATACAAAGGTATTTGAAAAAAGGTTTGCTTAGGCGTCACTCTAGTAGCATCAAACCATACCTCACAGATGCTAACAAGAAGACTAGGTTGAAGTGGTGTGTTGACATGATTGAGCAGGGTTTGCTTGGTGATCAAAGATTTAAGGATTTTTTTGATTTTGTGTTCATTGATGAAAAATGGTTCTACCTCTCTCAAAAATCTGAAAAATATTACTTGCTACCCGAGGAAGATGAACCACATCGCACTTGTAAAAACAAGAATTACATCCCTAGGCTCATGTTCTTGTGTGTTTGTGCTCGGCCAAGGTTTAGGAATGGAGAATGTGTTTTTCATGGAAAAATAGGTTGTTTTCCACTTGTCACTTATGAACATGTTGTTAGAAGAAGTCACAATCGTCTTCGTGGAGAACAAGTAATCAAGCCAATTACTTTAATCACAACAGAGGTGATTAGAGATTTCATGGTAAACAATGTGCTGCCTGCCATTCGAGCCAAATGGCCAAGAAAAGATGTGAACAAGACAATTTTCATACAACAAGATAATGCACCTTCCCATTTAAAAGTGGATGATCCTATTTTTTTGAGGCCGCTAAGAAAGAAGGGTTTGACATTCGCCTCATTTGTCAACCACCCGATTCTCCAGATTTTAACATTTTAGACTTGGGGTTTTTTCGAGCTATTCAAGCTATTCAATACAAGAAGGATGCAAAAACAATAAAAGATCTAGTTCCAGCAGTCCAACAGGTAAATTGATCAATTGTTCACTTGTTCCATTGTTTCTTGAACAACTAATATACTCATTGATTGAATTTTTGAACACATGTTTTGTAGGTATTCATAGAGTACTCTCCATGGAAAGCAAACAAGATTTTTGTAACACTTCAGAGTGTTTTGAGGGAAGCCATGAAAGTTAAAGGGTGCAACAAGTTCAAGATTCCTCACATGCAAAAAGAAAAACTAGAGAATGAAGATCGGCTGCCATTGCAAATCTCTTGTGAATCTTCCTTGCTAGCCGAAGCAATTTCTAGCCTTCCTGCAGCAAATTAGAAGAAGAATATTAGAAGATGCAAGCATGTTAGTCTTTGCAGCATGCTAGCCGAAGCAAGAATATTACTAGCAAATTAGTTTTTGCATGCCTGTTAGGTCGACTGAATGAGACATGTACCTTACTGTTCTTTCTTTGCATCTTGCTTCATCTTTGCATCTTCCAACTTCTTCATATTGTAGATCTCGTCCAACTTCTTGATAACGTGCTCAGGAAGAAGTATTGTGTCACCATCCATTTGAAGCTTCTCCACATCAGGAATGTAGAGCTCACAATCAAATTTTTCTATGCCATCAAGTATCCATGTTGTTAGATCGTAGTCTCTATGTACAATACCACAACATGCACACCTGCTAGCTTCACGGCAAGCTTGGTAGCAGCCTTCGTCATCGTTGTCGGCGTGGAACGTGCCGCAGCGAGCACACAGACTCCGACATCACCTCGACGGAGTCCGGCACCACATCGACGGAGTCCGGTGCCATCTCGACCGAGTCCGGTGCCATCTCGACTGAGTCCAGCGCCATCTCTGAGGCCAGCGTCATCTCCGAGTCTGGCATCATCCCTGAGTCCAGCGCCTCCTCCATGGGACGAGCGACCTCCATGGTGCCAGACTCCATGGCGCGAGGAAGGAAGGGAGTATACCGGCGAGTGGCGAGGAAGACGTGTGATGAGTGGCGAGGAAGGAAGGCGCGGCGCGAGGGCGACGAAGACGTGCGGCGAGCGGCGAGGAAGGAAGGCGCGCGGCGAAGAAGGAAAGCGAGCGTGCGGCGCGAGGAAGGAAATTGAAGCGACCGTGCGGTGGCGAGTGAAACGAAGAGGCGAGATCAATGCGGTGGATTGCGAGCGCGTGATTACTGTGGATGGAAGCCGAAACGCAGGGGCAATCGTGTCCAACTCCTCCCTTCGGAGCGTGCTCTGGCATCCTTTGAGAAAACGGGCCAAGAGCCCAGAACGTCTTCCTTTACGAGTATGGAGGGAGTATGTTTATTAAAATAGATTGTATCTTAATGTACATGCGGCGTCATGTAAATATTGTTGCGTACTATAGTAGTTATTACATTAACGAAAAGAGATCTTTAGGAAAACCATAGTTATATCTAATAACTGTAGAAAAAAGAATCTTTACAACTTTTAACACATACACTTATGTTTGTTCCACCATCTTTTATTTGTCAAATATGCAGATGATGCCACTGGATCCGGTCCTCCGACACCCCACCCTAAGAGCGTGCCGGAAAGTCATAGGAGTATCTCGTACGCTGCTATGAAAGGGAATTCATCGAGGCCCCCGGCCAGGACACGTCTAGGTCGTCCTGTAGATAGATGTACCAGAAATCGTCTTTATCATTTTTATTATTTAATAAATAATTATCCGTGCATTGCACGAAAAAATATTATCACAATAATGTTAGTATGAATGTTGTTAGAATGTAAACGAGCTATGGCACTCTGGCTCATGGGCCTAGCGTCCCGCACTAGTAGAGAAACGACTTTTGATCCACTTCGAAATTTGGCTTTAGTCCCGGTATTTTTTGCGCCCGGGACTAGAGAAACCTTTAGTCCCGGTTGGTAGCTCCAACCGAGACTAAAGGTCCCTACCCTAGTCCCGGTTGGAGCTACCAACCGGGACTAAAGGTTAATTTTTACTCCCGGTTGGTCACTCCAACCGGGATTAAAAGTCTACTCCCGGCTGGAGGCTCCGTCCGGGACTATAAAGGGACCTTTAGTCCTGGTTGCTGTCTCCAACCGGGACTAAATGTCCCCTCATATATACCCCTTCTTCCTCCTCGAGCCCGAGCCACTTTGAGCTCAGTGTTCTTGCTTCATTGCCGGCCTCTCTTCTTCATCATCGCCGGTAATCACAAGATTTCTTCGATTCCTCCATCGATTCTTCGGTTCTAAAGGTTACCAACTTTATACTCTCATGTTTCATCTGTAGCATATCTCATTTTATGGACTAGAAATATGTGGTTTTTTATGGTGGATTTTTTTTATTTGTAAGCCATTTAAGCTCAAAATCACTTTAAAGTTTGCATATTTGGATGAAGGAAGGTTAAAGTAGTTATTCAAAACTAGTATTCAGCTTTCATTTCTAGCATTCATAGCACACTTCATGGTTTAGAGATATAGAGAATTTTAGAGTTTTTTTAATTTTATTTGTTTATAAAATGAGAAATTTATATTATATTAAAAATGAGTATAGAGAGTAGATGGCAACTGCTTCCGGTTCGTCGGCCTCTCATCGGGTTCCAAAGCGACTGAGGCCTGATCTCCCTCTCATTGCATGCGGCAAGTGTGAGGAGAAGATTGTGATGGAGTACCGGGTGGGGAAGGAGTGTCCCGACAAGGGCCGTATCTTCTACAAGTGTCCGGATCGCAATGTGAGTTATTTTGTCGCATTTGATGATTATGGTTAATTTATACTTATTTTCATGATGATTGTGATTAAAGTTCTAATTTTTTGTTTTAATTTCAGTGGGATGGCACTGGATGTCCAGGCTGGTACTGGGAGGAAGAGTATGTTGAACACGTGCAAAACTCTCTTGCATAGGCGGCTATGGCAGCTGATGAGGCTGTGATCCTGAGGAATAAGCCCATAGATGTTGAACAAATGCATGATCTGTCTGTTTTAGTTGGGATTGGTCGCGAAATCCTTATGCTGCTGAAGTGCATTTTAACTTTAGTTTTTTTTAGTGGTAGTTGGGATCGTCTACATTGTAGCGAGACTTTCATAAATTAATACCTTGTGTGGTGGCATGCATGTCGTATAATTAACTAATTATGTTCTAGGTTTTAATATGGTATGTATGTCATGTAATGCAGATGAGCCGGCATTGGATGTACAATGCTGATCGCCGCTCCCAAGAGTTCATTGAGGGCGTGCATTCTTTCTTACGTGTGGCCGAGGCAAACAAACGCGATGGTTTCATGTGTTGCCCATGTGCCATATGTAAGAATTTGAAGGAGTATGCTAGCTCAAGGAATCTTTATTCACACTTATTGAAGTCGGGTTTCATGCCAAACTATATTTATTGGACGAAGCACGGAGAAACTGGGGTTGTAATGGAAGAAGGTGAAGAAGAATAATGGGACGATGATGACATTATTGCTGAATATGGTGCCTTCAATGATACTGCAATGGGGGAAGCTGAAGAAGAGGTAGGGGCAGAAGATGAGCCCGCTGATGATCTTGGTCAGGCCATTCGTGACGCACAAAGAGAATGCGAAAGTGAAAAGGAGAAGATCAAGTTCGAGTGCATGCTAGAGGATATCAAGAAATTGCTATACCCAACTTGTGATGCAGGGCAGAAAAAGTTGGGTACCACACTAGAATTGCTGCAATGGAAGGCAAAGAATGGTGTATCTGACAAGGGATTTGGGGAGTTACTGAAAATCCAAAAGAAGATGCTTCCGAATGATAACGAATTGCCCGCCACTACATACGAAGCAAAACAGGTAGTCTGCCCTTTGGGATTAGAAATCCAGAAGATACATGCATGTCCTAATGACTGCATCCTCTACCATGGCGAGGAGTACGAAAAGTTAGATGCATGCCCGGTATGTCATGCATCGCAGTATAAGATCAGACGAGATGACCCTGGTGATGTTGAGGGCGAACGTCCCACGAAGAAAATCCCTGCCAAGATTATGTGGTATGCTCCTATAATACCACGCTTGAAACGTCTATTCAGAAACAAAGACCATGCAAAGTTGTTGCGATGGCACAAACAAGACCGTAAGGTAGACAATATGTTGAGACACCCTGCTGATGGGTCCCAGTGGAGAGCAATCGATAGAGAATTCCCGAAGTTTGCAAATGACACAAGAAACTTAAGGTTTGCTTTAAGTACGGATGGTATGAATCCTTTTGGGGAGCAGAGCAGTAGTCATAGCACTTGGCCTATTACTCTATGTATCTACAGCCTTCCTCCCTAGTTATGCATGAAGTGTAAGTTTATTATGATGCTAGTGCTCATCCAAGGCCCAAGGCAACCTGGTAACGACATCGATGTGTACCTAAGGCCACTAGTTGAAGAACTTCTACTTTTGTGGAACAGACCAGGTGTATGTGTGTGGGATGAGCACAAACAGGAGCACTTTGACCTACAAGCATTGTTGTTCGTAACAATCAATGATTGGCCTGCTCTAAGTAATCTTTCAGGACAATCAAACAAGGGATATAATGCATGCACGCACTGTTTCGATGACATTAAAGGTATATTCTTGAAAAAATGTTGAAAGGTCGTGTACCTTGGCCATCGTTGATTTCTTCTGCGAATCACCCCCTAAGAAAGAAAGGCAAGCATTTTAAAGGTAAGGCAGACCACTAGACCAAGCCGGGCAACCGAACTGGTGAGGATCTACTCAATATGGTCAAGGATGTGAAAGTAGTATTTGGAAAGGCACATGGCAGCGAACCTATTCTGAACGACACCGATGGTCACGCACCCATGTGGAAGAAGAAGTCCATATTTTGGGAGCTACCCTATTGGCAAGTCCTAGAGGTCCGTGGTGCGATCGATGTGATGCACCTGACGAAGAATCTTTGTGTGAACCAGCTAGGCTTCATGGGTGTGTATGGGAAGCCTAATGACACACTTGAAGCACGACAGGACCTGTAGTGTTTGAAAGAACGAGACAACCTACATCCAGAGAAGACAGATGATTGACGCCATTACTTAAGTCCTGCCAGCTACACTCTTAGCAAAGAAGAGAAGGAAAGCATGTTTGAATGCCTAGCAAGCATCAAGGTACCATCTGGATTCTCCTCGAATATAAAGGATATAATAAATGTGTCAGAGAAGAAATTCCTAAACTTAAAGTCCCATGACTGCCATGTGCTCATGACGCAATTGCTTCCAGTTGCATTAAGAGGAATTCTACCTCCAAATGTACGTCTAGCCACCGTGAAGCTATGTGCATTCCTCAATGCAATTTCTCAGAAGGCAATCGATCCAATGGATCTAGCTCAACTACAAAATGATGTGGTTCAATGTCTTGTCAGCTTTGAGTTGGTGTTCCCTCCTTCCTTCTTTAATATCATGACACACCTCCTAGTTCACCTGGTCAAGGAGATTAGCATTCTCGGTCCTGTGTTCCTGCACAACATGTTCCCCTTTGAGAGGTTCATGGGAGTCCTAAAGAAATATGTTCACATCCGTGCTCGGCCAGAAGGAAGCATTGCCAAGGGCTATGGAACAGAGGGGGTCATTGAGTTTTGTGTTGACTTTATTCCCGACCTTGACCCGATTGGTGTTCCTGAATCGCGACACGAGGGGAGACTAAGTGGAAAGGGGACACTAGGGAAGAAACCATATATTGGTACGCAGGACAATTATTTTAATAAAGCACACTACACAGTTCTGCAAAACTCCTCCTTGGTGGATCCGTATATCGAGACACATAAAGAGTTGCTCCGATCTAAGTTTTCAGGGAAGTCTGAAGCTTGGATTACACGTCAGCACATGGAAACTTTCAGTGACTGGTTGCGAAAAGAATGTCAGGGTGATGAGAGTATTGATGAGCAACTGTATTTGTTGGTAGGCAGCCATCGTGGCATATCCTCACATACAAAGGGTACGAGATAAATGGAAATACATTTTACACAGTAGCCCAAGATAAAAGGAGCACCAACCAAAACAGTGGTGTCTGCATAGATGCCACCGACCCTAATAGAAATAAACAAACATATTATGGCTGCATAGAGGAGATATGGGAACTAAACTATGCACCTACTTTTAAGGTACCTTTGTTCAAGTGCCAATGGGTAAAGGTGACTGGAGGCGGGTAGCAGTCGATAACCAGTATGGAATGACAACCGTGGACCTCAATAATATTGGGTACAAAGACGAATCGTTCGTCCATGCCAAGGATGTGAATCTGGTGTTCTATGTCAAGGACATGTCTACAAAATCTAAGAGAGGGAAAAACAACAACGACCCAATCAATGAGCCAAAGCGCCACATAGTTCTTTTAGGGAAAAGAAACATCATCGGAATTGAAGACAAGTTAGACATATCAGAAGATTATGAAAAGGATGACCGAATTCCACCCTTCACAGTGAACAAAGACCCAAGCATCCAGCTAAATGATGAGGACACTCCATGGTTACGGTGCGATCATAACCAAGGGATATACGTTAAGAAGAAGTTCACTACTGTGCCCGCTTGATATATATAGTGATGTTTAATTGTGTGTACTAGAGGTATTATGTAATAATTGTGAATTCAGAGATGTTTAGGTGTTTCCTTTTTTTTCTATGTTCAGATTAAATTTGTGTTTGATGGTGGGATTTCCATGTCGTTTTTGGACAATGAGTGATGAAAAAATGAAAAGATTTACGTTAAAATGATGTGAAAACAAATTTCCAATCGAAAACAAAACTTTTAATGATTTAAATTAAACACTACATTTTTGCATTAATGAAATAGTAATTATTAATGACATTATGTTTCAATATTTATAAGAAAAAACAAAAAACTTTAGGTTACACAATTTTCGTGTGTGCAATAAAGCAAAAGTAAATCCATATTCTTTTAAAATAATTTTATGCCTTGTATTTAATTTACTGTGCAATTAACAAGACTTTAACATTTTATAGAAAGAAATAAATAAAAAACAAATGGAGCTTGAAACAGGCGGGAAGTGAAACTGCAGCCCAACTTTAGTCCCGGATAGATCTACCACCCGGGACTAAAGGTGGGCTGCATTTTTTTGCGACTCGCCAAAATACACCTTTAGTCCCAGCTCGTAATACCAGTCGACTAAAGGTCTTTTCGTCCCGGGCGTTTACAGGAGCTGGGACTAAAGGTCCCTCCCCTATATAAGGCGGCCGTTTCTTCTTCCTCCTCACTCTTCGTCTTCGTCGCCCATTGCCACTGCCGCCGCCGCCACCCTCGTCACCGTCGCCCGTGGCCACCTCATCGTCCTTGACCTCGCCACCGTCGGACCCGGCGCCGATCTTCTCCTTCCCGACCTCCGACGCGCTCTTCGACTGCGCCTGGTCCGAGTCCCATGACTCCCTCTGCGCCGCCGCCTCCGGGGATGGCTCCGTGCGCCTCCTCCGCGAGCACGCGCGGGAGGTGCACGACCTCGACTGGAACCCCAACGCCGGCCGCCCCGCGCGCCACCAACGCCGCTGGCCCCAACGTACTGTGTATTGATATATATAATAGAGAGTTATAAATTTGTATTGTTATATATATAAATTTGTTATACATCTATATTAGAGAGTTATAAATTTATATTGTTATATAGCTAAATTTGTTATACATATATATTTGAGTTATAAATTTATATTATTATATATATAAATTTGTTATACATACATATTAGAGAGTTATAAATTTGTATTGTTATATATATATTTGTTATACATATTAGAGAGTTTTAAATTTATATTGTTATATATATCACTTGCCAATAAATATTTCTAGAAAATAAGAAATCAAAGTTATGCTTTGGAGACTTGAATTTCGAGAGTAGTTATTTAATTAATTTTAAGAACATGACTCAATCCATTTTATAGATATATGGTTCGGTTTTACGAGGATACTAGTTTGGACCTTGCCCAATTGCTCGCTGAAGGACCATCTGCTCCGAAAGTGGATCCTTGGAAGAAATTTGAACATGGAAAGAGTCTATACAACCCTGAGGCCTTAGGTGAACTGGGTATGCAAATGTACCTGCTAAACAAGTGGTACATGGCGGCGTGTGAATGGGGAGAGACCTTTGTTTCTGTTAGAGTTAGAAACCAACATTACTTCCGTGGCGATGACGTTATATATGTCGAGTTTTTAGAATTACACCAACTATGCCACATGGACTCTCTCGACAAAAGTCTCATTAGCTGCTATTGTCTGTAAGTGTGATTATTTTCTACTGTTAAAGTGTATATATATAAAGCTACATGTATATATATAAATTATATATCCTCACACTATATTTTTATATATGCAGATATGAGATGACAGAACTCAGAAAGAGAAAGGATAATGATGTTGGTTTCGTTGATCCAAATGTCTTATTCAAACACCCTAATCCCCCGCCTGAATGGAAAGCTGAACTCGAGAAAAATCTCATGAGGTTCTTAGTGAACCAACAAAACAAGGACATACTCTTCCCCTACAACTTCAAATAATTAATGTCGATCATATGGACATTTGTTCAATTATTTGCTTACTAGCTAAGCTATCTCCCATATATATATATATATATGTTGACTCTAGTTAATGTCGATCATATTTGTGTATAAAAACATATGCAGCAATCACTGGATATTGATGGTCATCGATTTGGCCAATAGTCGGTTGAGCATCTTAGACTCGTTAAGAAAAGAGCAAACAGAGTACCAAGACATGATAGATATTATCCAAAGGTAATTTGGTCTCTCTAGCAACTATATATACCCCGATCTCTTAACTGCAACAATTATTAAAGGCCAAATTAATTTTTTATTTTATTGGGCGCAGTGTTTGGAAAAATTTTATTGAGGAACACCACATGAAACATTGTAAAGCGCCACTGGATGTAATCGCACACAAAGTAAGTACTAGCTACATTTATATATATATAATTCAATTAATACCATGCATGCTTTCAATTCACTGGATCTTTTTTCTCGTAAAAGTGGGTTCTGAGGCAAGAACAGGGGACTAACTACTGCGGATACTATGTTTGCGAGTTCATCATGGCATACTAAAAAAGAACACCTGAAGAGATCCTCAAAGTACGTTATATAAATATATTCATATATTCACAATTTCTTTTATTGCTCATATATATAAGTAATCACGTGACCAACACATATATATATATATATTAATACTTTTCCTTTAACTTTTATTGAAGACTCTATGGTTGAAGGAAAAAGTCATACGACGTGACCAACTGAAAGCAATTCAAGAGACCATAGCAGGATTTCTTAATGACCAGGTCTTAAAACCCGCCGGCGAGTTCTACAATGACATGAACGAAACATTGAAGCCAAACCAGATGGAGTGAATTTGTTATCCCAAAGATATGATAGAATATATTGTAATATATATATATATATATACATATTATATGTACATAAAATAACGTACAATATATGTATATGCATGTAATATATACGTTAGTTTCGTACTTTAGTTTGTACAAAATGTTCAAACATTATAAGCGTGTAGAATACGTATATTATTAGCAGCGTAGAATGCGTATTTGAAAACCTATTCGAAAACCAAAACGAATCATCAATTGAAAATAGAAACAAAAAAAAAGAAAACCAACCGGGACTAAAGGGTCGGCCCACGTGGCCAGGCCGGGAGGCCTCTTTAGCCCGGGTTGGTATTACCAACCGGGACTAAAGGTGGACCTTTAGTCCCGAGTGAGAAACCGGGACTAAAGGAGGGGCCCTTTAGTCCCGGATTCGTGCTCCCGGTTGGGAAACCGGGACTGAAGGGGTTTCCCAACCGGGAGTACAGCTTTTTTTCTGTACTAGTGCTGGCTCCCCACCACGTCTATATGTACACACCACAGTAATCAGGTTATTCGACGTGGGTCGATGTGTGTACCTCCGATGGCTTAGGCACTCAAAACACAAGCAGTTTATCATGGTTCGGGTGTCTAAGTCCAACGTCCAACAGTTGTGTTCTCATGTTTAGAATGCTCAATCGACTTATTACAATGGAGAAAGAGAGATCGAGATGTAAAGGGTAGCGTTGTGCTATGCTAGTCTACGGTTTGATCCGTTGGGATCCGATCCTTTCTATAGGAGCCCATGTCCCGCCTTAAACCCCGGAGGGCCATGGGGATACAAAATGTATGGTTTCTCCTAGGGATTCTCGCCATATGCTTCAGTCTTCTCCTTCAAGCGCTAGCACTCCTGGTTCTCCTTTAAGCGCTAGCGCCTAGAGCCCCCTACATTTAACTGCAACATGAGTAGATTCCTTGCAACTATAGCAATATATATCACCCTTAACTGAAATTTCTCTCCACAACATGCAATCCACTTATAGCATGACCTATGTACATACGCAATAACAGCAGAAAAACCAAACATATGCACTTCTTTGGAAACACCCATTATATTTAATTACCCTTGTGAAACCCTCAATTCCATCCAATCCCCATGGGGAATGACTGATCCAAAGGAGCCCATAGGGGATGTTTGGATCGCCAAGGCAGCACCACCTTTGTCAAACGCCTGGGAGCGAGTGTGGCGCCAAGCAAAACTGTTTGGAACAACCAAAAAGTTCATAGAAAGCGATCTCCATTTTCCAGGACGTGGAAACTAACAAGACACTGGTGGTGGACTGGTGGTGTCATCTTGATTGGATCAGCAGAGTCAAACAAGTCCTCCACGAAATAATGCCGACGTTGACAAGCCGGCAGCGCCACTGATCGTGGTGCACAACTAACGGAGCCCGCGTGCTCCACTTGACGAGGCCTCGAGCAGCAGAGCACTAGCGGGCGAGCGCACCCGGATGTTTCGGTCAATACACGGCGACGACGCAAAAGATGGGAACACTGCACGCTTCACGGTCCACGCATAATTAGCTAGCTAATAAATATAGTCAGTGTTTTTCTTGTTTATTCTCCCTCCGCATTTATCTCAACCACATCTATTTCATCTAGGATTATTCTTCCTTTTTATCTTCTCATCTCATCTCCTTTGTTTTTATTATTACCGTGATTCTTTTTTGTCTAGGTTTAGATTGACCGGTGAAGCTTAGACACCAAGGTCTAATTAAATTTTGTTCCTATTTTCTTTATAATATTTAGTATTTTGTTTTTTAGCCTTCTTTTGTATTGTAAAATAAACATTTATTTGGTTATTGTCAACGTTCTCTTTGTATATATATTTCATCATGTATGATTGTTATCGGCTTAAATAGCGCCCCCCCTGTGCTCAAATTCTGGCTCCGCCCCTGGTCGTACATAGGAGCAAATAAACAGCGAGACGACGACTGTCCTGTAAATGTAAATATAAATAATGTAAATTAATTAAATATAGTCTCCTCATTCGTGGTCAAATTATTGCGTACAGTAATAAAGTTGCCTCACTTTCAAGAGACATAGTAGCACACTACACCACCCGGATGATTGTATTTGTTTCGTGCGATGGCTTGTAGATTACTCCTATGTACTTGCCACATGGATTTATTTTCCTGAATCTTTAATTGTTGGCTGTATTTTCTATATCGATATTGATTATTTTGGTCATATCTGAATCTGATTTGATGATGCAAGAGCTAGAACGAAAGAGGTGCATGTTGCACAAGCGCTATCAGTGCTCAAGTGCCATTCTCCCAACCGTTCTCGACTTGTTCCACTTTTCCGGTGATATCCGGCCGACGAGCTGTTGACCCGTAGATGACCCGGTGAAACCATGCATACGATGCTATTGATGGCTGGCGAAGGGACCAACATATCACACACAATCTTTATACGGCACGCGCGCATGTGTTACTGTCGAGTTCCAAACATGTACACGAACATGCGTCAACGTACGTATGGTTGGACGAGGCAATTAACGTCGGCGTGCGTCGGTGTCTTTTCACGGCAAGTTGAGGGCGGCGGTGAGAGGCTAGGGTTTCAGGATATGGGTGGGAGGGAAACCTTCAGTTTGGCCTTATTTTTATGGGTCAGATCGACCCGACCCATTTCCATCCATAAGCATATTATCGGGCACACAAAAAAACGCGGTCAAAGTCGTCCACTCTCGTCTGCATGAGTGGAGGCATTGCTAATTTATGGGCGCGGAGCCATGCTGCTAGCAAATCGTGCGCTCATCTGTAGTACTACTAGTATTTTTCTCGATCGAAATATATCTCTTGGAGGCATACAGCATGTCGACCAGCAGCAACTACCATGCTTGGACGAGGTCGCCCGTTGTCCTTGGTGTAGTTTTGCTGCTGCTTCTTGTGGTCTGCAGCGACGACGGCAGCGGCGGCGGCCTCGTCTTCCTGCTGGCAACGGCTACCGAAGGCGAATCAGGAAGCAGTGGAAGCAGCGGCCATAGTAAGTGTACGTCCACGGCCACCCAAATCAGGGCAACATCCATTACCCATGCACACATGGTGCGGGTGCGGGTATAACTATTTGCATTAGTTCGTTGCTGCTTTTTTGTAGGAAAATATTTTCATTATAGTAAATCAAAAGCCCGGCCCTCATCCACTTCATTCTTTGGCTACCTATAGGAGTTACTAGGTAGCGCCCATGGAAATTTCATAATTACATAATTCTTTCAATGGCAAACCTTAAAGAATTAAATTAAACTAATAATGAGTTAGACTAGACGATTATATGTTTATTTCAACGATGACAACTGTGTCTGCTGCTATATATCTTTATTAAACTCGAAGGACTGTCTCTTAATCCATGTAAGTACGTGGCAGGTTAACAAAATATACTAAGTCATATAAATTGTAACGTACATTAAGGAAACAAGAGGCATTTAATAAGAAACTATATATAAAGTTAGAAAAGGAATATTTTTAACTTGCTTATAGCACATCCACAGAAAAAGGAATGTACAGTATTATATATGAGTAGTTTAATTAAGAAGATTGTTGCGCCATCTTTTGTTAACGCAGATCGTCCTCGGGAACCGCCACTCTGACGCTATCGCCCGTAACTGGTACCGCCAGTGGGTCCTCCGACACCCCACTGTGAGCTGGCATCACTGATTGATGGGTCCTACGAGAAGCGAGCGGGCGACCCGCCGACGACAGCCCATCATGCTCCAACCGTCTACAGTTAAAAGTTTTCTACCACGTGTCCTTAGTCCTTAGACTCCGACATCGACACTCTTGCTTCTCAGTTTGAGTACACCCCACGGACCTCACAGCCCGACTCGTCTGCTCCAGCCCCACCGCAGGATCCTTAGTTTTTGGTGCTTGACGCCAAAGGGGGAGAGAGAGTATGTTAGACTTAGGGGGGGCGTCGTGAGATGGATTCGTGGATTTGTTCTTTTGAGTGCTCTTCATGCATATCATATTTACTTTCATGCATGTGTGATGGATAATGTGACATGTGTTCTCTCTCTATTATTTATATATGTCATGTCACCGCTTATGCTCATTTGCTTTGCTTCCGCGTTTTACTCTGATTAATATGAGAATAATGTTTTGTACTCGAGCTTATTTCATATTCTTTGAGTACTTATGTTGGCTTGGTTTGTATAAGCATGTCTAACCCCTTGTTCTTATTATCTCATGTTTATATAAACCAAGTATGTTGAAAACCTCACTCATCTCTTATACACATACTCGAGGTTGTTGTGATCAATCACTAAAAAGGGGGAGATTGAAAGCATCTAGGTCCCTAGTGGGTTTCGATGATTAATGACAACGTAAGATTATTGTGACTAACGAGTGTTTTGCAGAAACAATTTGAGTTAGGTCACGATAATGGTGATTGTTTGGGCAATCAATGGTATTCATGCCCCTGTTGATGGAAATCGTTTCGGTTTTCAAAGGATGGACAACAAGGCTAAGGACGGCTAGTTCTAAGTGTCGGTTGATGTTGGAGAGACACTTAGATTAGTTTAGGGTTTTGTTTTTCCTTTGGCCGTACTATTAAGGAGGGTATGAACTAGTAGCTTGACCTAGGTGAGTCTAATGTGTTAGGTGTGGTGCACACTTGTCAAACTTAACACTAGGTAGCTCAGAGTTAGCGCAAAGATCATTTGAAGTCAACCCCATTCACAAAGTGCCTTGAATTTGGAGTGTTTGGAGGTGTGGCAGAGGGACCGGACGCGTCCGGTCAGTGTAAGACAGCGCAAAGAGAACCCTACAGTCGACCGGACGCTGACATAGTGTCATCACCGGACGCGACTGTGCCTAGGGTTTTGTCTCCCGTGAGGACCGGACGATGTGCCCGTTGCACCGGACGCTGGAGGCCAGTGCATCCGATCCAATGTAGAGAGGTTTCAGAGAAGGGTTTTCTTGACCGGACACATCCGGTCAGTGTGGACCGGACCTTGGCAGAGTCCGGTCACACTAGCCGTTGCCTGTCAGAGCTAACGTCACGTAGCCGTTGGCTACTGATCGGACGTGTCTGGTCACCCCGACAGGCGTGTCCGGTCATCACTGAAGTTGCTGAGTTGAACCTCAACGAGTATGTTTGAAAGTGGGGACTATATATATATCTCCTACTCGTCCAACATACCTCTCTTGCACATTTGTTCAGGTGAGGCAACCATTTGGAGTTCAAGTGAGAGCAAGTGCCTAGTGGGGTAATTGAGATTTGATAATCCAAGATTAAGGACCTCATTAGTTTCTAGGGAGTAGCAAGTGTGCATCCACCTTCCTCATTAGCCTTGTTTGGGTCAGGTGAGAGTTTGTGCTTGTTACTCTTGGTGATCGTCATCACCTAGATAACTTGGTGGTGATTGGGAGCTTGGTGACCATCCGACGGAGCTTGTGGACGACCCAACTCATCTTGTGAGTGGTTGTGGGTGATTCACCGTGCCGAAGTGGTGAATAATCAGTCCATAAAGAGCACTTGATCCTTGCGCGGATCAAGGGGGAGCGATACCCTTGCGTTGGTGCTCCAACGAGGACTAGTGGGGAGTGCCGACTCTCTGATACCTCGGCAAAACGTCGCCATGTTCCTTCTCTCTCTTTACTTCGAGCATTTACTTTGAGCAATTCAATACTTGTCTTTACATTCCTAGAATTGCCATGCTAGAGTAGGATTGGAACCTAGGTTGCTAAACTCTTTGTGTGATAGAACAATTGAATGCACAATTAGGCACTAGGGGTGAAGTGGGCTAAGTATAGGACTCAATTATTGCAAGAATTTTTAGAGAAGCCCAATTCACCTCCTCTTAGGCATCTTGATCCTTTCATCCCTCACTCTCTTCCTCTCTACTATGCAGTGGGCTCGACAGTGGGGAGACGTAATGGTGGGAGGATGAGCAGGCTCGACAGCCACCGGATTTGCAAAGCATGGGCTCTCGATCTTGGGAGACAAGACAAGCGGGCTCGAGTGGCGGATATCTGAGGATGGTGTGTGACCTCTGCAACTGTGGATCCCCTAGGATGGCCAGTGGGCTAGCGACGAATCTCCATGGACGACCAACAGGCTTGGCAGCAGAGGATCTCTCTGTGGACTGTGGGTGGTTTTGGCAACGACGGATCTCTGGACTTGAACAGCCGGCTCAGCTCACAGGCTGATTTTTTGTTTGTTTTTTTCTTTGATTTATAGAGGCCGGCATGACCACCGCCTCTGTAATTACTGATTAATACATGCCCTTAAGCAGAGGCTGGTGTGCAGCTGATCTTTGGAAATTTGTTATGGCCGTCTCAGAAAAACTGCTCTACGGTAGTGACTAATGAGATTTATAAAGCATTACAGTTAACAAACTAATGACATTAATAAGACCAGAGCAAAAAAAAAACATGGCCTTAACATGCATAATAATTGTTAGACATGTGTCAAATATGTGTATAGTTTGGTTACGCTGCGACTTGAGTTGTATTAGGGGCTAGGATAGAGTTGGAGTCCAACTCTATAAATATTAGGCAACCCGGCCCTGTCGTAACCGTGAGACGACTTTGCGGCTGGTTTGGGTGTCGGCAAGGCCGAGGGAGTGTCCGGATGCCGGTGTAGCTGTTGTTTTATGAGGAGGAGCACCCGTAGTTATGCCCTGAGGATGTAGGCACATCGCTGAAACTCCTTAAAAACATCGTGTCTTGGATTCTCGGTGTTATTCTCGTTTGCGTATTTCCTTCTATGGTAGTTATGTTTCCGCATTCTTCGGTTAGTAGATCCGTTCAGATCTGAATCTAACCGGGCACTCTTACAATAATAACAAAATGCATTAGGAGTAGCCTAAGCATATCAGTCAACCTAATGAAGATGTATCAATGTCTCGATGACCCAGATCAAAACAACATCATTCCTTTTGTTTTGTTGACCTTGACTCTACTTTACGTACACTCTAGAGTTGCAGCTGCCATTATGTAACTGCACTACGGATAACTAACGTCGCAAGACACCAGTGTCTTCCACTATGTAGATTAAATAATCATTATTGGCCCGCAATGGAGGTAGTTAGGAAACCCTAGGAAGATAAATGGAAGACATATATAGTGGAAGACTCCGTACTTGTTAGTGCAAATCCCTGGCCTGCTCTAGTGGAAACGTGAAAACATACTTAGCAATTTTCAAAAATAAATGTCACTACTACACAAATGATTATTAGCAACAAAGGACTTTCCTAGTAGAGACGGCTCAATCAAAATGCACCTCTAAATATGGTTACCAAGTCGGTCCACCTCTAGAAAATGGTTTTGAGAGGAGGCTGGGATTTACAGCTGCCTCTAAAAATGCTCTTACCTTTAGAGGTGGTTGGATCTAGAGCCGTCTCTAAAAAAATAGGTATAACACATTAAAATTCATAACTTTCTGTGCTGATCAAGATTGATTGATTGATTAACTTTTTTTGGGAACAGGAGGGGATTGAACCCCTACTCAAATTTTATTTAAAAAACGAGCAAAAAAGCGTAGAATTACAATCATGACACAAAGAAGGTCAAAAAGAAAATAAAAAAAATTATACAAAAGCTTCTAGTCATAAATTTATCTGCAAATGAAGCTTTGCTTTTGCTCTGAGTATAATCAGGGCAAACTCTTTCTTGAATACTTGTCTGCATCTTTGCACGGAGTGGGGGATATTCTTGAAGATAATATCATTTCGCATGGTCCAAATAGACCAACACATTGTGATCAGAACCTCCATGAAGAAAGGCAGCTGAAGTTGTAACTTGAAATTGAATGATTAACTTTGTTATATATAAGAGCTAGAACGAAAAGGTTTGGACGATGTTGCGCGCAAGCGCTATCAGTGCTTGCTCAAGTGCCATTCGGCCAACCGATCCGTGACCTGGCCGACGATGACCCGTCGTACACTACTGGAGACGGCCTCTTTGCCGAGGGCCTGAGGCCCATGGCAAAGGCCCATTAACCCTCGGCAAAGGCTTTGCCGAGGGCGGCCCTCGGCAAAGAGCTCTCGGGGAATTTTGAGTCGGCGAAGAGGGTCTTTGCCGAGGGCCCTTTATCGGGCACTCAGCAAAGCCTTTGCCGAGGGCTGGACCGGCACTCGGCAAAGAAAAGCAGCCATCACGGCGCCGACGCCTGGGACGGAGTCTTTGCCGAGGGCCGTCTCCGGAGGCCCTCGGCAAAGAATTATTCTTTTTTTTTGAAAAATCTTTGCCGAGGGCAATGGGACGGCCCTCGGCAAAGAATTATTCTTTTTTTTTGAAAAACCTTTGCCGAGGGCTTCCCCGCAGGCCCTCGGCAACGAAATTTTAATTTTTTTAAAAAAAGTCTTTGCCGAGGGCCTCCAACCATGGCCCTCAGCAAAGAAATGTTCCAGAATTTTTCCAATGAATCTTTGCCGAGGGCAATGGGACGGCCCTCGGCAAAGGACCCTTCTTTGCCGAGGGCCTTGGTCATTGCCCTCGGCAAAGAGGCAGAAATTTAATTTTTTTTTTGTTTTTTGCATTCCATCGACACAAACATTTCATATATATACATATATATATCAACCATCACATATATATATCACACAGAACCCATTTTCTCACAATATATCACAACCATAATTGTGAACCACAAATCACAATATATTACAACGACAAGTCACATGTTCATCATCATTCACATGTTTATTACGACAAGTTCATGAAATCCAAGCACAAGTCAGAACCATAAACCACAAATATTACAATAAAGTCCAACCACATCACCTAGCACTAGTCCTCATCAAGGTAGCCTATGAGACGGTGGTGAAGGAAAGGCGGGATCACCCGGTGACGCACTACCGGGATGATTGGAACCTGCGGACGGAGGCTGCACAAAGAAGCAGAGATTGCATGTGTGAGTAATCCGGGAAAACAGTTTTGGAACTTAGAGATTGCATCTAGTAATCTAGGAATACAAAAAGATTAGACTCAATTGAAAATTTCGGCAGCACCTCCCCTGCACGGGGAGGTTTCCAAAACCTGCAAAAAAACGATAGGATGGCCGACATTCACAACGGCACGAAGGCCGACAACCACAACGGCACGAAGGCCCTCATATCAATTTACAGCACGAAGGCCCACACAACCACATACGGCACGAAGGCCGACAACGAGAGTTTTACCTAGGGTTGCGGTGGAGTCGGGCGTCACGGTGCGGGGGTCACTTTCTTCTCCGGCGAGGTCGAGCGGCGTCCGAGTACTCCTCTCCCCCTCTTCCTTCTCTCTTCTCTCCGCTTCTCCTCTTCCCTTATTCTCTTTCTCCTCCTCCTCCTCTCCTTCTTCCCCTTCTTCTCCTTCTTCTCTCCTTTCCTCTTCTTCTCCTTCTCTTCCCCTTCCTCCTTCTCCTCTTCTTCTCCTTCTCTTCCCCTTCCTCCTTCTCCTCTTCTCCTTCTCTTCTTCCTCCTACTTCACCCTCTACCTCCTCCCCTCCACCAGCAGCCGGCGACGGGGCGGCCAGGGGGCTGGTGTCGGGGCGGGGAGGCCGACATGGGGGGGGGGGGCGGGAAGGCTGGCGCGGGGGGCCACCGGAGGGCCGGCCGGGGCGGCGGGAAGGCCGACGCGGGGGGGCGGGAAGGCCGGCGCGGGGGGTCGCTGGAGGGCCGGCCAGGGCGGCGGGAAGGCTGGCAAGGGGAGGCCGGCGCGGGGGGTCTCCAGAGGGCCGGCTAGGGCGGCGGGAAGGCCGGCGGGGGGGGGGGGGGGGGGCGGGAAGGCCGGCCCAGGGGGCCACCGGAGGGCCGGTCGGGGCGGCCGAGCTCCCCTTGCTCGACCGAGACGGGGAGGGGAGGCAGGGCGCGCCCCAGGGGTGGCTCTGGGGCGGTGGGGGCGGCGTCGGTGGGGCGGCGCTGGGGCGGCGCTGGAGCGGCGCGCAGGAGCAGCGCGGAGGTCGGGCGGCGCGGTGGTGGGGCGGCGGGGCGCGAGGCGGCGGCGGGGCGAGCAGGGGCGGCGGCGCGCAGCAGCGGCGTATGAAATGTGGGCGGGGATTTTGGGCTAGGCCGCTGGCCAATTTAGGGTTGGGCCCTTTGCCGAGGGCCCAGATCTAGGGCCCTCGGGAAAGATTTTTTATTTTTTTTAAATTTTCTTTGCCGAGGGCCATTGGCCAGGCCCTCGGTAAAGATCCCCTTTGCCGAGGGCCAGGCTAGGCCCTCGACAAAGATTTTTTTTTTGTTTTTTGAACCTAGTTTTTTTGTGGTGCTATAATACATTATTGAAAACTCAATTTTAAAATTTGGGCCAATTTTGACTTTTTTTGATATATTTCCCTAATTTATTTCTTTTCGTTGATTTTTTTCGAATATTTCAAATCTGAACTGCAGTTGGATGGAATAATGCAATTTGTGATTCGAAAAATGTTATTCATGGTATTTGGTGTATGTTGAGTCCTTATCCACGAACTCGCATCAAATTTCGGGCATCTTCTTCACGTAACATGACGAGGAACTTGTCGGAAAAGTGTTTTTAAATTATATAAAATCCATACGAAGTCCGAAAATCACGAAACTTGTCGAGGTGTCATGTTATCGCATGTGTAGGCTGTGGTAAAAAATTAAGAAGGTTTCGAGCAAGTTGTGACGTCGGATGCCTAAAACCCAGACATCTCCATATGTGATCACTCGGCAAAGAAAATTTAAAAATAAAAAATAAAAAATCTTTGCCGAGTGCCTGACGGCGGGCACTCGGCAAAGACTGACGCCAGTGGCCGCCGTGACCCATCCAGCCATATTTGCCGAGGGCTAGGCCCTCGGCAAAGATTTATTTTGCCGAGGGCCGTTTCTTTGCCGAGGGCTCCTGGGGCTGGCCCTCGGCAAATAGAGCCTTTGTCGAGTGCCCGAGATCTAGCCCTCGGCAAACCCAGAAGCCCTTGGCAAAGGATGGGTTTCCAGTAGTGGTAGATGACCTGGCGGTACGTTGAACCACTGGGAAGCCACATATATGTATCCGGTACGAAAAAGGCACGGTCCAAGTCGTCCGCTCTCGAATGCATGAGTCAAGCACTCAAGCTTGCTAATTTAAGCACGCGGCCGCATCGGAGTCAAGCTTGCTGCTAGCAAATCGTGCTATCAGATGCTATTATGTAAGTGCACTACAGATAACTAACGTCGCAAGACATCAGGGTCTTCCACTATGTAGATTGAACAATCATTATTGGCCCGCAATGGAGGTAGCTAGGAAACCCTATTGCAAGATAAATGGAAGACATATATAGTGGAAGACTCCTTATCTATTATTGGCCCGTAGATAGTACATGTTTCGATGACAACAGTACAATTGTCTCTCGTGTCGTTGGGTCTTCTCTGCAATCAACTTCACTTTGACTTAATCACTAATGCTTGGGACCGACCTGTTGCTATGTACTCCCTCCATACTCGTAAAGGAAGTCGTTTAAGACATGATTGTGCTTACCAAGGAGTGATTAATTAGGGAATATTTTTCCTGTTTGCCCCTATTAAAAAATGGTTGCGGGTGCATTCCATATGAGAAACAATCATAGTTCAGACGGCTAGTGCAACGAGGCGTTGGCCCTGAGGACCCGGGTTCGATACCTGGTGGGCGCCATTTTTTTTGTTACTGGCTTGATTTTGCATGGCACTGTTTGGCCCTGCGTGTCACGTGCGCTGTGGCTGCATGGCGCGCGGATTTGATTCTGCTGGGCGTGGTGCGCGCGCTGAGCCACTTGAGCGCGTTTGTGCTCGCGTTTGGGCGCGTTTCTGGGCGTGTTGGGCGCCATGTTTTTGTTGGTTTTTCACATGCAAACGTTTTTGCGGTGGCGCCAGGGGATTCTAATTTTTGCGCTCGATAGCTCCGACGTCTGTGTTCCGCCGTGCCTATTTTAACGGAGTCTTTCCCCCGGCCTCTTCTCTTTCCATTACCGTGCTTCATCTCCTCACTTTCCCTCTCTTCTCTTCACTACCGCATGCAATGGCTGATCCTAGAGTTGTTGCCTTTGATCTGAACGTTTGCTTAGAAGAAGTTGACAACGGCAATCTTGCCTTCGATCTCAACGAGCAAATATTGGAGTCCGGCAACGACAATGGTAATCACCTCTCTTGTTTGAGTTTGTTGTTTCCCTCAAGCGCCATCTTTTCTGATTTTTTGTTTCATTTTTGGACAGTATTTGATTTGAACTTGTCATTAGATGAATATGGTGCGGTTGACTTTGATTACATACAAAACCTCGCTGGTAATTTTTTTTCAGTTTGTTCTTTCCTTTTTTGATTATTTTTTATGTAATGCGTGGCTAACTAGAAGAATGTTCTTTTTTTTTCTTTTAATAGAACAAGATGTTGAGGTTCCCGTTGAAGTACACCATAGGAGAAAGGACATGATAGAAGAAGTCACAAGACAAGTGTACCGAGCATTGTTGGCTAGAAGCAAGAATGGGACACTAGGCAAGAAGGATACAAGAATTGTTGTTGATCAATTTTGAGTGCACATTCCGTCAGTTCAGCGCCTATGGAAGCGAGGTAAACACCAACTTGCTCATAACATTCCTGTTGTGGTTGCAAGTAAAAAGAAGGGTAGATGTGGCCGCAAGGCAGTCCCTCTTGATTACGAACAATTGCGCAACATTCCTCTCAAACAAAGAATGACCATAGAAGATGTGTCTAGTAAACTTGGTATGAGCAAAGCTAGGATACAAAGGTATTTGAAAAAAGGTTTGCTTAGGCATCACTCTAGTAGCATCAAACCATACCTCACAGATGCTAACAAGAAGACTAGGTTGAAGTGGTGTGTTGACATGATTGAGCAGGGTTTGCTTGGTGATCAAAGATTTAAGGATTTTTTTTGATTTTGTGTTCATTGATGAAAAATGGTTCTACCTCTCTCAAAAATCTGAAAAATATTACTTGCTACCCGAGGAAGATGAACCACATCGCACTTGTAAAAACAAGAATTACATCCCTAGGCTCATGTTCTTGTGTGTTTGTGCTCGGCCAAGGTTTAGGAATGGAGAATGTGTTTTTCATGGAAAAATAGGTTGTTTTCCACTTGTCACTTATGAACATGCTGTTAGAAGAAGTCACAATCGTCTTCGTGGAGAAAAAGTAATCAAGCCAATTACTTCAATCACAAGAGAGGTGATTAGAGATTTCATGGTAAACAATGTGCTGCCTGCCATTCGAGCCAAATGGCCAAGAGAAGATGTGAACAAGACAATTTTCATACAACAAGATAATACACCTTCCCATTTAAAAGTGGTTGATCCTATTTTTTGTGAGGCTGCTAAGCAAGAAGGGTTTGACATTCGCCTCATTTGTCAACCACCCAATTCTCCAAATTTTAACATTTTAGACTTGGGGTTTTTTTGAGCTATTCAAGCTATTCAATACAAGAAGGATGCAAAAACAATAAAAGATCTAGTTCCAGCAGTCCAACAGGTAAATTGATCAATTGTTCACTTGTTCCATTGTTTCTTGAACAACTAATATACTCATTGATTGAATTCTTGAACACATGTTTTGTAGGCATTCTTAGAGTACTCTCCATGGAAAGCAAACATGATTTTTGTAACACTTCAGAGTGTTTTGAGGGAAGCCATGAAAGTTAAAGGGTGCAACAAGTTCAATATTCCTCACATGAAAAAAGAAAAACTAGAGAAAGAAGATCGGCTGCCATTGCAAATCTCTTGTGAATCTTCCTTGCTAGCCGAAGCAATTCCTAGCCTTCCTGCAGCAAATTAGAAGAAGAATATTAGAAGATGCAAGCATGTTAGTCTTTGCAGCATGCTAGCCGAAGCAATTGCTAGCCGAAGCAAGAATATTACTAGCAAATTCGTTTTTGCATGCCTGTTAGGTCGACTGAATGAGACATGTACCTTACTGTTCTTTCTTTGCATCTTCCAACTTCTTCGTATTGTAGATCTCGTCCAACTTCTTGATAACGTGCTCAGGAAGAAGTATTGTGTCACCATCCATTTGAAGCTTCTCCACATTAGGAATGTAGAGCTCACAATCAAATTTTTCTATGCCATCATGTATCCATGTTGTGAGATCGTAGTCTCTGTGTACAATACTGCAACGTGCACACCTGCTAGCTTCGCGGTGAGCTTGGTAGCAGCCTTCGTCGTCATTGTCGGCGTGGAACGTGCCGCAACGAGCACACTGAGACTCCGGCATCACCTCGACGGAGTCCGGCACCACGTCGACAGAGTCCGGCGCCATCTCGACCGAGTCCAACGCCATCTCGACTGAGTCCAGCACCATCTCGACCGAGTCCGGTGCCATCTCCGAGGCCAGCGTCATCTCCGAGTATGGCATCATCTTTGAGTCCAGCGCCTCCTCCATGGCATGAGTGACCTCCATGGCGCCGGACTCCATGGCGCGAGGAAGGCAGGGAGTAGACCGGCGAGTGGCGAGGAAGACATGTGGCAAGCGGCGAGGAAGGAAGGCACGGCTCGAGGGCAACGAAGACGTGCGGCGAGCGGTGAGGAAGGATGGCGCACGGCGAAGAAGGAAAGCGAGCATGCGGCGCGAGAAAGGAAATTGAAGCGACCATGCGGTGGCGAGTGAAACGAAGAGGAGAGATCAATGCGGTGGATTGCGAGCGCATGATTACTGCAGACGGAAGCCAAAACACAGGGGCAATCGCATCCAACTCCTCCCCTCTGAGCGTGCGACGACATCCTTTGAGAAAACGGGCCAAGAGCCCAGAACGTCTTCCTTTACGAGTACGGAAGGAGTATGTTTATTAAAATAGATTGTATCTTAATCTACATGCGGCGTCATGTAAATATTGTTGCGTACTATAGTAGTTATTACATTAATAAAAAGAGATCTTTAGGAAAACCATAGTTATATCTAATAACTGTAGAAAAAATAATCTTTACAACTTTCAACACATACACTTATGTTTGTTCCACCATCTTTCATTTGTCAAATATGCAGATGATGCCACTGGATCCGGTCCTTCGACACCCCACCCTAAGAACATGCCGGAAAGTCATAGGAGTATCTCGTACGCTGCTATGAAAGAGAATCGTGGGCGCCCATGATCCATCGAGGCCCCCGGCCAGGACACGTCTAGGTCGTCCTGCAGACAGATGTACCAGAAATCGTCTTTATCATTTTTATTATTTAATAAATAAATACACGTGCGTTGCACGGGAAAATATTATCACAATAATGTCAGTATGAATGTTGTTAGAATGTAAACGTGCTACGGCACTCCTAACTCATGGGCCTAGCGTCCCAGCTCCCCACCACGTCTATATGTACACACCACAGTAATCGGGTTGTTCGATGTGGGTCGATGTGTGTACTGTTGAGATCAAAAAGATCATTTAGGGTTAGGTCTAGCGGGTTCTCTATACTGTGAATGCGATATCGAGAGTAGAGGGACAGAGAGGAATAGAAGAAGAACGTGTCGAACCTGACACCGCAGAGGGAGATGGTCCAGAAGCCGCCATCTCGTTCGTCGGTGAAGTCTGCGCACGGGCAGCGATGTTCGGGGAAGAGGTCAATGAAGTCATCGACGTCGGTGGAGCGGGGCAGCTCGGCTGGTGGCTTCCCGTCACTGGTTGCGCCCCTCTCTGATCGGGATTAGGGTTTAGGTTTCGGTGGGGAGCTCGGCTCAGGCGAACCTTGTACACAGAGCCACCGGCCCCCACCTCTATATATAGCGCAATGTGACAGGGGCCCTCCAGCCATAGTGGGCTGGGCGCCCCCGATCAGGGCGCGGATCAAAGGCCCAACTGGGCCGGCCCAGTTTGGGATTGGAGATCAATCTAACAATCTCCCCCTTGATCTACTACCATCTTTCAATTTCATATCATTTACTTTTGTTCATTCCATTACAGATTAGCGCATAGAGCATGTTTCATTGTCACGGTCAATTGCCGATAGATTTAACAACTACAACACACCACTCTGTTCTGAAATAGATACTTAACTTTGGGCCTTCTTTTGTCTAGGAATTATAGGCTTTCCCTTAAACCCATGCCGGCTACATGTTCTCTGAACACGTTGGGTGGTAAGCCTTTTGTAAGCGGATCCGCGAGCATCTTTTCGGTACTTATATGCTCAAGACTTATGACATGATCCCGGACTTTATCTTTCACAATATAATACTTTATGTCAATGTGTTTGGCAGCACCACTTGACTTATTGTTGTGAGCATACTGTACTGTAGGATTATTATCGCAGTATAACTTAAGTGGTCTATAGATGTCGTCAACCACCTTCAAACCGGGTATGAACTTCTTTAGCCAGTTCACCTGCCCCGTTGCCTCATAACACGCTACAAACTCGGCATACATTGTGGACGATGTAGTGATGGTTTTCTTTGAGCTTTTCCATGAAATATCTCCCCCTGTGAGAGTGAATACATATCCAGACGTGGATTTTCTATCATCTCCCGCATAATCAGAATCTGAATATCCCACTATATGGAGTGAATCTGATCTTCTATACGTCGTCATGAGGCTTTTCATTCCTTGCAAATAACGCAAGACTTTCTTTACTAATTTCCAGTCATCTGTTCCAGGATTGCTCTGGAATATGCTAAGTAACCCGGTAACAAATGCCAAGTCAGGACGCGTACATACTTAAGCATATTGCAAGCTTTCGACAGCTGAAGCATATGGAACCGTTTTCATTTGATCGATCTCATACTGATTCATGGGGCATTGAAAATCCCCATATCTATCGCCCTTGACTATAGGAGCAGGTGAGGGACTACATTTGTGCATATTGAATTTCTTTAAGATCTTTTCTATGTATGCTTTTTGTGACAGTCCTAATACCCCTTTACTTCTATCTCGGTGAATCTCGATCCCTAGAATGAACGAAGCTTCACCAAGATCTTTCATATCAAATTTTAAGGACAAAAACTTCTTTGTCTCCAGTAGTAGACTGACATCACTACTAGCAAGTAAGATATCATCCACATACAGGACAAGGAAGATAAACTTTCTATTCTTAAACTTTGCATAGACACAATTGTCCTCTACATTTTCTTTAAACCCAAATTCCTTATTATCTGATCAAACTTCAAGTACCACTGTCTTGAACCTTGTTTTAATCCATAAAAGGATTTCTTTAGGTGGCATCCCATTCGTTCTTTTCTTTCCATGACAAAACCTTTCGGTTGTGCCATGTAAACATTTTCCTCCATGTCCCCGTTGAGAAATGATGTCTTTACATCCATCTGATGTAATTCTAAATCGTAATGTGCCACTAATACCATTATGATTCTAAAGGAATCCTTATATGAGGCTGGAGAAAAGGTCTCATTGTAATCAATGCCTTCTCTTTGTGTAAAGCCTTTTGCCACAAGTCGCGCTTTTATATCTCTCTATATTCCCTTGAGAGACAAGTTTTGTTTTGTAGACCCATCTACAGCCTACTATTTTGGCTCCTTTAGAAATTATTTCCAAGTCCCAAACTTTATTTGCATTCATAGATTTCATTTCATCTTCCATGGCCTCAAGCCACTTTGATGAATGATCACTTCTCATGGCTTCTTCAAATGAGGTGGGATCATCCTCTATTTGAAATTCCTCAGTGTTGTATACTTCATAGTCAGCAGGAATAGCTGATTTTCTAACTCTTTGAGACCTTCTAGGGGCCTCCACATTTGGCACATCTTCTGTTTGAGGCTGTTGTTGCCCCCCCTCATGTGTGGCAATAGGTTCTACAGGATCCTAAAGAACAGGTTCCTCATCGTCATTCATTGTTGCCACAGGCGGAATAACAACAGGTGCTGGCACCACAGAATCTTGCACTGTCGGTGCAGCGACAGCAGGTAGTGAGAAAAATGGCTCATGAATCATTGGAGTGGGCGCATACACCCGCTTCTCTTCAAGGTCAATTTCTCGAGCTACCATGCTCCCCCTCATCATTTCATCCTCTAGGAAGACAGCGTGTCTCATTTCCACAAACTTTGTATGTCTGTCTGGACAGTAGAAACGAAAACCTTTTGACTTTTCTGGGTAGCCAATGAAATGGCAACTTACTGTTTTGGGATCTAGCTTCCCAATGTTTGGGTTAAATACTTTAGCCTCAGCAGGACTCCCCCACACACATAAGTGGTTTAGTGAGGGTACTCTTCCTGTCCACAACTCATACGATGTTTTGGGCACCGACTTACTTGGTACTCTATTAAGAATATGAATGGCCATTTTTAACGCCTCCATCCACAGGCTCAACGGTAAGGTGAAGTAACTTATCATACTACGCACCATATCCATCAGGGTATGATTGTGTCTTTCAGCTACTCCATTCTGCTGAGGTTCGCTCGGTGTAGAATACTGGGTTACTATGCCATTCTCCTGTAAGAACTATCGATACGGGACCTACATGATACCCCACAAGGAAGAGAGGAGGTCTAGTTCAATTAGGATTCCTCCCTTGTAATCCTAGTAGTAGTATTATTCAGTAATCCTACTAGGAACCCTCATTGTAAACCGACTAGGACTCTAGCCTCCTGACATCGACAGCTAGCGCGCCAGGTAGGGGCTTTCGGCGACATTACATCCGAGAGCACGATGGACCTCGACAACATGATCTTCTCAACGGGATCAACCTTCATCTTCGGTTCATGGATCTGCGAGGCAGATGACAACGGCAAGCTTCAAGGCCGTCTCCTCAAAGATTCGGATCATCATGAAGAATTTTCTATTTCGACGACTACAACAGATCAGCTCGCCAGAAGATTCACGCAGTTCATAATATCCGATTCAAATCAGATTTCGCGGCTTTACGAACCCGACTCAAATTCGAGTTCCGCTTCTGAGATGAAGTCTTGTCCGAGTTCTTTCGGAAAACCGAGTTCTTTTCTGACAAGGCTCCAGAACATGACATCAACCTATCAACAATACAACTCGGAGCACACTCAGAGTACTCAAAAGAAGATGGGACCTTTTCTGTTCAGACTCCAGAACATGGCAACGATTTATCAGGCACAATTCGAAAGATCCTTCAATCCAATGCTTGGAATACCACTGACAGGAGCTCAGGAAGGTCTCGTGCTAACTATAACGTCTCAAGACTGTATCGTCCACTGGCCAGGTTCCGTTCCTGAGGATAGCGGTACCCGACTAGTTGGCACAACGGCAACAACAATTCTTCCCTACCAAGAAGGAGATTCGATCTGCGATGTTGAAACCTCTACTGAAGTTATCAACGACTGCGATAGCAAGGAAAACAACACCAATCACAGAGCAATTCATGCACAAGAAGTGTTCATGGTTCGCCGTCCCCGATCACCATTGGTCCCCCCAGAAGCACCCGACGTCAGGTCATCAGACTAATCTGAGTCCAACATATTACCCTTTATCCAGGGGTATGATGGTGAGACCGAAAGTCAGAAACAAGCCACAGAAAGAAGAAACAAATTAAAACAAGGACGCCAACACCATGCCAAGCAACGAAAGGAGGCTTGGGTCAGATATGAGTCAGATCTGGCTGAGTACAATAGAAGAAAATCAGAACAAGAAGTCGAAGAGAGACGTGCGGTGAATACACCCTACGATATAATCCGAGAAGCACTAGAAGAACTCAGAGCGACTACACATCCCAGAGAAAGACAGGAACAACTCCGGGATTTTTTCCGGCCAGCAGTTCAAAAGACGCACGACGGAAGAACCCACTCAGGACCACCTGCCAAGTTAGTGTCTCACGAGCAGGAAGGTCAAAGTCAAAGGAAGTCCGCTTTTATGAGACTTGGACCAAGTGGAAGTCACAATAGGGAACGTAGAAGGGACCATAGTCAAAATTACCGAGTTGAACAACCAAGAAAGACCAGAAGCAGGGCGCCTGCCCAGACAGCCTCGCAGAACTTTTCTCACCAAAACGACAGTTGGCAGGAAGGAGGTGCAGTATCAGAATACCAAGAACCCGGAACGCACGATAGATTCCCATGTTTCGCAAACAGACTAGCTTCAATACGACTACCTCACAAGTTCAAACCGTCCAACCACTCTAAGTATGATGGCAAGACTAAACCAAGGCAGTGGCTCAGGATATACTCACAATCGATTGAACTAGCCGGGGGAGACGACGATATCAAGACCTTGTTCTTTCCAATGGCCCTCGAAACCTTGCCCCTCCAATGGTTCAACAAATTGAATCCAGGATCAATCAGAAATTGGGAGGACTTGCAAAGAGCTTTCTGTGAAAATTTCGTGGGTATCATTACACACCCAATCACCCATGCAGAATTAAAAGGACTCAAGCAGAAAGGAGGTGAAAGTCTCAGAGATTACTATCGATGATTTGGCGAACTACGTGCTCAAGTACATGACATCACCGAATGAGAAGTAATCGAAGCTTTCTCTCATGGAATCATGGCTAGGTGGCAATTTCAGGACTTCTGCAAGGAAAACCCGAGAAGCAATGAAGAATTCAGACGGATAGTAGAAAAGATGATTACTGCAGAAGAGAAGACACGAGAAAGATTCCCGGATAGAAACAACCGAGACAACCCGGACAAGCAAAATCATCGAAACAACAGACATCAGGAAAGAAAACGTGGACCAGACAACACAGTAGCAGTGGCTGACAAATCAAAGAAGTTTTCAAAACCCAGAAGGTATGATGGCATTGAAAACATCCATTGCATCTTACACCCCAATGGAAAGCACACCATCGGAAATTGCTACACCTTCAATGAACGATACACAAGGAAAGATAGCAAGGGAAACACTAAAGAAGATAGTCAGAAAAAAGAAGAAGACAACCATGAAGACAAGGGATTCCAAAAATCCAGGGGAATGGTAGCAGTGATCTTCGCCGGGGTCCTAGATTCCAGAAGCAAGCATCAAGAAAAGTTAGCTCTGCAAACCATCATGGCAGCAGAGCCGGCTACTCCAAGATATCTCAATTGGTCACAATATCCAATCCAGTTTTCAAGAGAAGACCAATGGACTAGCGTAGGAAATGTAGGCCATTACCCACTGGTTCTAGACCCAACTAATGCTGGTATGACTGTCACCAAAGTACTAATCGACGGGGGAGCTGGACTCAACATCATCTTTTCAGAAACACTAAGGAAGATGGGACTACAACTCACCGGGATGATCACACCAACAAGTACACCGTTTTACGGCATAGTACCCGGCAAGGCAGCCATGCCACTTGGATAAATTACTCTACCAGTTACTTTTGGGACTCCCTCGAATTACCGTACAGAGTTCATCAAGTTTGAGGTTGTAGACTTTGAATCATCATATCACGCAATCCTCGGACGACCAGCACTAGCAAAATTCATGGTGATACCGCATTACCCGTACGTACTACTTAAAATGCCAGGACCCAATGGAGTCCTTTCCCTTCGAAGTGACTTGAAGCGCGCTTTTGACTGTGGCGTTCAAGCGATCCAAATTGCAGCCAAAGCACAAGACGCCAATGGCAGAAAAGAAATAGCCACTATTGCCGTAGAAATGAGCCTAGAAGAGCTAGAGATACCGGCTAAAAAGCCCAACATCCTCACACCACCAAAAGAAGCCGACATCAAGCAAATCGACCTGGGCACTGGCGAGACCTCCAAAACGGCAACCATCAGCGCCCACCTCTCGGCAAAATAGGAACTCGCGCTCACCAACTTTCTTTGGGACAACAAAGATATCTTCGCTTGGAAGCCGACCGACATGCCAGGTGTCCCAAGGGAGTTGGCTGAGCATGGAATCGATGTCAACAAAGGCTCCAAGCCTGTAAAGCAACGGCTACGACGATTCTCACCCGACAAGAAGGCAACAATTAAAAAGGAAATCACAAAACTGATGGAAGCTGGATTCATCAGAGAAATCCTTCATCCAGATTGGCTTGCAAACCCGGTTCTAGTGCAGAAGAAGAACACGGATGAGTGGCGCATGTGCGTCGACTACACAGATCTCAACAAACACTGCCCAAAAGATCCTTTTGGGCTACCACGCATTGATCAGATAGTTGATTCAACAGTAGGATCTGCCCTATTATCTTTTCTTGATTGCTATTCAGGGTATCACCAGATCGCACTAAAAGAACAAGACCAGAGCAAGACATCTTTCATCACTCTGTTCGGAGCCTATTGTTACAAGACCATGTTGTTTGGACTAAAGAATGCTGGTGTAACTTACCAAAGAGCTATCCAAACGTGCCTTGGTGATCAGATCGGCAAAAACGTAGAAGCATACGTGGATGACGTAGTAGTAAAAACAAAGAACCTGGATACACTGATTGAAGACTTAAAGAAAACCTTCGAAAACCTAAAAAGGTGGAGGTGGAAATTGAACCCAAACAAGTGCGTATTCGGAGTTCCTTCAGGACAATTACTCGGATTCTTGGTCAGTCATCGCGGAGTCGAAGCAAGCGCCAAGCAAATTCGAGCCATAACAGAGATGGGCCCTCCTCGAAGCATTAAAGATGTGCAGAAACTAACAGGCTGCATGGCGGCCCTCAATCGTTTCATATCAAGACTCGGCGAAAAGGGGTTACCTTTCTTTAAACTACTAAAGAAGACAGACAAGTTCGAATGGACAAAAGAAGCCGACGAAGCTTTCAAAAGACTTGAGGAATACCTTACCTCCTCGCCTGTCCTCACACCTCCAAAGAAAGATGAAGACATGATGTTGTATATTGCGGCAACTTCTATCGTGATCAGCACGGTGATAGTCGTAGAAAGAGAAGAAGAAGGGCGCGTGTATAAAGTACAACGCCCCGTATACTACATCAGCGAAGTACTGTCAGAATCAAAGATCCGGTACCCGTATGTACAAAAACTACTCTACGCCCTACTGATCACTTCGCGCAAGCTTCGCCACTATTTTGAAAGCCACAAGATTACCGTGGTGATAGATTTCCCACTCGGAGACATCCTACACAATAAAGACGCAATGGGGCGCATATCTAAGTGGGCAGTTGAGCTTGGTGCTCTCAATGTCGATTTCACCCCACGCAAGGCAATCAAATCTCAAGCCCTTGCCGATTTTGTTGCCGAGTGGACAGAGATTCAACAACCTATGTCAAACACCATCTTTGACCACTGGAAGATGTACTTTGATGGATCACTCAAACTAGGCGGAGCCGGTGCAAGCGTTCTCCTCATTTCTCCAGATGGAAAACAACTCAAGTATGTCCTTCAGATATTATGGCAAGCTACAAATAATGAAGCAGAATATGAAGCCCTCATCCACGGGCTACGAGTGGCAATTACCCTCGGAATCAAGAGATTACTCGTATACGGTGATTCAACAGTGGTCATCAACCATGTAAACAAAAGATTAGGATTGCACCAAAGAAAACATGGGTTCTTACTGCGCTGAAATACGGAAACTTGAAAAACATTTTCAAGGACTAGAAATTCTACATGTCCTGCGTGATTCAAATATTGCAGCAGATGTCCTCGCCAAGCTCGGATCAGACAGGGCGAAGGTCCCACCCGGCGTATTCATAGAAGAGTTATCAGCTCCCTCTATCAAACAACCCGGTGAGATAACCCCTGAAATCCCGGCTAAAGGCGCTCAGATCTTGGTAATCAACACTTGATGGGGCCAAGCTTTCATCGACTATATCAAAGAGAATAAATTGCCAGCAGATAAAGCAGAGGCTACCCGAGTTGTTCATAGAAGCAAAAACTGCGTCCTAGTGGGGGACAAGCTTTACAGAAGAGCCGCATCATCAGGAGTACTCCTAAAATGTGTCTCATTTGAAGAAGGCAAAGAGATCCTAGAGGAAATACACTCCGGTTGCTGTGGAAATCATGCTGCTTCAAGAACACTAGTAGGCAAGGCATTTCGCACCGGATTCTACTGGCCAACCGCTTTGAAAGATGCAGAAGAACTTGTCAGAAAATGCAAAGGTTGTCAAATGTTCGCAAGACAAGCTCATGTGCCAGCTCACAATCTCATCTGCATCCCACCCACTTGGCCTTTCTCCTGCTGGGGGCTAGATCAAGTAGGACCTCTCAAGAAAGCAAAGGGCGGTTTCGAGTACATCTTTGTAGCAATTGACAAGTTCACCAAGTGGATCGAATACAAACCACTTGCAAAATACAGCACAGCCAAAGCAGTCGAGTTCATCCAAGACATTATGCACCGCTTCGGCATGCCCAATCGAATCATCACAGATTTGGGTTCTCCCTTCACAGCTACAGAGTTCAAAAGTTAGGCACAGGATTGTGGCTTCAGCATAGATTACGCATCAGTCGCACATCCAGAAGCCAACGGACAGGTAGAAAGGGCTAATGGACTCATACTAGCCGGATTAAAACCAAGGTTGTATGAAGAACTAGTGGACTATGGATCCAAATGGATTGAAGAATTACCCAAAGTAGTATGGGGGCTACGAACTCAAATAAGCAGAGCCACCGGATACTCACCTTTCTTCCTAGTCTACGGATCAGAGGTCGTACTACCTGCCGACTTGATCTGGACATCACCAAGGATAGAACAATAGGACGAAGGGGAAGCAGAACACCCCCAAAGATTAGAACTCAACAGTACAGAAGAAGTCAGAGTAAACGCTACCCTTCAATCAGCAAGATACCTCCAAGGATTAAGACGCCACTACAACAAGAATACCAAACCTTGATCACTACAAGTCGAAGACCTAGTGCTAAGAAGAATACAAAAAACTGACGAACGCCATAAATTACTCAGTCCATGGGAAGGTCCTTTTATTGTCTCAAAAGTCACTGGACCAGGCACGTACAAGTTAATAACTGAAGATGGGAAAGAAGTCAGCAATACATGGCACATCAGCCAACTAAGAAGATTCTACGCATGAAAACAGTTCAAGGAAGAATACATGTACAAACCACAAGAGATCAACGTTCACGGCCAATAAAGATGGTGTTCCTCGACAACATATGTATTATGGCTTGTCAAACGATCATGATCAATAAAGATGGTTTCTCGACAACACATGTCTGGCTTTCCCCGAGTTGTTTCTTAAAAAGCAAAATGGCTGAAAATACGCCTTAGCATCCCAGCCGAGAGCAAAATAGCTGAAAAGATGCTTGAGCCCGCCGATGAGGGTAACTAACAAGCTAACACCCGAAACAAAAAGCAAAATGGCTGAAAGTATGCCTGAGCATCCCGGCCGAGAGCAAAAGAGCTGAAAAGATGCTTGAGCCCGCCGATGAGGGTAGCTAACAAGCTAACACCCGAAACAAAAAGCAAAATGGCTGAAAATACGCCTGAGCATCCCGGCCGAGAGCAAAATAGCTGAAAAGATGCTTGAGCCCGCCGATAAGGGTAGCTAACAAGCTAACACCCGAAACAAAAAGCAAAATGGCTAAAAATACGCCTGAGCATCCCGTCCGAGAGCAAAATAGCTGAAAAGATGCTTGAGCCCGCCGATGAGGGTAGCTAACAAGCTAACACCCGAAACAAAAAGCAAAATGGCTGAAAATACGCCTAAGCATCCCAGCCGAGAGCAAAATAGCTAAAAAGATGCTTGAGCCCGACGATGAGGGTAGCTAACAAGCTAACACCCAAAACAAAAAGCAAAATGGCTGAAAATATGCCTAAGCATCCCGGCCGAGAGCAAAATAGCTAAAAAGATGCTTGAGCCTGCCGATGAGGGTAGCTAACAAGCTAACACCCGAAACAAAAAGTAAAATGGCTAAAAATACGCCTAAGCATACCGGCCGAGAGCAAAAGAGCTGAAAAGATGCTTGAGCTCGCCGATGAGGGTAGCTAATAAGCTAACACCCGAACCAAAAAAGCAAAACAACTAAAACTAAGCCTGGAGCATAAATCAGAGCAATTTTTAGAAAAGAACCTCCAGCTCTTTGTTCGAAAAAGCAAGACGCTCGGGGGCTATACTCAGATGGGAGTACTTTTTTCAGAAAAGCACAACTACTCAAAGACCCCAAGAAGCGCTACACGGTTTCACTCAAGAAAGCACTCAGAAGACGCTTGTTCCTGCTCGGCAAGACCTGAAGGAGCAAGACGAGGCTTTCAGAGCTCAACCATGAAGTGCCCGGGAGCCTACCGATCCTAAGAAGTTTTTGCAACTAAGGAAAGAGACAGATGTTGAACACAGTTCGAAGTTTGTCAAGACAACGTTCTATACCAAGTTGTTTACATGGCACAGACGAAGGCCAGACAAGCACTCGACAGATCAAGAAAGGTTGTCAACACAAAGATCTACATATAATGAGTTGTTTACATGGCATAGAAGAAACACAGAAAATAACTCGACAAATCAAGAAAGTTTGTCAAGATAACACGAAGAGTTGTTTACATGGCGAAGACAAAAGCAAGACAAAGTACTCGGCAAGTCAAATAACTCTGATCACTCGGACAACTCATCCAAAGAATAAACAAGGCATCTAGGCAAAGAAGACATCAACAAAAAATCTTCATTCAAAAAGAAGTATAATGTCATATTACAAGGCGCGAGCATAAAGGTCAATTACATCAAGCGTCATCATCAGGAGAAGAGATAACAATATTAAGATTATCTACAATTCTACTGGCTAAGTCTTCGACCTCAGGCTCCATCCTATCAACGGCATCAATGTATTCTTGACTATCGGCTTCCTCTGCTATCTTGGACAAAGGCGCCTCTGGAGCAAGAACCCGGACCTGGGCCAGGACATTCTTGGTACACAGTTGGGCACACCTCTTCACGAACTCTTGGAAACAAGTCGGAATTCGAGGAATTAACTGAGCCCAAGATTGCCCATCATCCGCTGGAGTTCAAAGCACATCGGCTACTGAATGAAAGGATTTCCACAAAGCTTTCCAGTTTTCAGTAGCTGTCGCCAACTTGCCAGACAAGTCTTCAATAGTTTTTTGGTCCTGCACAAGATCTCTATCAGCCCCACGCCTAATCAACTTAGCAAGCGTGAGTTCTTCAGCATGAGTAATTACCACCTTAGCCTTGTTGTGACTAGAACGAACAAGAGTCTTCATTTCAACAATACCCCCCGAGAGCTTCCGCTTTTCAACTCAGAGAGCTGGACAAGGCACCAAAAAACAAGTCAGCAGAAAGGAAAGTTTGAATACAGAAGGAAACAAAAAGAACCCGCAATACCGTTGCACTCTTTCTTCGTGGCCTACAAGTTCTTCATGGCCTCTGAATTCTTTAAAGCCTCCTGGATAGCAGCATCCCTCTGCTTCTCGGCCTCAACAACCCGGGCACGAAGAGCTTGTTCCTCCTTCTAATGCGTTTGACGCTCATCCTCTATCTCGGCCCGGCAGAGATCTAGCTCTGTCTTCAGGGCACTCAACTTAGAAGACAACTTCTTCTCGGTTTTTGACGATAAAAAGAAGCCGGTACGGTCCCGAGAGAAGGACTGAACAAAAAGAAAGAGAGAAAAAAGGCATAAGAACAAGAGAAAGACGAACATCCAAAGAAAGAACTTCAGAAAACTTACTTGGAGTTTTTCACCAAAAGAAGACACAAAGGTCCCCCAGGAGGTGGTCAGCTCTGACAAACGATGAGTGGCATCAAATTGCTGCACCACGTCATCATCCAAGGGTGGACCACCAGAAGCAAAAAGAGGAGAGGGAGAAGCCGGCCAATGTAAAGAAGGCACGGCCAGGACAATCTCCTGGGAAGTCCCGGCTACCTCCCTAGACAAATCCACCGCCATGGCCACGGTCACCTCCGGGGCAACCAAGTTAGTAGCAGCATCATCGCCAGAAAACCTTGTCTCCCCCACAACCACTTCACCAACCGTGCGCTCCGAGTCCTGAGGCTCAGTACTCGGTGGCACACCAGAGGGCTGGCAAGAAGTCGATGGAGGGTCGAGAGAAGATGAAGGCCTGAAAGTTGATAAAGAAACTCGCCAATAAGAACAAGAGAAAAGGAGAACAGAAGCAAAGAGACGAAACCAGAATTCACTCACCCAGCTATCTTTTTCTTCGTAAAACAAAACGAAGACCTCGCAGGGGGAACAACGGCAGCAAAAACATCGCCACCACTCGGCGACAGGAGCGGCATGGTAGGTACTAGAGCCCTAGAAGAACTCAGTACCAAAGCTATCGAAGAACTCATAGCCGGAGCCCCAGAAGAACTGGTACCCGACGACCTCTTACTACAAAGAAGTCAAGAACGAAGTTAGAACAAGAAGAAGTGCTCAACAAAAGAAAGACAAGTAAACAACTCACCAACGCGTAATAAGGGGCACATTATCGTCCTCATCTCCCTCAGTCTCCAGCTAGACAGCTACCGTGCCATCTGAAAAAAGAGAGAAAAGAACTCGGTCAAAGGCACAAATAAATAACAGAAAGACCAAACATATTAATATGCTCACCTAGGGGCACGCTACCTATAACTGGAGTACCTGGATGAGTACTCGGCTGGCGAGACTTCTTGGAAGCAGGTAAACTGGATGAAGAACCATCCGCTCGCCCCCTCTTCGAGACACTACGAGGACCTCGAGGGACTGGACGAGGAACATATTCTTTATATACATCAACAACTCCGGAAGAAACTCTAGGAAACGCTATGGTGATTTGGAACTTACTGGTTACAGAAGCCCCAGCAAGTTTCTCCCAAGTATTCACCACGGTGGGGAAGACATCAAGGGGGATCGGGTCAACAAAGTTGCGCCCCAATTCCTAAAAAAAAGAATAAAACAACAAGACAAGGAAAATTAAGCAAAAATGGATACAACAAAAGAAATACAGAAAGTACTCGCACGAAGAGAAAATGACTTACAACTGGAGGCGGGTTGTTGGTAGAGAACTCAGGAACAGCAAGCGGGACGATGGTTACTCCTTTCAGCATCTTCTGAAGACACTCGAGCACCTCCTCATCAGTCAACTGAAGGGCGGGGACCATAAGAGAAGGGTCTTCTGCTCTAGAGTACTTGAACCCAAAATGCTCCCATTCCTTCAGAGGCTGAACACGGCGGCGAAGAAAACTAGAAATTATCCCGAAGCTGGTCAAGCCTTGCTGTTTCAGGGTACAAATCCTCTCTAGAAGCGGCTTGATCGCCTGGGTCTCAACCGTCGTCATAGGACTCGTATCCCATCGGTCATTAACCAAGGGACCAGATCCAGAGTGAACAGCAAGTGGAGGAATCAGATTGGCAGCGTAAAACCAGTCGACACGCCAATCCCTCACAGAATCAACCAGGTCATAGTCGAAGAATTTGCTCTTAAGACCCTGGCGAAACTGAATCCCGCAGCCACTAAGGACACTGGTGTCATCACAGCGGGGTTGGGGCTTCAGTCGGAAGAAGTAACGAAAGAGAGAAAGAGAAGGGGGAATTCCAAGGAAAGTTTCACAAAGATGAACAAAAGACAGAAAGATGAAGGACATCGTTGGGAGCAAGATGATTCAGGCTAAATTGGTGAAGAAAAGCAGAAGCCAGAAGGCAGAGTTCGGCACGGATAAAGGAGACGAAAAGAACAATCTCACCAGGGCTTAGAGCGGGGACCCAGTGCTCGCTAGGAGCTCTCCATTCAGCAATGTCCTTGCTCTGGAGCAAACCATCGCTAACAAGCTCCCGAAGCTGATCTTCAGTCGTCGTCGGAGCCAGCTAAGCCTTTTGGGCAGCCCTCATGGCCACGAACTCCTAGTTTTCGATCACGGAAAGAGATGACTCCTAGTCCACGAAGGAAGCCTAGGACTTGCTCGCGGCTTTCTTCCTACCCATGTACTAGAGGAGGCAAAAAGGTACTAGAGAAAGACAAGACTAAGGCGGCGGCGCTCAGCTGACGGCTACAATGGCGACAATGGATTTCTGAAAGCTAGGGTTTCGAGGAAAAAGCAAAGCAGTAAAGAAGAAGAAGACGAAGAGGCCTTTAAATAGATTTTGCAGTAGTAAAACGCGGCCAACCAGGCCCGTTAAAACACGGTGTGAGAACGCAACGGTCCATTTACTGACACAGCTAAAATGACAGAAGGCATAAATCCACACAACGGTACAGTTCAACGGGCAGATTTCAGACTTATCCATCCAGCAAAACAGCAGAGTTACCATATCACTGCAAAAAGAACTCATCAGCCATAAAGCAACAGAAGAGTACCTCACAAGGAACATAACAACTCGGAACTTATAGAAAGAACTCGGGAATCTCATAGACAAACAGGACATCAGCAGAATAAAGAAGGATAGCTCAGAAGACAAGACTCTTTTTCATAACAAATGACGTCAAGAAATACAAGATTACACATCTTACAAGACCCAATGAACTCGGTACTATGACAAGCAAGGTAGCAAAGAGGAACCCAGACACAGCTAGGCTCTGGAACGACTACGTGTTCCAATTTGCTACTCGGTAGAACAAACCGCACTCGGCTACACTGTTTTCTTCAAAGGACGAACGCAGCGCATCCAAGGCAGAAATCAGCAGCACAGCAGGAAAGCATGGACCAAAGGAGGCCTGTAGGCATCTGTCTACCCAAGCCTAACATGATGCAGGATCAGGTGCTAATCTGCACTAGACAGTTGTAGGGCAGACAAAGAGTACCAGCTAGGAACTGCCGGATGAAGGAACGAAGCCCACATCACAAGACTTCTTCCAACTACTGCCATGTACCTCCTGGTACAATGCTGCTGCGAGATTAGTCTACCTCTAATCCCTGTCACAAGACTTCCTCTAGCTATGACAAGATATACAAGAACTACAAAATACGCCCAGGGGCTGCTCTACTTCACAAACTATCATATTCATGACTACAAAGACTTCAGGCCATGCAACAAAATGCTCGATGACTCAAAACAAGCACACCAGGAGGGTATTTATAGACCAAAGAAGCGGTGCACATGGACCGGGAGCACCAAAGGTAAAGATCTGACAAAGGAGACAGTGAAAAGACAGAACTCAATGAAAGGGGACTCAGGCGTGAAGGAACAGTGATCAAGGACAAGCATATTCGGAAAGATATACCAACACTGTACAACTCATAAACAAACAACATTTACACCCAACCACCACCATACAACTACATCTGACAACAGCAGACTACTAGAGAACATGCCAAGACCCTGTATCCGAGTTCTTTTAGAATGAAAGAACCCGGATGGGGGGCTACAACAGGAAAGGTTTTCAGTTCTTAAGAACAACTCAGATTCAAGACCCTCCAACTTTTTGTTCCAAATAGCAAGAGGCTCGGGGGCTACACTCAGTGAGTGCACTTTTTTTCTCCAAAAAAGCCCACATCACCAAACAGGCTTATTCAAGATAAGAGTTTTTCAAACAACATAAGATACAAGACCCTCCAACTTTTTGTTCCAAATAGCAAGAGGCTTGGGGGCTACACTCAGTGAGTGCACTTTTTTCTTCAAAAAGTGCACGTCACCAAGAAGACTTCTTTAAGACAGACCACGTCAAGGCCACGAAGAACACAGACCAAACCTTACCCGAGTTCTTTTTGATAGAGAACCCAGGTATATGCTCAGAAGCCCTCAGAGCAGTTTTCAAACAAGACCCTCCAGCTCCTTGTTCCAAATAGCAAGAGGCTCGAGGGCTACACACAGATGGGAGTACTTTTTTCTTCAAAAAAAGCACACACCACTCAAAGATCCCAAAGAAGCGCTACACGGTTTCACTCAAGAAAGCACTCGGAAGACGCTTGTTCCTGCACGGCAAGACCTGATGGAACAAAACAAGGCTTCTAGAGCTCAACCATGAAGTGCTTGGGGGCTTGTCGATACGGGACCTACAGGATACCCCGCAAGGAAGAGAGGAGGTCTAGTTCAATTAGGATTCCTCCCATGTAATCCTAGTAGTAGTATTATTCAATAATCCTACTAGGAACCCTTATTGTAAACTGACTAGGACTCTGGCCTCCTGACTATATAAAGGAGGGCAGGGCTCCTTAGATCGGGGAGAGTGGAGAAGAGAGTTCGACAGAACAACAATTGTACGACACTTTACAATCAATCCAACGCAAAGGCAAAGGCCGGCTGGACGTAGGGCTATTACTTGATCAACGATCGAGGGCCCGAACCAGGATAAATCGACTGTCTCTTGCATTTACCGTCGAGTTCTGCATACGCTGAAGCCCGAACATACTTCCCTGGGTATCCCCGTGGCAGGCTATCGGTGGTCAAACATCGACAAGAACCTTGCAAAAGGTCTAGGAACTTGGTCATATGGGGTATGCCGACCGTAGTACTCCCCCCCACGGTCGGACCTGACTATCTTAGTCTTTAAATTGTGTTGGTTTTCAACTTTTGCCTTAAATATCTTAAATTTATCCAATGCTTCTGTTCTTTCTTTGATTGGATAAATGTAGCCATAACGGGAGTAATCATCTGTGAATGTTATGAACAAATCATAACCATCCACACTCTTTACAGGAAATGGACCACAGATGTGTGTGTGAATAATCTATAAAATTCCTGCGCTTCGTTTGGCATCTTTCTTAATTTTCTTTACATACTTTTTTATGCATTCTCTGCATTGTTATAAATCTGAGAACTGTAATGGATGAAGAATATCATTCTTAACTAGTCTTTCTATTCTCCACCTCGAAATATGGCCTAAACGACAGTGCCATAATTTCGACGACGCATCGTGAGCTCTCTTTCGTTTTCTGTTTACATCCGCAGACGAGGATACATTCTCATCGTCGCACGCAACATTCCCATCATCGCATACAACATTCACATCATCATGTAGTGATAACAAATAAAGCTCATTTTGTAAGACAGCAAGACTAACACATGCATTATTAAATGTTATCTTACATTTGCCATTTCCAAAATGGCAATCATATCCATCATTGTCCAAGCATGAAACACTAATCAAGTTTCTCTGTAAAGAGGGAACATAAAGTACATCTCTAAGTAAAAGTGTGAAGCCATTAGCAAGCTCTAGAGAAAGATCGCCAACGGCTTCAACATCTGCTCGGATTCCATTTGCAACTTTAACGTGTCTTTCTCTTCTTTGCGTAGTCCTCGTCGAACGGAATCCCTATAAGGAATTAGCAACATGAACAGTTGCACCTGAGTCAATCCACCAAGTAGATTTCGAATACTATACATATAGGGATTCATTTATGAACGTAATAATGTTCTCACCTTTCTTTGCCATGATCATCTTTAAGTAATCGGAACAATCTTTCTTATAATGTCCCATCCTCTTGCAATAGAGGCACTGGTCTTTCTTACTATGAACTTGTTCTGCTGAGGCTGATGCAGCATGGGACCCTTTCCCTTTGACTTTGAGGAGGAGTTACCATTATTATTCTTTTTCTTGTTGTCTTTCACATAATTGATAGTGCCACCATTGGCAGCTTTCATTCTCTCCTCTTGCACACACATAGCCATGAGCCTCTCTAAGTCCCACTTCTCGAGCTGTATGTTGTAGTTGACAACAAAAGTGTCAAATTCCTTTGGCAAGGAAGTAAAAAATCAGATGGATAAGGAACTCTTCCTTGAGATCTAGATCCATTGGTTTTAGCTTGGATGCCAAATTGACTCATCCTTAGTATGTGCTCTCTTATGCCACCACTTCCTAGAGTTCCTCTCTATCACCAGCTGCTTTAGCAGCTAGTGTAGCATATGTCTTTGAAGAGCCAGTGAACTGACTCTTATTCTATCGAGGATACTCAGTGACCGTGTCATACTCTGGGATTGAGCCCACAATTGCAGGCTCAATCGTGTTCTTTATCACAGCCAAACATTTCTTGTTGGCAGTGACCCACTTCCTATGCTCAAGGTCATAGAACATCTTTTGGGATTCAAAATCCCTCTCTCTAGTTGCCCAAGCGGCATCAGCCTCATTTGTCTCCCTCACTGGTGCCATAGGCTCAGTGGGACACGGTGAGGTGACTACCCTAGTCCACCTCAACCAAGATGAAGGCCAGGTCGATCTTTTTCTTCCACTCTATGTAGTTGTCACCTTTGAGAGTGGGGATCTCTTTGATACAACCCATCAAGTTGTATCCGCCTGAAAATACAATGAGTGAGAACATAAATAATAACAATAATTGCATGCCTTGATTCCAACGTTGGTCAAAATTAAAACATACAACTGTTTATACATTAAATCTACATCACCGTTGGGCAGAAATAAAAACAATGCATACAATCATTAAAATTATGATATTGTTATTAACAACATTGTTCAGAAAATAACAACATCATAATCGTGTCAAAATCTCTTTTTTCTCCAATTAAATATCACGTTGGTTCAAAATAACTAGAGAATAAACTATTTCTTTAGCAGCAGAAAACTTAAACTTAATTTGTGAATTTTACCCACAGAGAAATTCTCTTTTACTAATTTTCTTTGAACCATTGATCATTTTCCAGGAAATAACGATTTACTGGAAAAAGAAAAGGAAAAATGGACTCAAATCAACAATGTTCCTTTGGCTCAACCAAGAAATCGGCCCGGCCTGCCTTGCGCGTGTGCGTGCGGCTCCCTCCCAGGCCACAACCTGGCTTTGGGCCGGGAAAGCGGCTCGCCTGCTCGCGCCCGCCTGGGCTGGTCTCCAGCCCGTGGATTCTGCACCATCGATGCAGATCGGACGGCCGAGCACGCGTTTCGGAGGATAAAAAACGGCGACGCGGCGTCGGCTCCCAAAACCATAGCTCGCTTATCTTCGCCCTTATCTCTCTATCAGTCCAGCGAGCGACAGAGCGCAGCCAAGAGCTCAAAGCGAACGACATGCGGGGATGGTGGCTCCGCCGTGGCACCCCTTGCCGGCGCACACGTGCGGCCGGAGCCACGCGCTGGCACCGTCGAGCGGCACCACGGTGATGCCCTTTGGACCGAGCCCAAGGCGGAGATCGTGCGGCGGCGCTTCTCCCGCCCCGGCGGCTGAGGTTGACTTCCCGTGCAGTGTCCTCGCGACGGCCGGCGGTGGAGATGGAGCGGGCGGGCCCCAGGTAGGAGCTCCTGACCCTTGTCCATTCACTCTCTTCCCCTTTCTCGTCGCGAGTTAGGGTTAGGCTTTCGTTAGGTAAGTGGCCTTGCTAGCTCTTCCCCTTTCCCCTTCTTCTCTTTTGGATCTTCTTTCTTTCCTTTTCAGAGTTGAACCGATTTGGGGTTGGGGTTAGGGTTAGGGTTACTGTTCTTCTTCCCCGACGGGTTAGGGCTCAGTTGAACTCTTTGCATCTCGGTTTCTTTCCCGATTAGGGTTGGGGTTTCAATCTAGAACGGATCGAACCCTCTGTTCCTCTTTCTCTCCTATTTCTTTTCAGTTTTCTACCCCAACCTAGATCTACACCCTAGAAGAACTTCGCTCTGGTACCATTGTTGAGATCAAAAAGATCATCTAGGGTTAGGTCTAGCGGGTTCTCTATACTGTGAATGCGATTTCGAGAGTAGAGGGATAGAGAGGAATAGAAGAAGAACGTGTCGAGCCTAACACCGCAGAGGGAGATGGTCCAGAAGCTGCCATCTCGTTCGTCGGTGAAGTCTGCGCACAGGCAGCGACGTTCGGGGAAGAGGTCAATGAAGTCGTCGACGTCGGTGGAGCGGGCCAGCGCGGCTGGTGGTTTCCCATCACTGGCTGCGCCCCTCTCTGATTGGGATTATGGTTTAGGTTTCGGTGGGGAGCTCGGCTCAGGCGAACCTCGTACACAGAGCCGCCGGCCCCCACTTCTATATATAGCGCAGTGTGACAGGGGCCCTCTAGCCATAGTGGGTTGGGCGCCCCCGATCAGGGCGTGGATCAAAGGCCCAATTGGGCCGTTGGGCCCAGTTTGGGATTAGAGATCAATCTAACATGTACCTCCGATGGCTTAGGCACTCAAAACACAAGCAGTTTATCATGGTTCGGGTGTCTAAGTCCAACGTCCAACAGTGGTGTTCTTCATGTTTAGAATGCTCAATCGACTTATTACAATCGAGAAAGAGAGATCGAGATGTAAAGGGTAGCGCTTGTGCTATGCTAGTTTACGGTTTGATCCGTTGGGATCCGATCCTTTCTATAGGAGCCCATGTCCCGCCTTAAACCCCGAAGGGCCATGGGGATACAAAATGTATGGTTTCTCCTAGGGATTCTTGTCCTATGCTTCTGTCTTCTCCTTCAGGCGCTAGCACTCCTAGTTCTCCGTTAGGCGCTAGGGCCTAGAGCCCCCTACATTTAACTGCAATATGACTAGATTCCTTGCAACTATAGCAATATATATCACCCTTAACTGAAATTTCTCTCCACAACATGCAATCCACTTATAGCATGACCTATGTACATACGCAATAACAGCAGAAAAACCAAACATATGCGCTTCTTTGGAAACACCCATTATATTTAATTTCCCATGTGGAACCCTCAATTCCATCCAATCCCCATGGCGAATGACTGATCCAAAGGAGCCCATAGGGGATATGCTTGGATCGCCAAGGCAGCACCACCTTTGTAAAATGCCTAGGAGCGAGTGTGGCGCCAAGCAAAACTGTTTGGAACAACCAAAAAGTTCATAGAAAGCGATCTCCATTTTCCAGGACGTGGAAGCTAACAAGACACTGGTGGTGGACTGGTGGTGTCATCTTGATTGGATCAGCAGAGTCAAACAAGTCCTCCACGAAATAATGCCGACGTTGACAAGCCGGCAGCGCCACTGATCGTGGTGCACAACTAACGGAGCCCGCGTGCGCCACTTGACGAGGCCTCGAGCAGCAGAGCACTAGGGGGCGAGCGCACCCGGATGTTCCGGTCAATACACGGCGACGACGCAAAAGAAGGGAACACTGCACGGTTCACGGTCCACGCATAATTAGCTAGTTAATAAATATAGTCAGTGTTTTTATTGTTTATTCTCCCTCCGCATTTATCTCAACAACATCTATTTCATTTAGGATTATTCTTCCTTTTTATCTTCTCATCTCATCTCCTTTGTTTTTATTATTACCGTGTTTATTTTTAACACTTTTTGTAAACTAATTTTAAATCTAACACTGTTTAAATTTTTTTTTCAAAACTAACACTTTTGGCCACGCCTATTGCCATGGCGCGGGGCGCGGCGAGAGGGGTCACGTGGCGACCACCGGGGCGCTGACCGGTGACGTGGCAGGGTCTGCCACGCCACCGATCTTGGCGCGGCAGTGACGCGCCATAGACCACGGCGCGGTAGGACCAGATAAATAACGCCCGCGGGCTGTCATCCCTCCCGCCTGCCCGCGAGCCGCCCACCCTCCCTCCTACCTGCCCTCCTGCCCGCAGCGCCGCCGCGGCCACGCCCTCAGCGCCGCCGCCGTCGCGCCTGCTCGCCGCCCGCCGCGCCTGGCGCCGCCCGCAGCGCCTGCACACTGACCGCCGTGCCTGCCGCACGACGCACGCTGGCGCGACACGGACGCCCTCACTGCAGTTCAACCCTCGCTGAGGTGAAATTTGGTGCCTATTTCTTCATAATCAAAACCCTCATACCTTCACTACCCATTTATATTAATCGTTAGCCATTAGATTGAGAGATTTTTTTAAAATATACTTTAGCCGTTAATTTATCTTACATTGTATTATTATTTATATACTTTAATTGTTAATTTTCTTACAATGTATTATAAATTATAGCGAAAACAAATGTCTAATTAAAAGACACAGTGAAATATAAATCTATTTATGTGTTTTTTGTGCACTAGACATACATATATATAGCGACAAATTTGGTTGGTTGAGTTTTTATGATTTAAATTGTTATATGCTTGTTTTCTTACATGGAAATATTAATCCAAATGATCATTTTACTCAAACATATATTGAAAGCACTAGAACCTCCAAAATCATGCACAACATCGTCGATATCATACTGCTATGAGTCCATCATAGCATTGTGCGAAAAAAGTAGACAGCTTGTATTTTTAGACATATTAGTATAGAGTATAGGACTAAGTATGACACACATGATAGTTCTCAATCAATTCATCTTATACTGGGCTACTCATCCCTAGGTTAAAATTATAATGAGCTGCTCTAGAAGATGCAGACAAGCTATTGTAATAATTTAATAAGAAACACTGGTGGACAAGCACGTCCATACATAGAAGTTGCTTATTTTCCTAGTGAAGTTGTTTAATATGTCTGTTAATGTTACTTTGAATATATACATATGCTTTCATATTATGTTCCTATTGCATAACAAGTAGTTTAAATTTTGCAATACTACATAATGTTAATTTGAATACTCTAACCCTTTGTTTATCAATTTGTAACACGATGGCCCCTACCACGCAGCACCCGTTGTACCCCCTTCTTAAGGTGGAGTACGACGTGCCGCTACCGAGCACACATCTTGAGTGACATCGACGCAGAGGTGCCCTTGCCTCCTTCGAGGCCCCGCACACCACACCAGGGCGCACCAGTGGGACGAGCGTTACGCGTCAGTACATATGGCGTGCCGGCTTCCTCGAGCTTGTCCGTGTTGTCAACTACGGTCTTCTGCCCCTTGACCCAGCACTACTTACTGTAGCTTGTAGACATGTGCGAGTGCCTTCATTGTACGTAAACATTCATATAACAAATTTGAGGCTAATTAACAGTCGTTCTATTCTTATAACAGTTGGAGGCCTGAGACCCACAAGTTCCACCTACCTTGCGGCGAGATGACCTTGACCATGCAGGACGTGAAGGCTATCTTTAGCCTTCGGTTGGGAGGACTTCCAGTGACAAGTATAGTTGACAACGATCACTGGAGGGAACTGGTGGCTCGGTTCACTAGCTTTCTTCCACCGAACGACGATGTTTCAAAGAAAAATAAGTGAGCAATTCAAGCCTATTTAATACTTGCATTGCTTTCCTGCAGCCATCGGGTCTCATTTTCTTTGGTGAATTTTAGGAAAAGTTCCGGTGTTTCGTCGTCGTGGATCACAGAGCGCTTTGATTACTTGGACCCACAAGCTGATGAGGCTCAGATCGACATGTTCGCTAGAGTGTGGCTCTAGCACTTCCTTGGTGCTTTCCTCTTGCCTAGACGCCTCGGGTAACACCATCAGCTGGATCTTCCTTGACATACTACGCCGGCTGTGGGATAACATAGTGGCGTACAGCTAGGGCAGTGCAGTCCTGGCATGAATGTATCGACAGCTATGCGTTGTCTGCCATCGCACCTCAGGGTATGCGAACCTTGGGATTGCTCCTACCTACTCCAGGTTTGGTGTTGGGAACGATGGACCGTTGGGAGGCCCCTTGCTACTGGTTTACCAGTAAGTACTTCGGTTCACTATATTCTTCGAGACAGTTATATATGATTAAATTATTAATGGCTAATTTATTATCGAGTTCAATGCAGCATTGGAACGGGCAGGATACACTCCCGACAACTCTGTATATCTGGACGCAAGCAGAGTTAGTTAGAGGGAATGCGAGGCGTAAGTACAGGGAGTACACGGACGGTCTCGACGTCCTGACACAAGCACCAGGTTACACTCTCTTTACTATCATACATGTGTCTTGTTTGATGTACACTATATCACAACCTAACTCAATTACGAAATGTTCAGGTGCATTGGTGTCCTTGGGATGCTCCAGAGCTCGAGTACTATCTGAGTCCCGTCACTAGGGATGAGTCAGACGAGTATCGCTGCAACGTCCCTCTTATTTTCTTCCACGTGGTCGAGATTCACTTGCCCATCAGGGTTTGTAGGTAGTTTGGAAGAATGATAGGCTACCCACCACCGCTTTACTCCACCAACCAAGAATTGCATGGGTGCGTTATCGATTAATAACAAAGCTATAATTCAGAGGCGTGTATGGTACAACTAACAATCGTTTTGTTGTAGGTATGACCGTAGGAAGAGGTACAAGACCAAGGAATGGCACATGGCACACAACGCTTACATCTAGTTGTGGCAGAATAGGGACCGGCAGCCGGTTGATGCGGGTCCCCCACACGACCAGCACACCTTCGATGAGTACCTACGGTGGCTTCATAGGTCTACGAGGACACATATCAAGCCCCCGTACACTGAGGAGGCGATTGACGAGGATGACGAGGAAGATGTGATCTTAGATGTGTACGACGTTGCCACTAGGGATGACACACAACTACAGAGAGTCCCTCTTCAAATATACGTGGTAAGATACTCGAATGGTACAATTTGTTATCCATTTGGTATTAAGTATGTGTACTAAAACTGACCAACCGCATTTCTGTACCCAGGGCAACACAATTGTCAAGGCTATCCAATGAAGGAGTGTTTCGGCTTCACGAGTCTAGAGGGCTTGGGCCAGGCGTTCTCGAGGCTTTTGTGGAGGTAAACATAAACTTTTCTGTTCCAAAAATGTTTCTTAAGTGTATATGCGTTTGGGAAATGCACTAACTTTAACGTCTATTTATGCAGAAGGTGAAGCGAGAGCTACAGGAAGCTAGCACTAGAAGCTGAGCTACATGGACACTCCTTGGATAGGAACCGGCAGTCCCCGGCGCGGTCGGGATGGCATGTCTTCTGGCTCGTTGAGGACACCAGCCAGCTCTTCTCATCTTGTGACAGGTGCCACTTCCACAGTGCGTACACCACCACATCATAGCGCTGGGAAGGACCCTTGCAACCGAGGACTGACGAGGACGACGACGACGACGACTGACCCCCTGGGCTTCCGCAGACAGCACCACCAGTAGGACGATTGGCCGTAGGACGAGATCGACATGTCTCAGCTAGGTGGTGCCCCGCTTGGTACCCAAGGAGCCTCAAAGGTAGTAACAAAGGTAGTTTCTTTAAATACGTAGGCTCCATGAACTAACGATCATAAAGATTATAAGTAATCGTGCATATCATATACTTGCAGGGTACGAGCCGGCAACGCGACCACACCGACGTTGGCTACACTCCCAATGTGTTGCCTACAAATCCGAAGAGACAGAGGCATCCGAGGGATCCTTACACTCCTAGGGACTTAGTTGGTTATGTCGAACAAATATTGTCGTCCGAAACTTATGTCGAACAAATGTTAGGTCCGAAACTTATGTCGTCCGAAACTTAGTTGGTTATGTCGAACTTATGTCCGAAACTTGTCAACTTGCGCATGGACTCCATTTATTTGCTTCATATTCGTTTCAATGCGTCATGATAGCACTGCCGGCGAGATTAACTAGCAACTAGTTCGGGAGCCAGTAGTCCCGGCGTATCTTGCCACCGGTGGTCGCGCATGTTGACCTCGATCCTCCTGAGCTTGGTCATCGCCGCCACGAAATCGCCGAAGAAGGCACCCTGGTTGGACGCGTAGTAGTCGACCGTGCTGCGTGACCTCATGTCGAAGTAGAGCACATGGTAGAAGGCGTTGTGGAAGCCCACCGGCGAGGGGTCGAGGAAGGCGAAGGCGTTGGGGTTGGAGCTACAAGCGCCATTCAGCTGCGACGCGTCGTTCATTGCAATTGAGGCAGGTCTTCTGTCTGTGTCCAGGTCCTGCCGCGCCGTGGGCTACGGCGCATAAGTGTCGCGCCGTGGGCTATGGCACGTCAGTGTCGCGCCAAGACCGGTGGCGCGGTGGACCCTGCCACGTCACCGGTCATCACCATGTCACCCCTCTCGCCACGCCACCATGCATGGCTTGGCACAGGCTTTTCGCCGCGCTATGGCAATAGGCGTGGCCAAAAGTGTTAGTTTTAAAAAAAATCAAACAGTGTTAGATTTAAAATTAGTTTACAAAAAGTGTTAAAAATAAAAAAAAATCTTTTTTTGTCTAGGTTTAGATTGACCAGTGAAGCTTAGACACCAAGGTCTAATTAAATTTTGTTCCTTTTTTCTTTATAATATTTAGTATTTTGTTTTTTAGCCTTCTTTTGTATTGTAAAATAAACATTTATTTGGTTATTGTCTATGTTCTCTTTGTATATATATTTCATCATGTATGATTGTTATCGGCTTAAATTCTGGCTCTGCCCCTGGTCGTACGTAGGAGCAAATAAACAGCGAGACGACGACTGTCCTGTAAATGTAAATATAAATAATGTAAATTAATTAAATATAGTCTCCTAATTCGTGGTCAAATTATTGTGTACAGTAATAAAGTTGCCTCACTTTCAAGAGACATAGTAGCACACTACACCACCCGGATGATTGTATTTGTTTCTTATAAACCGACACTGATCTACAGGCAATAGTGTCGGTTCCTGGGTCCACCCGGCAGTGTCGAGTTAAATAACACTGCTGGTTTGTAGTCCCAACCGACAGTGAAGGTTTCTTCAAGAGTGTCGGTTCTTGGCTCAAGCTAGCAGTGTTGAGCAAGCCTACACTGTCGGTTCATAGCTCAAACCGGTAGTGTTGTCGTAACCATCACTGTCGGTTCATGGCTCAAGCTGACAGTGTTGAGCAAGCCAACACTGTCGGTTTGTTGCTAACCGGCAGTGATGTTTATGATAACAACGCCGGTTTGTTGCTAATCGGCAGTGATGGTTACGACAACACTGTCGGTTTGTTGCTAACCGACAGTGATGGCCCATTCGCATTTTATTGTTTTATAATTTATTTTAATTTATATTTTTTTCATGGAATTGGGTTTCACTTTATATACGCTACGTAGACGACATGTCCATCAATATTAAACATTACAAATGTTATGGTTATAGTTAAAATGTTCTTTTCAAGATCTCGATCCCTCAAAATAAAAAAGAAATTATTCGATAAGATAAAGCATGCTTCTCGGACCTTGTTACACTAATCTGACGAGCCGCTCTGGGCCATATTGGTCCATTAACTTCATGGATTGTGCAATAGAAAATACTCCATCTTTTTCCAATACCTCGGCTAAGATGAATTTTGCCTAGCTTCCGATTGCAGCGCGACGATCTCCATGTCTAACAAGCCTTTCATGGTTATATTTCTTGCGCTGTCGTTTAAAAAAGATGATATCCAAAGAGGAATCAGTAAATTATTTTGTTGAATGATTAACAGACATAAATGAAATGGGGATTATACACACCAACTTATCGGCTTATTCTGATTTCCCGCCGATGTAGTGAAGCCTTACCCACATTACATAAAACCCGCATTCATTGTTTCCCATCGGCTATGACAGGTACTTCCCCTCCATTTCGACAACCTTGAATAGGACCTGCGTCCCACCGATATGTCTTCTTCGGACACTGAGCAACATTAAAAGGAGAAACAGTTAGAAAGTGGTATGTGTGATTAGAAAATAATATGTTATTAGGATCGCTTACTAATTCAGCACTGCCACCAGTGCATCCAGATGATGAAATGGTTTTTTCTTCGAGTCCCACACCTCGATCAGATTTTTAGCAAGATTGACACAAATGAAGACGAAATGGTTGCTGCAATCACAGAATCCTAATTATCGAATAATCTTAACGAAAAAAGAAGCATAAAATTAAAAGCCGAAGAACACATACTCAGCAGTTGTAGGCTAGAAGTATGTGGGTTTTGTTCTTCATCGTGAATTCAGTCGAAAACAGCAATCAATCTCTATTTCAGGTCTTCCACGTCACATCCATGGAGGCCTAGACATGTCCTCTCATTGACTCGCAAGGGGTCCAAGAAGCCTATGTAATCCCATTTGCTTTTTAGAATGCAAAATTTTGCTATACACCTACATAAAATTATGGGAAGTGCTCAAAAGTTAACAATTTGTGTCTCGAGAGAGTAGTTAATTGTAATATCGTGCGTGTAGGGTACTTAGATAGTCCACAGCGTCAACATTTGAACATTGAGAGAGCGTTTCTGGTATAGCTAGAACAAGCACTCCCACTCGACATCGAATTTCTCTTCTTCAGGATAATGGAAAACATGTGGCGAACGGATAATAACCTCAAAACCAAAGTCAGTCCGTCTCTGTTGCTTGAGCCATGTAATATTCATGCAACTGGCGCATATATGTTGTCAAATTTTTATACTCATCATCGGGAACCAAAAGATTGCCCCTTTCATACTTCATTGCCGGTGTTCCCATCCCTTGTACATCATAATAGATGTTCGCGGCCTCTTCCATGGTTAATCCTAGGGTTGTCTTCGACGTACTTCTGTATGTTCCTTAAATCTTTATTGTGTATTTCTTCGTCCCTTGTTGTAGCGTATTTATTCTGTGTTTGCCTTTCGAATTCGGACTTCAACAAATATGAAGGCAGTGAGGCACAGAGATTGAAGAAACTAATACAATCTTCCTTCGAGATGTGTGCTGTAAATTTTTCTTTCATCAAGGTGGTAATGCTGCCACTGAACGACCTTTTTCTTTTTTGTTGGTCCACTTTGGGAGCATTAGCGACCGAATCCAAGGACCTTTTCTGCGACTAGCGAGGATGTCCTTGATCTTGTTTTGGGCTGAGGTGGAGGAGGAGGAGGATGACGACGAGAATTCTGTTTTCCCGGCGCTGATGAAGATGGAGGAGGAGGAGTCTCTTTTCTCGGGGCTGATGAAGATGGAGTCGGACGAGGAGGAATAGAAGGAGACCTCTGTCTTCTCGAGGGTGATGGCTCCGGATGAGGAGGGGAGTGATCTCTGTTGGGAGATGGTGAGTGATCATCGCGGGTGGGCGAAGACTCGCAGTCGTCCTCATCATTAGAGGACAATTGATGGTCAAGCTTAATGAAGCGCTTGCGCCAGGCCACTTGAGAGCCCTTGTTTTGACCAAGTTTTGGCATGTCTTCCGCTACGAGGTTACTCAATGGGTATCTTGTTATACTTCTTATCAAGTATTCTGTCAATGGTGATGCGAGCGTACCCCTGTGGAATTGGGCGGCCATTAATTTTCCCGTCTCCCGCAGGCCAGGCCTGGCCAAGCGCCACCTTGTCCTTTGTCCATTCCTGAATGGATGTACAACTTGACATTGACGGGTTCAGTGATGCCGTCCACCGGATGAGGCACATTCGTCTCTTCTTCGTCGAGCGGGGTCGATCCGCAGCTGCTGCGACCCCGTAAACTAGTGGGCTAAAGGCAGTAGGAGTAGGGTTTTGTGGTACTCCTGAGCCCTTGGACAGCAAAATTTGCTCGACTCGTGCTTCAACTAGTCGCCTCAATCCTGTGCTTCCATTCTGTCTTCCATCTCTTTTAGTCGCCTCAAATACTCTGCCTCATGTTCCGCTCTACCCCTCGAGCGGCTTCGGTAAGTGTTAGATTCTTGGGGGAATGCTAGTTTCCAAGGAACAACACCGTTCCTCTAGTGCGACCAGGGTGCTCCTATGGTTCCGAGTGCTTGGGTGAGCACGTCTTTCTCCCTATTAGAAGTGCGAGTCCCTTGCCTCACCTCCTCAGTTACCTAGGAGATCCTCTGGATGAGTTCGCTCATGGGTTCATTTGTGGAGCTAAAGCTCCCGTCCTCGGCGTGCCGTACATTCCTCCCATACAGTATATTATCGATCTGGGCTCCCAATCGGCGGTCTCAACCTGAACGCCTTCCTCAGCAAGGCGATCCATCTTTTGAAGTTCTGCTTCAAATTCTGGCATCTTTTTGGCGTAGCCACGAGAGCCGAGATGATGAGGATTCGTCGCTTTCTGTGAGTTCTCCTTATTCTTCCTGCTCAGTTCTAAGTACTCCTCGGATAACCTATATTCCTTGAAATCCTACCAGAAGTCCTTCTGCTTGCTAAACTGTCCACCATCGAAATCTGGCTCTTTATTTTGGAGGACAAAATTCTTGTACAATGTCCCCTTGAAATTCTTGAAGCATGTCCCCATGATTTCTTTTGCTTTTTTTCTTGACTAACTCCCTGTCATACTCCCTTGGGAAAGTGAAATACTCTAGGATCTTGACATCCCATATGTAATCCTTCTCACTTTTCGGGAACCCTCCACGGGTCATCATCTTTCCCAATCCACTTCCTGTACCTAATCGGGATGAAGTCCCTAACAAGTAACCCGAGGATAGTCTTGTATTTGGTCAAAGCTATAGGCTGGTGAGAGTGGATCCCCGAATTCATCGAACTCAGTAATGTGCCAGTGTGCATTCCTACCAACAGGAATCTTTGACACTGCCTCGCTTGGATCTGGCCTTCCTGCTACCCGAACCCTCTGGCTCCTCGGCCGATGGAGGCTCCTGCTAGAGACACCAAGTAAGCTATGACCCTCTCAATTGATTAGCGTGTGTGGCTACATAGTCACATGATACCAAAGTTACCTGGCCATCTTGGTCATTTTGACCCAGATCGAGCAGGCCGGACGGGGTCCATGGCTGCTCGTTCTCACCGTCCTGATTGACACCGTCACCGGTTTGTCGGATCATGCGGCTCTCCCGTCCCAGCGATATCAGCGCTTCTTGTTGCCGATCTGTTCTTCGGCGACGGGGTAACAGGCGACGATGAGTCATGGCTGTGACACGATCGTGGTTAGTTTTGGATGCGGACAACTACTAATAGCATATGTTCATATATATATAATATATATATAATATGTTTAATGCAAAGTCTAATAATAAGTCCACATACAACAAAGTCAAATAATAGCATATGTTCACCTAGAACAAATTCATTGTTTGATTGACCACATACAACAAAGTCCACCTACTGTTCTACGAAACTAAGCCTACATCAACTTCCAAATAAGAAAAGCAATGACCATAGCCATAAATAAAAGCATGACATCTTTCCAAGACCAAGGAGCAATTCTCCTAATCTTCACATCTCCGGCGGGTGGCTTCTCTTCAATCTCAGTGCCAGCGGATGGCCATGGTTTGCATTCATTGGACCATAGTAGGCCGGTTGCCCATGGTTTGCAAGGTAGGCCGGATGACTATAGTAGGCCCTAAAAGCTTCAGCTTCTGTGTTGTACTTTTTGTGCAAATTACTCAGGGTAGCGATTGACTTGAGCATAGCAATCTTCCCAGGTTCGATAAATCCCAGGCATGTGACCAACATGCACTACATACCATGCCATGGTTGCCTATACATTTAAGTAAATTAGGCATGTGGTAAGTGGTAATAGTAACTCACTGAACTAGGGAAGCTTAAGAGTAAGAACATTGTTCGGCAATACATTATCAGTATTGCTCATGTGCAAGATGAATAACCAAATTCTTCATTGCTCCCAATAGTCATATTATACCGATTGGTTTATGAATTTTGGAGGAAGCTGAAATTGACTTATATAGTCATATCTTAATAAAATCCACTTATTCAGGTGTCACCTATCTATGTCATGTTTTACATTGCCATTAGTATCTAAAAAACCTCTCATTGATGCATTGGTAATCCACACACTGTTATATCAAAATCTACATGAAACATGAGGCTATGGATACCACTGCTCTAATGAACAATATTTGTAAGTATGTCAATTGGGCTTTTGCTTGTAAAAGGGTTGATGAACAAATAATAGAAAACCACATCTTCCAGGAAATTAAAAAATCAACTAGATGCATTTTTGGGATGCTGGTGCATGTCTGTGCCATTGAAATGTATCATTTCTTCTCCTGACTGACAGAGAGGCGAGAGCACACAAATTTGTACTTGAACATCAAATACATAGCTACAGTGTTTGTATCAAGATCACACAATACATCATCATCAGTAATCATCTAAAATCTGCTAGAAAAGACTATCTTAGTAAGGATGCTAGAAAGCTCATAAAAAACCAGCAAATGCTCTCCGAAGTCACAAGGTAGTTCTTTATTTTTCGTTCCAGACATTTAAAAATCGGATGCCTGGGATTCTTGCCTGAACAAACAAACATACCCTAACAGCATCATCAATGTGGGCATACACTATCAACTATCTTAAAAAACTATAATACACATAGGAGTGGATGTATTAGAACTAATTTTTCCTAACACAGTGTATATTTGTCACTTTCTTCTTGTCCCAACCACTCCATGTTATGCCATCTTGTGACTCGGTCACTTTACTCATCCCGTGCTCTATCTAGCAATCCACGAAGCCACCGAGGTCCTCTGCTTTTTTCCTTTACCTGGCATCCGAGCCTACGTGGTCTAAGGAGACCACTAATACTCACGGAAGATGGAGTTGAGATGACCATGATTATACGTGTGATGTGGGTGATACAAAAAAATCAGCAATGTTACTAGCCATAGGTGGTGGAAGGTAGGAACCAGGAGGGAGAAGCGCTACAATGAGGCGCTAACACCATGGGGCATTTCATCAAACACACAGCGGGCAGTGAGCCACGCACTCACCGTGGGGGAGGGAAAGCAACTGTCCGCGCGCTCCTGAAGGCCTCAGCGGTGGGAGTGCTCCTGAACGCACTCACCGGGAAGGAGGAGGGGCATGGTCGGTGTCGTGGATGACGAACGAGGGCACGGACGGCGCGGTGCTCCGGCTTGGGGGGTGGACGGCGTGGGGCGGTGCTCCTGGGGTAGTGCTCCGGCATGGGGTGGTGGACGGCGTGGGGAGGTGCTCCAGCGCGGGGTGGTGCTCCGACGGCGTGGGGGAGGAGTTGGCGCGGGGTTGAAATGAATTTGGATAATTTCAACCCGCGCCTCTTTTATACCAGTATCTCATCTCTGCCGGTTGTAAGTCGAAACCAACAGTGATGGGGGTACATCACTGCCGGGTACCTCCCCAAACCGACAGTGATGGGTGCACATCACTGCCGGGTCATTCTCCAAACCGGCAGTGATGTGGTTTAGCAGTTAGGTCTTAAGTATTATAAATTTTTGTTTTGTTTTGAACTCCTCCGACTGTCTCAACAGTTAAGACCCTTCAACCAAGCCCCCGAGACCCGTGTTCGAGTCCTAGGTGGCCCAAATTTTTTTGTTTTTTTATAAATTATTAATTTACTTAGGGAAATAGCTCATCACTACCGGTTTTGATTGTAAACCGACAGTGATGGGGTACATCACTGCCGAGGTCATTCCCCAAACCGACAGTGATGTGGCGTAGCAGTTAGGTGTTAAGTTAGGTGTTAAGTAGGATAACTTTTGTTTTGTTTGAACTCCTCCTACTGGCGTAGCGGTTAACACCCCTCAACTTAACCCCTCGAGACCCGTGTTCGAGTCCCAGGTGGCCCAATTTTTTTGTTCTATTTTATAATTTATTAAGCAGGCCTCAAGGTCAAAAGGAAAAAGTAAATAACCCTAAGCACACATCCTATACTAGCGCAGCGGTTAAGTCTCTGAACTCTACTAGCCCTAGACCCGAGCTCAAACCCGAGGGCTGGCACAATTTTTTTTAATTTTTTAAATATCACTGTCGGTTTTTAAAATAAACCGACTAGTGATAACCAAGTATCACTGTCGGTTTATTCTCATCAATGCCGGTTTTTTAAACCGAGCAGTGATGTTTATATATATTAAAAAATTTCTTTTATATACTGAATAAATAGAAGCATATGTATTCCTATGTCGAAATGGCTTGAAATTTTTTTGGCAAGCTTGTACACCCAAATTAAGACCCCACACAGGATCTTAGGTTTTTCTTATCAGTTTTTTTATTTATTATATTTTTCTGTGTGCCGAATGAGACAAAAGAGGGTGAATTTCATCTTGGACCCAATAGATTTTGTCATCCACCTCCACAAAATTCTTATCCCTAGGGCACATTAGAGCCTAGTGTAAAAGTTTGGCACCATTCTGGATCTTTTCGTGGGTAGACTCAGTTCAACCTATAATTAAACGGTCTCGTCGCGCGGAAATTCAATTAAACCTCAGAAAGTAGCAAACCATCTCCGGAAAATCCCAAACTTGGTGTTTCCTTCACACGTGGCACGTGCAAGCCTAAGAAAAAGTTTGAGACCAATACGACACCAGAATGCCTATGAACCACAGAAACCTTGATAACATATGTGTATAGTCATGGTTCGATGAAAGGGCACATGTACCTCTATGAAGCATGTATACTCCGCCTATGTCGAAATGGCTTGAAATTTTTTTGGCAAGCATGTACACCCGAAATTAAGACCCCACACAGGATCTTAGGTTTTTCTAATCAGTTTTTTTATTTATTATATTTTTCTGTCGGCCGAATGAGACAAAGAGGGTGAATTTCATCTTGGACCTAATAGATTTTGTCATCCACCTCCACAAAATTCTTATCCCTAGGGCACATTAGAGCCTGTGTAAAAGTTTGGCACCATTTGAGATCTTTTCATGGGTAGACTCAGTTCAACCTATAATTAAATGGTGTCCGTCGCATGGAAATTCAATTAAACATCAGAAAGTAGCAAACCATCTCCAGAAAATCCCAAACTTGGTGTTTCCTTCACACGTGGCACGTGCAAGCCTAAGAAAAAGTTGGAGACCAATATGACACCGGAATGTATATGTCTAGTTGCCCAACAAATGTTACACGAATTACATGTATGACAATAATTAAACACACAAAGCCGCACAAATTAAAATTAGAACTCAATTAAACTACGACCTTGAAAACAACCTAATAAACATTAATTACTATCGGAATCACTGCCGAGTTCGATCGGGCCACGCACACTAACATGCCTCTGTAGCCATATATGGTAATTGATGTCACGGATTATGTATCCGCTTGTATAGATGAAGTCTAATGCCCGTATGAGTGCACTCTCTCATGCCTCACAATATCGAAAGAATGGTTGGCCATAGATGTAACCTACTGAATGACCACTGACCCTGTTAGTAATCCTTATGCAGTGCTGGCGTCCTTCTAGAGTGAGCTGGACGAGGTTACCATTGCAGAATTCCCAATCGTACCCGAGTTGCTCCGTAGCTTGGTCTAGAACGGCCCACAAGCCACATGCAGCATAGGTAAGGTCCTGGAGCGCAATCTGCATGCAGAGAAAAAGAAAAAAAATTAGAGAATGTTAGTACAATAATAAACAACAAATAACCACGACTCAGGTATAAGTGACCATTTTTCCACATCTGCACGGTTGTAGCTCGCAAACCATTCGCTTGCTTGTGGGACGGGGATATCACCAGCATTCAAAGCAAGTCCCTTGAAGTGCGAGAAATCAGGCACATCATAGCAAACACGTCGAAGTGCCTCTAAACAGATGCGCACGGCACTGACTTGGGCGCTTATCATGTCCGGGCTCTGTCTTCCCGTCTTGTGGATATGGTTTCGACGATTTGCACCCCTCAAAGGGATGGAAAAACTAAGCTCACACGTCCATAGCTGACCACTTGCATTAGATGTCGTGTTCTCGACGATGTCCGAGATAAAGAACCAGCTAAGTGCTGTCGCAGCCAATCTATTGGGGATATTGTCTGCGACATATATGTATGCAACAATGATATTAAACTAATTACACTTATTTGTTAGCATCAAAAAACAAAAGATATTGGAAAATATTTCATACGATAGCTGGAACAGGGAACCGTGGAATGGCCACATTAGGAGCGAATGGCTCATCGCCAGGGTGGAAACCTGGTTCTTGTGGTGGGGGAGGTCCGTTGTTCATACCACCTGATCGATAAAATGCCAAAAAATATGAACATAAAATATATGCACAAAAAAATCTTCCAAGTAAAATGTGGCAACATAATTAAATATAGATCGAATGCAAGGAATAAGAATATATATAAATGTGGAATGCAAAGAAACATGAATATAAATATAGATCAAATGAATATAGATAGAATATTGGAGAAGACAACATATCAATACTATTGTAAAAATGCAGGAGCCATGACCAAATCACGTAGAGAGAGTGGATTTCTTGAGAAGTGAGAGTGAAACGTGATAAATGAGACTGTGAGAGTTCGTGGGTGGGTGGGATCGATGTATGTGGCCGACGGTTTGTTTTATAAAGGGGGGCATGGACATCACTGTCGGTTTTTAAGTAGAACCGACAGTGAAAGTTAATATCACTGCCGGTTTGTAAGTAGAACCGACAGTGAAGGTGCATATATGTAAAGGATATATTTATTTAGATAGTACAGTGGGAATGTTTTAACAACAACGATATATTTATTTAAATAGTAATGAAATACATCAAAAAATAACAAAAATATTAGAAATAAATTACATATACGATAACAAAGACCTTACACTAAAATTCCATATACGATAACAAAGACCTATTTACGTACAGGTCAATGTTACAATCAATGTGTATCAACACATTATAATGTAACCACCTCAGTAGCATTCTAGCACCAACTAGGGGCAAACAGCAGCACCGAGGTGGTCTACGAGCTATACCGGTTGGAGATGATAAGGTGGCATCGATGAATCCGCCTTATCTGTACATGGCCTTTTTCTAGATGTGCACCACAGTGGATGGCTCTGTGAACCTCGTGGCATCTCCAATCTTCGGCGTTGCTCTATCTTCAGTAGCATTCTTCTAGTACCTCTTGTGTGCACCATTTTGGTGGACTACGATGCATAACGATATCTGTGGTTTGTTGTGAGAGGAAAACATTGTATCATAGGCTGATAAGACCTAGCCTAAAACCAACATGGAGAGGCTAGCTCCTGGCCGAGGGCCATTTTATATGGGCTAGCAGTCGTGGTACATTTTTATTTCTGAACTAAAGTTGTCAGGGGTAGGTGGGAGTAGTGTTCCAACTATTGTGGTTAGTGGGAGCACTGTTGGCATGTGAGGCACCATCTACACATCACTGTCGGTTTTAGTTTAAAAATCGATAGTGAATGGGGTACATCACTGCCGGTTTTGCTTGTAAACCGATAGTAATGGGGTACATCACTGCCGGTTCATTTCCCAAACCGGCAGTGATGTGGTGTAGCAGTTAGGTGTTAAGTAGGATAACTTTTCAGTTTTGTTTCGAACTCCTCCTACTGGTGCAACGGTTAAGACCCCTCAACTTAGCCCCCGAGACCCGTGTTCGAGTCCCAGGAGGCAAAAAATTTTGTTCTATTTAATAAATTATTAATTTACTTCGGAAATAGCTCATCACTGCCGGTTTTGATTGTAAGCCGATAGTGATGGGGTACATCACTACCGGGCCATTGTCCAAACCGACAGTGATGTGGTGTAGCAGTTAGGTGTTAAGTAGGATAAGTTTTAGATTTCTTTTGAACTCCTCCTACTGGCGCAACGGTTAAGACCCCTCAACTTAGCTCTGAGTCCCGTGTTTGAGTCCCAGGCGACCCAAATTTTTTTGTTCTATTTTATAATTTATTAAATGATTTTTCTCTGTGCACCTTCTTTCTTCGTGGCCTTCTTAGCGTTTCTCTTCATCTCGGGCTGATCTGGAGACTGGAACAGTACACGCATCAAGTAAATGGATCACTCAACAGTCAACACACAAGCCACAAGCATTCCCATTCACATCTCCAGGAGCACATACATCAATGGTCAATGAAGGTTGGAGGAGGAATGGAGCTACTACACCTTTGCTCAATGCCGACTGTGGGCTAGGCTCCTTCGAGTATTACGAGCAGGGACTACAAACTGGTTGGGGACCAGTGGCGCAGAGGAGCTGTGGATCCCTCACTACTAGTAGTAGCTCGAAAGAGAATGGCCGCCCCAATGTCCTTCTATCGAAAGTCTAGACATATATATTTATATTTATATTTAGCTAGTGTTTAAATTCAGAGAGTAAAGTTTAGAAATGTTATGTCCGATGTCTAATCGAGTGTTTGAATAGTAATAAGGTCAATCTCAATGGTAGTTTTAAATAACTTTCATTCTCATTAATTGCTATGATACATCAGCATATTTGTTGAGTTGGCAGAGTATTAATGAGGAGGAGAGAGAAGATGAGAGTTTCATCAGGATCAAACATCCTTCACGATTATGTGCAAAATAATTACATAGTTAACAATAATCTAACTATCTTTACGTGCATCAACCAAGAGGGCCTCATTGTGATCAAGCCGTACGTAAGCAGGTTCGTCACCCTCTGGAAGGATAGGTAGGGGTATGTTCGCCCAGAATGGAGGCATTTCCTGATAGCCCCTGTAGTCTTCTTCGTCCGTCACTCCATCGACATCGACAATCTTCCTTTTCCCTTCTAGGACTACTTTTAGCCTTCCTTTTGTCTTGTTGTCCCTTGCATAGAAGACTTGCATAACATCTCTTGCAAGGACAAAGGGGTCATCTCTGTATGCGGTCTTAGTGAGATCAACAGTAGTGAACCCTTCGCTGTCCGTGTTGATTTCCTCGTGCCGGACCCACTGGCAGCGAAAAGGAGCTGCCTTCAACGGACCATAGGCTAGCTCCCATATCTCCTCTATGAAACTATAGTATGTCGCCTGCACGTTGCCGTTTTCGTCATGAGCATCAAAATGAACACCACAATTTTGGTATGTGCTCTTTCCATCTTGCTTTTTTGTGTAAAATGTGAATCCATTGATCTCATACCCTTGGTACTTAAGATATGTACTCGAAGGTCCCTTGGCTAAGGAATCCAGTTGATTACCCAACTTTATTCCAAGCAAGCGACGTCACAACTAGTTGACAAATTCCTCCTTATGTTTTTTATCCAGCCAAGCCTGTGACCTGCTCGGATATAGAGTTTGCAGTGACTGCCTGTGCTTGTCAATGTATGGCATCACACCCTCGGCTTGCTGGAGAACTGCGAACTGTGCCTGTCTAAAAAAACAGGGTCGTCTACTATAACAGATTTCTCCCCAATCATTCCTTTGCTACGTAGTCTTCCCTCGTGATGAGATTCTAAAACTCCGACCCTTTTGATGTCCAGATAATATGTGCAGAACTCAATGGCCTCCTCCATTGACCATCCTTCAACCATGCCCCCTTCTGGCCTGAATCTGTTCTTAACATACCTCCTGAAAACTTTCATCAATCTTTTGAAAGGGAACATCTGATGCATGTACATTGGGCCAAGGGCTCTAATTTGGTCAATAAAATGAATGAGCAGATGCAATGAGATATCAAAGTAAGTTAGCGGGAAATGCATCTCAAGCCTAACGAGAGTTTCGGCTATGTCCCACTATAGCTGCTCTAGCGTGGACACATCAATGACCTTTTTTGAGATCGCGTTGAAGAATGAGCAAAGCTTTATGATTGGGGAGCGGACCTTTGGGGGGAGGATACCACGCAGGGCAATAGGGAGCAGCTGAGTCATAATGACATGACAGTCATGGGCCTTCATAGGGCCATAGTTGAACTTGAGTTCTCTCATGTTCACTAGCCTCTTCGGGTTCGCACAGTAGCCCATCGGGACTTTGAGTTCATTGAAGAAAGAAATAAGCGCTTGCTTTTCTTCCTTCTTCAATGTCCATGACGCAACCAGAAGTTCGAACTGACCATTCTCTAGCTCCATGAGATGCAGCTCCTTCCTGATTCCCAAGTGTTGCATGTCTAGGCGTGTGGCTAGTGAATCCTTCGATGTCCCCCCTGGTGTCCATCAAGGTGTTAAGAGTGTTAACGCACACGTTTTTAGTGATGTGCATGGGATCAAGACAGTGACGTACAATCAGAAATGGCCAGTAAGGTAGTTTCCAGAAAACTGATTTTTTCTTCCAAACGCTCCCATCAGGCGCTGCTACTGCATTGTCCCCCTTCCCAAGGACAACCTCTAGTTTGTTGAGTTATCGAAGTATCGTAGGCCCGTCTCGATATTTTGGAGCTAAGCGTTTCTCAATAGTACCATTGAAATCTTTTCTGTTCCTGCGGTAAGGGTGATCCTTAGGTAGGAACATACAGTGTCCCATATAAACTATCTTTGAGTTATTTGGTAGATTTACCGCATCGGTGTTGTCCAAGCACTCGACACATCTAGTATAGCCTTTTGTATTCTCTCCAAACAACAAACCTCGACCTGGTAGGTCGGTGATTGTAGTGATAAGTACTCCCTTGATCGTGATATGTTCCTTTTTGTACTCATCCCAAACATCCGGCACACCCTTTTCAAACATCTCCACTAGTTCATCGATCACTGGTTCTAGAAACACATCGATGTCATTCCTAGGTTGTCTTGGCCCTTGGATCAGTAGTGGCATCTAGATGTACGACCGCTTTATACAGACCCAAGGTGGTAGGTTGTATATACAGAGCGTCACTGGCCAGGTGCTATGCTTGCTTCTAACCTAGTTGAAAGGATTCATCCCATCTGTGCTCAAAGCAAACCAAAGGTGCCTTACCTCTCCACCGATGTCCTTATAGAACATAGTATTGATAGTCCTCCAGTCATGCCCATCTGCGGGGTGCCTCATCATTGTATCTTTCTAACGCTCTTTGCCATGCTAGTGCAACAGCTTGGCTGATTTTGCACATGCAAACAGCCTATGCACCCGTGGAGCTATAGGGAAATACCAAACGACCTTTACGGGACCTCCTCTGGCCTTGGTACCCTCATCTGATGGCCCTTCCTTGTACCGTGGGGCTTCACACTTGGGGCACTTGTCCAAGTCTTTGTATTTTTCTCCACAGTACAATATGCAATCATTGGAACACGCATGGATTTTTTCAACCTCGAGGCCGATGGGGCAGATCATTTGCTTGGCCAAGTATGTCTTTTCTGGCAACTCGTTTTTTTTCTAGGAGCATTTTCCTTATTATACCTAACAACTGATCGAAGCCTTTATCGCTCAATACGTTTGTCGATTTGAACTCTAACAGCATGATGTCGGCTTCCAGTTTGCTCATTGGACAATTCCTATACAATGGTGTTTTGCCATCTTGTCTCATTTTCTCTAGCTTTCTCAGCTGTCTTTCACTAAGACATCTGGTCTCTACATTACGTAGCAGCTAAGAAATGCCATCGTTATCTTCGGTGTCGTCAGCAAGCGTGTTCCTAAACACATTATTAACTGTGGCCATAGGTTTCATATTGACACCGGGTTCCTCATCAGCATCATGGATGGCTACGTCAGGCATGTCCACATCATCATCATTTTCCTGCAGAACATTCACACCAACCTCACCATGCATAGTCCATATCGTATAGTTTGGCATGAACCCCCTGGTAATCAAGTGCGATCGTATAGACTCAATTTGATGAAAGTTCCTATGATTCTTGCAATCTTTGCATGGGCAGAAGACAAGGTTTCCTATTCCCAGCATGGGCTTTGGCATCGGTGATAAACTGGTTGACGCCATGCATGTACCGCTTGTCCGTTCGGGACAGATGCATCCACTCTCGATCCATCTCTGCACAAAAAATACTGAGACAGTAATTACAAAGAATTAATAAGAAATCAAGCTTCATGAACAACAATTGTAGCTCGAAAGTACCATTTTTGGAAAACATTATTGTACACTAATTATTGGAAAATTAAAATTGGTAGCCCTAGCCCTGTAAATTGAAAATCGTAGTAAAAACAATTATTGCGCAATAATGAAGAACATCTATTCAACTCTACTTCTAAGAACTAATTATAGCATCACATACTAACAATGATAATCTTGACCACAATGGAATAATTAGCTAGGAATTTAAATGTGTTCATAGACACCAACCGTTTGGATGACGGATTCACCACAATTTGAGCCTTGCACAAATGTCCAATTGGAAAAGTGCTCTCTAGAATGGAGAAAGAACTAGAATGAGAATCAAACAATGTAGCCATCAAAACGAAGCTAATTAAGCAACAAAATCAAAGGAGTGGATGTTTGTTACTAACCTTAAAGCAAAAAGATCAAGCCATTCTTCAAAATCCAAGCACTAGCTTCATGGTGAAGAGCAGCTGCAACAATGGAGGGAAGGGTCCAAATGCGCGCCTCTATTCTCGGGATGGAAGAGAGGAGGAAGGAGAGGACGGCTGCAGCCTTTTTGTGTTGTAAGCTTAACACCGATGGTTCTTGGCTAGAACCGACAGTGATAGTGCCCAATCACTATCGGCTCTTGGCTTAAACCGGGAGTGATGTGTGGCCGCCAAAACACTGCCCGTTTAAGCCACAAACCGGCAGTGATGTGGTCCTTCACTGCCGATTTTTGCCCAGCCCCAGTCATTTTTTCATTTTCAAGCTCATAACCGGCAGTGAAGGTACATCACTGCCGGTTCTCACAAATCCAGTAGTGATGATGCCGATAGTGATGTGCAAATCTGGCGTAGTGGAGGCAATTAACATCTGCTTGCGTTGGTGTCTGTTCACGGCAAGTTGAGGGCGGCCCACTATGTGAAAAATAGTTTGTAGCAACGGGGCTATTTTTTTAAAGAGCGGCTGGCATTGGAGCAGCCCCTACAGTGGCGTGCTCGGGCTCCAACACAGCAGCCGCCCCTACAAATGGCATAGTAGGGGCGGCTGGTAATACGAGCCGCCCCTACAAATGCGTCAATTTGTAGGGGCGGCTGGTATGTAGAGACGGCCGATGTATAATTCAGCCCATTCAACGGTTTTTTAACCGGCACTATGCGTCCCGATGTATTCCAGCCGTTGCATGAACCCCTGATGAATTAGAGCCATTGGATCGAAAACACAAGTATATAAGCACATCTTCATCCCTTCCAAACCCTAACCTCCTACCCTCTCTCAGCCACCCACGTCCACCCTCCCTCCCTCGGTCGACAGCACAACTCTCTCTCTCTCGAGCGCATGCGCATATCGAGCACGGGGCCCCCTTTGATGGCGCGTGAGGGCACGCCCCTCTGGCAGCGGCGCGGCGGCGCGTAGCCTAGGGCGGCAGGGCGGCGGCGCATAGCCCGGATGGACGTGGAGCGTGTCCCTTCAGCGGCGGCGTAGCGACGCGGGGTTCCTCTGGTGGCGGCGCGGGGCCTGGAGCCCGGATCGATGCGGGGCGCGGCTCCTCTGGCGGCATCATGAAGGTAATCGCTAAGATCTCGTGATGGGTTCAGGTTAGGTTTTTGAGTGAAGTTCAGAAATCCGACGAAACTAGAAAACAAGCGCGGTGTTGCCACGCACTTGCTTGTGCTGGGCCAGCCAGCGATACGTGGGTGTGGGGAAACAGACTTGATTGAATAACCTTTAGATGAGGGCTGAACATCAACCTTATATCCAGATGCGAAGAATTAGATTATGTTGTGTTCTCTCATTCTCTGTGATGAGTAAACAGATGACGAGTCCGATTTAATCCATTCCATTATACCATGAGGACAATTGAGGCATTTGTCTGAGAGAACACAACAATGTTTCTGTAGTGTTGCATATATTTCACCGGATGAATTACTGGATAAGAAATTTCTCAATCTGAATGCCAACATTCTGTCCATGTATGTAATGATTATTTTAAAGTTTCCCTAGTTTCCAATCGAACAGTTCTGTTGATTGATAGGACAGTGCAAATAAGTTGAGTTGCTAATACAATCAAATCATCTCCTACTATTGTTGTAATTTGTTGTACTTAATTGAATGACCTTTAGATTCAGATGGTGCTTAACATCGAATCTTAACACTATGTGAAGAATTAGAATATGTGGTGTTCTCTGTGATGAGCAAACAGGTGACGAGTCCGATTTAATGCATTCCATTATACCATGGAGGACAATCAAGGCATTTGTCTGAGGGAGGGCAACAATGTTGCTCTAGTGTTCTAGTGTTTGATTGTTTTTATCTCGTTACAAGGAACCTATTAAGGTTTCTGTACCATTCAGACAAGGGGGGCTAGGGATTAAAGATGTTGGAAATAATCCTGTGTGTCTAGGTGCATGCTAATGTCTAGGTACATAGCATTTACTTTAGTTAAATTTCAGCATGGAGTAATAGGAGGAATAGGCTGATTATATATAATTGGGTAATATTCTGCATTAGTTAGGAGGCTATCATAGCCTGATTTGTAGCTCACGTTTGGCTAAGTAGAAGAGAACAGAAAAGGCAAAGTCATTCCAGCCACCAAAAACCACTTGTGCTCGTGTGTGTTTCTTGTGTATGAGTTCCTTGTGTCCGGTTAGAGGCAGAAAAAAATGAATATGAGTTCAGTTTGTTGTCATTCATGTCCTAATTTCTTTCGTTACAGATGTGATTTTTTAAACCTATTTTATTTCAAGTTAACTTTGACCATCACTAAATTTAAATTATCTTGCAGCCGTGTTCTATAACTTCATTCACTTTGTGGTCACGTAGGGATATACGTTTGGCTCTGAGAAGGCTAGCACATTGAACACATATGCTGCAATGAAGTCTGATGGCGGCGAGGGAGCTCCTCCCCGGCGGCTACATCCACGGCGAGCCCCATCCTCGGCGTCCATACATCCACTCTGGTGAGCTCGAACAGCCAAACCTAACTCAATTGGGTCAACCAGGTTTAGTTGACAGTAGCACTAGATCAATAGCTGGCACACTCAGTTGCATGTGTGTTGACAGTAGCACTAGATCAATAGCAGACACACTTGCCGGCACAATGTTTTAATTGGAGTTAAAGAATTAAAAAAATAATGTCCAATATATTTAGATAGACGAATCTTGTATACTGATGTTTCATTGGTAATTAAAAAAAGAATAATATTGAGGCACATCTTGCAAGCCATAAGCTTTCTGCCGATTATAGCAACAACATCAAAATTGAAGGATTTTTTTTTCTAAACTTAGACGACAAAGAGTCAAAGACTATTTAGTCTAATCTGACATGGTTACATTGGCTTTGCGTACTACATGGATGCTGCAATTGACCTCCAAGTTTCTCTTCTTTTTTTCTCTGGCTCTGTGTTGATTTATGTACTCAGATGTACTTGCTGTAGTCTTATTTTAAATACATTGGTCATTACAGAATGTTACAAATTTTCATGATATTGGTTTACAACATAGCACCCCTCTTTCAAAATACTACAAATCTCTGTTAAACTCAACCATCTAGCATGTATATTCAGTTCTTTATATATATATATATATATATATATATATATATATATATATATATATATATATATATATATATATATATATATATATATATATATACATATATATATTAGAACTACTGCCCTGTAGCTGGCTACAAAATAACTTATTCTATAGCCACTTTAAGTTGCGATAATTACTATGTTAATTTACGAGATTATAGTAACTCCTTACTAAGTGGTTTACTATAACGTTATCGTAAATATCCCCATGTGTTATAGTAACCCAACTATCATAAATGTGTATTGACATTATCGTAAATTAATATATAAAATTATTGTAAATGGATATGGCTACACAATAACTTATTTTGTAGCTGGCTACTGAATATACTCTCTCTCTCTATCTATATATATATATATATATGTGTGTGTGTGTGTTTTCTGGTCGAATTTGAATTATAAATTTGAATTTTTTTAGGGAAAAAAAGTACTATAGGGGCAGTTCTAGACTGAACCGCCCCTACAAACAGGTATTATAGGGACGGCCGGTACTACAGCTGCCCCTACAAATCGATTTGTAGGAGCGGCTGATAACACCAGCCGCCTCTACAAATCGATTTGGGCGGTCTGGGAACCGCCCCTACAAATGCATGATTTGTAGAGACGGTATGTTAGGGGCGGCTGGTCGAGCCGCCTCTACAAAGCCTCACCAGCTGTCCCTAGAAATCATTTCTGTTGTAGTGGCGGTGAGAGGCTAGGGTTTCAGGATATGGGTGGGAGGGAAACCTTCAGTTTGTCCATATTTTTATGGGTCGGATCGACCCGACCCATTTCCATCCATAAGCATATTATCGGGCACACAAAAAAGTGCGGTCATAGTCGCCCACTCTCGTCTGCTAATTTAAGGCCGCGGAGCCATGCTGCTAGCAAATCGTGCGATCATCTGTAGTACTACTAGTATTTTTCTCGATCGAAATATAGCTCTTGGAGGGATACAGCATGTCGACCAGCAGCAACTACCATACTTGGACGAGGTCGCCCGTTATCCTTGGTGTAGTTTTGCTGCTGCTTCTTGTGGTCTGCAGCGACGACGGCAGAGGCGGCGGCCTCGTCTTCCTGCTGCCAACGGCTACCGGAGGCAAATCAGGAAGCAGCGGAAGCAGCGGCCAGAGTGTCCACGGCCACCCAAATCAGGGCAACATCCATTACCCATGCACACATGGTGCGGGTGCCGGTATAACTATTTGCATTAGTTCGTTGCTGCATTTTTGTAGGAAAATATTTTCATTATAGTAAATCAAAAGCCCGGCCCTCATCGACTTCATTCTTTGGCTACCTATAGGAGTTACTAGGTAGCGCCCATGGAAATTTCATAATTATATAATTCTTTCAATGGCAAACCTTAAAGAATTAAATTAAACTAATAATGAGTTAGACTAGACGATTATATGTTTATTTCAACGATGACAACTGTGTCTGCTGCTATATATCTTTATTAAACTCGAAGGACTGTCTCTTAATCCATGTATAGTACGTGGCGGATTAACAAAATATACTTAGTCATATAAATTGTAACGTACATTAAGGAAGCAAGAGGTATTTAATAAGAAACTACATATATAGTTAGAAAAGGAATATTTTTAACTTGCTTATAGCACATCCACAGAAAAAAGGAATGTATAGTATTATATATGAGTAGTTTAATTAAAAAGATTGTTGCGCCATCTTTTGTTAACGCAGATTGTCCCCCGGGAACCGGTCCTCCGACACCCACTCTGACACTATCGGCCATAACCGCCCGTCGGGTAGCAGTTACGACCCTCGCCAGCCGTGGCATCACTGATTGATGGGTCCTACGAGAAGCGAGCGGGCGACCCGCCGACGACAGCCCATCCTGCTCCAACCGTCTACAGTTAACAGTTTTCTACCACGTGTCCTTTCTGGTGTCAGTGGGAAAATGGTTACATTTTTTTTCTCTAAATAAATGAGCATTACTCACTCCTCAGGTGTCTGTTTTTAAATAAGTTTGCACTGCTAGCTGTGTTCCATGCCTCAAGATATACAAAGCTAGGTTCCATATTTGATACTGTATGTTTTAAACTGATATATATATATATATATATATATATATATATATATATATATATATATATATATATATATATATATATATATATTCTATAGCCACTTTGAGTTACAATAATTACTATATTAATTTACGAGATTATAGTAACTCATGGTTTACTATAATGTTATGGTAAATATCTCCATGTGTTATAGTAACCCAACTATCGTAAATATGTATTGACATTATCGTAAATTAGTATATAAAATTATTGTAAATGGAGGTGGCTACGGAATAACTTATTTTGTAGCTGGCTACTGAATATACTCTACCTATATATTTATAATTGAATATATATTATTTATTGAGTAATATGCATTGTAGGCCCTTGAACTTGTCTTGGGGTGCCACTTAGGTCTACAAACTCTTAAATCGTACTTCTGGCACATTAATGTTGTTTAAGTATGCCACTTAGGTCCATAACTCATGGGAACAAGGTTTTGGCCGACGTGGCGTGGACAGCGTGGTGCAAGCGTACGTGAGCCGCGCGTGAGCCTGCTTTGGGGCGTGCAAATAAGCAGAGAGCCGCCATTATCCAGGCTCGAGAGCTCTAGATCCTTTGGTTGCAACTGCATTGTGGATTTGTGGTGCCGTTGATCGAGCCACGCGTGCATGTGCACGCGAGCATGGACGACGCAGGCGGCAGGCTAGCGCGCGCGCCCGCGTCGTCGTGACGTGATCCGGCGATGGGGTGCGCGACATCCACCGAAGCGCGGCGCGACATGGTGTGGGTCGGCGCCAACGCCCACGCGTGGCGGAGCTTCTCGCTGTCCTCCGTCGACCGCCAGCGTCTGTGGCTGAGGGCCGTGTCGATGCTCGGCACCCTCGGCCTTGCCGGCAGCGCCAGTCACTCCGGCTCGTGCAGGCACGCGACGCTGTCGGTGGAGGAGATGATGAAGGGCGACAACGACCACGCCGCGGACGCGGTGCTCCTTGGCGATGATGCGGCGAAGCGGCCCCTGAAGCTCCGCACGCCGATGCTGACGCCGCCCAATGAGCCCGAGCTGATCAACGCGTGGGAGCTCATGGCGGGGCTCGAGGACGACGTGCCGACGCCGCGCGCCACGTACAAGAGTCTGCCACTCGATGAGTCGCCGCAGGAGTTCGCCTTGGAGGCGCCGCCGCTGCCGCAGTGGATGCAGGCCGACATGGACATGCCCGTCGCCTTAGACTTCAACCCGGAGGTACTGTCCGGATTCCGGGAGCTCACGGCGCGACGTGCGGTTCGTGCCGTGCGAGACGTGCTATGGCAGCTGCAAGATCTTCGTCAAGGACGACGACGCGGGCGACAGGTATCACGACGTCGGCGAGTTCCGGTGGACGACACAGGCTCACGTGCGCTTGCGCCACGCTGTCCACGCCACGCCGGCCAAAACCTTGTTCCGATGAGTTATGGACCTAAGTGGCATACTTAAACAACATTAGGGTGCCACAAGTACGATTTGAGAGTTTGTGGACCTAAGTGGCACCCCAAGACAAGTTCAAGGGTCCACAATACATATTACTCTTATTTATTTGTCAATTACGTACAAGCTGTATATGTAGCAGCTTATGTAGCCTTTTATAGATAATTAACAAATTGTGATGTGTGCTTCATATAACATTAATTATCATGTATGGGCATTGATATGATCGTTCCTACTTCAATAACTTTTGCTGGCGCCCCTAATGTCACAATACACGTGTAAAAATGCGCTAGAGAATTGGTGTATGTGACATCAAGATCTCACAGACGTGTATTACGCGTCCCTGATGACTCCCATCAGAGACACGTATTAAACAAAATGTGCCTTTGAAGAAGGGTCATCAGAGACGCGCACGGATAGCTAAAACATGTCTCAGGAGGGTCTTACCAGGGACGCATTTTAGCTATCCGCGTCTCTGATGGGGAATTACAAAAACAAAACAAAATAAGAATAACCTCAGTGCCAAGGCTAGGAAACCAAATATTAGTAGTAAACAAATATATTACACATGCAGATTTGGACACACCAGATTCATTGACCGTAGCTACAGGTACATATCTATCACATACATACATATATCAATATATATATGAATGACCACTATACACATCAATAAACAAAATATGAACATGATCTGTATGGCAAAATTTTCCGTCCATTTCTCATACTGGGCTGCATTCTAAAACAAAGTAGGAAAATTACCCCATTAGTTCCAACTCATCACATACATGCGCAACTACACACAGTACTGATATACATATGCACCAATATAATACATTTTTAGCTAACTCCTGATTATGGTCTATGAAGGTTCAGGTGATTTTTTTTTTTTTGAGGAAACAAGGTTCAAGTGAATTTCAATGTTCATATGCAGTGAAATACACAAAGAAATATGGCAAATCACACCATGGCTAACCATACAAGGAAAGAACATGCAACAATGCAAATAAAATTAAAAGACGACGTACTTGTATGCAAAAAGAAGACACACAAATACTTGCTGAGACATGTGAATATACATGCAGAATCATTGTAGGATCATAGCTCCATAGTAATCTGTCTCTCTTGTGTGTCCATTTTCAGGATTTAAGTAGGCACCCAATCCTGTTTGACCTGTTACAAAATTCCAACAAAAATGTTCAAGACAAGTTAAACAATAAACATATGCTAAGGTTTTATGGTCCAGGAAAGAAAATCAATATATGAATGTACAGCTAAGAAAAATAATTGTACCTCTCCAAAAAATGATGGAAATAATTATAATAGCTGGTGAAACATGTATGGCTTTCCTTAATTCTTCACACACATAGAAACTAAAGGAATTAAAGGGTCTATATATTTGGTTCAGCCGTGGGCTATGAAAAAGCTGTCGTCAGCCGTGAAAAAGCTATCATGAGATATTTGATATAGAAAAGCTACTGTGAGTCATGCACAGTGAAAAAATGCTGGTTGTTTGGTTAAAATAACTATGAAACCTATGTTAGGTTTAGTTCCACATCGAAAAATGATGGTGGGGAGCACAACATATAAGGCAGGGGCAGCCGTCACCTATCATGCCAGTCTTTTGGGTTGAGTTAGGCCTGAGGTCTTGGTATGTTATAGGCTCTCATGGACCTAGGCCTGGGGACGCTGGCGCGTGAGTATAGTGAGATGGACTGGATCTGTTGCACACTATAACAACCTACACCATCCGTTTCTCCCTTGAAACAACTACGGAAAACATTTCCCAGTTTCCGCCTATTTGGAAAAGCCGAAAGCCGAAAGCAGGATCCAAGATGCCGTAAAAATTGTACAACGTGAAAGCTGCTACTTCTGAAGCAGCTTCTAATTCTGCCCATTTGGTTGGCTTTCTACTTTTTGGCAGCAGAATCTACTACTACAAAATTGATTTTAGGAGACAGGCCATTTTAAAAAGCTGGTGTTAGCTATGAGATGTAGAAAGGCTACTGTAAGTTATGTGATGTGAAAAAAACACTGGCTGTTTGGTCAAAATAACTATACAACCTATGTAAGGTTTAGTCCCACATCAAAAATTAATGTTGGGGGAGCACAACAAATAAGGCAAGAGCAGCCCTTACCTATCAGGTTAGTCTTTCGGGTTGAGTTTGGCTCGAGGTCTTGGTATGTGGTGGGCTCCAGTGGACTGGGACTTGGGAGTGTCGGCTCATGGGTATAGTGAGCTAGGTCGGATCTGCTATGTAACAAGTGGTATCAGAGCCCATGGTTGGAAAACCTAGAAAAATCTTAGGAGTCACATGTTGACGGGGGAGCTTGTTAACGTCTCAGAGGTGACATGGGTTGTGCGTGGTATGGAGCGTTGGACTCGGGGCCTAAAAATGTCTTCTAGAGATCACAGGGGTCTTTGTGATGTGAAGAGTTGGGCTCGATGTGTGACAGGGTAAATTGTTAAGTTTAGTCCCACATCGAAAATTGATGGTGGGGAGCACAACATATAAGGCGGGGCAACCTTCGCCTATTAGCTGGCTAGTCTTTTTGATTGAGTTAGGCCCGAGTTCTTTGTATGTTGTGGACTCCAGTGGACTGGGCTTGGGGGCGCTGGCTCATGGGTATAGCGAGTTGGGCTAGATCTATTGTGCACTCAAACAACCTACCCCATCCCTTTCTCCCATGAAACAACTGCAAAATATTTCTCTATTTCCACCTATATGAAGCTGTAAGCCAAAATTAGGGTCCAAGCCTCCAAGGTGCCGTGAAATTGTACAACATGAAAGCATCTGCTTTTGGCAATGCAGTTTTTGATTCTACCCATTTGGTTGGCTTTTTGCTTGTTGGCAGTAGAAGCACTTTTTAGAAGATAAACCAAACACAACCTCAGACAAGATAGAAACTGGAACTGAACCATCGACGACCATCATTTAGAGTTTCCTATCCACTACACATAAAACATTTTCTCAATGACATTTTTGCTGCTGGTTGAACCCCCCCCCCCCCCCCCCCCCCGCTAGTGATAAGTTATTACTAGCTTGAGGTAGAGAGGCGGGTACTGAAGCATGAAGAGGTCGTTCTTCGCGCTTGCTGTTCTAATGGCGATGCAATAGTGTTCTAGTTAGTTGTTGAGTTTGGTGTTCTCGTCGTACTTCTAGATGTTTTGGGGGAATCGGAAGTCAACTAGCGTCGTTGCACCATGAACATGTTGTTCGATGGCCCTAGGTTCGATCCGATCAGGTGTCGATCTATGACTATATCCAAGTCTTTATCGATGGTGGTGTTCATTGTTGTAGTTGTCTCGGCAATAATGGTTGTCCCTACCATGATCATGATCTTCACCGTGGGCCCTATGATGGTTGTGAGCCTCATTGTTCTAGTGGTAGCCCATTGAGATCATCATGTGCATTGTGCCTCGTGTTGATCGTGTACCTAGCATCGCAGTTTTCCTCAATCTAACAATGGACCGAACCAGGAGGGTGCTTGGAGCTACTGTTGCCATGGCTGGAGCAACCGTGGGGACTAGAGCTATGTTGTATCGATGTTTCTTGGTGTGTATGATGGCTATTAGTAGTGTCCTCGAGTTGGTCCATCATTGAGAGCTATCCATCTTTGAAAGCTACTTTCTCGGTGAGGACCCAAGCCTTGCAATGTGTTTAGTGAATCATGGGGCTGGCCAGTTCCACCAATCGTTGAGGACCTAGACGACAGAAGCCATGCTCTCACTTGTTCAAGTGAAGACAAGGACATCCTCTTCATCTTGCTCAATGTATTCAAGGGCATTGCAGTCACTGCGGCGTAGGTTGTCAAGAGTGTCTCATCGCTCAATCTCCTACTAGAGGTCTATCATTGCTTGTTGCGCTGATCCCGCTTCACTTTTAGGGTGAGTAGATCAACAACAAAGAGGCTATCTTGTTCACCATTGATGTCTCCTATGGCTTCCTGAGGGACATTGGGGTTTCATTCATCATGTTTGGGTGTTGCAATGAAACACTCCCTAGACGAGGTGGTGGCCCATGGAGGTCTCTCATAGTAGGGATTCGAGTTGTGGATGAAGTGCAGTGAAACTCTTTCGAGTAGCTCTAAAGTCATCTGGTTCGAGAGGTCAGTTCTAGAGATGGTATCGTCATCCTCCGTAGAATCAACGATTCCAACAAAGGTGGAGTAGCGATTGGGTGATCATGTAGATGCATATGCAACGTGATGTCCAACTAGCAACATGCTATTATGTTCTTGAGTGTAATGCCCCTGAGTCCAACTGACTTAGATCCACTCTACACATTGAGTGAATCACACCTACCACCATACCACTTACGCTTTCATCCTTGCTTCGCATAAAAACATTAATTAACCCGGGGATGGTGGGATGGACTCTAAAAGCCTTATATGTTGGTCTAACCCACCTTTAACAACCAAGGTGGGACTAAACCCTACACAATATCTTATTAACATGCATATGGGCCACTATGGACCACATTTCAATCTGGGCCAAATGTCACATTGAGTCCGATACGAAGTTTGAAGAAGTCTCGCCCACAAGAACAAGATCTACGTAAGAAGTCAATGGCATCGTGTTGGCAGTCCTTATTGACCAAATTCGACTGCCAATTAAGATACAAAAATGGGAGAACTAGTACATCTTGCACACATATGTCTTTCATATTGACATATTTCCACATGTATTGGAATATCAAGGTTTTGCATGACATATACATGGATACGGTGGAAAATATAGTCAAAATACGCAATCCAGGCAAAGCGTAATGCAGACTCAAGCCAAGAAATAGAAAGAAGGCCCACTTACCTTGCAAACTTGGACTAGTGTAACACCCGGTTTTAAGAACAAAACCAGATACACACCATATGTGAGCCCAAGAAGTCAAATCCCACATATGGCCACAAATAAAGGTAATATGAATAGACAATGCTTAATACATAGCGTATTAGTATAAAAGATATAACCTTAGATAGCAAACAGCGGAAAGACAACTCCGATCTTCAAGTGAAGACTCCAAATCCATAGGGACAACAGACAGGTTGACCACAAGCCTAACTCTTCCTGACTCTAGCAATTTGGTACCCATTCGGGATTTTTCTAAAGAATTGAAAAGTAAAGCAAGCGTAAGTACATATCGTACTCAGCAATATAACATGGGGTTCATGAGGCTCAAAGGGTTGACATTGGTTTACTATGATTAGCTTTTAGTGAGTTATCATTTTAGCAATTGAGTAGCAACAAGTTCAGCATAAGCCCCAAATAACCACATGATCATGTAAACAAGAATAATGTATCGCAAAAACAATAATAATAAGTAAGCATATGTATTATCAGTATCATCAGTGTTCATCATCTATTTAGTAAGAAGTCCATGCCGCTCATGAGACTAAAAGGCTAGCTCTAGGCCATTGGTAATAATGTGTATGAAATTTTACATTGGTCTTACCTTGTGAATTATGTCTATTTAATAATGGATTGTATATATTCTTGTGAATTGGACTTGTAATTGTAGTTTATATAATACTCTTGTGCTTGTGGTCAGATTTGAATTATATATGTTCTGGTCAGATTTGAATTATATATGCATATATATATATAAATATAAATATATGTTCTGGTCGAATTTGAATTGTAAATTTAAATTTTTTCGGCGGAAAAATATACTGTAGGAGTGGTTCTAGACTGAACCGCCCCTACAAACAGGTATTATAGGGGCGGCTAGTACTACAACCGCCCCTACAAACAGGTGTTACCAACCGTCCCTACAAATCGATTTGTAGGGGCGGCTGATAACACCAGCCGCCTCTACAAATTGATTTGTAGGGGCGGTCTAGGAACCGCCCCTACAAATGCATGATTTGTAGCCACGCTTTGGTAGGGGCGGCTGGCCAAACCGCCCCTACAAATCATCTAGGAGCCGCCCCTACAAATGGTTTATGTAGTAGTGAGATGTAAAGGGTAGCGCTGTGCTATGCTAGTCTACGGCTTGATTCCGTTGGGATCCGATCCTTTCTATAAGAGTCCATGTCCCACCTTAAACCCCAGAGGGCCATGGGGATACAAAATGTATGGTTTCTCCTAGGGATTCTCAACCTATGCTTCAGTCTTCTCCTTCAGGCGCTAGCGCTCCTGGTTCTCCTTTAGGCGCTAGCGCCTAGAGCCCCCTAACATTTAACTGCAATATGACTAGATTCCTTGCAACTATAGCAATATATATCACCCTTAACTGAAATTTCTCTCCACAACATGCAATCCACTTATAGCATGACCTATGTACATACTGCAATAACAGTAGAAAAACCAAACATATGCGCTTCTTTGGAAACACCCATTATATTTAATTTCCCATGTGGAACCCTCAATTCCATCCAATCCCCAATTTGGAATGACGGATCCAAAGGAGCCCATAGGGGATGTTTGGATCGCCAAGGCAACACCACCTTTGTCAAACGCCTGGGAGCGAGTGTGGCGCCAAGCAAAACTCACTACGTGAAAAACAGTTTGAAGCAGCGGGGCTTTTTTAGGGGCGGCTGGCATTGGAGCAGCCCCTACAGTGGCATGCTCGGGCCCCAGCACAGCAGCCACCCCTACAATGGCACTGTAGGGGTAGCTGGTAATATGAGCCGCCCCTACAAATGTGTCGATTTGTAGGGCCGGCTGGTATGTAGAGGCGGCTATTACTAGCCACCCCTGCTGTGTCCATTTGTAGGGGCGGCTGAATCACCGATAGAGAAATTAATTTCGACGGCGGTGAAACCTGAGCCGCGCAGCCAACTTGGGTCTGGGCTACGCTGGGCTTTCGGTTGGCCCAAAAGCGGGTGCATAAAAGCGCCCAGCCCTAACCCTAGCCGTTCTCTCAGCCGCCACAACCTCCCCGGGCATCTCTCTCTCACAAAAGCGGCAGCGCACCTTGGCCCCCAAGCGGCGGCGCACCCTAGCCCCCAATCGGTGGCGTTCCCTCCCCAGCCCCCAAGCGATGGCGCACAAGGCTAGGACGACGGTGGCGGCGCATCAGCCTTCCTCGGCCCACGACGGCAACGGTGGCGGTGGATCAGCCTTCCTCGGCCTATGACGGCGGCGGCGGATGTGTCCTTCCTCGGCCCGCGATGGCGCCCCCGGTCACCAAGCAGCGCCCTCCCTCTTGGCCACAAGCCTGTGGCACGTTGAGGCGAGGTCGGCAACGACGGGTGGATCCATCTCCCTTGCCCCTCGACGGCGCATCCCCAAGTGGCAGCGCCCCCGTCTCCTCCGGCACCAGCATGAGGTTAGGTAGGCGACAGCGACGGATCCGGCTGCCTTGCGTCATCTCCACGTCGTTTCGGGCAGCGCGAACCCCATCTCTGTGCTGGTCGGTTCCCCTCTCTTCCTCCCTCCCTAATCCATATGATTTGGCTTCGATTTTGATCACCATGCAGCAGATCCATTTATATCTAATCAGTTAAATAGATATAATTAACAAAGATTTCATCTGTTGTTTCATTTAATATAATATTATGAAGCAGTGTCTGCGAGTATGAGTGTGTCTGATGTATTCCTAGGTTTACTAAATAAGAGAAGAAAATTGTATGAATGCAGTGGAGTATCATACATTAGTTTTCGCAAGTTCAGCCCAACACAGCAGTGAAGTTACATAGGTACTTTCTTAGAAATGAAATTTAAATCTGTGCACTATTAATACCTGAGTGGTGTCCATTTGTGATTTTCATACCACTTTATATGATATACAGTGCCACAGGGATGTCATTGTATCCAATGAAATCTGTTTTAATCTTACGGATTTCTAATTTATTTTTGGTGTAAATTAGTCCATATAGGATTTACTGTAATTAAGTACATATAATGAATTTGTCTAGTGAATGGAAATATCTTACTGTAAATTTGTTACTGAATCTGTCAACTGATGAATAATTTGTCAGGTTCCACTTCCACACGTTCTTACTATAAAAGGCAAACTTATTTTTGACAACAAATTTTATTTTTTATTATAAAAATCTTGTCGTCGAGTGAATGGTTAGTTAAATTTCTCGCTACACAAGATTTATGCCTAGCTGAGTGTCAGTGCATTTTGTTTGTGCTAAAACCAGTATAAATTGCAAGGCTACAATAAATAAGAAGTATAGGATATAATCTAGTTTCTTATGAGCTTCTCCGAAGACTATGAATATTGCTGTAGTATGCAAGATTTCTGCATACATGCAATTTTTAGGGAGCCTCATGAATCATGTTCTTTGCATGCTTTTCTGATTGTTTTCAGATTTGGATTCTTTCAACTTGCAATGGCAACCAAAAAGGTACTAGTGAGATGAGTAACTGATTTGTTGGTATAATGCCAGTAAGCTTGATCCCTTTGAATTGTGAACCTTTAACTGCAGATATACATGGATGCTTACAGAAAACGTCTAGGATGTCTGACTGTCTCTGACTGTATTTTCATCTACGTTGTAGTCTATCTGGTTGCTTCAGTTCTCTACTGAAGTTTAGATTTGATTGTCTGATTTGATTGTCTTTGAACAACTCTTTTTCTGGTTCAGTTATGCTTGCAGGTCGATAGCAACACAAAGATCAAGCACATATATTCAGCAAGGTTTCAGCTGTCACTTCTCTGAACCTTCCTTTTATTTGTTTCTGTTTTGTCAAGTATCTGTCTCCATATCTCAGCAGTTCTCGGAAATGAAAGAACTTACAGTACTTTGCTCTGCAAATGTTGAAGTTTGTAAAATGCCTTCAAATTCTTATTAAGTTTTTAGTCAGGTGGATTATAAGTTTGACTGTTGTTGTCTCTTTCTATTGCCTAAGTTAATATTTATATTAAATTGGTTGATAATTTGTATGTGTGTTTAACTGTTGTTGTCTCTTTCTATTGCCTAAGTTAATATATATATTAAATTGATTGATAATTTTAATGATGGATTGTATATATTCTTGTGAATTGGACTTGTAATGGTAGTTTATATAATGCTCTTGTGCTTGTGGTCAGATTTGAATTATATATATATATATATATATATATATATATATATATATATATATATATATATATATATATATAGTTTTGCTATAATACACCTGGGTGCATCCTGTATATAGAATGCACCCAGGCCGACGGGCGCACCAACTTGGAGCAACCAGCGCGCCCAAACGAATATATGTCTGCATGGATTTTTTTGTTGGTTTGAATCTTTGAAACAAATTTTCTCCTAAACCGTAACCCCGATTGACAAACAGTTTGTTGCATCCGACTTAAAAAAATATTCTGAGCAAAACTAGATTCAATATGAATATATTTTTTATCTTTTAAGCGAGTTGCATGTCAATGTACTACCGATTGCAACTTTGTCTACCACCTAGTTGCAACTAGTTATAACACTGTGTATTATATACATCTGGTCACTATAATCACGCCAAGTTGCAATTCTGAGTTGCAATCATATCTGAGTAGCAATTGTGTTGCAATTGAGTAGTAACTAGTTGCAATCAATAGTAATTGGTTTGTAATCGGGTAGTAACTTTGTTGCAACCAGTAGTAATTGTGTAGTAACGAGCTGCAACCAGTGCTAAATACGCTACAGCCAAGTTGCAATTGTGTTGTAGAAGTGCTTGCAACTCATAGTACAACATATTGCAATTATGTATTTGAAAAAGAAAACTTCATCAAATACAGCCTTCATTGCAACCAGTGCTAAATACACTACAGCCAAGTTACAATTGTATTGTAGAAGTGCTTGCAACTCATAGTACAATATATTACAATTATGTATTTGAAAAAAAAACTTCATCAAATACAGTCTTCATTGCAACCAGTGCTAAATATGCTACAGCCAAGTTGCAATTGTGTTGTAGAAGTGCTTGCAACTCATAGTACAACATATTGCAATTACGTATTTGAAAAAAAAACTTCATCAAATACAGCCTTCATTACAACCAGTGCTAAATACGCTACAGCCAAGTTGCAATTGTGTTGTAGAAGTGCTTGCAACTCATAGTATAACATATTGCAATTACGTATTTGAAAAACAAAACTTCATCAAAATATAGCCTTTATGGATCTCGTTTTGTTAAGCATATTTTTTTCAACAACCTACTTCAAACAGATCTAAAATCGGATATGTGGTTTAGAAGATATCGTATTTTTTATTTTGGAATCAATAAAAGATCCCGTGCATACATGCTTCCTGGTGGGTGGGTGCACTCAATTCACAGAATGCACCCAGGTGCATTTTAGCCTTGTCCTATATATATATATAGAACTACTATCCTGTAGCTAGCTATAAAATAACTTATTCTGTAGCTACTTTGAGTTACGATAATTACTATATTAATTTACGAGATTATAGTAACTCCTTACTAAGTGGTTTACTATAACATTATGGTAAATATCCCCATGTGTTATAGTAACCCAACTATCGTAAATATGTATTGACATTATGGTAAATTAGTATATAAAATTATCGTAAATGGAGGTGGCTACAGAATAACTTATTTTGTAGCCTAGCTTCTCCCTATATATATATATATATATATATATATATATATATATGGTCGAATTTGAATTTTTTTGTGGAAAAATGTACTGTAGGGGCGGTTCTAGACCGAACCGCCCCTACAAACAGGTATTATAGGGGCGGCTGGTAATACAGCCGCCCCTATAAATCGATTTTGTAGAGGCGTCTAGCAGCCGTCCCTACAAATCGATTTGTATGGACGGCTGATAACACCAGCCGCCTTTACAAATCGATTTGTAAGGGCGGTCTAGGAACCGCCCCTACAAATGCATGATTTGTAGAGACGGTATGGTAGAGGCGGCTAGCCGGGGGCTGTAGTACCAGCCGGCCCTATAATACATGTTTGTAGGGGCGGTTCGGTCTAGAACCGCCCATACAGTACATTTTTCTGCCAATTTTTTTTTAAATTTACAATTCAAATTCGACCATATATATATACATATATATAAAGAACTGCATATACATGCTAGAAGGTTGAGTTTAACAGAGATTTGCAGTATTTTGAAAGAGGGGTGCTATGTTGTAAACCAATATCATGAAAATTTGTAATATTCTGTAATGACCAATGCATTTAAAATAAGACTACAGCAAGTACATCTGAGTATCTGACATAGATCAACACAGAGCCAGAGAAAAAAAGAAGAGAAACTTGGAGATCAATTGCAGCATCCATGTAGTACGCAAAGCCAATGTAACCATGTCAGATTAGACTAAATAGTCTTTGACTCTTTGTCGTCTAAGTTTAGAAAAAAAATCCTTCAATTTTGATGTTTTTGCTATAATCGGCAGAAAGCTTATGGCTTGCAAGATGTGCCTCAATATTATTCTTTTTTAATTACCAATGAAACATCGGTATACAAGATTCGTCTATCTAAATATATTGGACATTATTTTTTTAATTCTTTAACTCCAATTAAAACATTGTGCCGGCAAGTGTGCCTGCTATTGATCTAGTGCTACTGTCAACACACATGCAACTGAGTGTGCCTGGAAGTGTGCCTGCTATTGATCTAGCGCTACTGTCAACTAAACCTAGTTGACCCAATTGAGTTAGGTTTGGCTGTTCGAGCTCACTAGAGTGGATGTATGGACGCCGAGGATGGGGCTCGCCGTGGATGTAGCCGCCGGGGAGGAGCTCCCTGGCCGCCATCAGACTTCATTGCAGCATATGTGTTCAATGTGCTAGCCTTCTCAGAGCCAAACTTATATCCCTACGTGACCACAAAGTGAATGAAGTTACAGAATAGGCTGAGAACACGACTGCAAGATAATTTAAATTTAGCCATGGTCAAAGTTAACTTGAAATAAAATAGGTTTAAAAAATCACATCTGTTACGAAAGAAATTAGGACATGAATGAAAACAAACTGAACTCATATTCATTTTTTTCTGCCTCTAACCGGACACAAGGAACTCATACACAAGAAACACACACGAGCACAAGTGGTTTTTGGTGTCTGGAATGACTTTGCCTTTTTTGTTCTCTTCTACTTAGCCAAACGTGAGCTACAAATCAGGATATGATAGCCTCCTAACTAATGCAGAATATTACCCAATTATATATAATCAGCCTATTCCTCCTATTACTCCACGCTGATATTTAACTAAAGTAAATGCTATGAACCTAGACATTAGCATGCACCTAGACACACAGGATCATTTCCAACAACATCTTTAATCCCTAGCCCCCCTTGTCAGAACGGTACAGAATCCTTAATAGGTTCCTTGTAACGAGATAAAAACAATCAAACACTAGAACACTAGAGCAACATTGTTCCACTCCCTCAGACAAATGCCTTGATTGTCCTCCATGGTATAATGGAATGCATTAAATCGGACTCGTCACCTGTTTGCTCATCACAGAGAACACCACATATTCTAATTCTTCACATAGGGTTAAGATTAGATGTTAGGCCCCATCTGAATCTAAAGGTCATTCAATTAAGTACAACAAATTACAATAATAGTAGGAGATGATTTGATTGTATTAGCAACTCAACTTATTTGCACTGTCCTAGCAATCAACAGAACTGTTCGATTGGAAACTAGGGAAACTTTAAAATAATCAGTACATACATGGACAGAATGTTGGCATTCAGATTGAGAAATTTCTTATCCAGCAATTCATCCTCTGAAATATATGCAACACTACAGAAACATTGTTGTGTTCTCTCAGACAAATGCCTCAATTGTCCTCATGGTATAATGGAATGGATTAAATCGGACTCGTCATCTGTTTACTCATCACATAGAATGAGAGAACACAACATATTCTAATTCTTCGCATCTGGATATAAGGTTGATGTTCAGCCCCCATCTAAAGGTTATTCAATCAAGTCCGTTTCCCCACACCCACGTATCGCTGGCTGGCCCAGCACAAGCAAGTGCGCGGCAGCACCGCGCTTGTTTTCTAGTTTCGTCGGATTTCGGAACATCACTCAAAAACCTAACCTGAACCCATCACGAGATCTCAGCGATTACCTTCGTGATGCCGCCAGAGGAGCCGTGCCCCGCGTCGATCCGGGCTCCAAGCCCCACACCGCCACCGGAAGAACCCCGCGCTGCTACGCCGCCGCCGATGGGACCACGCTCCACGTCCATCCGGGCTATGCGCCGCCGCCCTAGGCTACGCGCCGCCGCGCCGCTGCCAGAGGGGCGCGCCCTCGTGCGCCGTCGAAGGGGGCCCGTGCTCGATCCGCGCATGCGCTCGAGAGAGTGAGAGTTGTGCTGTCGGCCGAGGGAGGCAGGGTGGACGTGGGTGGCTGAGAGAGGGTAGGAGGTTAGGGTTTGGGAGGGATGAAGAGGTGCTTATATACTTGTGTTTTCGATCCAATGGCTCTGATTCATCAGGGGTTCGTCCAACGGCTGGAATACATCGGGGCGCATAGTGCCGGTTCAAAAACCGTTGAATGGGCTGAATTATACATCGGGCCGTCTCTACATACCAGCCGCCCCTACAAATCGACGCATTTGTAGGGGCGGCTCGTATTACAAGCCGCTCCTACTGTGCCATTTGTAGGGGCGGCTACTGTGCTGAAGCCCGAGCACGCCACTGTAGGAGCTGCTCCAATGCCAGTCGCCCCTTAAAAAAATAGCCCGTTGCTACAAACTGTTTTTGGGCCGCCCTCAACTTGCCGTGAACAAACACCGACGCACGCCGATATTAATTGCCTCGTCCAACCATACGTACGTTGACGCATGTTCGTGTACATGTTGGAACTCGACAGTAACACATGCGCGCGTGCCGTGTAAAGATTGTGTGTGATATGTTGGTCCCTTCGCCAGCCATCAATAGCATCGTATGCATGGTTTCACCGGGTCATCTACGGGTCAACAGCTCGTCGGCCGGATATCACCGGAAAAGTGGAACAAGTGGAGAACGGTTGGGAGAATGGCACTTGAGCACTGATAGCGCTTGGGCAACATGCACCTCTTTCGTTCTAGCTCTTGCATCATCAAATCAGATTCAGATATGACCAAAATAATCAATATCGGTATAGAAAATACAGCCAACAATTAATGATTCAGGAAAATAAATCCATGTGGCAAGTACATAGGAGTAATCTACAAGCCATGGTACGAAACAAATACAATCATCCGGGTGGTGTAGTGTGCTACTATGTCTCTTGAAAGTGAGGCAACTTTATTACTGTACGCAATAATTTGACCACGAATGAGGAGACTATATTTAATTAATTTACATTATTTATATTTACATTTACAGGACAGTCGTCGTCTCGCTGTTTATTTGCTCCTACGTACGACCAGGGGCGGAGCTAGAATTTGAGCAAAGGGGGGGGGGGGGGGGGGGGGGCGCTATTTAAGCCGATAACAATCATACATGATGAAATATATATACAAAGAGAACGTAGACAATAACCAAATAAATGTTTATTTTAAATACAAAAGAAGGCTAAAAAACAAAATACTAAATATTATAAAGAAAATAGGAACAAAATTTAATTAGACCTTGGTGTCTAAGCTTCACCGGTCAATCTAAACCTAGACAAAAAAGAATCACGGTAATAATAAAAACAAAGGAGATGAGATGAGAAGATAAAAAGGAAGAATAATCCTAAATGAAATAGATGTCGTTGAGATAAATGCGGAGGGAGAATAAACAAGAAAAACACTGACTCTATTTATTAACTAGCTAATTATGCGTGGACCGTGAAGCGTGCAGTGTTCCCATCTTTTGCGTCATCGCCGTGTATTGACCGGAACATCCAGGTGCGCTCGCCCCCTAGTGCTCTGCTGCTCGAGGCCTCGTCAAGTGGCGCACGCGGGCTCCGTTAGTTGTGCACCCCGATCAGTGGCGCTGCCATCGGAGGTACACACATCGACCCACGTCGAACAAACACTACCGGAGACGGCTTCTTTGCCGAGTGTCCCAGGCACTCGGCAAAGGCCGATATACACTCGGCAAAGGGCGCTCGGTAAACAGTTGATCGGCAAAGACCTCTTTGCCGAGTGCACTTTATCGGGCACTCGGCAAAGCCTTTGCCGAGTGCTAATTTGACACTCGGCAAAGAAAAGTCGCCGTGACGGCGGCTTTGCCGTGTGTCAAGGTCAAGCACTCGGTAAAGGTCGCCTCTTTGCCGAGCGCCGTTGACTCAGACACTCGGCAAATGTGGCCACTATGCCGAGTGCCACCGGCAAGACACTCGGCAAATAGGAGACCTTTGCCGAGTGCCTTGCCCATAACACTCGACAAATCTGTGATGTTTGCCGGGTGCAATGGCCAGACATGTTCCCAGACATGTTCCCAGGTCATCACTTTGCCGAGTGTCATGGCCATTGCACTCGGCAAAGTGAATGAAAACAACCTTTTTATTTGTTTTTTACATTCCATCCAAACAAACAGAAGATATATATAACAAACATCACCAACATCACATATATATCATCAACAGCACATATATCCAACACCACATATATATCACAAACGTCACATGTCTCACAATATATCACAAATAAGTTCACAAGTAATCCAAGTGCTCCATCATCTACAACCACAATTGCAAATTGAAGTACCATTAACAACCACAAGTATCATCACCTAGCTTCCTCATCCCACCGCCCACCATCTTTGTTCAATCACCTGCAATTAAAAAGAGTAAACCAATATGCATAGATAAACAAGAAGTACTTAGAAAGAGATGCAAAATAAACAAAACGTAATTACAAAATAACATAGTATTACATGTATTAGAAATAATCTTCATGATCGGGATTAGCTGGATCATAAGTCTCATCATCACTATCAATCATGTCGAAATAATCAACACTATCCGAATGAGCAATGTTGCCATTGTCATTGTCTAAATGTAATCGCTCAAGCATTTGTAAGTCCTTCACATTTTGCACCTCATCTCCAGCGTCCTCTTCAATAACCATTTTATTGTCTACTTCCATTCCGATCGCTTCGGTTAAGTCTATCTCAAACCTCCCTTCTAGCCCCTCTTCTTGAAAGAACTCTCCGTCATATGTGTTTGGGTCTAAGTTGTAATCTTCATCGTTTGGGATAGGCACTTTACTGTGTGGCGATACCCTGTGCACAATATCCCAACCCTTAAGATGACTTTTGGTTTGACACGCATATGGGAGATAATAAACTTGCGTGTCCTATTGGGCCACAATATAGACATCATCTCCTGGTAAGATAGAATCCTATCGAATTTCGACTAGCCCAAGATTAGAATATGTCCATCTCGTTACTTCAGGATCAAACCAATGGCATTTGAATATGACGGGATTAAAAGGTTTGGAACCATGAAACTTGAGTTCGCATAGTAGATAAGTTCACTCCCCTCCTCAGATTAGCTGCATACCCATCAGGGAACATTAACATCTGGATCTATTCTATTACTTCCCTCCTTTGGGGCTTGCTCAAGACAAAATCGGCCTTAGGCCTTCTCCATGTCTTGCCGCGACTAGGAGGCTTCATATGTTAGTTTGGTCTATCGCATAATGTTGCCAGATCCGCTCTAGCCTTAACGTTGTCCTTTGACTTTGTCAGGAATGTCCATGATTGTTGCCCAAAGTGCCTTGGCGACATTCTTTTCAGTGTGCATTACATCAATGTTGTGTGGAAGGAGAAGGTCATCAAAATAGGAGAGCCGAGTCAAGCCCGACTTATGAGTCCACATATGTTGCTCTCCATATCCCACAAAACCACCTTCTGGATTGACCATGAGACCATCTATCTATTCACGAACCGCAGCACTAGTCATTATCGGTGGTGCAGGGTCTATCACTATGACACCTTTTGTAAAGTTCTTGATGTCTCGTCTGAATGCATGGTCAAGAGGGAGGAATTGCCAATGTTTGTCGAACGATGAATACTTGACACCCTTTCGCAACCAAATGAACCTCAGACCTTCCTTGCATACTGGGCATGGGAACTTTCCGTGAACACACCAGGTGCAGAATATCCCATACGCCAGGAAGTCATGCAGGGAGTAGTGGTACCAAACATGCATTTTGAAGTTTTTCTTTGTAGCTCGGTCGTATGTCCATACCCCTTCCTCCCAAGCATGGACCAATTCATCAATCACAGGCTCCATGAACACACCCATATTATTCCCTGGGTGTCCAGGAATTATCAATAAAAAGAATACGTTTTGTCGTTGAAAGCATATGCCGGGGGGGGGAGATTGAGGGGGATAATGAACACGGGCCAACATGTGTATGGGGCAGCCATCATTCTATAAATATTGAACCCATCTGTTGCCAGCGCAACAAGTACGTTACGAGCCTCTTTAGCTTTCTCATGATGAATGCCATCAAAGTGGGTCCATGTTTCACCATCAAATGCATCTACCATCCTGTCAGGATTGTATCGTTTGCCATTTTTATGCCATGTCATCTGTTTTGCGGATTTCTCGGTCATGTATAGCCGTTGGATCCTTGGTATGAACGGGAGGTGCCATAGGATTGTCACAGGAATGTCAAGCTGCCTCTTCTGGCCATCACCAGAATCTACCTCCAGGAACCTAAAGGATTTACACTTTGGACAGTACTTTGGTTCCATGTATTCTTTCCTAAATAGGATGCACCCCTTCGGGCAAGCATGTATCTGCTCATACGGCATCTTAAGTGCACGAAGGAGTTTCTGTGACTCGTGCATGCTCTTTGGCAGAAGGTGACCCTCCGGAAGTAGACTGCCAATAACTGTCAATATACCATCAAAGGCGTCTCGACTCAGGCTATACTGGGACTTTAATGCCATTATGCGTCCAATGGCATCTAGTTGAGAAACCTTTGTCTGGCCGCGAAGGGGTTTCTGTGCCGCGGAAAACATGTCGTAGAACGCCTTTGCGGTTGCCTCTGGCTCCTCCGTACGTCCTTCAGCAAACTATGCCTCGTGATAGTCATTTAACATGTCTGCTACCCCAACATTAGCATCATAATCCTCGACATGTGGTCTCACCACCTCCTCTCTCATACGATCGGCTTCACCATGGTAGACCCACCGGATATAGTTTGCCGTAAATCCATTCTTTCAAAGATGTTCCCCCATGACCTTCTTTGTTTGTCTTTTCCTGTTTGCACATTTGCTGCAGGGACAACAAATTTTACTCGCTCCTTTAGCAGCCACGCCAAATGCCCGTTCCAAGAAAGCATTGATCTTGTCGATCCATTCATTGGTGACCTGACCCTGACTTGCACGGCCCGTGTACATCCACTCACTGTCCTCCAACCTCTAACATATATAGCGGCGAGTAATATAAACATCAATTGCATCTACACGACGTTCCTACTATCTAATAGGTGAGGATAGGTCCTAATCCCATGCGAGGATGCGTAGGTGGGGTTAGTTTCCATGTTCTACTCACCTCCCCGCTGTTCTCCAAATACACGTCCTACCAGGGAGAGTGTGTATCCAGAGAACAACAGGGAGATGATGCTGAAACTCTGTCTCGGATCGGAGCAGACCATGGAAACTAACCCCACCTACGCATCCGTGGGCTATCCAAAAAACATGGACAATTCGAAACAGATACGGTTTTAGATATGGAAATATCTGCATATTTCCAACCGTATCTCTTTCGAACGGGAGACGCCTAATTGGGTTATGTGATCTACGACCATGATACGGAAAGAGGGGTTATACCTAGGGTGGCAATGGAGTCAGGCTAGCGGGGCCGTGGCGGGTCGGTGTAGTGGCGAGGCGACGCGGTGCAGGTAGACCCACAGCGGCGAGGAAGGCGATCGGGGTCGCCGAGGTACTCCGGCTCCGCTCCGATGGGCTCTTCTCTGCAAAAAAAGAAACATAAAACTATCAATACAAAATTTTGGTAGCACCTCCCCTGCACGGTGAGGTTTTCAAAACCTACAAGAAAGCCAACGGCACGATGGCCGACATGCACATATATATGAACAGCACGATGGTCGACTTGCACAAGATTATATCCAACCACATATATATAACAATGTCACAACCACTCCTATGACTCATATGACTACCACCACTGCTACTCTACCACTACTACTACCGCAACTACTAGTAATACTACGACGATGACGACGGTAGGGCATACCTAGTGGGCGTCGTAGGGCGGCGGTGGTGAAGGGGCCAGGGCACCGGTGGACAAGGCGACGACTGGAGAAGCACCGGGGACGTGGCAATGGTGGCCGGGGCACCTCCTCCTCCTTCTTCTTCTTCCTCCTTCCTCCTTCTTCCTCCTCCTCCTCTTCCTCCTTCTTCCTCCTTCTTCCTCTCTTTCTCCTCCTCCTCCGGCGGCGCGGGCGACGGCAGCGGCGCTACTGTGGGCGCGGCCGTGCGTGTGTGCGGTGTGTGTGGGCCTGCTAGGCCGAGAGGTTAAATCCCCCTTTGCCGAGTGCCCCCGATCTGGCACTCGGCAAAGTTTTTATTAAATTTTTTTAATTCTTTGCCAAGTGCCACTTGTCATGGCACTCGACAAAGAGGGGTTTTTTAAAAAAAATCTTTGCCGAGTGCCCCCGGACTGGCACTCGGCAAAGAGGGGTTTTTAAATTTTTTTAAAAAATTCTTTGCCGAGTGCCATCCGTCCTGGCACTCGGCAAAGCGGTTATTTGTCGAGTGTCCTTTCTTGACACTCAGCAAACCATTTTTTTTTACTTTTGACCTCCAAACTTTTTCTGAAGTCCTCATACAATACCTGGTACTCCATGTTCCAATGTGGCACATTTCTCGGACTTTTTCTATATTTCTTTAATTTATTTCATTTAATTGAATTTTCTTGGATATTTCAAATTATAACTGCTAGTCATTCGAATAATGAAAAAAATTGAATGGAAAAATGATATTCATGTTATTTAGTATAATGTGAGGCCGTATCCAGGAACAAACCACCAATTTCGAACATCTTGTTCATGAAACATGACCACGAACTCGACCGCAAGTTCGTGGTCATGTTTCGTGAACAAGATGTTCGAAATTGGTGGTCTGGTCCAGGATACAGCCTCACATTATACTAAATAACATGAATATCATTTTTTCATTTATTTTTTCATTATTCGAATGACTAACAGTTATAATTTGAATTATCCAAGAAAATTCAATTAAATGAAATAAATTAAAGAAATATAGAAAAAGTCCGAGAAATGTGCCACATTGGAACATGGAGTGCGAGGTATTGTATGAGGACTGCAGAAAAAGTTTGGAGGTCAAAAGTGAAAAAAAATATGGTTTGCCGAGTGTCAAAAAAATGACAATCGGCAAATAACTGCCTTGCCGAGTGTCAAAAAATGACACTCGTCAAATAACTGGTTTGCCGAGTGTCAGGAGAAGACACTCGGCAAAGGGTTAACGGCAGCTGCCGGTAGTTAACGGCGGCGGCTCTTTGCCGAGTGTCAGGATAATAACACTCGGCAAAGACCAGTTTTGCCGAGTGTTATTGTTTGCCGAGTGCTCGGCACTCGGCAAACCACATCTTTGTCGAGTGTCAGTTGTTTGCCGAGTGCTTTCTCTCTGGCACTCGGCAAACAACCTCTTTGCCGAGTGCCCGATAAAAGCACTCGGCAAAGTCTCGGACACTCGACAAAGAAGCCGTCTCCGGTAGTTAACCGGATTACTGTGGTGTGTACATATAGACGTGGTGGGGAGCCGGGACGCTAGGCCCATGAGCCAGGAGTGCCGTAGCATGTTTACATTCTAACAACATTCATACTAACATTATTGTGATAATATTTTTTTCGTGCAACGCACGGGTATTTATTTACTAAATAATAAAAATGATAAAGACGATTTCTGGTACATCTGTCTGTAGGACGACCTAGACGTGTCATGGCCGGGGGCCTCGATGGATCATGGGCGCCCGCGATTCCCTTTCATGGCAGCGTACGAGATACTCCTATGACTTTCAGGCACGTTCTTAGGGTGGGGTGTCGGAGGACCGGATCCAGTGGCATCATCTGCATATTTGACAAATAAAAGATGGTGGAACAAACATAAGTGTATGTGTTAAAAGTTGTAAAGATTCTTTTTTCTACAGTTATTAGATATAACTATGGTTTTCCTAAAGATCACTTTTTATTAATGTAATAACTACTATAGTACGCAACAATATTTACATGACACCGCATGTAGATCAAGATACAATCTATTTTAATAAACATACTCCCTCCGTACTCGTAAAGGAAGACGTTCTGGGCACTTGGCCCATTTTCTCAAAGGATATCGTCGCACGCTCGGAGGGGAGGAGTTGGACGCGATTGCCCCTGCATTTCGGCTTCCGTCCACAGTAATCACACGCTTGCAATCCACCGCATTGATCTTGCCTCTTCGTTTCACTCGCCACCGCACGGTCGCTTCAATTTCCTTCCTCATGCCGCACGCTCGCTTTCCTTCTTCGCCGCGCGCCTTCCTTCCTCACCGCTCACCGCACGTCTTCATCGCCCTCGCGCCGCACCTTCCTTCCTCGCCGCTCACCACACGTCTTCTTCGCCACTCGCCGGTCTACTCCCTTCCTTCCTCGCGCCATGGAGTCTGGCGCCATGGAGGTCGCTCGTGCCATGGAGGAGGCACTGGACTCAGAGATGATGCCAGACTCGGAGATGACGCTGGCCTCGGAGATGGCACTGGACTTGGTCGAGATGGCACCGGACTCGGTCGAGATGGCGCTGGACTCAGTCGAGATGGAGTCAGACTCGGTTGAGATGGCGCTGGACTCAGTCGAGATGGTGCCGCACTTCGTCGAGGTGATGTCAGAGTCTCTGTGTGCTCGCTGCGGCATGTTCCACGCCGACAACGACAACGAAGACTGCTACCAAGCTCGCCGCGAAGCTAGCAGGTGTGCACGTTGTGGTATTGTACACAGAGACTACGATCTCACAACATGGATACATGATGGCATAGAAAAATTTGATTGTGAGCTCTACATTCCTGATGTGGAGAAGCTTCAAATGGATGGTGACACAATACTTCTTCCTGAGCACGTTATCAAGAAGTTGGACGAGATATACTATATGAAGAAGTTGGAAGATGCAAAGATGAAGCAAGATGCAAAGAAAGAACACTAAGGTACATGTCTCATTCAGTTGACCTAACAGGCATGCAAAAACTAATTTTCTAGTAATATTCTTGCTTCGGCTAGCAATTACTTCGGCTAGCATGCTGCAAAGACTAACATGCTTGCATCTTCTAATATTCTTCTTCTAATTTGTTGCAGGAAGGCTAGCAATTGCTTCGGCTACCAAGGAAGATTCACAACAGATTTGCAATGGAAGCCGATCTTCATTCTGTAGTTTTTCTTTTTGTATGTGAGGAATCTTGAACTTGTTGCACCCTTTAACTTTCATGGCTTCCCTCAAAACACTCTAAAGTGTTACAAAAATCCTGTTTGCTTTCCATGGAGAGTACTCTAATAATGCCTACAAAACATGTGTTCAAAAATTCAATCAATGAGTATATTAGTTGTTCAAGAAACAATGGAACAAGTGAACAATTGATCAATTTACCTGTTGGACTGCTGGAACTAGATCTTTTATTGTTTTTGCATCCTTCTTGTATTGAATAGCTTGAATAGCTCGAAAAAACCCCAAGTCTAAAATGTTAAAATCCGAAGAATTGGGTGGTTGACAAATGAGGCGAATGTCAAACCCTTCTTGCTTAGCGGCCTCACAAAAAATAGGATCATCCACTTTTAAATGGGAAGGTGCATTATCTTGTATGAAAATTGTCTTGTTCACATCTTCTCTTGGCCATTTGGCTCGAATGGCAGGCAGCACATTGTTTACCATGAAATCTCTAATCACCTCTCTTGTGATTGAAGTAATTGGCTTGATTACTTGTTCTCCACGAAGACGATTGTGACTTCTTCTAACAGCATGTTCATAAGTGACAAGTGGAAAACAACCTATTTTTCCATGGAAAAAACATTCTCCATTCCTAAACCTTGGCCGAGCACAAACACACAAGAACATGAGCCTAGGGATGTAATTCTTGTTTTTACAAGTGCGATGTGGTTCATCTTCCTCAGGTAGCAAGTAATATTTTTCAGATTTTTGAGAGAGGTAGAACCATTTTTCATCAATGAACACAAAATCAAAAAAAAAATCCTTAAATCTTTGATCACCCTGCAAACCCTGCTCAATCATGTCAACACACCACTTCAACCTAGTCTTCTTGTTAGCATCTGTGAGGTATGGTTTGATGCTACTAGAGTGACGCCTAAGCAAACCTTTTTTCAAATACCTTTGTATCCTAGCTTTGCTCATACCAAGTTTACTAGACACATCTTCTATGGTCATTCTTTGTTTGAGAGGAATGTTGTGCAATTGTTCCAAATCAAGAGGGACTGCCTTGCGGGCACATCTACCCTTCTTTTTACTTGCAACCACAACAGGAATGTTATGAGCAAGTTGGTGTTTACCTCGCTTCCATAAGCGCTGAACTGACCGAATGTGCACTCCAAATTGATCAGCAACAATTCTTGTATCCTTCTTGCCTAGTGTCCCATTCTTGCTTCTAGCCAACAATGCTTGGTACACTTGTCTTGTGACTTCTTCTGTCATGTCCTTCCTTCTATGGTGTACTTCAACGAGAACCTCAACATCTTGTTCTATTAAAAGAAAAAAAGAACATTCTTCTTGTTAGCCACAGATTACATAAAAAATAATCAAAAAAGGAAAGAACAAACTGGAAAAAAAATTACCAGCGAGGTTTTGTATGTAATGAAAGTCAACCGCACCATATTCATCTAACGGCAAGTTCAAATCAAATCCTGTCCAAAAATGAAACAAAAAAATCAGAAAAGATGGCGCTTGAGGGAAACAACAAACTCAAACAAGAGAGGTGATTACCATTGTCGTTACCGGACTCCAATATTGGCTTGTTGAGATCGAAGGCAAGATTGCCGTTGTCATCTTCTAAGCGAACGTTCAGATCAAAGGCAGCAACTCTAGGATCAGCCATTGCATGCGGTAGTGAAGAGAAGAGAGGGAAAGTGAGGAGATGAAGCACGGTAATGGAAAGAGAAGAGGCCGGGGGAAAGACTCCGTTAAAATAGGCACAGTGGAAGACAAACGTTGGAGCTATCGAGCGCAAAAATTAGAATCTCGTGGCGCCACCGCAAAAAAATGTTTGCATGTGAAAAACCAACGAAAACATGGCGCCCAACACGCCCAGAAACGCGTCCAAATGCGAGCACAAACGCGCTCAAGTGGCTCTGCGCGCGCACCACGCCCAGCAGAATCAAATCCGCGCGCCATGTAGCCACAGTGCATGGGACACGCAGGGCCAAACAGTTCCATGCAAAATCAAGCCAGTAACAAAAAAAATGACGCCCACCAGGTATCGAACCCTAGTCCTCAGGGCCAACGCCTCGCTGCACTAGCCGTCTGAACTATGGTTGTTTCTCGTATGGAATGCACCCGCAACCATTTTTTAATAGGGGCAGACAGGAAAAATACCCTCTATTTAATCACTCCTTGGTAAGCACAATCATGTCCTAAACGACTTCCTTTACGAGTACGGAGGGAGTACATAGCAACAGGTCGGTCCGAAGCATTAGTGATTAAGTCAAAGTGAAGTTGATTGCAAAGAAGACCCAACGACACGAGATACAATTGTACTGTTGTCATTGAAACATGTACTCTCTAACTAACTCTTTATTAATATAATGCATGCGTAAGCCCAGTCACATATACTATAGTACTCTGCATTAGTTTCTAACAATGTCAGTATATTTAATGCCCATAAAACTCTCATAAAACATCATTGAGATTGGCCTAAGAGCAAGTCCAATAATAGAGCCAAGTGTTAGGCTATTAGTCAAGTTGTAAGAGTCAAGCTATATAATAGTGGTATCTTATTTGTCTATAAAAAACTTTTTTATTATTAATTCTATCCATATCCCACCTTATTTTTCTTAATCCTCCTCACATTCACTTAATGTATGGCCCACCATCTGTATATGCTTTCGTGTCCAGCTTGGTACTTGCATGAGAGCTAAACTCTCCTCTCTTTCTCTCCTCTCTTTCCTGTCAATATTTGCTTGGCTATAAGACAATTATTATTATACTTGCTTTAAGGAACGTGGAACCAATTCGATGGCTAAGTGGAAATAAATAAATGAAAAAAATTGCCGCCCCACAACATAGGCAGGAATAGGCGGTCACCACGCCAGAGATAGTAAATTCACCGGGAAACGTGTGAGCTGAACTCGTCGCCAGCAACACTTTTTACTGTCCTCTCTCCTTCACGTTATTAAATACTCCATTTGTCTAGAAAAAATATAATTAATAGATTCGTGCAAGTCAAAATAACTCGACCAAATTTATAGTAAATAGTATTAGTATTTATGTCTCCAAATAAATTTATTATAAAAATATATTCTGTAACTAATCTTATGGTACTTATTTTGTATCATCAATGGTAGTACATTTTTATATAAATTTAGTTAAAGTTTAAATTGTTTAACTCTTCGAAAAATGGGAAATACGTTTCTTGTGGACGCACTAGGGCGTGATTAGTTTGCTGTGTCTGGGCTAGCCAGGTTGATGGGATACAGAGCACCAATGTGACAATATATTTTTAGATAAATATTTCTTTATAGGCCATGTTCGCTTTGCTGAAAACTAATGGCTAAAAGTACTGTTTGCTGATTTGTTGTGAGAGAAAAACACTGTTCGTTCGCTGAAATAGTACGGCTCATAAGACAAGCAAACATGGCCATAGTGAGAATGGCTCGGACTTTTTTTTTTGGCTGCGTTGCTGGCCGGAAAGAACGTTCAGATTGGAAGAGATTAATAAAGGGATGGACCTATGTTGTCTCAAACATGACACGATATTTGGTTGGGTGGGAATTTTCCTTGCCCTAGGAGCGCCAAAATGCAAAAGGATCTTAATTCCCATTTGCGAAAATAAAATCAGGGGACCCAAGCTAAGTTAAGGCCATGTTTGTTTCAGCTTTCCTTGTATGGTTAGCCATGGTGTGATTTGCCATATTTCTTTGTGTATTTCACTGCATATGAACATTGAAATTCACTTGAACCTTGTTTCCTCAAAAAAAAATTCACCTGAACCTAGACCATAATCAGGAGTTAGCTAAAAAATTATTATATTGGTCATATGTATATCAGTACTGTGTGTAGTTGCGCATGTATGTGATCAGTTGGAACTAATGGGGTAATTTTCCTACTTCGTTTTAGAATGCAGCCCAGTATGAGAAATGGACAGAAAATTTTGCCATACAGATCATGTTCATATTTTGTTTATTGATGTGTATAGTGGTCAGATCATTTATATATATATATATATATATATTGATATATGTATGTATGTGATAGATATGTACCTGTAGCTACCGTCAATGAATCTGGTGTGTCCAAATCTGCATGTGTAATATATTTGTTTACTACACTAGTAGAGAAACGACCTTTGATCCAGCTCGAAATTTGGATTTAGTCCCGGTATTTTTCGCGCGCGGGACTAGAGAGACCTTTAGTCCTGGTTTGTAGCTCCAACCAGGACTAAAGGTCCCTGTCCAACGGCTACTGCGACAGGCTTTTGCTGCAGGGGACCTTTAGTCCCGGTTGGAGCTACCAACCGGGACTAAAGGTTAACTTCTACTCCCGGTTGGTCCCTCCAACCGGGAGTAAAAGTCTACTCCCGGCTGGAGGTTCCGTCCGGGACTAGGAAGGGACCTTTAGTCCCGGTTTCTATCTACAACCGGGACTAAAGGTCCCCTCCTATATACCCTTTGTTCCTCCCCGAGCCCGAGCCACTTCGAACTCAGTGTTCTTGCTTCATCGCCGGCCTCTCTTCTTCCTCATCACCGGTGTATCACAAGATTTCTTCCATTCCTCCATCGATTCTTCGGTTCAAAGGTTACCAACTTTATACTCTCATGTTTCATCAGTAGCTTATTTCATTTTGTGGACTAGATATATGTGGTTTTTTTATGGTAGATTTTTTTTTTACTTGTAAGCCATTTAAGCTCAAAATCACTTTAAAGTTTGCGTATTTGGATGAAGGAAGGTTAAAGTAGTTATTCAAAACTAGTATTGAGCTTTCATTTCTAGCATGCATAGCACACTTCATGCTTTAGAGATATACAGGATTTTAGAGTTTTTTTAATTTTATTTGTTTATAAAATGAGAAATTTATATTATATTAAAAATGAGTATAGAGAGTAGATGGCAACTATTTCTGGGTCCTCGGCCTCTCATCGGGTTACAAAGCGACTGAGGCCGGACCTTCCTCTCATTGCATGCGGCAAGTGTGAGGAGAAGATTGTGATGGAGTACCAGGTGAGGAAGGATGTCCCAACAAGGGTCGTATCTTCTACAAGTGTCCAGATCGCAATGTGAGTTATTTTGTCGCATTTGATGATTATGGTTAATTTATACTTATTTTCATGATGATTGTAATTAAAGTTCTAATTTTTTGTTTTAATTTCAGTGGGATGGCACTGGATGTTCAGGCTGGTACTGGGAGGAAGAGTATGTTGAACACGTGCAAAACTCTCTTGCATAGGCGGCTACGGCGGCTAATGAGGCAGTGATCCTGCGGAAGAAGCCCATAGATATTGAACAAACGCATGATCTGTCTGTTTTACTTGGGATTGGTCACAAAATCCTTATGCTGCTGAAGTGCATTTTATCTTTAGTTTTTTTAGTGGTAGTTGGGATTGCCTACATTGTAGCGAGACTTTCATAAATTAATACCTTGTGTGGTGGCATGCATGTCGTATAATTAACTAATTATGTTCTAGGTTTTAATATGGTATGTATGTCATGTAATGCAGATGAGTCGGCATTGGAAGTACAATGCTGATCGCCGCTCCCAAGAGTTCATTGAGGGCATGCATTCTTTCTTACGTGTGGCCGAGGCAAACAAACGCGATGGTTTCATGTGCTGCCCATGTGCCAAATGTAAGAATTTGAAGGAATATGCTAGCTCAAGGAGTCTTCATTCACACTTGTTGAAGTCGGGTTTCATACCAAACTATATTTGTTGGACGAAGCACGGAGAAACCGGGATTGTAATGGAAGAAGAACAATGGGACGATGATGATATTATTGCTGAATATGGTGCCTTCAATGATACTGCAATGGGGGAAGTTGAAGAAGAGGTAGTGGCAGAAGATGAGCCCGCTGATGATCTTGGTCAGGCCATTCGTGATGCACAAAGAGAATGCGAAAGTGAAAAGGAGAAGATCAAGTTCGAGCGCATGCTAGAGGATCACAAGAAATTGCTATACCCAACTTGTGATGCGGGACAAAAAAAGTTGGGTACCACACTGGAATTGCTGCAATGGAAGGCAAAGAATGATGTATCTGACAAGGGATTTGGGGAGTTACTAAAAATCCAAAAGAAGATGCTTCCGAATGATAACGAATTGCCCGTCACTATGTACGAAGCAAAACAAGTAGTCTGTCCTTTAGGATTAGAAATCCAGAAGATACATGAATGTCCTATTGACTGCATCCTCTACCGTGGCGAGGAGTACAAGAAGTTAGATGCATGCCCGGTATGTCATACATCGCGGTATAAGATCAGGCGAGATAACCCTGATGATGTTGAGGGTGAATGTCCCACGAAGAAAATCCCTGCCAAGATTATGTGGTATGCTCCTATAATACCACGCTTGAAACGTCTGTTCAGAAATAAAGACCATGCAAAGTTATTGCGATGGCACAAAGAAGACCGTAAGGTAGACAATATGTTGAGACACCCTGCTGATGGGTCCCAGTGGAGAGCAATTGATAGAGAATTCCTGGATTTTGCAAATGACGCAAGAAACTTAAGGTTTGCTTTAAGTACGGATGGTATGAATCCTTTCGGGGAGCAGAGCAGTAGTCATAGCACTTGGCTCGTTACTCTATGTATCTACAACCTACCTCCCTGGTTATGCATGAAGCGTAAGTTTATTATGATGCCAGTGCTCATCCAAGGCCCAAGGCAACCTGGCAATGACATCGATGTGTACCTGAGGCCACTAGTTGAAGAACTTCTACTTTTGTGGAACAGACCAGGTGTACATGTGTGGGATGAGCACAAATAGGAGCACTTTGACCTGCGAGCATTGTTGTTCGTAACAATCAATGATTGGCCTGCTCTAAGTAATCTTTTAGGACAATCAAATAAGGGATATAATGCATGCACGCACTGTTTCGATGACATTAAAGGTATATTCTTGAAAAAATGTCGAAAGGTCGTGTACCTTGGCCATCGTCGATTTCTTCCTGTGAATCACCCCCTAAGAAAGAAAGGCAAGCATTTTAAAGGTAAGGCAGACCACCAGTCCAAGCCGGGCAACCTAACTGGTGAGGATGTACTCAATATGGTCAAGGATGTGAAAGTAGTATTTAGAAAGGCACATGGCAGCGAACCTGTTCCGAATGACGCCGACGGTCACGCACCCATGTGGAAGAAGAAGTCCATATTTTGGGACCTACCCTATTGGCAAGTCCTAGAGGTCCGTAGCGCGATTGACGTGATGCTCCTGACGAAGAATCTTTGTGTGAACCGGCTAGGCTTCATGGGTGTGTATGGGAAGCCTAAGGACACACTTGAAGCACGACAGGACCTGCAATGTTTGAAAGAACGAGACAACCTACATCCAGAGAAGACAGATGATGGACGCCATTACTTAAGTCCTGCCAGCTACACTCTTACCAAAGAAGAGAAGGAAAGTATGTTTGGATGCATAGCAAGCATCAAGGTACCATCTGGATTCTCCTCGAATATAAAGGGTATAATAAATGTGCCAGAGAAGAAATTCCTAAACTTAAAGTCCCATGACTGGAACGTACTCATGACGCAATTGCTTCTAGTTGCATTAAGAGGAATTCTACCTCCAAATATACGTCTAGCCACCGTGAAGCTATGTGCATTCCTCAATGCAATTTCTCAGAAGGCAATCGATCCAATGGATCTAGCTAAACTACAGAATGATGTGGTTCAATGTCTTGTCAGCTTTGAGTTGGTGTTCCCTCCTTCCTTCTTTAATATCATGACACACCTCCTAGTTCACCTGGTCAAGGAGATTAGCATTCTCGGTCCTGTGTTCCTGCACAACATGTTCCCCTTTGAGAGGTTTATGGGAGTCCTAAAGAAATATGTTTACAACCGTGCTCGGCTAGAAGAAAGCATCGCCAAGGGCTATGGAACAGAGGAGGTCATTGAGTTTTGTGTTGACTTTATTCCCGACCTTGACTCGATTGGTGTTCCTGAATCGCGACATGAGGGGAGACTAAGTGGAAAGGGGACACTAGGGAAGAAAACATATATTGGTACACAGGACAATTATTTCAATAAAGCACACTACATAGTTCTGCAAAACTCCTCGTTGGTGGATCCGTATATCGAGACACATAAAGAGTTGCTCCGATCTGAGTTTTCAGGGAAGTCTGAAGCTTGGATTACGCATCAGCACATGGAAACTTTCAGCGACTGGTTGCGAAAAGAATGTTAGGGTGATGAGAGTATTGATGAGCAACTGTATTTGTTGGCTAGGCAGCCATCGTGGCATATCCTCACATACAAAGGGTACGAGATAAATGGGAATACATTTTACACAGTAGCCCAAGATAAAAGGAGCACCAACCAAAACAGTGGTGTCCGCATAGATGCCACTGACCCTAATGGAAATAAGCAAACATATTATGGCCGCATAGAGGAGATATGGGAACTAAACTATGCACCTACTTTTAAGGTACCCTTGTTCAAGTGCCAATGGGTAAAGGCGACTAGAGGCAGGGTAGCAGTCGACATCCAGTATGAAATGACAACCGTGGACCTCAACAATATTGGGTACAAAGACGAACCGTTCATCCTTGCCAAGGATGTAAATCAGGTGTTCTATGTCAAGGACATGTCTACAAAATCGAAGAGAGGGGAAAACAACAACGACCCAATCAATGAGCCAAAGCGCCACATAGTTCTTTCAGGAAAAAGAAACATCGTCGGAATTGAAGACAAGTCAGACACATCAGAAGATTATGAAAAGGATGACCGAATTCTACCCTTCACAGTGAACAAAGACCCAAGCATCCAGCTAAATGATGAGGACACTCCATGGTTACGGTGCGATCATAACCAAGGGATGTACGTTAAGAAGAAGTTCACTACTGTGCCCGCTTGATATATATAGTGATGTATTAGACCTATTATGTAATAATTGTGACTTCAGATTTTTTTATCGTGTTTTCATATTTTCTACGGTTTAAATGAATTTTCTGCTAGACGGTGGGTTTCCCGTGGAGAATGTGTTATGAAAAACCAAATGATCAATGTTAATAAGATGTGAAAACTAATTTTTTGTCAAAAAGCAATAGTTTTAATGATTTTAATTAAGTAGTATATTTTTGCATGGTGCAAATTGTAATTATTATTTACACTATGTCAAATATTTATACAGTAAAACAAAAGAGTTTAGGTTATAATTTTTTGTTGTGTATAATAATGCAAAACCAAGTCCAGGAATTTTTTTTATAATTTTTTTGGATAATATTTTATTTATTAGGCAATTAATAACTCTATGCATATTTATATAAAAGAAATATATAAAAAAGAAAAAAAACTTATGGAAACTGGAGAAAGCCAACTGCAGACCACCTTTACTCCCGGGCCTAAAATTCCTTTACTCCCGGGCAGTGGCTACACCCGGGACTAAAGGTGCGCTGCGTTTTCGCAGCCCGCCAAAATGCCTTTTACTCCCGGGTAGTGGCTACACCCGGGACTAAAGATCATACCTTTAGTCCCGGTTCTAACCATCACCCGGGACTAAAGGATCTTTAGTCTTGGTTGGTAGATGAAACCGGGACTAAAGGTCTCCCTATATAAATCCTCTCTGTCTCCGCCACTCCTCATCTTCTCCACCAGATCGATCCAGCAGTGCCGCCGCCCCCAGGCCACCCTAGCCTTGCCTCACGCATGCACGCTGTCACCGGCCCCACGCGCACTTCTTCTCCGGCCGGCCAGCGCGCCTCCCTCGTCCACGCTGGAGCACGCGCCGTCCTCGCTCGTCCTCGTCCTCATCACCGGAGTGCGCCCGAGCCTTCCCCACGCTGCCTCACCGGAGCTCGCCCGAGCCTTCCCCGCGCGCGCTGCCTCACCGGAGCGCGCCCGAGGCTTCCCCGCGCTGCCTCACCGGAGCACGCCCGAGCCTTCACCGCGCGCGCTGCCTCACCGGACCGAGCGACGCCGCAGCGGAGGAGGAGCCCCGAGCCATCAATTGGGTCTGTGTTGCTCGTTTCGATTTCTTGCGGCTTACATCAATTGTCTGTGTTTGGAAGACGACGACTAGCTAGGGCTCATTTGATCTCTTACATGTGCCTGTTAGTAGCATTAATCGATCGTGAATGATCAGTTCAATGTGTGCTCCACTAGGCTCTACTTCATTCGCACTTTGATAGAAGTCTCAACAGAAGATGACTATCGTAGGTGGATCATGGCCTCTGCACTACAATATCAATTCCATCCTCGAGGCTAAAATCATTCCATAGAAAGCCTCAACAAAAGATGACTATCGTATACGGATTAATGATATACATCTAACACGACTCTGCCCCTTTGATTACATATATACGTTATCTCTTCCACAATATATTCTATCATCTGTTATACAACTCTAGGTTGTGTATTCATACGGATTTTGAACTATTTGCTTTCCAATTAAGAGGATTATCCGGAAACATGCATGAATTAGGCTGTTTTGAGAACTAGTTAATTCAATGATGACCTTCCATAGATTCACCTGTATAGGTTGCAGTTAAGGTTGTAAAAAAACAGCTTGAATAACACAGGTAAATAATCCAAGAAACATCACCAATATGGAGAGGGATAGCTAATTTCTTATTCATAATATAGAACATTACATTGTCTTAAATTTGACATACAAAATAATCATTAACATCTTGCATGTCTTCACTCATTACAGAAAATTTGTGACATAGAAAGCACAAAGCAAATGTCATGGAAAATAATTAACTATTGATTCATGCTACTGAAAGGCTTAGAAATCACTTAGGGTGGTTCTAACATGTTTTTTTGGCTGCAGGAGCTGAACCTCGCGTTTGACACCTTGGATGTGAGCCACCGCCGCCACCATATATAATCCGTTTATGATGGATTAATTGCTCCAACCTTTTGTAATCGGATGGATGCGTGTGCCGAGCCCTCGTGCCGGCAATCTTGTAATGCAATTTTGCGCTGAGCCATCGAGCTCAGTGGAGCACGGGCGCGGCCCGGTGTCTCGTCGTTTCCTCCTTTTTGCGCGGTAGCTTATGACGACTAGTTAGAAAATTGTAGAAAATCCGTACTAGTTGAACTTGCGGACCGTGTTCATTTCGGTGAGCATGTTCTCTGCCGAATGGTAACGGACGTCAAGGAGGAGCTTTGATTCTACGAGGGAGAGCGGCAACGGTCGTGGAAGACCGTGTTCCCTTCCTCGTAGAATTGGAGCTCTTCCGTGGCCAAGTCCGGTGCCGTCCGGTGGAGAAATGCTCGCCGAGATGATCACGTAATTAGGGTGAACTAGTACGGATGGTTATTTATTCACACGTCCTGATATCGTCGCAGTAGTCTGTCAATCACCGTACCCAAACATAGTGTATATATAAATATAAACGATAAACGATTATTATGTGTGTACACTCCCATTCTTCTGTTAACCTGCGGAAATATCATGTGAATTACTTACCTGCCGCAGTAAAAGACGAGAACACAATGACCATGGCCACGGCCATGAAAAATGCCAACGACACAACACTAGCAACCTTCTCGGCAAGCAGAGTAGTGTTAAATGCTCTGGAAACCTTTAAACTTTGTCAGTTAAGATTTCCCCTTCAAACAAGCTAGGCACTTAAATAAGGCTTATGCTAGATTCTATCACTAGTACAGATATAGAAATGATTTTTACAAATGTTACTATCCTTGAGGTGGCACATCCTGCAGGAGTTCATTTTATAGATATAGTTTTTATTTTTTATAGATATATCTGGTGGTGTAAAAGCTAGATGGCTGCCCCGAGAGACAACATGGATGAACAAATGATGAATATTATCAACACCGGCACTCAATTTGCCGATGGTGACCAGGAGGGTGTAGATGACGGGAGTCAATACCTGGCTCTTGAAGATAACCAAGAAAATATTGTGCAAGAAAATACTGGCGAGGTATATATATTTATATATATATTTGAATATTATATATATATATATTTGAATATCTATCATCTATTATGTGTACACATGATATTGATTTATTCTTTTTTATACGTAGCCCTCTGGATCGACGACCACAATGGCGAAAAGCAAAAAAAATCGAGGCCCGAAAAAGCCATTGGAGGGGCGCTACATAATATCGGAATTCAATATCGAGACAGGCGAACCACTTGGTCCACATGCAAAGAAATTCGTGCAACACTGTGGGTGCCTTGTAAGGGATAGACTTCCGATCAGTGCCCGTGAATGGAAGTAAAAGATCAGCGAGCCTCATGTTAGTTTTGTCTCTGATCTTGATAAGAATTTAATTTGGGATGATATCCTTCAACATTTCACGTTGCAAGCGGATGATTATGTTGCTATCAACGATGATGAATTGAAGGAACTAGTTCGAAAGTGGGCTATGAAGAAGATGGCCACACAATTTCAGACTTGGAAGAAATCCCTGTACACGAAATACGTCAAGAAGAACCTAACGCCCAATTTCAAAACTAGTGGCCCGCTCGCAAAGTTGAGGCCCTACTGGAATGATTTTGTACATTACAAGACATCGGAAGAGGGTGAGGAACGGGTGAGAAGGAACCAAGACAATGCCCGACAGAAGGTACACCACCATGGCATGGGATCAGGTGGCTACGCGACTGCCATTCCCAAGTGGGAAAAAATGGAAGTGGACATTCTTGCCAAGGGTATCACACCAGAATCACTCAATTGGCCCAAACGCACGAAGAATTGTTTTTTCGCTCATGGGGGAAGACTGGACCTAGAGACCGGGAAGATGGTTCATGGCCCAAAACTCAAAAGAGCAACACAAAGATTTTCTTATGCTCTACAAGCTAAAACTATTGGTACGTTCAGGCCCAATAGAGAGAAGGATGAACTGACATATGCCCTTGGGACCGCTGAACACAGTGGCCGAACGAGAGGTTTAGGATGGAACATTTCTTGGGAGCATGGTTTCCCTGACGACAGAGATACCTACAGAAGCCGGCAGAGAAGGAAGGATGAGGATGCAGCACGGATCAGCAGGTTGGAGGAATTGGTTCGTGAGTCACGGGAGGCGTTGCTTCAAGCACAGGAACGCGAAAAAGACATGCAAGCTAGAATGTAGGACGAAATCATAAAGCAAGTGCAAATAGCAATGAGTGCCCAAAGGCAGGCATCAGATCCAGGAATCAACATTAATATTAGCCCCCCTGATTAGTTGAAAAGCAGCTGCGCTTCCACGGAGTTGCCAAATCAAGATGACGCAATGCTATGTTTCCCCGTGGATGACATCACTGCACCGTTTACATTATGTGAGCTACATATTCCAAAAGAGAATGCCACAATCATGGTGGCTCTCGGTGTTTTTTCTCCTCCAGATCCTACCAAGACACCAAGAATCCATGGGGCAATAATACCACCTGGATATGTTAGCGTCTCAGTGGATAGAGTTAACAAAGGTTTTAGTGATCTGCCTCTTGACATTCCAGGAGGTGATGGGGAGAAGACTCTAGGAGAAGCAGAGAAGACATTCATACTATGGCGCAAGCGCTACATCATTATTCCCGGGGTCTCTAGTCCACCGTCGCTTCCTCAACTGCCAGACAATAGGTGCGGACAAAAGTGAACGAAACAAAATTTTCACAAATTTTCTATTGACATGCATGATTAACAATAACAATTTCTTATACCTAATTATTCTTTTTTGTAATCACACAGCAGGGCCTCCACCAACCTAAGTCCAATTATTCAATCTCCAGATCATCATAGTGCTCCGGGCAATGATTATGCAACGCCGCCACCGCCGCCACCTCCAAGGAGGTCTCCAACGCCTCCAAGGAGGTCTCCAACGGCTGCCCCGCCTCCCTTGATGATCAAGAAGCAGCCAACTCCTAAGAGGTCTGCCCCGCAAACGAAGCTGTTGGCCCACTAGCCGGCAAAGAAGAAAGCCTCCTCTAATCCAGTTATTCCCCAAAAACTGTCTTACGAGAAAAGTGAAAAGGAATTAAAGGATGCAGTACAAAAAGATGTGAAAAGTTTCTTCGAAAACGTAAGAAAGCAACGAGAAGTGAGGGAGAACCCAGAGAAACCGTACTTCTACCTGGCTCCAGATCTTCTAAGAAAGAAGGTGGACCAGAAAAAGCGGGAATCTCAAAAGACTCGGCCAAAATCAGACTACGACCGCTCTCTCACCAAGTCATTTGAGGCGGTGCAGAAAAAGACTAGAGCAGGGAAAGGTGTTGCACAACTCGGACAACAATCAGTCCCCCCTCTTGTCATTCATAATGAATATGGTTCAAACTTAGACTTACCGGACGTCGATTTTGAGGAACTGGTTCAGTTTTACAAGGATACTGGTTTGGACCTTACCCAAGTGCTCGCTGAAGGACTATCTGCTCCGAAAGTGGATCCTTAGAAGAAATTTGAACATGGAAAGAGTCTATACAACCCTGAGGCCTTAGGTGAACTGGGTATGCAAATACATCTACTAAACAAGTGGTACATGACGGCGTATAAACGGGGAGAGAACTTTGTTTCTGTCAGAATTAGAAACCAACATTACTTCCGTGGCGATGACGTTATATATGTCGAGTTTGGAGAATTACACCAACTATGCCACCTGGACTCTCTCGACAAAAGTCTCATTAGCTACTATTGTCTGTAAGTGTGATTATTTTCTACTATTAAAGTGTATATATATAAAGCTACATGTATATATATAAATTATATATCCTCACACTATATTTTTATATATGCAGATATGAGATGACAGAACTCAGAAAGAGACAGGATAATGATGTTGGTTTCGTTGATCCAAATGTCGTATTCAAACACCCTGATCCCCCGCCTGGATGGAAAGCTGAACTCGAGAAAAATCTCATAAGGTTCTTAGTGAACCAACAAAACAAGGACATACTCTTCCCCTACAACTTCAAGTGAGTGTTAAATAATTAATGTCGATCATATGGACATTTGTTCAATTATTTGCTTACTAGCTAAGCTATCTCCCATATATACATATGTTGACTCTAGTTAATGTCGATCATATTTGTGTATAAAAACATATGCAGCAATCACTGGATATTGATGGTCATCGATATGGCCAATAGTCGGTTGAGGATCTTAGACTCGTTAAGAAAAGAGCAAACAGAGTACCAAGACATGATAGATATTATCCAAGGATAATTTGGTCTCTCTAGCAACTATATATACCCCGATCTCTTAACTGCAACAATTATTAAAGGCCAAAATATTTTTTTATTGGGCGCAGTGTTTGGAAAAGTTTCATTGAGGAACACCACATGAAACATTGCAAAGCGCCACTGGATGTAATCGCACACAAAGTAAGTACTAGCTACATTTATATATATATAATTCAATTAACACCATGCATGCTTTCAATTCACCGAATCTTTTTTCTCGTAAAAGTGGGTTCTGAGGCAAGAACAGGGGAACAACTACTGTGGATACTATGTTTGCGAGTTCATCATGGCGTACTCAAAAAGAACTCCTGAAGAGAACCTCAAAGTACGTTATATAAATATATTCATATATTCACAATTTCTTTTATTGCCCATATATATATAAGTAATCACGTGACCAATATATATATATATATTAATACTTTTCCTTTAACTTTTATGAAGACTCTATGGTCGAAGGAAAAAGTCATATGACGTGACCAACCGAAAGCAATTCAAGAGACCATAGCAGGATTTCTTAATGACCAGGTCTTAAACCCCGCCGGCGAGTTCTACAATGACGTGAACGAAATATGGAAGCCAAACCAGATGGAGTGAATTTGTTATCCCAAGGATATGATAGAATATACAATGCAAGCTTTATTTGTAATATATATATATATATATACATATTATATGTACATAAAATAACGATATATGTATATGCATGTAATATATACATTAGTTTCATACTTTAGTTTGTACAAAATGTTCGAACATTATAAACGTGTAGAATACGTATATTATTAGCAGCGTAGAATGCGTATTCGAAAACCTATTCGAAAACCAAAACGAATCATCAATTGAAAATAGAAACAAAAAAAAATAAAACCTTTAGTCCCGGTTGGTTATAACAACCGGGACTAAAGGTCCACCTTTAGTCCCGATTGATAATAATACCAACTGGGGCTAAAGCGTCGGCCCACGTGGCCAGGCCGGAGGCCTCTTTAGCCACGGTTGGTATTACCAACCGGGACGCAAAACCGGGACTAAAGGAGGGGCCCTTTAGTCCCGGATTCGTGCTCCCGGTTCCAAAACCGGCACTGAAGGGGGTTGAGAACCGGGAGTACAATCCGTTTCTCTACTAATGCTACTAATATTTGGTTTCCGATCCTAGCCTTGGCACTAAGGTTATTCTTCTTTTGTTTTGTTTTTGTAATTCCCCATCAGAGACGCGGGTAGCTAAAATGCGTCCCTGGTAAGACCCTCCTGAGACATGTTTTAGCTATCCGCGCGCGTCTCTGATGACCCTTCTTCAAAGGCACATTTTGTTTAAGACGTGTCTCTGATGGGAGTCATCAGAGACGCGTAATACACGTCTGTGAGATCTTGATGTCACAGACGCCAATTCTCTAGGGCATTTTTACACGTGTATTGTGACATTAGGGGCGCCAGCAAAAGTTATTGAAGTAGGAACTGTCATATCAATGTCCATACATGATAATTAATGTTATATGAAGCACACATCACAATTTGTTAATTATCTATAAAAGGCTACATAAGCTGCTACATATACAGCTTGTACGTAAGTGACAAATAAATAATATATATTCAATTCTATATATATATATATATATATATATATATATATATATATCAGTTTAAAACATGCAGTATCAAATATGGAACCTAGCTTTGTAGATCTTGAGGCAAGGAACTCAGCTAGCAGTGCAAACTTATTTAAAAACGGACACCTGAGGAGTGAGTAATGGTCATTTATTTAGAGAAAAAAAATGTAACCATTTTCCCACTGACACCAGAAAGGACACGTGGTAGAAAACTATTAACTGCCGACGGTTGGAGCATGATGGGCTGTCGTCGGCGGGTCGCCCGCTCGCTTCTCGTAGGACCCATCAATCAGGGATGCAAGCCCGCCGGCGGCTTCTTAAGAGTGGGGTATGGTAGGGCTGTACGTCGAGCGGCGGGTATAGCTCCCCCCGGGGTACCGGTTAGGGCCGATAAAGTAAGAGCGGGGTGTCGGAGGACCGGTTCCCGGGGGACGATCTGCGTTAACAAAAGATGGCGCAACAATCTTCTTAATTAAACTACTCATATATAATACTATACATTCCTTTTTCTGTGGATGTGCTATAAGCAAGTTAAAAATATTCCTTTTCTAACTATATATGTAGTTTCTTATTAAATACCTCTTGTTTCCTTAATGTACGTTACAATTTATATGACTTAGTATATTTTGTTAATCCGCCACGTACTATACATGGATTAAGAGATAGCCCTTCGAGTTTAATAAAGATATATAGCAGCAGACACAGTTGTCATCGTTGAAATAAACATATAATCGTCTAGTCTAACTCATTATTAGTTTAATTTAATGCTTTAAGGTTTGCCATTGAAAGAATTATATAATTATGAAATTTCCATGGGGGCTACCTAGTAACTCCTATAGGTAGCCAAAGAATGAAGTCGATGAGGGCCGGGCTTTTGATTTACTATAATGAAAATATTTTCCTACAAAAATGCAGCAACGAACTAATGCAAATAGTTATACCCGCACCCGCACCATGTGTGCATGGGTAATGGATGTTGCCCTGATTTGGGTGGCCGTGGACACTTACTATGGCCGCTGCTTCCGCTGCTTCCGGTGCTTCCTGATTCGCCTTCGGTAGCCGTTGCCAGCAGGAAGACGAGGCTGCCGCCGCTGCCGTCGTCGCTGCAAACCACAAGAAGCAGCAGCAAAACTACACCAAGGACAACGGGCGACCTCGTCCAAGCATGGTAGTTGCTGCTGGTCGACATGTTGTATGCCTCCAAGAGCTATATTTCGATCGAGAAAAATACTAGTAGTACCACAGATGAGCGCACGATTTGCTAGCAGCATGGCTCCGCGCCCTTAAATTAGCAATGCCTCCACTCATGCAGACGAGAGTGGACGACTTTGACTGCGCTTTTTTGTGTGCCCGATAATATGCTTATGGATGGAAATGGATCGGGTCGATCCGACCCATAAAAATAAGGCCAAACTGAAGGTTTCCCTCCCACCCATATCCTGAAACCCTAGCCTCTCACCGCCGCCCTCAACTTGCCCTGAACAGACACTCGGCTACAATTTGACCACGAATGAGGAGACTATATTTAATTATTTTACATTTGCAGGACAGTCGTCGTCTCGCTGTTTATTTGCTCCTACGTACGACCAGGGGCGGAGCCAGAATTTGAGCACAGAGAGGGCGCTATTTAAGCCGATAACAATCATACATGATGAAATATATATACAAAGAGAACGTTGACAATAACCAAATAAATGTTTATTTTACAATACAAAAGAAGGCTAAAAAACAAAATACTAAATATTATAAAGAAAATAGGAACAAAATTTAATTAGACCTTGGTGTCTAAGCTTCACCGGTCAATCTAAACCTAGACAAAAAAGAATCACGGTAATAATAAAAACAAAGGAGATGAGATGAGAAGATAAAAAGGAAGAATAATCCTTAATGAAATAGATGTCATTGAGATAAATGCGGAGGAAGAATAAACAAGAAAAACACTGACTATATTTATTAACTACACTACTAGAGGCCGCGGCTTTGCCGAGTGTTTTTACACTTGGCAAAGAGCCCTTTGCACTCGGCAAAGGCTTTGCCGAGTGTAGCACTCGGCAAACTCCGCTCGGCAAAAATTTTCTTGGCAAAGGGTCTTTGCCGAGTGCTTTTTATCCGGGCACTCGGCAAAATAAACAAAAATTTTGCCGAGTGCTTGGGGCAGCACTCGGCAAAATATTTTCGGCCGTTGCGGCGTCGGCTGTTAACGGTTATTTTGCCGAGTGCCCGACCCAGCAGTCGGCAAATTTTTTTTTTAAATTACTTTGCCGAGTGCCCCAGCCCAAGCACTCGGCAAAGTTTTTTTTTTATTTTTTTTAAAAAGTACTTTGCCGAGTGCCCCTGCCCAGGCACTCGGCAAAGTTTTTTTTTATTTTTTTTTTAAAAATTACTTTGCCGAGTGCCCCTGCCCAGGCACTCGGCAAAGTTTTTTTTTATTTTTTTTAAATAATTTCTTTGCCGAGTGCCCCTGTTTAGGCACTCGGTAAAGAATTTTTGAATTTTTTTAAAAAAAATACTTTGCCAAGTGCCGCGTCAAGGCACTCGGCAAAGAAATTTTATATTTTTTTTGAAAAATCTTTGGCAAGTGCCTTGCCCATGGCACTCGGCAAAGACCCCGAGAATTGCAATTTTTTTTACATTCCATTGTAACAGACAATATATATATATAAATATAAATATATATATATATATATATACATCAATCATCACATCTATATCACCAACATGCATTATATATCACAAGCACACGCATATTTAATAAATCCATCGAAAATCCATCACAAATGCACCAAAGTTCAACATCACAAGTTTATTATTACAAGTTCAACATCACAAAGTTCAACATCCCTACTGCGGCGATGGAGACTGCAGGTGTGGCCCCCGGACTGAGGTGAAGGACCGAACTGCGGCGAAGGGTTGACGCGATCAGCCGTCGGTGACACGGTAGCGGGATTGTTTGAACCCGCTGACGGAGGCTGCACAAAATAGAAGAGATTGCATGTGTTAGACTCAAAATTGAAAATTTCGGCAGCACCTCCCCTGCACGGGGAGGTTTCCAACCTGCAAGAAACAATGGCATGAAGGCCGACAATCACAACGGCACGAAGACCGACAATCCCAACGGCACAAAGGCCGAAAATCACAACGGCACGAAGGCCGACAATCCCAATGGCACGAATGCATTAAACTTTCATACTCATAGGAGTGAAGTGTCGAACCGGGGCTGGAGTTGGCAACTGCACTTGGACACCCGATGCTTGCCCGATGGTTTGCATGATCTGATACATGTCCGCCATCTGCTTCTTCGTGGCCTCTAGCTCTGTGGTCAGGTGCGCTTGCGTCTCCCTTGTCTCTGCCAGCTCAGCCTGCAGTGTTTCAATCACATGTTTCAGTATTGCAAATCTGATCAATGTGTGTAACGTTCAATGTACGACGAGTGAAAATAGAATTACCTGAAGTTCATCGACCCGCGACAGTGTTGGAGTAGGCCGTGCACGTATGGGAAGGCTTCTGGCCGTGCTCCGTGCCCTCACATCGGAGAGAGAGGGTGCAGAGCTCGAGGAGTCGGCGCCGTCTGCAATCCACAACCGCCCGTGCTTCCTGCCTTGCCCAAGCCTCACGATCACCTCTGTCTCAAGGGGCTCAGTGCTCAGATTGTGATCTGAGCCACGGAGCACCCTAACCGCCTCCTCGTAGTCTCTGACCTTAGCGTGGACGCTCGGGTCAGAGTAAGCCTGGGTAGTGGCATCCGGGTTGAAGACGACACCGGATTTCTCTGGGCCCATGTGGGACACAGCCCATGCCGCAAACTCCGACACCGGCATGTCCAGGTGTGCCACCTCCTGCGAGAAAGACGGCAAGATGATTAGAAATCAGGAAAAATTGAGCGTTAGAATAGATAAATGACATCTCGTACAGGTGCCCGCTTGAATGCGGGGAGGTTGCGGCTGCCTTGGTGGTGAGTTGGACCGGTCCTCAGTGCCCGCTTCCGCTTGCCTTGCTCGTGCTTTGCGATGTACGCCGGGTCAAGGTACCTGTCCACGATCCTCGACCATGCCGATCTATGCGACATGCACCACGAGGCCGACACCTACACATCATCAAGTGTTTGACATATAAGAAGATCAATTCTGGACCTACTAAATCTCAAAACGAATCAATATTATTCACCTACCTGAAGGTACTGCTCCTTGGTCAGCGCCACATTTCTTGCGCTGGTTTTGTTGAGGGGCTCTTTCTTGATGGACCTATAGTAGTCGACGTGGGCCTAGAGTCGTGCCTCGTGAATCATGTCATCGACGTACTTCTTACAGGCTCTATGTGCCGTCTGATCCGCCAGGGTCTCTCGACCTTCTTCAGCCTTGAAGTACCTCTGCATACAAACACGATGTATCCTTTCATTATTTCAATAAAAGACTTAACCAATGGAGGAGATGTATTGAGCTATGTTGTGAGACACTTACCCAAAAGTCCACCAAAACCCGCTCCTGCTTGTTGTCCAGCTCGTCATCCGAGCCGAGCTTGTACCTGTCCCACGACCAGGCCGGCTCCCACCTCCCCTCTTTCAAGTCCACAAGGCCGGGGAAGTGTTTCCTGCACAAACATCCCAGGACAGTAGCGGGGGTGCATGGGGGGTCAAGAGCACCCGACAGAACTAGCCAGCCCCTGCATAAGTGATTAAGAAAAATTATCAGTTTCTCTTTTGATTTTCAACGTATCATATGAAGTACTAGTGAGAACATCTATAGTTACTTACCTTCTTCCCACAGGACGAACCAGTGGGCGTCGGTTGGGAAGCGAAACCAGAGGAAGGCTTGTGGGACCTTGCAGGTAGGGAGCCGACTGAGCAGAACTGTCCTCCGTCTGCTGAGTCCCCTCGTCCCCCGATGGAGTGTCTGTGGTCGTGCCCGTGGCCACCACGTGGTCCTCTGGGGTAGGAGACTGGTCCTCCGGCTGGTCGAGAGCCGAGGGAGGAGGCGGTCCCTCCTGGGGCGACCCCAGCCCCTCCCCCTCCCCCTTCCCCTCGCCTCCATCAGGAGGGCGTAGCCTTTGGTACACCGAGAGCACCTGCCTCGGTGAACGGTTGCCCACCATCTTTGTTCTGTCACCTGCAATGTACAAAGAATGAATAACAAGCGTCAGTACATACATGTGAAATAGTTCAAAATGAATAAACATAACAAAATTTAATAAAAAACATAGTATTACATGGTTTAGGAATAATCTTCATGATTGGGGTCATAGGTCTCATCATCACTATCAAAATTGTCTAGATGGGCAACACTATCCGAACGTTCTGTGTCTTCTTCATTGCCTTTGTCTAAATGGAATCGCTCAAGCATTTGAATGTCCTTCGGATTTAGCACTACATCTCCAGGGTCCTCATCATCAACCGTTTCATTGTCTACTTCCATGGCGGTCGTCACATCGGGTAAGACTATCTCAAAGCTCCCTTGCAGCCCATCTACTTGATAGAACTCTCCATCATATGTGTTTGTGTCGAAGGTGTAATCTTCATCGTTTGGAATAGGTAGTTTACCGTGCGAAGATACTTGGTGCACAATAGACCAACCCTTAAGATGGTCTTTGTCTTGGCACGCGTATGGCGTATGATACACCTGCATGGCCTGTTGAGCCACAATATAGACATCTTTTCCTTTATAGACGGAATCATGCCTAATCTCGACTAGCCCAAGATGAGGGGTCCATCTCGTTTGTCCAGGATCAAACCAGTGGCACTTGAATATGACAGGAGTAAGAGGTACCCGGCCCTCATATTCAAGTTCATAGATCTCCTCAATTATTCTGTAGTATTCGACGCCATTAGTGCCCGGCGTAAAAACTTGGCTATTGGTGGTTTTTCGACCGGGCCGAGTCTGCTCGTGTCTGGACGTGTGGAAGCGATAGGTTTGGCCTATCGCACAACATCGCTAGGTCCACTCTAGCCTTAGAGTTGTCCTTAGACTTGTTAGTGTCCATGAGCGTTGCCCAAAGTGCCTCGGCGATATTCTTTTCAGTGTGCATGACATCAATGTTATGGGGCAGTAGGAGGTCATCGAAATAGGGGAGCCTCATCAAGCTAGACTTATGAGTCCACATATGTTGCTCACCATATCCCACGAAACCACCATCTTCGTTGGGCATGAGAGCATCTATTTGAGCATGAACCTCCGGCCCAGTCCTCAAGCACGGTCTAGGGTCCATCACTTTGACACCTTTCGTAAAGCTCTTGATGTCTTCTCTGAATGGATGGTCAAGAGGGAGGAATTGACAATGTTTGTCGAACGACGAATACTTGCCACCCTTCTTCAACCATATGAACCTCACAGCTTCCTTGCATATTGGGCATGGGAACTTCCCCTAAACACACCAGGCGCACATTAACCCATACACTAGGAAGTCGTGCAGGGAGTAGTGGTACCAGACATGCATTTTGAAGCTAGTCTTCGTAGCTCGGTCGTATGTCCACACCCCTTTGACCCAAGCATCGATCAACTCATCTATCACAGGCTCTATGAAGACACCCATATTACTCCCCGGGTGTCCAGGGATTATCAACGATAGGAACACGGTATGCCGTTGAAAGGAGACGCCAGAGGGGAGATTCAGGGGGATGACGAACACGGGCCAACATGTGTATGGTGCAGCCATCATGCCATATGGATTGAACCCATCTGTTGCAAGCATGACACGTACATTACGAGCCTCCTCTGCTTTGAGAGGATGCCGTGAATTGAAGTACTTCCATGCATCAGCATCGGATGGATGTACCATCTTCTCAGGATTGTACTGTGTGCCGTTTTTGTGCCATGTCATCTGTTTCGCGGATTCCTTGGTCATGAATAGCCGTTGGAGCCTCGGCAGGAACGGAAGGTGTCGTAGGACTCTCATGGGGATCTTAAGCTGCCTCTTCTGGCCATCGCCTGAGTCTACCTCCATGTACCTGGAGGATTTACACTTCGGGCAGTACTTTGCATCCGCGTGTTCTTTCCTAAATAGGATGCACCCCTTTGGACACACATGTATCTTGTCATACAGCATCTTAAGTGCAAGAAGGAGCTTCTCTGACTCATACAAGTTCTTCGGCATAATGTGTGTCTTCGGTAGCATATCGCTCCACACGGCCACCATCTTGTCGAAGCCTTCTCGACTTAGGTTTAACTCGGCCTTCAACCCCATTACGCGACCAATGGCATCCAGCTGAGAAACATTAGTATGATTGTGAAGGGGTCTCTGTGCCGAGTCCAACATCAGGTAGAAGGCATCTGCGGTAGCCTCCATCTCTTCCTTGTCACGTCCTTCAGCGAACTGAGCTTGGTGCGTGTCATCCAGCATGTTTGCTACCCCAGCATCATTATCGAAAGCCTCGAGCCGTGGTCTCACCACCTCCTCCCTGATACGATCGGCTTCACCATGGTGGATCCACCGGTGGTTGCCCGGAGTAAATCCAAACATCACAATATGTTTACCCATGGTTAACCTATCTTTCCTTCTTCTGTTGTCACAACCGCTGCACGGACAAACCACTAGAGAATGGCCTCCAGCACTCTCGCCAAATGCATGCTATAAGAATTCTTCAACCTTGACTATAAACAGCAAGTCATAATCGTGCTCGTCTCTCCGGAGCGTGTACATCCACTCACGGTCCTCCATCCTTTAACAGACATATCAGCACATATGAGTCACCATCAATTGCATCTACGCGGTGTCCCTACTCTCTAATAGGTGAGGATAGGTCCTAATCCCACCCGTGGATCCGTAGATGAGGTTAGTTTCCATGCTCCGCTCCTATCTAAGATGGAATTTCGGCAGCACCTCCCCGCTGTTCTCCCGATACACGTCCTGCAAGGGAGAGTGTGTATCCGGAGAACAATAGGGGGTGATGCTGAAACACGGTCTCGGACCGGAGCGGACTATGGAAACTAACCCATCTACGCATCCGCGGGCTGTCCAAAAAACATGGACAATCCGAAACAGAAACGCTCGTAGATATGCAAAGACCTGCATAACTCCGACCGTATCTCTTTCGGACGGGAGACGCCTAACTAGGATCAGTGACCTAAGACCATGATACGGATAGAGGGGTTATACCTAGGGTGCAGGGGAGGTCAGGCTAGCGGGGCTGTGGCGAGTCAGTGCAGTGGCGCCGCGACGCGGTGCAGGTAGACCCGCAACGCTGACGAAGACAATCGGGGTCACCGAGGTCCCTCCGCGGGGGCCTCCTCCTGCATAAAAAGGCAATACATTAGTGACAATTGAAAATTTCGGCAGAACCTCCCCTGCACGGGGAGGTTTCAAAAACCTGCAAAAAAGATCGGCACGAAGGCCAACATCCACAAACAATGGCTTGATGGCCAAAAACCACATAAACAACTATTACTACTAACAAGGGCTCGATGGCCGACATCCATTGCACGATTTGAATAGAAAGGGAAGGGCGAACCTAGTGTGCTCGTCGACGGTGGGCGGAGTCGGGAGCGGGGCGCTGAGGGCACGGCACCGCCGCTAACGAGGCGTGGACAGCGGCCGATGCTCCTCCTCCCTTCTTCCTCCTCCCTTCTCCTCTCCACCTCCCTTCTCCATCTTCCTCCTCCCTTCTCCTCTCCTCCCTCCCTTCTTCCTTCTTCCTCCTCCCTTCTCCCTTCTTCCTCCTCTTCTCCCCTTCCCTTCTCTCCCTCCTCCCCTGCTCCTCCTACCTCCCCTGCTTCTACGGGAGGCGCGGCCAGGGAAGGGACAGCCGAGACACGGCCGCCGTTGCCGGAAATGGCCGGCCGGCACCAGCCAGCCACTTGTGGAGATGTCTGAGGTTTTGTTATCCGACGTCACAACTTGCCCGAAACCTTGTCAATTTTTTACCACAGCCTCCACATGCGATAACACGACGCCTCGACAAGTTTCGTGATTTTTGGACTTCGTTTGCATTTTATATAATTTAAAATCACATTTCTAGCAAGTACATCGACATGTTACGTCAACGAGATGCTCGAGATTTCATGTGAGTTCCTGGATACAGCCTAAACATACCCTAAATATCATGAGTATCAATTTTTGGATGACCAAAGTCCATTATTCCATGTACCTGCAGTTCAAATTTGAAATATCCCGAAAAATTCGACGAAACGAAATAAACTAATGAAATATATAAAAAAAAGTCAAAATTGCCCCAAATTTTAAAATTGAGTTTGAAATACTGTCACAAGGCCCTAGAAAAAAATTTGGGCCCAAAATAAAAAAAAATATTTTGCCGAGTGCCATGCGGGGCACTCGGCAAAATATGTTTTTTAAAAATAAAAAAAAATTTGCCGAGTGCCTGGGGCTGGCACTCGGCAAAATAAGTTTTTAAAAATAATAAAAAAATTTGCCGAGTGCCTGGGGCTGGCACTCGGCAAAATAAGTTTTTAAAAATAAAAAAAAAATTTGCCGAGTGCCAGCCGTTAGGCACTCGGCAAAATCTGACGACAGGTGGCCACCGTCACGGGCCGGCCACCTTTTGCTGAGTGGGATCTTTGCCGAGTGCCGCCGCACTCGGCAAAGCCCAGTTTTGCCGAGAGCCAGGCTTTACCGAGTGCCTAGCACTCGGCAAATCCACCTTTGCCGAGTGCTTTATTTTGCCGAGTGCGGCACTCGACAAAATATTGCTTTGCCGAGTGCCCCGATAAAAAGCACTCGGCAAAGTCTCAGCCACTCGGCAAAGTCCAGTTTTCCAGTAGTGCTAGCTAGTTATACGTGGACCGTGAGGCGCGCAGTGTTCCCATCTTTTTGCGTCGTCGCCGTGTATTGACCGGAACATCCGGGTGCGCTCGCCCCCTAGTGCTCTGCTGCTCGAGGCCTCGTCAAGTGGCGCACGCGGGCTCCGTTAGTTGTGCACCCCGATCAGTGGCGCTGCCGGCTTGTCAACGTCGGCATTCCATGGAGGACTTGTTTGACTCCGCTGATCCAACCAAGATGACACCACCAGTCCACCACCAGTGTCTTGTTAGCTTCCACGTCCTGGAAAATGGAGATCACTTTCTATGAACTTTTTGGTTGTTCCAAACAGTTTTGCTTGGCGCCACACTCGCTCCCAGGCGTTTGACAAAGGTGGTGCTGCCTTGGCGATCCAAACATCCCCTATGGGCTCCTTTGGATCAGTCATTCGCCATGGGGATTGGATGGAATTGAGGGTTCCACATGGGAAATTAAATATAATGGGTGTTTCCAAAGAAGCACATAAGTTTGTTTTTTCTGCTGTTATTGCCTATGTACATAGGTCATGCTATAAGTGGATTGCATGTTGTGGAGAGAAATTTCAGTTAAGGGTGATATATATTGCTATAGTTGCAAGGAATCTAGTCATATTGCCGTTAAATGTAGGGGGCTCTAGGTGCTAGCGCCTAAAGAAGAACCAGGAGCGCTAGCGCCTGAAGGAGAAGACTGAAGCATAGGGCAAGAATCCCTAGGAGAACCATACATTTTGTATCCCCATGGCCCTCCGGGGTTTAAGGCGGGACATGGGCTCCTATAGAAAGGATCGGATCCCAATGGATCAAACCGTAGACTAGCATAGCACAGCGCTACCCTTTACATCTCGATCGCTCTTTCTCCATTGTAATAAGTCGATTGAGCATTCCAAACATGAAGAACACTACTGTTGGACGTTGGACTTAGACACCCGAACCATGATAAACTGCTTGTGTTTTGAGTGCCCAAGCCATCGGAGGTACACACATCGACCCACGTCGAACAACCCGATTATTGTGGTGTGTACTGTTTGCTTGTCTTATAATACGTACTTTTCAGCTTGTTTTTTCAGCCAGAACAATGTTTTTCTCTCACAACAAATCAACCGAAACAGTGTTTTGGCTTGTTTTTTCAGCGAAGCGAGCGGGGATAGACGTGGTGGGGAGCTGGGACGCTAGGCCCATGAGCCAAGAGTGTCGTAGCACGTTTACATTCTAACAACATTCATACTAACATTATTATTACAATATTTTTTAGTGTAACGCACGGGTATTTATTTATTAAATAATAAAAATGATAAAGACGATTTTCTGGTACATCTATATGCAGGACGACCTAGACGTGTCCTGGCCGGGGGCCTCGATGGATCATGGGCGCCCGCGATTCCCTTTCATAGCAGCGTACGAGATACTCCTATGACTTTCCGGCACGTTCTTAGGGTGGGGTGTCGGAGGACCGGATCCAATGGCATCATCTGCATAGTTGACAAATAAAAGATGGTGGAACAAACATAAGTGTATGTGTTAAAAGTTGTAAAGATTCTTTTTTCTACAGTTATTAGATATAACTATGGTTTTCCTAAAGATCTCTTTTTATTAATGTAATAACTACTTTAGTGCGCAACATTATTTACATGACGCCGCATGTAGATTAAGATACAATCTATTTTAATAAACATACATAGCAACAGGTCGGTCCCAAGCATTAGTGATTAAGTCAAAGTGAAGTTGATTGCAGAGAAGACCCAACGACACGAGAGACAATTGTACTGTTGTCATTGAAACATGTACTCTCTAACTAACTCTTTATTAATATAATGAATGCGTAAGCCCAGTCACATATACTATAGTACTCGCATTAGTTTCTAACCATGTCAGTATATTTAATGCCCATAAAACTCTCATGAAACATCATTGAGATTGGCCTAAGAGCAAGTCCAATAATAGAGGCAAGTGTTAGGCTATTAGTCAAATTGTAAGAGTCAAGCCATATAATAGTGGTATCTTATTTGTCTATAAGAAACTTTTTTATTATTAATTTTATCCATATCCCACCTTCTCTTTCCTAATCCTTCTCATATTCACTTAATGTATGGTCCACCATTTGTATATGCTTTCGTGCCCAGCTTGGTACTTGCACGAGAGCCACTCTCCTCTCTCTCTCCTCTCTTTACTCCTCCACATCAATATTTGCTTGGCTATAAGACAATTATTATTATACTTGCTTTAAGGAACGTGGAACCAATTCGATGGCTAAGTGGAAATAAATAAATGAAAAAAATTGCCGCCCCACAACATAGGCGGGAATAGGCGGTCACCAAGCCAGAGATAGTAAATTCACCGGGAAACGTGTGAGCTGAACTCGTCGCCAGCAGCACTTTTTACTGTCCTCTCTCCTTCACGTTATTAAATACTCCATTTGTCCAGAAAAAATATAATTAATAGATTCGTGCAAGTCAAATTAACTTAAGTTTAACCAAATTTATAGTAAATAGTATTAGCATTTATGTCTCCAAATAAATTTATTATAAAAATATATTCTATAACTAATCTTATGGTACTTATTTTGTATCATCAATGTTAGTACATTTTTATATAAATTTAGTCAAAGTTCAAACTGTTTAACTCCTCGAAAAATGAGAATTACATTTCTTGTGGACACACTAGGGCGTGATTAGTTTGCTGTGTCTGGGCTAGCCAGGTTGATGGGATACAGAGTGTGACAATATATTTTTAGATAAATATTTAACCAATGGTTGAAAGTACTGTTCACTGATTTGTTGTGAGAGAAAAACACTGTTCGTTCGCTGAAATAGTCCGGCTCATAAGACAAGCGAACAGGGCCATAGTGAGAATGGCTCGGACTTTTTTTTTTGGCTGCGTTGCTGGCAGGAAAGAACGTTCAGATCAGAAGAGATTAATAAAGGGATGGACCTATGTTGTCTCAAACATGAGCCGATATTTGGTTGGGTGGGAATTTTCCTTGCCCTAGGAGCACCAAAATGCAGAAGGATCTTAATTCCCATTTGCGAAAATAAAATCAAGGGACCCAAGCTAAGTTATGGCCATGTTTGTTTCAGCTTTCCCTTTATGGTTAGCCATGGTGTGATTTGCCATATTTCTTTGTGTATTTCACTGCATATGAACATTGAAATTCACTTGAACCATGTTTCCTCAAAAAAAAATCACCTGAACCTTCATAGACCATAATCAGGACACTGGTAGAGAACAGAGCTTTACTCCCGGTGGGGAACCCTCTCTAGTCTCGGTTCCCCACCCGGGAGCAAGCATCCGGGACTAAAGGGGGTCCTTTAGTCCCGGGTCAGGAATCGGGACTAAAGGGGGACCTTTAGTCCCGGTGGGTAACACCAACCGGCACTAAAGGTGCCTCCTGACATGCCACGATGGCCGGCACCCTTTAGTCCCGGTTGGTAATACGAACCGGGACTAAAGGTTTTTTTTTCTTTTTTCTTTTCTTTTCATTTTTTTGTTTTCTTTTCAAAATAGGTTTTCGAAGTCGTATTGTACGCTGCTAATTATACATTTTTACGCGCGTATAGTATGTTTCGGTTCAAGCACAATGAACGTATTAAATCACACAATTCAAGCATAGAAATATATATATATATATATATATATGTATATATATATATATGTATATATATATATATTTACATGCATGCATGCATATGTGTATTTTACATTATATTATTTCATGTGCATATATTACAAAAGATTGCATTACAGTTGTTGTGATATAACAAGTTTCCTCTCATCCTCTAGCTTGGCTTTCATGGCAGTGTTGGGTCGAAATAGAACTCGCCCTTGGAATCGATGACCTGCTCATTAAAAAATTCGGCTATAGACTCTTGAATTGCTTTGATTTGGTCTTGCCGTATGACCTTTTCCTCCAACCATCGAGCCTACAGGTTTGAATTAAAGAAAAATAAATTAATATATGTACATACACACACACACACACACACACACATATATATATATATATATAAAGACATAGTAACACAATCAATAATAATAACTAAATGAATATATAGTGTATTTTTAACGTACTTTGAGTCTCTCTGTAGGAGTTCTTTGGGAGACCACCTTGATAAACTTGTAAACATAGTAACCACAGTAGTTGTTCCTCTGTTTCTGCCTTAGACACCACTTTACGAGAAAAAGATTTGTCATCCAATCTGGTGATCCGGTGAAAGCTATATGTTTAATTAATAAAGATGATGCGATTTAGGGGACTTACTTTCAAAGGGATTACATTCAGTGGCGCTTTGCATTTTCCCATGTGTTGCTTCTCAATAAAGGTTTTCCAAACACTGCCCAATAAAAAATTTGCCATATCATCAGATATAGTTAATCATCATGTTTGTGTGTATATATAGTTGCTAGAGATACCGAAATTACCTCTGGATAATATCTATCATATCTTGGTAGTCTTGTTGTGGTTTTCTCATCGAGTCATAGATTATCAAGTGACTTTTCACTAGATCGATGTCCATCAATATCCAGTGATTGCTGCATGTGTTTATAGGATATAACGCATAACACTCATTAATTAACTAGAATCAACATATGAGCCATTAAGGATGATCGACATTATTAACACTCACTTGAAGTTGTAGGGAAAGAGTATATCCTTCTTGTGGCGTTGGTTCACTAAGAAGTTCATGAGGTTACTCTCTGACTCAGACTTCCAATTAGGCTTTGGAGTAACTGGGTCTTTGAATACTATATGGGGATCAACAAAACCAATTTCATTGCAGCCTTCCTTTCTGAGCTCTGTCATTGTAAATCTGCATATATATAGTACTTGTTAGGATAATTTATATGCATATACACACATATGATGAGTTTAATAATAGATCGAAAGAATTATTACTTACAGGCAATAGCAGCTAATGATAACTTTGTCCAGAGAGGTCAGGTGGCATAGTTGATGAAATTCTGCAAAGTCAACATACATAACATCATCGCCACGGAACCAATGTTCGTCTCTAATTCTGACACCAACGTATAATTCTCCACCGGTAGACGCCTGCATGTACCACTTGTTTAGCAGGTATATTTGCGTCCCCAGATCACATAAGGCTTGAGGGTTGTATAGACTCTGGCCTAGTACAATTTTTTTCTTCCAAATATCAACATCCGCCGCACTCTCAATGTTTCCATCACCAAACATCTGGTAAAGGTCGAGACCAGTCTCTTCAATAAATTCACCAAGGTGATCCAAATCGACATCCAGAGGTATGTTTGCCTGATGCATTAATCCTAAATTCGAACCATATTCATTACCAACAACTAGCGGGGGGACTGATTGGTGCGATTGTTGTCCGAGTTGTGCAACTCCTTTCCCTGCCCGCTTCTTTTTCTATGCCGCCTCAATTGACTTGGTGAGAGTGCGGTCATAGTCCGTTACCGTTGATTTGGATGGCTTACGAGATTCCCGCTGTTGTTGCTGGTAAGAAGCCACCTTTTTTCTTAGAATATCTGGAGCTACGAAGAAGTACGGTTTCTCTGGGTTTCTCCTTGCTTCTTGATTCTTTTTAAGTTTGTCATAGAATCTGGACATATCTTTTTTATATGCATCAGTTACTTCTTCCTTCTCTTCAGATATTATTTTGGGAATAGCCCTTGGTTTCACGGTGGCTTTCTTTGCCAGCGGGGACTGGTTCTTCGTTTGCGGGGCTGGCCTCTTGCTAGTACTTGGCTTCTTGGTAGGCGGGGGCAGGGGAGGCGTTGGAGACCTCCTTGGAGGTGGTGGCAGCGGCGTTGGAGACCTCCTTGGAGGTGGCGGCTGCGGCGTTGGAGACCTCCTTGGAGATGGTGTGGATGCAGCCTCGCCTTCCAACACATTGTCATCATACAAAGCACTATGATGATCTGGCGATTGAACAATTGGATTTAGGTTGGGGGAGGATCTGCTACAAAAAAAGGAATGACATATTATTATGAGCAGATTGTTAATTATTTAAGCCAATATAAATTAATGATGTAGTGTTTTCATCCGCACCTATGGTGAGGTAGTTCAGGAGGAGGTGGAGGCGACATCCCGGGAATGATGATGTAGCGCTTGCGCCATAGAATGAATGTCTTCTCTGCTTCTCCTAGAGTCTTCTCGCCATCACCTCCAGGAATGTCAAGAGGCAAATCACTAAAACCTTTTTCAGCTTTATCTACCGAGATGGTAGCATATCCTTCTTGGATTATATTCCCATGAATCCTTGGTGTCTTGGTTCGGTCGATAGGATTAACAAGAACGATAGCCACCTTGATTGTGGAATTCCCCTTCGGAATGTGTAGCTCACACGATGTACAAGGTTCAGTGACGTCATCCACATGGAAGCGCAGTCCTGTGTCCCCTTGATTTGGTATCTCTGTGGAAGCGCAGCTGCTTTTCAACTGAACAGATTGGCTAATGTTGATTCCTGGCTCTGATGTCTGCTTGCTTGCACTCACTGCTATTTGCACTTGCCTTCTGATTTCCTCCTGCATTCTCGCTTCAAGGTTTTTTCCCGCTCCTGTGCTTCATGCACTGCTTCCTCCAACCTCTGGAGCCGCTGTGCCTCTTCTTCCTTCTTTCTCTGACGGATTCTGTAGGAAGGTCTGTCCTGAGGGAATCCATGCTCCCACGAGACACTTCCTTTGCCTCTAGTTCGGCCACCGTGTTCAATAGTCCCGATGGCGTATGTCAGTTCATCCTTCTCTCTGTTGGGCCTGAACGCACCACTAGCAGTAGCTCTCTGAGCATAAAACAATCTTTCTACTGCTTCTTGCAGTCTTGCGCCATAAACGCACTTCCCTGTCTCCTGGTCCAGTGTTCCCCCATGAGCAAAAAAACAATTCTTTGCACGCTCTCCCCACTCGAGTGATTCTGGTGTGATACCCTTGGCAAGAAGGTCTGCTTCCATTTTGTTCCACTTCTTAATGGCAGTCGGGTAGCCACCTAATCCCAAGTTATGGTGGATCCCAAGTTATGGTGGTATGTCTTCTGTTGGGCATTACATTGGTTCTTTATCACCCAACTCACACCCTCTTCCGACGTCTTGTACTGTACCAACTCATCCCAATAGGGCCTCTGCTTTGAGATCGGGCCTGGGACAGTAAAATCTGGTGCTATGTTCTTCTTGACATACATCGTGTATAGGTGTTTCTTCCAAGTCTGAAACTGGGTGGCCATCTTCTTCATTGCCCAATCCCTAACTCGCTCCTTCAATTCATCACCATCTATTATATCATCATAACCATCTGTTTGGAGCGTGAAATGTTCCAAGACATCATTCCAAATTAACGTCTTGTCATGATCGGAGACAAAACTGATATGAGGAGCATTGGTCTTTTTCTTCCATTCGCAGGTACTGATCGGGAGCCGGTCCCATACAAGGTAACCATAGTGGTGCACGAATTTCATTTTATTTCACCCTCCCCGGTTCGCCTGTATCCACATTGAACTCCGAGATGATGAAGCGGCCCTCCAATGGCTTTTTGGGACCTCGAACATTTTTACTCTTGGTTGTAGTTGTTGATGTCGATCCAGAGGGCTACAAAACATAAACATTATTTTTAATGTCATGAGCAGACATAAGACATATGATAATATATATAGCTAATAATAAAAAATATATACTTGGCCAATATGTTGTTGCTCATTTTGTTCAAGAGCTAAGTACTGACTCCCATCATCTGCATCCTCTTGCACGTTATTTTTAGCACCATCATCGCCGGCAACTTGAGTGCCAGTGTTGATCAAATTCATCATCAACTCCTCCTCATCCATGTTTCTCGGGTTGGCCATCTAGCTTCAAAAAACAAAACCAATATATAGTACGTCAAATCTTTGCTTACATGCGTAAAATCTATGAACAATATGCATTATTAAATCTTGCCCCTCGGTCACGGACGCAATTCGCCACACTTGGGCGAACTGCGTCGGTACTAGGGCGAATTAGGGCTATACATAAACGGCCGAGGGCGAATTGCGTCGGTGACTAGGGCGAACCACGTCGGTGACATCAACAACGCGGTTCACCCTAGTCACCGACGCAATTCGCCCTAGTGTGATTGTTTAGCGTTAACGATAACGATAATACGAATCTTGATCGACTAGGCTGCGAGAGAGGATGGTGTGACAAGAGTGGCGGTGCTCCACTCCGCCGTATATATGTTTGTACACATGGATGAATGAGGGCGGCGGTGCTCCGCCGTATAAACCCTAAACCCTAGGGCGAACGAGGGCGGCGGTGCTCCACCGTATAAACCCTAGGGTGAACGAGGGCGGCGGTGCTCCGCTGTATACATAGAAACGCATGGCGCTTATATACCAGGGGCCGTATACATATGCCAGCCACCAGCCGGGAGTACTCAGTCAAAATGGTTCACTAATTTGTATAATGTTGGTAAGCCAAAATAATTCCCAGCTCCATTCCTGACTAATTGAAGGGGCCCTAACTTGTGGTCCAACTATCCAGTATTCCATGCCGTTAGACCCCAACTGTACATTGTTGTACCAGTTATGTACTGTAACAATATATAATAACTCAAGCAGCCTAGCTGGGTCGCATAAGAGAACTCTGATTCCATTTCGCTAGCTCTTTAAGTAGATGTCGCGCATTTTGAGATGGCATCGAACTACCTTCCATTTTAAGTTGCAACAAACTTCCACCTTTGATCTTTCCATTTATAAAATAAAATTTTAACAACACACATACACGTACAAATTAATTAGCCATGAAACTTATACCTAGGATCGATGTCAGATCTGTAGCTAGCTAGCTAAGCACCCCTTCCCCTAATTGTTCAAGATCGCCCGACATCAGCGCCGCCACCGCATTGTTCAAGATCGCCAAATCACAAACAAAATTATGAACCACCAAGCACGCACATACGACGGTTGCGGAGAATCATTGCCGTCGTAGGACATATGTACGTACCTCGGGAATGGAGGAGAGGAAGCCGAGCGCGTTGGTGGCCTCGTCGTCGCGTCGTGTCAACGCGTGCTGGAGGGTACGGTGTGGCCCGCGCGTCTGGCCGGGGCGGGCAGCAGCTGGCGCCGCGAGGTCGTCGGCGCGCGGGGTGGCATGGGGACCGCGGACGCGCGTGAGGCGGTGGCGACGACTGGCATCGGGCGGGGTGGCGGCGGCGTCCTCAGTGTGGTGAGCCGGGTGGCGTGGGCTCAGGGGGAGAGGAATCAGAGAAGAACGCAAGGAAGAAGATGGCACTGGTATATATATGCCACGCCCCTTTACACCAGGTGCCATCCCCCCACTGGGAGTAAAGGTCCTTTACTCCTGGTGCGTGTTACCAACCGGGAGTAAAGGTCCCTTTACTCCCGGTGCGTGTTACCAACCGGGAGTAACGGTATACCTTTACTCCCAGTTGGTAACACGCACCGGGAGTAAAGGGTTTTTTTTGGCGGGCCACAAAACTGCAGCCCTCCTTTACTCCTGGGTGGGCTTCCCACCCGGGAGTAAAGGTGGGCTACAGTTTCATTTCCCGCCTGTTTTGAGTAAATTTTTTTAATAGAAATATGGATTTTCTTGTTAAATACATAGTAAATCAAATAAAAGGCATAAAATTATTTTGTTAAAAATATGGATTTTCTTTTTCTTTATTGCACATAGGAAAAATCTATAACCTAACTTTTTTATTTTTTGTTATAATTATAAAACATAATGTAACTAATATTTATTATTTCGTTAATGCAAAAATGTAGTGTTTAATTAAAATTATTAAAACTATTGGTTTTGGACAGGAAATTTGTTTTCACATCATTTTAACGTTAATATTTTAATTTTTCATCACTCAATATCCTAATTTAACTTTTTGAGAGAGAAATCCCACCAAATCAATCATTGATTTAATTTGAAACATGACATAATAAACATCTGAATTCACAATTATTACATAATATCTTAAACACACACTACATTAAATCACTATATCATCAAGTGGGCACAGTAGTGAACTTCTTCTTTATGTATGTCCCTTTGTTATGATTGCGTCGTAACCATGGAGTTTCCTCATCATTTACCAAGATGCTAGGGTCTTTGTTCACTTTGAAGGGCGGAATTCAGTCATACTTTTCATAATCTTCTGGCATGTCCGACTTGTCCTCAATTCCCACGATGACTCTTTTCCCTGAAAGAACTATGTGGCACTTTGGCTCTTTGGTTGAGTCATTATTGTTTTTCCCTCTTTTTGGTTTGGTAGACATATCATTGACATAGAACACCTGATTCACATCCTTGGCAAGGACGAATGGTTCGTCTTTGTACCCAATATTACTAAGGTCTACTGTTGTCATTCCATACTCATTGTCTACTGTTACCCCGCCTCCGGTCACCTTGACCCCATTGGCACTTGAACAATGGGATCTTCAAAGTAGGTGCATATTCTAGTTCCCATATTTCATCTATGCAGCCATAATATGTTTGCTTATTCCCATTCGGGTCTATGGCATCTATGCGGACACCACTATTTTGGTTGGTACTCCTTTTATCTTGGGCTACTGTGTATAATATGTTCCCATTTATCTCGTACCCTTTGTATGTGACGATATGCCATGATTGTTGCATAGCCAACAAATACAGTTGCTCATGGATGCTCTCATCACCTTGACATTTTTTTCGCAACCAACTGCCGAAAGTTTCCATGTGCTTACACGTAATCCAAGCTTCAGTCTTCCCTGGAAACTTGGATCGTAAGAGATCCTTGTGTGTCTCAATATACGGATCTACCAAAGAGGAGTTTTGTAGAATTGTGTAGTGCGCTTTATTGAAATAATCATCCTCTGTACCAATATATATTTTCCTCCCTAGTGTCCCCTTTCCACTTAGTCTCCCCTCATGTCTCGATTCAGGAACACCAATCGAGTCAAGGTCAGGAATAAAGTCAACACAGAACTCAATGACCTCTTCTGTTCCATAGCCCTTGGTAATGCTTCCTTCTGGGCGAGCACGGTTGTGAACATATTTCTTTAGGACTCCCATGAATCTCTCTAAGGGGAACATGTTGTGTAGGAACACAGGACCGAGAATGAAAATCTCCTTGACTAGGTGAACTAGGAGGTGTGTCATGATATCAAAGAAGGAAGGAGGGAACACCAACTCAAAGCTGACGAGACATTGAACCACATCATTCTGTAGTTTAGCTAGATCAGTTGGATCAATTGCCTTCTGAGAAATTGCATTGAGGAATGCACATAGCTTCACGGTGGCTAGACGTACATTTGGAGGTAGAATTCCTCTTAATGCAACTGGAAGTAATTGCGTCATGAGAACGTGACAGTCATGGGACTTTAAGTTACAGAATTTCTTCTCTAGCACATTTATAATACCCTTTATATTCGAGGAGAATCCAGATGGTACCTTGATGTTGTTTAAGCATACAAACATGATTTCCTTCTCCTCTTTGCTTAGAGTGTAGCTGGCAGGATGTAAGTAATGGCGTCCATCATCTGTCTTCTCTGGATGCAGGTTGTCTCTTTCTCTCAAACAACGCAGGTCCTGTCGTGCTTCAAATGTGTCCTTAGGCTTTCCATACACACCCATGAAGCCTAGCAAGTTCACACAAAGATTTTTTGACAGGTGCATCACGTCGATCGAGCTGTGGACCTCTAGGACTTGCTAATAGGGTAGGTCGCAAAATATGGACTTCTTCTTCCACATGGGTGCATGACCGTTAGCGTCGTTCGGAATAGGTTGGCTACCATGTCCTTTTCCAAAGACGACTTTCACATCATTGACCATATCGAGTACATCCTCACCGGTTCGGTTGCGAGGCTTGGTCAGGTGGTCTGCCTTCCCTTTAAAATGCTTGCCTTTCTTTCTTACGGGGTGATTTGCAGGAAGAAATTGACGATGGCCAAGGTACACGACCTTTCGACATTTTTTCAAGAATACACCTCTAATATCACCGAAGTAGTGTGTGCATGCATTATATCCCTTGTTTGACTATCCTGAAAGATTAAGCAGGCCAATCATTGATTGTTACGAACAATAATGCTCGCAGATCAAAGTGTTCCTGTTTGTACTCATCCCACACACGTACACCTTCTTTATTCCACAAAATGAGAAGTTCGTCAATAAGTGGTCTCAGGTACACATCGATGTCATTGCCAGGTTGCTTCAGGCCTTGGATGAGCACAGGCATCATAATGAACTTCCGGTTCATGCATAACCAAGGAGGAAGGTTGTAGATACTTAGAGTAACAGGCCAAGTGCTATGACTACTGTTCTACTCTCCAAAAGGATTGATACCATCTGTACTTAAGGCAAACCTTAAGTTTCTTGTGTCATTTGCAAACTCCGGGAATTCTCTGTCGATTGCTCTCCACTGGGACCCATCAGCAGGGTGTCTCAACATATTGTCTACCTTACGGTCTTCTTTGTGCCATCGCAACAATTTTGCATGTTCTTTGTTTCTGAACAGACGTTTCAAGCGTGGTATTATAGGAGCATACCACATAACCTTGGTAGGGATTTTCTTCCGTGGACGTTCGCCCTCAACATCACTAGGGCCATCTCGACTGATCTTATACCGTGATGCATGGCATACCGGGCATGCATCCAATTTCTCGTACTCTTTGCCATGGTACAGGATGCAGTCATAGGACATGCATGTATCTTCTCTATTTCTAGCCCCATAGGACAGACAACTTGTTTTGCTTCGTAGGTAGTGGCGGGCAATTCATTGTCCTTCGGAAGCATCTTCTTTTGGATTTTTAGTAACTCTCCAAATCCCTTGTCAGATACACCATTCTTTGCCTTCCATTGCAGCAATTCTAGTGTGGTTCCCAACTTTTTCTGCCCTGCATCACAAGTTGGGTACAACAATTTCTTGTGATCTTCTAGCATCCGCTCGAACTTGATCTTCTCCTTTTCACTTTCACATTCTCTTTGTGCGTCACGAATGACCTGACAAAGATCATTAGCAGGCTCATCTTCTGCGGCTACCTCTTCTTTAGCTTCTCCCATTGCAGTATCATTGAAGCACGCACCATCGGGAATAATATCATTGTCATCCCATTGTTCTTCTTCACCTTCTTCCATTACAACGCCGGTTTCTCCGTGCTTCCTCCAACAAATATAGTTTGGCATGAAACCCGACTTGAACAAGTGTGAATGAAGAGTCCTTGAGCAAGGATATTCCACCATATTCTTACATATGACACATGGGCAGCACATGAAACCGTCGCGTTTGTTTGCCTCGGCCACACGTAACAAAGAATGCACGCCGTCAATGAACTCTTGGGAGCGGCGATCAGCATTGTACATCCAATGCTGGCTCATCTGCATTACATGACATAAATACCATATTAAAACCTAGATCATAATTAATTATTTATACAACATGCGTGCCACCACAAAAGGTACCAATTTATGAAAGCATCGCTACAATGTAGACAATCCCAACTACCACTAAAAGAACTAAAGCTAAAATACATTTCAGGAGCACAAGGATTTCGCGACCAATCTCAACTAAAACAGACAGATCCCCCGATTGTGCAACATCTTTGGGCTTCTTCGGCTGGATCACTGCCTCATTAGCCACCGTATCTGCCTGCTGTGCAAGATATTTTTGCACGAGTTCAACATACTCTTCCTCCCAGTAGAAGCCTGAACATCGTCCACTGCCATCCCACTGAAATCAAAACAAAAAATTAGAACTTTAATCACAACCATCATGAAAATAGGTATAAACTAACCATAATCATTAAATACGATAAAATAACTCACATTGCGATCCGGACACTTGTAGAAGATACGATCCTTGTTGGGACCCTCCTTCTTCACTCGGTACTCCATCACAATCTTCGTCTCATCACGACACTTGCCGCATGGAATGAGAGGGAGGCCCGGCCTAAGTCGCTTTGGAAACCCATGAGAGGCCGAGGACCCGGAAGCAGTTGCCATCTACTCTCTATACTCATTTTTAATACACTATAAATTTCTCATTTTATAAACAAATAAAATTAAGAAACTATAAAATTATCTATATCTCTAAACAATGATATTTTTAATGGTCTTTGTGTTCTCGTCTTTTACTACGGCAGGTAAGTAATTCACATGATATTTCCGCAAATTAACAGAAGAATGGGAGTGTACACACATAACAATCGATTATCATTTATATTTATATATATACTACGTTTGGGTACGGTGATTGACAGACTACTGCGACGATATCGGGATGTGTGAATAAATAACCATCCGTACTAGTTAACCTTGCTTACGTGATCATCTCGGCGAGCATTTCTCCACCGGACGGCACCGTACTTGGCCACGGAAGAGCTCCGATTCTACGAGGAAGGGAACACGGTCTTCCACGACCGTTGCCGCTGTCCCTCGTAGAATCAAAGCTCCTCCTTGACGTCCACTACCGCTCGGCAGAGAACATGCTCGCCGAAATGAACACGGTCCGCTAGTTCAACTAGCTACTTTAACCTTCCTTCATGTAAATATGCAAGCTTGAAGTGATTTTGAGCTCAAATTGCTTACAAATGAAAAAAACCACAATAAAGAACCATATATATATATAGTGAAGAAAATGGGATAAGACAATGATGAAACATGAGAGTATGAAGTTGGTAACATTTAGAACCGAAGAATCAACGGAGGAATCGAAGAAATCGATGGAGGAATCGAAGAATGGATAGAGAAAGAGCAAGAACACTGCTTAAATTTAAACTTAAGCTCTCGGGCGGGCTCAGGGAGGAAGAAGACGGCCAGCAGGATTTATAGCTCAAAAACATGTTTTAATAAATAACCATCCGTACTAGTTGACCTTGCTTACGTGATCATCTCGGCGAGTATTTCTCCACCGGACGGCACCGTACTTGGTCAAGGAAGAGCTCAGATTCTACGAGGAAGGGAACACGGTCTTCCACGACCATTGCCGCTCTCCCTCGTAGAATCAAAGCTCCTCCTTGATGTCCGTTACTGCTCGGCAGAGAACATGCTGGCCGAGCTGAACACAGTCCGCAAGTTCAACTAGTATGGATTTTCTATAATTTTCTAACTATTTCCAAAGTTTTTCATTTCATAAAAAGTTAAAATAAAATGTTTAGTCGCGGAGTCCATAGAAATGACCATATTTTGACCTAGCAACGCATTGTCAATTGTCATTGCGTTGCATTGCACCCCGGACCGGACTCCGGACAATAAAATACTATGGTCGATCGATGCCGTTCTTTGTCATACAGTCGCACGGCGACGGCCGACGGACCCATTCAACCACCAAATCTGTCAGGCCCGGCTGTTCGGGCGTATCGTCAAAAGAGAACGGATTTGCTTCCTATTGCACGGCCTTGCATTGCATCTGTCATACCAGTCGGAGGCACTAGTCCCTATACTCATTTTTTAATACACTATAAATTTCTCATTTTATAAACAAATAAAATTAAAAAACTCTAAAATTCTCTATATCTCTAAACAATGAAGTGTGCTATGCATGCTACAAATGAACGGTGAATACTAGTTTTTAATAGCTACTTTAACCTTCCTTCATGTAAATATGCAAGCTTGAAGTGATTTTGAGCTCAAATTGCTTACAAATGAAAAAAACCACAATAAAGAACCATATATATATAGTGAACAAAATGAGATAAGACAATGGTGAAAAATGAGAGTATGAGATTGGTAACCTTTACAACTGAAGAATCGATGGAGGAATCGAAGAAATCGACGGAGGAATCGAAGAATGGATGGAGGAACAATGGAGGGAGGAAGCAAGAACACTAGTGCAGTGAGCTTCAAAATGTGCTGAGCTCGGGCTCGGGGAGGAAGAAGGAGACGGCCGGGATATAAAGGGGGGACCTTTAGTCCCGGTTCGTGGCTCCAACCGGGACTAAAGGTCCCTCCCAACGGCTACTGCGCCAGACAGAGGTGGCAGAGACCTTTAGTCCCGGTTTGAGCCACCAACCGGAAGTAAAAGTCTACCTTTAGTCCCGGTTGGTGGCTCCAACCGGGACTAAAGGTCCCTGCCACCTCTGTCTGGCGCAGTAGCCGTTGGGAGGGACCTTTAGTCCCGGTTGGAGCCACCAACCGGGACTAAAGGTATCTCTAGTCCCGGGAGCAAAAAATGCCGGGACTAGAGCCCATTTTGGCCGAGGATCAAAGGTCTGTTCTCTACTAGTGGGAGTTAGCTAAAAATTTATTATATTGGTGCATATGTATATCAGTACTGTGTGTAGTTGCGCGTTTATGTGATCAGTTGGAACTAATGGGGTAATTTTCCTACTTCGTTTTAGATTGCAGCCCAGTATGAGAAATGGACAGAAAATTTTGCCATACAGATCATGTTCATATTTTGTTTATTGATGTGTATAGTGATCATTCATATATATATTGATATATGTATGTATGTGATAGATATGTACCTGTAGCTACCGTCAATGAATCTGGTGTGTCCAAATCTGCATGTGTAATATATTTGTTTACTACTAATATTTGGTTTCCTAGCCTTGGCACTGAGGTACTGATATTTGTTTACTTCTTTTGTTTTGTTTTTGTAATTCCCCATCAGAGACGCGGATAGCTAAAATGCGTCCATGGTAAGACCCTCCTGAGACATGTTTTAGCTATCCACGCGCGTCTCTGATGACCCTTCTTCAAAGGCACATTTTGTTTAAGACGTGTCTCTGATGGGAGTCATCAGAGTCGCGTAATACACGTCTGTGAGATCTTGATGTCACAGACGCCAATTCTCTAGGGCATTTTTACACGTGTTTTGTGCCATTAGGGGCGCCAGCAAAAGTTATTTAAGTAGGAACTGTCATATCAATGTCCATACATGATAATTAATGTTATATGAAGCGCACATCACAATTTGTTAATTATCTATAAAAGGCTACATAAGCTGCTACATATACAGCTTGTACGTAAGTGACAAATAAATAATATATATTCAATTCTATGCATATATATATATATATATATATATATCTTAATGTTACTTTGAATATATTAGTATAGTGCAAAAAAATTATGCACAACATCGTCGATATCGTACTGCTATGAGTCCATCATAGCATTGTACGAAAAAAGTAGACAGCTTGTATTTTTAGACATATTAGTATAGAGTATAGGACTAAGTATGACACACATGAAAGTTCTCAATCAATTCATCTTATACTGGGCTACTCATCCCTAGGTTAAAATTATAAAGAGCTGCTCTAGCAGATGCAGACAAGCTATTATAATAATTTAATAAGAAACACCAGTGGCCAACACGTCCATACATAGAAGTTGCTTATTTTCCTAGTGAAGTTGTTTAATATGTCTGTTAATGTTACTTTGAATATATACATGTGCTTTCATATTATGTTCCTATTCAATAACAAGTAGTTTAAATTTTGCAATGCTACGTGATGTTAATTTCAATACTCTAACCCTTTGTTTATCAATTTGTAATAGGATGGCCCCACCCACACAGCACCTACAAATCCGAAGAGACAGAGGCATCCGAGGGATCCTTACAGTCTTGGGACTTAGTTGGTTATGTCAAACTTATGTCGAACAAATATTGTCGTTCGAAACTTATGTCGAACAAATGTTATGTCCGAAACTTATGTCGTCCGAAACTTAGTTGGTTATGTCGAACTTATGTCCGAAACTTGTCAACTTGCGCACGGACTCCATTTATTTGCTTCATATTCGTTTCAATGCATCGCGGCAGCACTGCCGGCGAGATTAACTAGCAACTAGTTCGGGAGCCCGCAGTCCCGGTGTATCTTGCCACCGGTGGCCGGCGTGTTGACCTCGATCCTCCTGAGCTTGGTCATCACCGCCACGAAATCGCCGAAAAAGGCACCCTAGGTGGACGCGTAGTAGTCGACCGTGCTGCGCGGCCTCACGTCGGAGTAGAGCACATGGTAGAAGGCGTTGTGGAAGCCCACCGGCGAGGGGTCGAAGAAGGCGAAGGCGTTGGGGTCGGAGCTACAGGTGTCGTTTAGCTGCGACGCGCCGTTCATTGCAATTGAGGCGGGTCTTCTGTCTACGTCCAGGTCCTGCCGTGCTTCAAAGATACGTGGTAAGATACTCGAATGGTACAATTTGTTATCCATTTGGTATTAAGTATGTGTACTAAAACTGACCAACCGCATTTCTGTACCTAGGCTACACAATTGTCAAGGCTGTCCAACGAAGGAGCGTTTCGGCTTCACGAGTCTAGAGGGCTGGGGCCAGGCGTTCTCGAGGCTTTTGTGGAGGTAAACATAAACTTTTCTGTTCCAAAAATGTTTCTTTAGTGTATATGCGTTTGGGAAATGCACTAACTTTAACGTCTATTTATGCAGAAGGTGAAGTGGAACCGGCAGTCCCGGCGCGGCAGGGTGGCACGTTATCTGGCTCTTTGAGGACACCAGCCGGCTCTTCTCAGCCGGTGACAGGTGCCACTTCCGCAGTGCGTACACAACCACATCATAGCGCTGGGAAGGACCCTGCAACCGAGGATGATGAGGACGACAACGACGACGATGACCCCCCGGGCTTCCATAGACACCACCACCAGTGGGACGATTGGTCGCTGGATGAGATCGACATGTCTCAGCTAGGTGGTGCCCCGCTTGGTACCCAAGGAGCCTCACAGGTAGTAACAAAGGAAGTTTCTTTAAATACGTAGGCTCCATGAACTAACGATCATAAAAATTATAAGTAATCGTGCATATCATATACTTGCAGGGTACGAGCCGTACGCACCGACAACGCGACCACACCGACGTTGCACTAGTGGAGAAATGAGATCTAGTCCCGGTTGGGAACTAGCTCTACTCCCGGTTTCCCAACCGAGATTAGCAATCCAGGAGTAAAGGTTGGGACCTTTAGTCTCAGGCACATAACCGGGACTAAAGGTTCATCCATAGGAGAAAAAATAAATGAAATACTAGGGAGACCTCTCTTGCGGTGTATGAGATTCGAACTCAGGACCTCTCTCCTCGCGCATAAACTACTTACCAACTCAGCTGTACACCACATGTGACAGAGTCCTGGACACTCTCCTTTTGAATTGACCCATGGGGTACCTTTAGTCCCGGGTGAAAGACCTTTAATCCGGGTTGGTGATACCAACCGGGACTAAAAGGCCACCCTTTAGTCCCGGTTGGTGTTACCAACTGGGACTAAAGGTTGAAGGACCTTTAGTCCGGGTTGGTAACACCAACCAGGACTAAAAGGTTGACCTTTAGTTCCGGTTTTAGGCTCCAACTGGGACTAAAGGTGGCATGCTGCGAAAGCCTGCCAGGACAGGAGCCTTTAGTCCCGGTTGGTAGCTCCAACCGAGACTAATTCTCCCTCTACTCCCGGACGCAAAAAATATCGAGACTAAAGCCCAAAATCGAAGTAGATGAAAGGTCATTTCTCTACTAGTGTTGGCTACACTCCCAATGTGTTGCCTACAAGTCCGAAGAGACAGAGGTGTCCGAGGGATCCTTACACTCCTGGGACTTAGTTGGTTATGTCAAACTTATGTCGAACAAATATTGTCGTCCGAAACTTATGTCGAACAAATGTTATGTACGAAACTTATGTCGTCCGAAACTTAGTTGGTTATGTCGAACTTATGTTCGAAACTTGTAAACTTGCGCACGGACTCCATTTATTTGCTTCATATTCGTTTCAATGCGTCGCGGCACCACTGCCGGCGAGATTAACTAGCAACTAGTTCGGGAGCGGGTAGTCTCGGCGTATCTTGCCACCGGTGGCCGGCGTGTTGGCCTCGATCCTCCCGAGCTTGGTCATCGCCGCCATGAAATCGCCGAAGAAGGCACCCTGGTTGAACACGTAGTAGTCGACCGTGCTGCGTAACCTCATGTCGGAGTAGAGCACATGGTAGAAGGCGTTGTGGAAGCCCACTGGCGAGGGGTCGAGGAAGGCGAAGGCGTTGGGGTCGGAGTTGCAGGTGCCGTTCAACTACGATGCGCCGTTCATTGCAATTGAGGCGGGTCTTCTGTCTGCGTCCATGTCCTGCCGCCCCTTGGGCTATGGCGCGTCAGTGCCGCGCCGTGGGCTATGGCAGTGCCGTGCCAAGACCGGTGGCGCGGCAGACCCTGCCACGTCACCGGTCAGCGCCCCGGTCGTCGCCACGTCACCCCTCTCGCCGCGCCACCATGCATGGCGCGGCACAGGCTTTTCGCCGCGCCATGGCAACAGGCGTAGCCAAAAGTGTTAGTTTTGAAAGAAAAAATTAAACAGTGTTAGATTTAAAATTAGTTTACAAAAAGTGTTAAAAAAAATCCTTTTTTGTCTAGGTTTAGATTGACCGGTGAAGCTTAGACACCAAGGTCTAATTAAATTTTGTTCCTATTTTCTTTATAATATTTAGTATTTTGTTTTTTAGTCTTCTTTTGTATTGTAAAATAAACATTTTTTTGGTTATTGTCTATGTTCTCTTTTTATATATATTTCATCATGTATGATTGTTATCGGCTTAAATAGCCCCCCCCCCCCCCCCCCCCCTAAGGAGCAAATAAACAGCGAGACGACGACTGTCCTGTAAATGTAAATTAATTAAATATAGTCTCCTCATTCGTGGTCAAATTATTGCGTACAGTAATAAAGTTGCCTCACTTTCAAGAGACATAGTAGCACACTACACCACCCGGATGATTGTATTTGTTTCGTGCGATGGCTTGTAGATTACTCTTATGTACTATCCACATGGATTTATTTTCATGAATCTTTAATTCACTACGTGAAAAAGGGTTTATAGCAACGGCACGAATTTTTTATAGGGGCGGCTCAGTGGCGTGCTCAGAAAGCCAGAGACCAGCCGCCCGTACAAATGGAACAGCACGGGCGGCTGGTGATACGAGCCGCCCCTACAAGTGGGTCTGATTTGTAGAGGCGGCTCACTCACCAGCCGCCTCCGGTGTTTCTATTTGTAGGGGCGGCTGGTGATTGAGCCGCCCCTACAAATACCCCACGTACAGTGAATAAGTCATCCACCCAAAAATATCTGCAGCCCTCCTCCTTTCTCTCTCTCCGTCTCGACTCTTCCATTCCCCTCCATCTCTCTCTCTCTCTCCCTCGCTCGGATGGCCACGGCTCTTCGCCCGCCCGCGCGGCGCGGCAGCCCCCCCCCCCCCCCCCGCGCCGGCCGATGAGCTCTAGACCCGCGGGATCTCGGTCAGCGCCACGGCTCGCTCGAGCACTGCCCTGCGTCGCGGGATCTCGGTCAGCGCCCGCCCCCAACCCTTACCCTAATGGCGTCACACCCCAGCACAGCGGGATCTCAGTCCTGGCCGGCACCCAATCGTTGATCTACGGCGAAGCGACGTCGATCCGTGATCGGGCAGCATCAATCCGAGGACGGGCGGCCTTGATCCATGGTCTGGCGTTGTCGATCCGTGGTCGGGTACCCTGGATTGACGACCAAGCGACCTCGACGGCGGCGCGGAGAGACCCCCCTGCTCCTTCCTAAGGCAGCGGCCGCCATGGAGGGCCACCAGCACTCAAGCCCCCAGGAGAACCCACATCCCGTCGTGTCTTCCCCTTCTGGGCGCCAGTCCCGACTCGGTGACTACCAACCTCGGCACCCTGCGGCGGCGGCGGCGCAACCTAGCAGCTGGCGCGAGCAAGCGACTGAATGGGGGCAGAACAAAGGTATGAGATCCGACTAGTAGATCGGGTAGTCTCCTCGTCTGCCCTACGGCTGGTAGCCAGCAAGCAATTGGTAGATTGATTTCGAGGTCCATAGCCATGCGTTCTTTGCTAGTGATTACTAGATTGATTTGTGATGCGCGAAGCGTGCCTAGGATGCAGAGTACCTGTTCTGCAAGCATCTGCCTTGTATGAATCATGTAGATTTGCATAGGAAAAGTTCACTATTTTTTTTTTTTTGCCAATTACTCTTCAATGAACTAGTTTAGATTGCAGTAATAGTATGGCTCACCTAGTGTTGTTTAGATTGCTTGGGCTGTGACGTCACACATACATAAATGAATGATGACTCCTTATGATGAGAAACAAGTTTTACTAGTTGTATGACATGCCATCTAACTATAAAAATATGTGAACACGTATTGCTGATGTTGAACATATATAAAGATATGCTTGCGACACAGCTGTGATGGGATCATGCAAGGCAGCTGCATGAAAGAGATGGTTTGTGACTACCAACTTTTAATTTTAGATGCAAGATAATAAAAACAATCATGTACTGATTCCATCCTTCTGTCAATTGGAATTACACGATATTCCAGAGTGTAAATGCTCAGATATACGTGATTCCAGCAAACTTATGACTGATTAGATTTGTTTCCTGAGATTTTTTTTCCAGATTGGTAAGTATAAAGTATTTTTATTTGGATTCACAGATTAATTCGCTACCTTCTATCGGAATGACTTGTTGTATCACTGAATCCACTCCACATGCATCGCTGACAAAGTGGAAGATTATCAATAGCCTGCATGGTCAGGTCAGTATCCAGTGTTGGAGTGCTCCTTTTTCTGCTATAACTTATGCACAGGTGATTGTATTTCTTGCAAAAATAGAACATGAATGCTACTTGTTTTGCAAAGCTTATCATGCTAGTCTCTTTTCCATTTTGATTCAGCTAATGCTTCAAATTAACTATGCCATCACTATTTTTTTCTTATATATTGGAAATACTCATGGGTGCAAAGACAATTCTTTATTCTTTGTGAAACATAATATACTAGTTATAGGAACTAGGAAGCAATGGATCGGATATCACACTGAGCTGATCGTGTAAGCATGTTTGTTCGCATTGGCACCTGCCATGCTGTGCCATGTTTGTTCGTATTGGCACCTGCCATACTTTCACAACTCACAGCATCCTGCTTGCCCATTTTCAACGAAATTCTGATACCTTTTTTTTTTGTGGTGTAGATGCCGGAAGCAAGTGTGGGATTATTGCTCAGGAATGGGAGGAAACCTGCTGACTTGTAGAGGAAGAGAGATGGGCTACACAGGGTACAATGCATGTGGCAATGGTTTACATGCATTTCCATCTGTCATTTGTTTGTTTTTTTAAGCGAAACCATCTGTCATTTGTTCCTTCTGATACTTGGTATCTGTGCAGCTTGCGTTTAGAAGTGTTCACAAGGTGAATATTTCAGAAGTTTCTTTTTTCCGGGACATAAATTTGGGTTTCCTGATTGTGCTGTTATCTATGATAATTAAAGGCATTGAGCATACTAGTTAGCATTTTTTAGTTGACTTGATATTTTTTTATATTTGATTTGATATGTATTACTACAATTCGCATTTGGAAGACATGTCATGGAATATTTGATATAATTTGGTATAAATAAATGTGTATTGTCATTGAGTTTCAGTACAATCGCAGAAGAAGATAAGTCATGATGAAAAATATATGTTCTGGTCGAATTTGAATTGTAAATTTAATTTTTTTGGCGGAAAAATGATTTATAGGGGTGGTCGTTACTGTAGCCGCCCCTACAAATTGATTTGTAGGGGCGGCTGGTGTTCCCAGACCGCCTCTATAAATTGATTTGTAGGGGCGGCTACAGTATCAACCGCCCCTACAAATCGATTTGTAGGGGCGGTCTGGGAACCGCCCCTACAAATGCATGATTTGTAGCCACCCTTTTATAGGGGCGGCTGGCAAAACCGCCCCTACAAACAGTTACTAGCCGCCCCTAAAAACATTTCTCTACGTAGTGATTGTACGTTGGCTGTATTTTCTATATCGATATTGATTATTTTGGTCATATCTGAATCTGATTTGATGATGCAAGAGCTAGAACGAAAGAGGTGCATGTTGCACAAGCGCTATCAGTGCTCAAGTGCCATTCTCCCAGCCGTTCTCCACTTGTTCCACTTTTCCGGTGATATCCGGCCGACGAGATGTTGACCCGTAGATGACCCGGTGAAACCATGCACATACGATGCTATTGATGGCTGGCGAAGGGACCAACATATCACACACAATCTTTATACGGCACGCGCGCATGTGTTACTGTCGAGTTCCAACATGTACACGAACATGTGTCAACGTACGTATGGTTCGACGAGGCAATTAACATCGGCGTGCGTCGGTGTCTGTTCACGGCAAGTTGAGGGCGGCCCACTACGTGAAAAACAGTTTGTAGCAATGGAGCTATTTTTTTAAGGGGCGGCTGGCATTGAGCAGCCCCTACAGTGGCGTGCTCGGGCTCCAGCACAGCAGCCGCCCCTACAAATGGCACAGTAGGGGCGGCTAATAATACGAGCCGCCCCTACAAATACGTCGATTTGTAGGGGCGGTTGGTATGTAGAGACGGCCCGATGTATAATTCATCCCATTCAACGGTTTTTGAACCGACACTATGCGGCCCGATGTATTCCAGCCATTGGATGAACCCCTGATGAATCAGAGCCATTGGATCGAAAACACAAGTATATAAGCACCTCTTCATCCCTCCCGGCCCAAACCCTAACCTCCTACCCTCTCTCAGCCACCCACGTCCACCCTCCCTCCCTCGGCCGACATCACAACTCTCTCTTTCTCGAGCGCACGCGCAGATCAAGCACGGGGCCCCCTTCGATGGCGCGCGAGGGCACACCCCTCTGGCAGCGGCGCGTAGCCTAGGGCGGCAGGGCGGCGGCGCATAGCCCGGATGGACGTGGAGCGTGGTCCCTTCGGCGGCGGCGTAGCGGCGCGGGGTTTCTCCGGTGGCGGCGCGGGGCCTGGAGCCCGGATCGACGCGGGGCGCGGCTCCTTTGGCGGCATCACGAAGGTAATCACTGAGATCTCGTGATGGGTTCCGGTTAGGTTTTTGAGTGAATTTCTGAAATCCGACGAAACTAGAAAACAAGCGTGGTGATGCCGCGCACTTGCTTGTGCTGGGCTAGCCAGCGATACGTGGGTGTGGGGAAACGAACTTGATTGAATAACCTTTAGATGGGGGCTAAACATCAACCTTATATCCAGATGCGAAGAATTAGAATATGTTGTGTTCTCTCATTCTCTGTGATGAGTAAACAGATGACGAGTCCGATTTAATCCATTCCATTATACCATGAGGACAATTGAGGCATTTGTCTGAGAGAACACAACAGTGTTTCTGTAGTGTTGCATATATTTCACATGATGAATTGCTGGATAAGAAATTTCTCAATCTGAATGCCAACATTCTGTCCATGTATGTACTGATTATTTTAAAGTTTCCCTAGATTCCAATCGAACAATTATGTTGATTGCTAGGACAGTGCAAATAAGTTGAGTTGCTAATACAATCAAATCATCTCCTACTATTGTTGTAATTTGTTGTACTTAATTGAATGACCTTTAGATTCAGATGGGGCCTAACATCGAATCTTAACCCTATGTGAAGAATTAGAATATGTGGTGTTCTCTGTGATGAGCAAACAGGTGACGAGTCTAATTTAATGCATTCCATTATACCATGGAGGACAATCAAGGCATTTGTCTGAGGGAGTGCAACAATGTTGCTCTAGTGTTCTAGTGTTTGATTGTTTTTATCTCGTTACAAGGAACCTATTAAGGATTTTGTACCGTTCAGACAAGGGGGGCTAGTGATTAAAGATGTTGTTGGAAATAATCCTGTGTGTCTAGGTGCATGCTAATGTCTAGGTTCATAGCATTTACTTTAGTTAAATTTCAGCATGGAGTAATAGTAGGAATAGGCTGATTATATATAATTGGGTAATATTCTGCGTTAGTTAGGAGGCTATCATAGCCTGATTTGTAGCAAACATTTGGCTAAGTAGAAGAGAACAGAAAAGGCAAAGTCATTCCAGCCACCAAACACCACTTGTGCTCGTGTGTGTTTCTTGTGTATGAGTTCCTTGTGTCCGGTTAGAGGCCAAAAAAAATGAATATGAGTTCAGTTTGTTGTCATTCATGTCCTAATTTCTTTCGTTACAGATGTGATCTTTTAAACCTATTTTATTTCAAGTTAACTTTGACCATCGCTAAATTTAAATTATCTTGCAGCCGTGTTCTCAGCCTATTCTGTAATTCATTCACTTTGTGGTCACGTAGGGATATAAGTTTGGCTCTGAGAAGGCTAGCACATTGAACACATATGCTGCAATTAAGTCTGATGGCGTCCAGGGAGTTCCTCCCCGGCGGCTACATCCTCGGTGTCCATACATCCACTCTGGTGAGCTCGAACAGCCAAACCTAACTCAATTGGGTCAACCATGTTTAGTTGACAGTAGCACTAGATCAATAGCACGCACACGTGCAGGCACACTCAGTTGCATGTGTGTTGACAGTAGCACTAGATCAATAGCAGGCACACTTGCTGGCACAATGTTTTAATTGGAGTTAAAGAATTAAAAAAATAATGTCCAATATATTTAGATAGACGAATCTTGTATACTGATGTTTCATTGGTAATTAAAAAAAGAATAATATTGAGGCACATCTTGCAAGCCATAAGCTTTCTGCCGATTATAGCAACAACATCAAAATTGAAGGATTTTTTTTCTAAACTTAGACAACAAAGAGTCAAAGACTATTTAGTATAATCTGACATGGTTACATTGGCTTTGCGTACTACATGGATGCTGCAATTGACCTCCAAGTTTCTCTTCTTTTTTTCTCTGGCTCTGTGTTGATCTATGTCAGATACTCAGATGTACTTGCTGTAGTCTTATTTTAAATGCATTGGTCATTACAGAATATTACAAATTTTCATGATATTGGTTTACAATATAGCACCCCTCTTTCAAAATACTGCAAATCTCTGTTAAACTCAACCATCTAGCATGTATATGCAGTTCGTTATAGTAAACCACTTAGTAAGGAGTTACTATAATCTCGTAAATCAGCATAGTAATATATATATAGTAACTCCTTACTAAGTGGTTTACTATGACGTTATGATAAATATCCCCATGTGTTATAGTAACCCAACTATCGTAAATATGTATTAACATTATCGTAAATTAGTATATAAAATTATCGTAAATGGATGTGGCTACATAATAACTTATTTTGTAGTTGGCTACTGAATATACTCTCCCTATATATATATATATATATATATATATATATATATATATATATATGTGTGTGTGTGTGTGTGTGTGTATGTGTTTTCGGTCGAATTTGAATTTTAAATTTGATTTTTTGGGGGGGAAAATGTACTTGCAAACAGGTATTATAGGGACGACCGGTACTACAGCCGCCCCTATAAATTGATTTGTAGGGGCGGCTAATAACACTAGCCGCCTCTGCGAATCGATTTGTAAGGACGGTCTGTGAACCGCCCCTACAAATGCATGATTTGTAGAGACGGGATGGTAGGAGCGGCTGGCCGAGCCACCTCTACAAAGCCTCACCGTATTCGAAACTGAATCCGTTTCGAGGGGTTGAGATCTATCCGTATCTGAGTCCGGATATCCAACATCAGATACCGTATCCGTATCCGAATACTCAAATCACATATTTATGATGTCGATATCCAATCGTATCCTATCCGACATAGTTGACACTATCCGTATTCGAATCCGAATCCGGACAGAAATATGAAAACAAATGTGATATCGGTGATATCCGTCCGTATCCGATCCGTTTTCATCCTTACAAAGAAGTAAATTTTTTTTTCTCGGCCGCACCGCCCCGCCTCCCTCCTCCTTTTTCCCGCACCCGCACCTCCCTCCTCCGCACTCCCTCCTCCTTCCTCTTACGCACTGCACCTCCCTCCTCCTCCTTCCTCCTCCGCACCGCACCTCCCTCCTCTGCACACCCTCCTCCTTCCTCCTCTGCACCGCACCTCCCTCCTCCTCCTCCTTCCTCCTTTTTCCCGCACCCGCACCTCCCTCCTCCTCCCTCCTCCGCACCGCCCCGCCTCCCTCCTCTTTTTTCCCGCACCCGCACCTCCCTTCTCCGCTCCCCTGGTGGCCAGAGTGCCCTTCTCCCCCGACGTGCTCCATCGCCGCTCGCTCCTCCCCCGAGCTGCTCCAAAGGCGGCCGGCGCGCCCTCCTCCCCTGAGCTGCTCCACCAGCGGCGGCGCAACCCCGGCGGCCGGCGCACCCTCCTCCCCCATCTCCTTCTCTGATGAGCGTGGTGGCCGGATCTACCGCTGGTGGGTGGATCCACGACCGTGGTGGCCGGATCCACGCCCATGGTGGCCGGATTCACCGTTGGTGGCTGGATCCACCAAAGGTGCATTCGGATCAAGCATGCCCCGGCAGGAGGCCCTAGCTTCGGCACCGGCGGGAGGCCCCAGCTTTGGCACCGGCTGGCGGGTGGGATGGAGCCACCACGGCGCGGATCCGACGGAGAGGTGTCCTCTGACTGCGGATCCGGTCGGTTGGATCCCGGTGGCGGTGGATCCTTGGATCTGATGACAGGCTCCATGGCGGCGGCCCCTCCCCTCACCTTCTTCTTCTCCCGGTCGGCCGATGGCTGTGGTGGTGGTGGTGGCTGTGGTGGTGGTGGTGGTGGCCGGCGCACCCCAGGCTTGGATGGTGGCGGCGGGCGTGGATGGCGGCGGCGGTGCTGGTGGTGCAGGCCTGGATGGCGGCGTGCCTTTTTTTATTTTATTTTTTGAAAAAAAAAGTTTGCCAAGTATTTTTTTTTGCACTCGGCAACGACTTTGTCGACTGTCCGACAAAAAACACTCGACAAAGTTTGTTTGCTGATAAAAATTCGCCGAGTGTCGTTTGCCGTGTGTCACACTCGGCAAACCCTTTGCCGAGTGTTGTTTGGGCTTTGCCGAGTGCCAGGGGCACTCGGCAAATCTCCTGATTCCCGTAGTGACAGGGAAAGCTGAAACAAACATGGCCTTACTTAGCATGGGTCCCCTGATTTTATTTTCGCAAATGGGAATTAAGATCCTTTTGCATTTTGGCACTCCTAGGGCAAGGAAAATTCCCACCCAACCAAATATCGGCTCATGTTTGAGACAACATAGGTCCATCCCTTTATTAATCTCTTCCGATCTGAACGTTCTTTCCGGCCAGCAACGCAGCCAAAAAAAAGTCCGAGCCATTCTCACTATGGCCCTGTTCGCTTGTCTTATGAGCCGTACTATTTCAGCGAACAAACAGTGTTTTTCTCTCACAACAAATCAATGAACAGTACTTTCAGCCAATGGTTAAATATTTATCTAAAAATATATTGTCACATTGGTGCTCTGTATCCCATCAACATGGCTAGCCCAGACACAGCAAACTAATCACGCCCTAGTGCGTCCACAAGAAATGTAATTCTCATTTTCCGAGGAGTTAAATAGTTCAAACTTTGACTAAATTTATATAAAAATGTACAAACATTGATGATACAAAATAAGTACCATAAGATTAGTTATAAAATATATTTTTATAAAAAAATTATTTGAAGACATAAATGCTAATATTATTTACTATAAATTTAGTCAAACTTGAGTTACTTTGACCTACACGAATCTATTAATTATATTTTTTCATGACAAATGGAGTATTTAATAACGTGAAGGAGAGAGGACAGTAAAAAGTGTCGCTGGCGACGAGTTCAGCTCACACGTTTCCCGGTGAATTTACTATCTCTGGCTTGGTGACCACCTATTCCCGCCTATGTTGTGGGGTGGCAATTTTTTTCATTTATTTATTTCCACTTAGCCATCGAATTGGTTCCACGTTCCTTAAAGCAAGTATAATAATAATTGTCTTATAGCCAAGCAAATATTGATGTGGAGGAGGAAAGAGAGGAGAGAGAGAGAGGAGAGTTTAGCTCTCATGCAAGTACCAAGCTAGTTTAGCTCTCATGCAAGTACCAAGCTGGGCACCAAAGCGTATACAGATGGTGGGCCATACATTAAGTGAATATGAGGAGGATTAGGAAAGAGAAGGTGGGATATGGATAGAATTAATAATAAAAAAGTTTCTTATAGACAAATAAGATACCACTGTTATATAGCTTGACTCTTACAACTTGACTAATAGCGTAACACTTGGCTCTATTATTGGACTTGCTCTTAGGTCAATCTCAATGATGTTTCATGAGAGTTTTATGGGCATTAAATATACTGACATGGTTAGAAACTAAGGGCCTGTTTGGTTCCTTCCCCTCCTCCTAAAATTACTGTCACATCGAATGTTTGGACACATGCATGAAGTATTAAATATAGACTAATTACAAAACTAATTGTACAACTTACGACTAATTTGTGAGACGAATCTTTTAAACCTAATTAGTCCATGATTTGACAACGTGGTGCTACAGTAAACATATGCTAATGATAGATTAATTAGGCTTAAAAAATTCGTCTCGGAAATTAGCCTCCATCTATGTAATTGGTTTTGTAATTAATTTATATTTAATACTCCTTATTAGCCTCTAAACATTTGATGTGACATAAATTTTAGGAGCGACTAAAGAACCAAACACCCCCTAATGCAGAGTACTATAGTATATGTGACTGGGCTTACGCATGCATTATATTAATAAAGAGTTAGTTAGAGAGTACATGTTTCAATGACAACAGTACAATTGTCTCTCGTGTCGTTGGGTCTTCTCTGCAATCAAGTTCACTTTGACTTAATCACTAATACTTGGGACCGACCTGGTGCTATGTACTCCCTCCATACTTGTAAAGGAAGTCGTTTAGGACATGATTGTGCTTACCAAGGAGTGATTAATTAGGGGTATTTTTCCCTGTCTGCCTCTATTAAAAAACGGTTATGGGTGCATTCCATATGAGAAACAATCATAGTTCAGACGGCTAGTGCAGCGAGGCGTTGGCCCTGAGGACCCGGGTTCGATACCTGGCGGGCGCCATTTTTTTGTTACTGGCTTGATTTTGCATGGCATTGTTTGGCCCTGCGTGTCGCGTGCGCTATGGCTGCATGGCGTGCGGATTTGATTCTGCTGGGCGTGGTGCGCGCGCTGAGCCGGTTGAGCGCGTTTGTGCTCGCGTTTGGGCGTGCTTCTGGCCATGTTGGGCGCCATGTTTTCGTTGGTTTTTCACATGCAAACATTTTTAGCGGGGGCGCCACGGGATTCTAATTTTTGCGCTCGATAGCTCCGACGTTTGTGTTCCACCATGCCTATTTTAACGGAGTCTTTCCCCCGGCCTCTTCTCTTTCCATTACCATGCATCATCTCCTCACTTTCCCTCTCTTCTCTTCACTACTGCATGCAATGATTGATCCTAGAGTTGCTGGCTTTGATCTGAATGTTCGCTTAGAAGAAGATGACAACGGCAATCTTGCCTTCGATCTCAACGAGCCAATATTGGAGTCCGGCAACGACAATGGTAATCACCTCTCTTGTTTGAGTTTGGTGTTTCCCTCAAGCGCCATCTTTTTTGATTTTTTTGTTTCATTTTTGGACAGGATTTGATTTGAACTTGCCATTAGATGAATATGGTGCAGTTGACTTTGATTACATACAAAACCTCGCTGGTAATTTTTTTTTCAGTTTGTTCTTTCCTTTTTTTATTACTTTTTAATTAATCCGTGGCTAACCAGAAGAATGTTCTTTTTTTCTTTTAATAGAACAAGATGTTGAGGTTCCCATTGAAGTACACCATAGAAGGAAGGACATGACAGAAGAAGTCACAAGACAAGTGTACCAAGCATCGTTGGCTAGAAACAAGAATGGGACACTAGGCAAGAAGGATACAAGAATTGTTGTCGATCAATTTGGAGTGCACATTTGGTAGTTCAGCGCTTATGGAAGCGAGGTAAACACCTACTTGCACATAACATTCCTGTTGTGGTTGCAAGTAAAAAGAAGGGTAGATGTGGCCGCAAGGCAGTCCCTCTTGATTTGGAACAATTGCGCAACATTCCTCTCAAACAAAGAATGATCATAGAAGATGTGTCTAGTAAACTTGGTATGAGCAAAGCTAGGATACAAAGGTATTTGAAAAAAGGTTTGCTTAGGCGTCACTCTAGTAGCATCAAACCATACCTCACAGATGCTATCAAGAAGACTAGGTTGAAGTGGCGTGTTGACATGATTGAGCAGGGTTTGCTTGATGATCAAAGATTTAAGGATTTTTTTTTGATTTTGTGTTCATTGATGAAAAATAGTTCTACCTCTCTCAAAAATCTAAAAAATATTACTTGCTACCCGAGGAAGATGAACCACATCGCACTTGTAAAAACAAGAATTACATCCCTAGGCTCATGTTCTTGTGTGTTTGTGCTCGGCCAAGGTTTAGGAATGGAGAATGTGTTTTTCATGGAAAAATAGGTTATTTTGCACTTGTCACTTATGAACATGTTGTTAGAAGAAGTCACAATCGTCTTCGTGGAGAACAAGTAATCAAGCCAATTACTTCAATCACAAGAGAGGTGATTAGAGATTTCATGGTAAACAATGTGTTGCCTGCCATTCGAGCCAAATGGCCAAGAGAAGAAGTGAACAAGACAATTTTCATACAACAAGATAATGCACCTTCCCATTTAAAAGTGGATGATCCTATTTTTTGTGAGGCCGCTAAGTAAGAAGGGTTTGACATTCGCCTCATTTGTCAACCATGAAATTCTCCGGATTTTAACATTTTAGACTTGGGGTTTTTTCGAGCTATTCAAGCTATTCAATACAAGAAGGATGCAAAAACAATAAAAGATCTAGTTCCAACAGTCCAACAGGTAAATTGATCAATTGTTCACTTGTTCCAATGTTTCTTGAACAACTAATATACTCATTGATTGAATTTTTGAACACATGTTTTGTAGGCATTCTTAGAGTACTCTCCATGGAAAGCAAACATGATTTTTGTAACACTTCAGAGTGTTTTGAGGGAAGCCATGAAAGTTAAAGGGTGCAACAAGTTCAAGATTCCTCAAATGCAAAAAGAAAAACTAGGGAATGAAGATCGGCTGCCATTGCAAATCTCTTGTGAATCTTCCTTGGTAGCCGAAGCAATTGCTAGCCTTCCTGCAGCAAATTAGAAGAAGAATATTAGAAGATGCAAGCATGTTAGTCTTTGCAGCATGCTAGCCGAATCAATTGCTAGCCGAAGCAAGAATATTACTAGCAAATTAGTTTTTGCATGTCTATTAGGTCAACTGAATGAGACATGTACCTTAATGTTCTTTCTTTGCATCTTGCTTCATCGTTGCATCTTCCAACTTCTTCATATTGTAGATCTCGTCCAACTTCTTGATAACGTGCTCAGGAAGAAATATTGTGTCACCATCCATTTGAAGCTTCTCCACATCAGGAATGTAGAGCTCATAATCAAATTTTTCTATGCCATCATGTATCCATGTTGTGAGATCATAGTCGCTGTGTACAATACCGCAACGTGCACACCTGCTAGCTTCGCGGCGAGCTTGGTAGCAGCCTTTGTCGTCGTTGTCGGCGTGGAACATGCCGCAACTAGCACACAGAGACTCCGGCATCACCTCGACGGAGTCCGGCACCACGTCGACGGAGTCCGGCACCATCTCGACCGAGTCCAGCGCCATCTCAACCGAGTCCGGCGCCATCTCGACTGAGTCCAGCGCCATCTCGACCGAGTACAGTGCCATCTCCGAGGCCAGCGTCATCTCCGAGTCTGGCATCATCTCGGAGTCCAGTGCCTCCTCCATGGTGCGAGCGACCTCCATGCGCGAGGAAGGAAGGGAACATGTAGCGGGCAGCGAGGAAGGAAGGCGCGGCGCGAGGGCGATGAAGACGTGCGGCAAGCGGCGAGGAAGGAAGGCGCGCGGCGAAGAAGGAAAGCGAGCGTGCGGCGCGAGGAAGGAAATTGAAGCGACCGTGCGGTGGTGAGTGAAACGAAGAGGCGAGATCAATGCGGCGGATTGCGAGCGCGTGATTACTGCAGATAGAAGCCGAAACGCAGGGGCAATCGCGTCCAACTCCTCCCCTTCGAGCGTGCGACAACATCCTTTGAGAAAACGGGCCAAGTGCCCAGAACGTCTTCCATTACGAGTACGGAGGGAGTATGTTTATTAAAATAGATTGTATCTTAATCTACATGCTGTGTCATGTAAATATTGTTGCGTACTATAGTAGTTATTACATTAATAAAAAGAGATCTTTAGGAAAACCATAGTTATATCTAATAACTGTAGAAAAAAGAATCTTTACAACTTTTAACACATACACTTATGTTTGTTCCACCATCTTTTATTTGTCAAATATGCAGATGATGCCACCGGATCTCATAGGAGTATGTCGTACGCTGCTATGAAAGGGAATCGCGGGCGCCCATGATCCATCGAGGCCCCCGGCCAGGACACGTATAGGTCGTCCTGCAGACAGATGTTCCAGAAATCGTCTTTATCATTTTTATTATTTAATAAATAAATAAATACCCGTGTGTTGCACAAAAAAATATTATCACAATAATGTTAGTATGAATGTTGTTAGAATGTAAATGTGCTACGACACTCCTGGCTCATGGGCCTTGCGTCCCGGCTCCCCACCACGTCTATATGTACACACCACAGTAATGGGGTTGTTCGAAGTATGTCGATGTGTGTACCTCCGATGGCTTAGGCACTCAAAACACAAGCAGTTTATCATGGTTCAGGTCTCTAAGTCCAACGTCCAACAGTGGTGTTCTTCAAGTTTAGAATGCTCAATCGACTTATTACAATGGAGAAAGAGAGATCAAGATGCAAGCATGTTAGTCTTTGCAGCATGCTGTAACACCCCTAGTGTTACGAGCTTGTTTAGCACCACGATTTAGGCCTAAGTAAAATTTTTGAAACGAGTTTCTCGGATTTTTTATTTAAAGAGTACTTGACGTGATGAGTGAATCATGTGCGGACTTAATTTTGTGGACTCAAATAAACGCCCAAGTTAAATTACTCAGTGCGTAAAGATATTTAGGAATACCGAACGACGATGCTAGCGAACGGTTGTTCTGTCAGATGAAGCATAAAAAGCAACTTTGATAAATAAAATAAAATCCATTAATAAATAGAATGATATATATATATACACACACACACTTATGGGTTTATTTTGGTAAGCACGAACTGATGAGAGAGAGAGAGCGCAGCAGCTTCGTATATTTTTCCTGGCGTACAGCGTACTCGTTGCATGGCAATTATTCACCGTCTCGTTCTCGTCGTGGCTCTGCACCTCGGCACGTCCGTTTACCTGTGTCCCTGTCTTTCTCTCCATCGTTGCGTCGTGTCTGAAATTTTAATTGGAGCACGAGCTCTGTCGTGCCCACGTCCCCGCTCGGAATCAATCACCAGATTTACTCACATCGCGCCGCGTTGTCGAGTCGATTGCTTGCTCTTTCTTTTTCCCTGTCTGCTTCTATGCTGTGCCATAGCGCGTGGAGCATGTGCCATCCTCACTGCTCCCCCTCCCTGTGCTCCTTCTTATGCACGCCAAGGCGGAGCTGTTGTTTGTCTCTGCTTGTCCTTGTTGCCTCTGCCACGCCAAGCCGTCCAGCTCCGCTGCTCACTTGTTTCTTTGAAATCAAGTTTCTCTATTCTTGCCCGTGTAGCCGAGCAACGTGGCTGCATCGCCAAGTCCTTTCTAACTCGTCGACCAGACCACGTGCTCGGACGAGTTTGCTCAGGTCTCCTTGTCCTTTTTTTCTCTGCGCCGTGTCCACTCTCTTCCTGTGCGGCACAGGCGCACCTCTGCCAACCACACTGCGCCGTCCTACCTTGTCTCCTCGTCATGCTTGGAATTGGTGGCGTGCTCGCACAAGTTTCTCGCTTTTCCTTTGCTCGTCTCTGCCTTACTTGTCTTGTCTCCGCCGAACCGCTGCTCGCTCTGTCCCCTTGCCTCTCTTCCTTTTTCTCTGCCGCAACACCGCCGTGGCCAAGCCGAGCCATCCAGCAGCAGTAGGTCCTTGCTTATTCGCCTACCCCCTACGCTTGGTAGCCGGGCGTCTGCTCCCTTACCCTGCACGCCAGCACCACCGCTGTGACAGCGTCGCCCGTCCAATCCTCGTATCGTGTGCCGTGGCCGCAGTCGCTGCTGACCGCGCTACCCTTCGCCACGTTCCCACGGTGGCAGTGCCCATCGCTGCCCCGCCGTCATCTGCGACGGCCGCATGTTGCCCGGGGCAGGTGATGCGCCCCATCGCCACAGTGGCCCGCACCTGCGGCCGTGACGGCCACTGCTCCACTCCGCCCCCATGATCCGCTCCACCTTTGTGCGCGAACCACCCCAGCCTCGCCGCCGGCGCACCCTCACAGCGGTGCCGCCCGGTCCCGAGCGTCGGTGCACGTGGTCGGGGCACCTTGCTTCTGCTATGGCCGAGCCGCGCCCTCCAGCGGGTGCACCTGACATCAGGCAAGCTGTGAAGTCATTTCCCCACTGCCGTCGATGAGTGCACTGTCTGATTCTGCCACCGGTCGGTTTTTCCCCTGTTGCGCTCTGTTTTGAGGAGAAGGTGAGGAAGAGCAAATACAAGTCTTTACCGGGTTCATTTCGCAAAAGCGCTAGACTCATAGATTCGCAATTAAGGGCATAGTTAATTTCAGGTAATCTCAGGGGACTTTTTACAAACGTGTCATCATCTTGTCCTGGCCGCGTGGGCTGGCATGCTAGCGCCGGACTACGGTCTGCCTTTCGTCTGGGCCGCGCGCGTGCCCCGCCCCGACTTGGCCGCGCGTTTGCATGGGCCGCCGGCCTCCTTCGAGCAGCGCGTGCACCATTCTCCTGGGCTGCCTTGGTCCGCCTGCGCTTGGGCCACGCCATGCCTGGGCCGGCCGTATGCCGCCTACATGCCCGTGGCCCCGTTTCCCCGCCTAGGCCACAGCGTCCTTACTGTGCCGCTGTGCCGCGCATGGCTATAGGCCGCGCGCGCATCTATGGGCTGCTGGGCCAGTTAGTGGCCACCGACCCTTTCCATTTGTGAAATGTTTTTCTAAAATCGGTTTCTAGTTTAAATTATAAAATCAATATAAAATGGTATAGGAATCCAAAAATGGTAAAACCAATTTTTTTAGTCTCCTAAAATCATGATATACCTATTAGTTTATTTTGATCACATAGTTTGATAATATTCTTTGAGCTATATAATTAATTTGAGGTACTTAATATGGTAAAATTATAAACTTATAGGAATTGTTGTGATAAATTGGTAATAGTATTGAATCTAAAATTTGTACAGTAGGCTCCTAGCAATATTAGGTACTCACTGTAATTTTTATAGCTCTAGAATAATTAGTTTGCTAAATAGATAATGATGTCCTATTGCGAATAAAGATTTAATTGATAGAATAGAAATAAAGAAACACTTGGGGTTTTGTATAACTAAAACATTGGTTGGGAAGTAACGCCTTATTTGACAACATGGATATGTAGACCAGCATTAGAGCTATCTCGTTAGCTTGTGAGGCATGATCGGATTTCTAAACATTTCGGCTGTTGTTGATTATTTACATCTATGCATTTGCATCAATGCATATCATATAGGTACGGTGATGGGTCAACGGATCAATTGAAGGATGATTGGGAATTCAAAGATGGCGTAATGGTATTCTCTCTAGGAGATGATGTAATGGGATTTCTATTCAGATGATGGTGGATGATCTGAAGATGCAGATACTAACTTTTTAATATATATCTTACCCAGACAAGCCCCGGTGCATAACCCCTACTTTTCTGCAGTTTAAATTGTATTTGTGCATTAAGTTTTAAGGAGTTGAATGAAACCCACTTGCATATATATCTGTATCCTATGAGTCTTACTAGTATGATAGGATCGTGTAGATTGCTATGCTACAGGACTTCGGTACAAGTCGAGTGATGGTTGTCATTCGCGAGAGATAGGAAATATATTATTGGGTTATTATCACTTGGAATATATAAAAATGGTGTCCGGGCAGGGATATGTTTTGGGTATTGGTGGGTGTAAGAGGTTGTGTCGCCGTGGACGCGGGGCATGTCTTGGTTACACTGCTTTCCCTGTCTGTGTCGATTAAGGACCGGCCGTTGCATAAGACTCTAGGCAAGTCACAGACTTATTATCCCGAGCATATACTTGTGTATGGACGTTTGGAAGACTTGTTGCTCTCTTGTCATGGATTCGGCTCTTTCCAGACCGACTGTCAGGGTTTTGTTTTGGTGGAGGAGGTCCTTGCACCACACTGAGTCCGGGACTCAGGGGCGGGGGCTTGGAGTCCCAGTTTGGACGGGGACCTGGACACCCAGGACAGGAGGGTGATGGGTTGGTCCTGCTTGTGCCCGGGGTACAAGCGGGGTGTGTGTTTTTGGGGTACCAGCTGGGGGCATTGATTCGTGAATCGCCAGGAAATCTGGTACGGCTTATCTACGGCCTAGCACCGTAGTAATAACTGAAGATGAAAGATGGAAGATGGAAAAAGGAAATCTGATTGCTTACCACCTGCTTGAAAGTAGCACAAGTGCTTACATAGAATGGTTGGTTAATGAACCATTGCGGCTATTAATAAAAATCGAATATAAGGACCCACGCTTAGTAATGCTCCTGCAAATGCAATAAACCCACAAGCTAGATAGCCTTGTATATCCTTGGAGTCTTTTCTTTCCTCCTATCGGATAAGTCTTGTTGAGTACAATTGAGTACTCAGGGTTTTATTCCCCCTGTTGCAGGTGACTGGTGGATGCTAGAGCTGACCCTTGTGTGTGGATACCTCCTGGTGGGCTCAGCGAGGATTGCTTTACACTGCGATCGTGGTTGTTATTTATAACTCTCACCAAATGCTTTTATAAATGAAAGTTTTATAATCTGTTGTCATAGTTTACATATCAATGTTTCACCATGCCATGAATAGATAATTATTTCCGCTATAATTCTGATCACATGTTTATATTCCGATGTTACATTAAATTGTTCATAACTCTGATAATATGATTATATTTCGCTGTTATAATAATAAATGTTATACTCTGATGTACATGTAAAGTGATGTAAGAAATGGTTAAGAATGATGTAAGCTTTATTCTCTCATTTGTGATCCTGATTAAAAATATGGATTTTCGGGTTCTCCCCTGGGGCGTGCCTGACGGAACTGAGTAATTTAGTGTTCTCCCTTGGGTGCTTAGTGTCTAATGGAAGACGAGCGCCCCTGGGAGGCATTAGATTAGGCGGTTCTGCCACACATGCTAGCCGAAGCAATTGCTAGCCGAAGCAAGAATATTACTAGCAAATTAGTTTTTGCATGCCTGTTAGGTCGACTGAATGAGACATGTACCTTACTGTTCTTTCTTTGCATCTTGCTTCATCTTTGCATCTTTCAACTTCTTCATATTGTAGATCTCGTCCAACTTCTTGATACCGTGCTCAGGAAGAAGTATTGTGTCACCATACATTTGAAGCTGCTCCACATCAGGAATGTAGAGCTCACAATCAATTTTATCTATGCCATCAAGTATCCATGTTGTGAGATCGTAGTCTCTGTGTACAATACCGCAACGTGCACACCTGCTAGCTTCGCGGCGAGCTTGGTAGCAGCCTTCGTCGTCGTTGTCGGCGTGGAACGTGCTGCAGCGAGCACACAGAGACTCTGGCATCACCTCGACGGACTCCGGCACCACGTCGACGGAGTCCGGCGCCATCTCGACCGAGTCCAGCACCATCTCGACTGAGTCCGGCGCCATCTCGACCAAGTCCAGTGCCATCTCGACCGAGTCCAGCGCCATCTCCAAGGCCAGCGTCATCTCCGAGTCTGGCATCATCTCTTAGTCCAACGCCTCCTCCATGGCGCGAGCGACCTCCAAGGCGAGCGGCGAGGAAGGAAGGCGCGCGGCGAAGAAGGAAAGCGAGCGTGGGGCGTGAGGAAGGAAATTGAAGCGACCGTGCGGCGGCGAGTGAAACGAAGAGGCGAGATCAATGCGGTGGATTGCGAGCGCGTGATTACTGTAGACGGAAGCCGAAACGCAGGGGCAATCGCGTCCAACTCCTCCCCTCCGAGCGTGCGACGGCATCCTTTGAGAAAACGGGCCAAGTGCCCAGAACGTCTTCCTTTAGGAGTACCGAGGGAGGATGTTTATTAAAATAGATTGTATCTTAATCTACATGCGGCGTCATGTAAATATTGTTGCGTACTATAGTAGTTATTACATTAATAAAAAGTGATCTTTAGGAAAACCATAGTTATATCTAATAACTGTAGAAAAAAGAATCTTTACAAGTTTTAACACATACACTTATGTTTGTTCCACCATCTTTTATTTGTCAAATATGCAGATGATGCCACTGGATCCGGTCCTCCGACACCCCACCCTAAGAACGTGCCGGAAAGTCATAGGAGTATCTCGTACGCTGCTATGAAAGGGAATCGCGGGCGCCCATGATCCATCGAGGCCCCCGGCCAGGACACGTCTAGGTCGTCCTACAGACAGATGTACCAGAAATCGTCTTTATCATTTTTATTATTTAATAAATAAATAAATACCTGTGCGTTGCACGAAAAAATATTATCACAATAATGTTAGTATGCATGTTGTTAGAATGTAAACGTGCTATGGAACTCCTGGCTCATGGGCCTAGCGTCCCGGCTCCCCACCACGTCTATATGCACACACCACAGTAATCAGGTTGTTCGACGTATGTCGATGTGTGTACCTCTGATGGCTTAGGCCCTCATAACACAAGCAGTTTATCATGGTTCGGGTCTCTAAGTCCAACGTCCAACAGCGGTGTTCTTCATGTTTAGAATGCTCAATCGACTTATTACAATGGAGAAAGAGAGATCGAGATGTAAAGGGTAGCCCTGTGCTATGCTAGTCTACGGTTTGATCCGTTGGGATCCGATCCTTTCTATAGGAGCCCATGTCCCGCCTTAAACCCCGGAGGGCCATGGGGATACAAAATGTATGGTTTCTCCTAGGGATTCTCACCCTATGTTTCAGTCTTCTCCTTCATGTGCTAGCGCTCCAGGTTCTCCTTTAGGCGCTAGCGCCTAGAGCCCCCTACATTTAACTGCAATATGACTAGATTCCTTGCAACTATAGCAATATATATCACCCTTAACTGAAATTTCTCTCCCCAACATGCAATCCACTTATAGCATGACCTATGTACATACGCAATAACAGCAGAAAAACCAAACATATGCGCTTCTTTGGAAACACCCATTATATTTAATTTCCCATGTGGAACCCTCAATTCCATCCAATCCCCATGGGGAGTGACTGATCCAAAGGAGCCCATAGGGGATGTTTGGATCACCAAGGCAGCACCACCTTTGTCAAACGCCTGGGAGCGAGTGTGGCGCCAAGCAAAACTGTTTGGAACAACGAAAAAGTTCATAGAAAGTGATCTCCATTTTCCAGGACGTGAAAACTAACAAGACACAGGACGTGAAAAATAATGCCGACGTTGACAAACCGGCAGCGCCACTGATCGGGGTGCACAACTAACGGAGCCCGCGTGCGCCACTTGACGAGGCCTCAAGCAGCAGAGCACTAGGGGGCGAGCCCACCCGGATGTTCCGGTCAATACACGGCGACGACGCAGAGCACTAGGGGTCCGCGCATAATAATTAGCTAGTTAATAAATATAGTCAGTGTTTTTCTTGTTTATTCTCCCTCCGCATTTATCTCAACGACATCTATTTCATTTAGGATTATTCTTCCTTTTTATCTTCTCATCTCATTTCCTTTGTTTTTATTATTACCGTGTTTATTTTTAACACTTTCTGTAAACTAATTTTAAATCTAACACTGTTTATTTTTTTTTTCAAAACTAACACTTTTGGCCACGTCTATTGCCATAGCGTGGCGAAAAGCCTGTGTCGCGCCATGCATGGTGGCGCGGCGAGAGGGGTGACGTGGCGACGACCGGGGCGCTAACCGGGAACATGGCAGGGTCTGCCACGCCACCGATTTTGACGCGGCAGTGACGCGCCATAGACCACGGCATGGCAGGACCAGATAAATAACACCCGCGAGCCGCCCTCCCTCCCGCCTGCCCACGAGCCGCCCGACCTCCCTCCTGCCTGCCCTCCTGCCCGCAGCGCCGCAGCCGCCGCGCCTGCACGCTGACCACCGCGCCTGCCGCGCCACGCATGCTGACGCGACATGGATGCCCTCACTGCAGTTCAACCCTCGCTGAGGTGAAATTTGGTGCCTATTTCTTCATTATCAAAACCCTCGTACCTTCACTACCCCTTTATATTAATCGTTAGCCATTAGATTGAGAGATTCTTTTAAAATATACTTTAGCCGTTAATTTATCTTACATTGTATTATTATTTATATACTTTAATTGTTAATTTTCTTACAATGTATTATTAATTATAGCGAAAACAAATGTCTAATTAAAAGGCACGTGAGATATAAATCTATTTATGTGTTTTTGTGCACTAGACATACATATATATAGCGACAAATTTGGTTGGTTGAGTTTTTATGATTTAAATTCTTATATGCTTGTTTTCTTACATGGAAATATTAATCCAAATGATCATTTTACTCAAACATATATTGAAAGCACTAGAACGTCCAAAATCATGCACAACATCGTTGATATCGTACTGCTACGAGTCCATCATAGCATTGTGCGAAAAAAGTAGACAGCTTGTAATTTTAGACATATTAGTATAGAGTATGGGACTAAGTATGACACACATGATAGTTCTCAATCAATTCATCTTAGGGGGTGTTTGGTTCTTTAGTCGCTCGTAAAATTTATGTCACATCAAATGTTTAGATACTAATAAGGAGCATTAAATATAGATTAATTACAAAACCAATTACATAGATGGAGGCTAATTTGCGAGATGATTTTTTTAACCTAATTAATCTATCATTAGCACATGTTTAATGTAGCACCACGCTGTCAAATCATGGACTAATTAGGCTTAAAAGATTCATCTCACAAATTAGTCGCAAGTTGTGTAATTAGTTTCGTAATTAGTCTATATTTAATACTCCATGCATGTGTTTAAACATTCGATGTGACGGAAATTTGAGGAGCGCATGTAGAAACCAAACAGGGCCTTATACTGAGCTACTCATTCCTAGGTTAAAATTATAATGAGCTGCTCTAGCAGATGCAGACAAGCTATTGTAATAATTTAATAAGAAACACTGGTGAGCGCGAGGCGATTGCTTTCTACACTTCGGCTGCAGTTGTCGTGAGCTCAGGGTGGCACAGTCCCACCCGCCAAGCAGGCTGCAAGCCTGTCGATACGGGACCCACGGGATACCCCACAAGGAAGGGAGAAGATCTAGTCTAACTAGGATTTCTTTCCCTGTAGTCTTAGTAGTATTATTATTCTGTAATCCTACTAGGAACCTCATTGTAAACCGACTAGGACTCTAGCCTCCTGACTATATAAAGGAGGGCGGAGTTCCTGAAGAGACAACAGATAACACAACACTTTACAATCAATCCAACGCAAGGGCTAACACCGACTGGACGAAGGGCTATTACTCGATCACGGTCGAGGGCCCGAACCAGGATAAATCGACTATCTCTCGCGTTTACCATCGAGTTCTGCATACGCTGAAGCCCGAACAAACTGCCCCGGGTACCCCCATGGTAGGCTATCGGTGGTGAAACATCGACAGCTGGCGTGCCAGGTAGGGGCTTTTGGCGAAACTGCATCCGAGACCTCGACAACATGATCTTCTCGACGGGATCAACCTTCATCTTTGGTTCATGGATCTGCGAGATAGGCGATGATGGCAAGCTCCAAAGCCGTCTCCTCGAAGATTCGGATCACCATGAAGACCTTTCTATTTCAGTGACTACGACAGATCAACTCGTCGGAAGATTTGCGCGGCTTGTGATGTCCGATCCAACTCAGATTTCACGGCTTCGCGCATCCAACTCAAACTCAGGCTCCGCATCCGAGACGGAGTCCTACCTGAGTTCTTTCGAGAGGCCAAGTTCTTTTCCGGTAGGGTTCCAGAACACGGTTTCGCCCTATCAAGAATACAACTCGGAGTACACTCAGAGTCTTTTCAAGAAGTCGAGTCCTTTTCCGTTTGGGCTCCACAAAATGGCAAAATGTTATCAGGCATGGCCCGAAGGATCCCTCGATCCGATGTTTAGAATGCCACTAAAAGGAGCCCAGAAAGGTCTCGTACTAACTATAACATCTCAAGACAGCATCGTCCACTGGCCAGGTTCTGTTCCTGAAGACAGCGGCACCCAACCAATCGACACGACGACGATAGCAATTCTACCCTACCAAGAAGGAGACTTGATCTACGACCTTGAAGCCTCTACTAAAGTTGTCGGTGACTCCGATAGTATGGAAACCAACGCCGATAATAGAACAATTCACGCACGAGAAGTATTCATGGTTCGCCGTCCTCGATCACCATTGGTCCCCCCAGAAGCACCCGACATCAAGTCATCAGATGAATCTGAGTCCAACATATCACCCTTTATCCAGGGGCACGATGGTGAGACCAAGAATCAGAAGCAAGCCAGAGAGAGAAGAAACAAATTGAAACAAGGACGCCAACGCCATGCTAGGCAGCGCAAGGAAGCTTGGATCAAATATGAGTTAGATCTGGCCGAGTACAATAGAAGAAAATCAGAACAAGAAGTCAAAGAAAAATGCACGGTAAATACACCCTACAATAGGATCCGAGAAGCACTAGAAGAACTCGGAGCGACCTCACTTCCCAGTGAGAAACAGGAACAGCTCCGGGACCTTCTCCGGTCAACAGCCCTAAGGGTGCACGACGGAGAGACCCACTCAAGACTACCTGCCAGGTCAACGTCTCATAGATAAGAAGATCAAAATCAAAGAAAGTCTGCTTTCGAGAGACTCGGACCAAGTGGAAGTCACAACAGAGAAAGTAGAAGGAACCATAGTCAAAACTACCGAGTCGAACAACCAAGAATAACCAAAAGCAAAGTACCAATTTAGACGCCCCGTAGAACTACTCTCACCAAGACGATAGTTGGCTAGAAGGAGGAGCTGAATCAGAATACACAGAAGCCAGAACGCACAATAGATTCCCCTGTTTTGATAACAGACTTGCTTCAATACGGCTACCTCACAAGTTCAAACCATCCAACCACTCTAAATATGATGGCAAGACCAAACCAAGGCAGTGGCTCAGGATTTACTCATAGTCGATTGAATTAGTCGGAGGAAACGACGATATCAAGACCTTATTTTTTCCCATGGCACTAGAAATCATGCCCCTCCAATGGTTCGATAAATTAAATCCAGGGTCAATCAGGAATTGGGAGGACTTGCCAAGAGTTTTCTATGGAAATTTCGCGGGTATTATTAAGCACCCCATCACCCATGCAGAATTAAAAGGACTCAAGCAGAAAGGAGGTGAAACTCTCAGAAATTACTATCGACGATTTGGTGAACTACGTGCTCAAGTACATGACATCACTGAACGAGAAGTAATCGAAGCTTTCTCCCACGGAATTATGGCTAGGTGGCAATTTCAAGACTTCTGCAAAGAAAACTCGAGAAACAATGAAGAATTCAGATGCATAGTAGAAAAGATGATTACTGCAGAGGAGAAGACACGAGAAAGGTTTCCAGATAAAAACAACCAAGACAACCCGGACAAGCGAAATCATCGAAACATCAGACATCAGGAAAGAAAACGTGAACTAGACAACACCGTGGCCATGGCTGATAAATCAAGCAAGTTTTCCAAACCCAGAGGGTATGACGACATTGAAAACATGCGTTGCATTTTGCATCCTAAAGGAAATCACACCACCGGAAATTGCTACACTTTCAACGAGCGATACACAAGAAAAGATAATAAGGTAAACACTAAAGAAGACAATCAGAAAAAAGATGAAGACAACCATGAAGACAAGGGATTCCAAAAATCCAGGGGGACAGTAGCAGTGATCTTTGCTGGGGCCTCATCTTCTAGAAGCAAACATCAAGAAAAGCTAGCTCTACGAACCATCATGGTAGCAGAGCCGGCTACTCCAAAATATCTCAACTGGTCACAATATCCAATCCAGTTTTCAAGAGAAGACCAATGGACTAGCGTAGGAAACGTAGGCCATTACCCACTTGTTCTAGATCCAACTATCGCCGGAATGACTATCACAAAAGTATTAATCGATGGGGGGGGCGGACTCAACATCATTTTTTCAGAAACGCTAAGGAAGATGGGACTACAACTCGCTGGAATGATTACACCAACAAGCACCCCTTTTTATGGGATAGTACCCGGCAAGGCAGCCATGCCACTTGGACAAATCACTCTACCGGTTACTTTTGGAACTCCCTCAAACTACCGAACAGAGCTCATCAAGTTTGAAGTTGCAGACTTCGATTCATCATATCACGCAATCCTCGGACGCCCAGCTCTGGCAAAATTCATGGCGATACCACATTACCCGTACCTATTGCTTAAAATGCCAGGGCCCAACGGTGTACTTTCCCTACGAAGTGATTTGAAGCGCGCTTTTGACTGCGACGTCCAGGAAATTCAAATTGCAGCCAAAGCACAATCCGCCAGTAGTAGAAAAAGAAATAGCCATTATTGCCGTAGAAACGAACCCAGAAGAACTGGAGACACCAGCTAAAAAGCCCAGCATCCTCGCACCACCAAAAGAAGTCAATGTCAAGCAGATTGACTTGGGCACCGGTGATCCCTCCAAAATGGCAACCATCAGCGCCCACCTCTTGGCAAAATAGGAACTCATGCTCACCAACTTTCTTCGGGACAACAAAGATATCCTCGCTTGGAAGTCGGCCGATATGCCAGGTGTCCCAAGAGAGTTGGCTGAGCACATAATTGATATCAATGAGGGCTCCAAGCCTGTGAAGCAACGGCTACGACGATTCTCACCTGACAAGAAAGCAACAATTAAAAAAGAAATCACAAAGCTAATGGCAGTCGGATTCATCAGAGAAATCCTTCATCTAGATTGGCTAGCAAATCTAGTTCTAGTACAAAAAAAGAATACGGATGAGTGGCGCATGTGCGTCGACTACATAGATCTCAATAAACACTGCCCGAAAGATCCTTTTGGGCTACCACGCATTGATCAAATAGTTGATTCAACAGCAAGATCTGCCCTATTATCCTTTATTGATTGCTATTTAGGATATCATCATATCGCATTAAAGGAACAAGACCAGAGCAAGACATCATTCATCACTCCGTTCGTTGCCTATTGCTACAAGACCATGTCATTCGGACTCAAGAACGCTGGTGCCACATACCAAAGAGCTATCCAAACATGCCTTGGTGATCAGATCGGCAAAAACGTAGAGGCATACGTGGATGACGTAGTAGTAAAAACAAAGAACTCGGACACACTAATTGAAGACTTAAAGCAAACCTTTGAAAACCTAAAAAGATGGAGGTGCAAATTGAACCCAAACAAGTGTGTATTTGGAGTTCCTTTAGGACAACTACTCGGATTCTTGGTCAGTCATCGTGGAATCGAAGCCAACGCCAAGCAAATTCGAGCCATAACAGAAATGGGCCCTCCGCGAAGCATCAAGGATGTACAGAAACTAACAGACTGCATGGCGGCCCTCAATCGTTTCATATCAAAACTCGGCGAAAAAGGGTTACCTTTCTTTAAACTACTAAAGAAGACAGACAAGTTCGAATGGACAGAAGAAGCCAATGAAGCTTTCTAAAGACTTAAGGCATACCTCACCTCCTCGCCTGTTATCACACCTCCAAAGAAAAATGAAGACATGATGCTGTACATTGCGGCAACTTCTACTATGATCAGCACAGCAATAATCGTGGAAAGAGAAGAAGAAGGGCGCATATATAAAATATAACGCCCCGTATACTACATCAACGAAGTACTATCAGAATAAAAAATCTGGTACCCGCATGTGCAAAAACTACTCTACGCCCTCCTGATCACTTCACGCAAGCTTCGTCACTATTTTGAAAGCCACAAGATTACCGTGGTGACAGATTTCCCACTCGGAGACATCTTACACAATAGAGACGCAACAGGGCGCATATCTAAGTGGGCAGTTGAACTAGGTGCTCTCAATATCGATTTCACCCCACGAAAGGCAATCAAATCTCAAGCCCTAGCTGATTTTGTTGCCGAGTGGACAGAGATTCAATAACCTATGTCAAATACCATCCTCGACCATTGGAAGATGTACTTTGATGGATCACTCAAGTTAGGCGGAGCCGGTGCAGACGTTCTCTTCATTTCACCAGACGGAAAGCAACTCAAGTATGTCCTTCAGATATTATGGCAAGCTACAAACAATGAAGCAGAATACGAAGCCCTCATCCAGGGACTCTGAGTAGCAATTACCCTTGGAATCAAGCGATTACTCGTATATGGCGATTCGGCGGTAGTAGTCAACCAAGTCAACAAAAATTGGGACTGCACCGAAGAAAACATGGGCGCCTACTGTGCTGAAATATGAAAACTCGAAAAACATTTTCAAGGATTGGAAATTCTACATGTCCTGCGCGACTCTAATATTGCGGCAGACGTCCTCGCCAAGCTCGAGTCTGACAGGGCGAAGGCACCACCCGTTGTGTTCATAGAAGAGTTATCAGCTCCCTCTATCAAACAACCCGGTGAAATAACCCCTGAACTCCCAGCTAAAGGCACCTAGATTTTGGTAATCACCACCTCATGGACCTAGGTTTTTATCGATTACATCAAAGAGAATAAGTTGCCAGCAGATAAAGCGGAGGCTACCCGAGTTATTCACAGAAGCAAGAACTACGTCCTAGTAGGGGACAAGCTGTACAAGAGAGCTGCATCATCAGGGGTACTCCTAAAATGTGTCTCGTTCGAAAAAGGCAAAGAGATCTTAGAAGAAATACACTCAGGTTGCTGTGAAAATCATGCCGCTTCAAGAACACTAGTCGACAAAGCATTCCGAACTAGATTCTACTGGCCAACCGCTTTGAAAGACGTAGAAGAACTCGTCAGAAAATGCAAAGGTTGTCAAATGTTCGCAAGACAAGCTCATGTACCAGCTCACAATCTGATCTGCATCCCTCCCGCTTGGCCTTTCTCCTGCTAGGGGCTGGATCAAGTAGGACCTCTCAAGAAAGCAAAGGGCGGTTTCGAGTACATCTTTGTAGCAATTGACAAGTTCACCAAGTGGATTGAATACAAACCACTCGCAAAATACAGTGCAGCCAAAGCGGTCGAGTTCATCCAAGACATTATGCACCGCTTTGGCATGCCAAATCGAATCATCATAGATTTGGGTTCTCCCTTTACGGCTACAGAATTCCAAAGTTGGGCACAGGATTGCGGTTTCGGCATAGATTACGCATCAGTCGCACATCTAGAAGCCAACGGACAGGTAGAAAGGGCTAATGGACTTATACTAGCTAGATTAAAACCAAGATTATACGAAGAACTAGTGGACTATGGATCCAAATGGATTGAAGAATTACCCAAAGTAGTATGGGGGCTACGGACTCAAATAAGCAGAGCCACCGGATACTCACCTTTCTTCCTAGTTTATGGATCAGAAGCAGTACTACCTGCTGACTTAATCTGGACGTCACCAAGGATAGAACAATACGACGAAGGAGAAGTAGAACACACCCAAAGATTAGAACTTGACAGTACGGAAGAAGTCAGAGTAAATGCTACCCTTCAATCAGCCAGATACCTCCAAGGTTTAAGACGCCACTACAACAAGAATACCCAACCTCGATCACTCCAAATCAGAGATCTAGTACTAAGAAGAATACAAAAAACTGACGGACGCCATAAACTACTCAGTCCATGGGAAGGTCCTTTTATCGTCACAAAAGTCACCGGACCAGGCACGTACAAGTTGATAACTAAAAATGGAAAAGAAGTCAACAATACGTGGCACATTAGCCAACTAAGAAGATTCTATGCATGAAGACAACACAAGGAAGAACATAAATACAAACCACAAAGAGATCAACGTTCATGATCAATAAAGATAGCGTTCCTCGACAACATATGTCTTATTATGGCTTTCCCCCAGTTGTTTTCACTAAGCATGTAAACGTTCATGATCAATAAAGATGGTATTCCTCTACAACAGATGTCTTATTACGAATCTTCCCGAGTTGTTTTCACTGAGCATACCAGCTGAGAGCAAAAGAGCTGAAAAGATGCTTGAGCCCGCTGATGAGGATAGCTAATAAGCTAATACCCGATCCAAAAAGCAAAATGGCTGAAATCACGCCTGAGCATACCGGCTGAGAGCAAAAGAGCTGAAAAGATGCTTGAGCCCGCCGATGAGGGTAGCTAATAAGCTAACACCCGATCCAAAAGGCAAAATGGCTGAAATCACGCCCGAGCATACCGGCTGATAGCAAAAGAGCTGAAAAGATGCTTGAGCCCGCCGATGAGGGTAGCTAATAAGCTAACACCCGAACCAATCCTAAGATGTTTCTACAACCAGACAAAAGCCAGACAAGCACTCGACAAATTAAGAAAGTTTGTCAAGACAATGATCTACAAAAAACCGAGTTGTTTACACGGCGCAGATGAAAGCCAGATAAGCACTCGACAAATCAAGAAAGTATGTCAAGACAACGATCTACAAATACCGAGTCATTTACACAGCGTAGACAAAAGCATGACAAGCACTTGACAAAATTAAAGACATCCAGGCAAGGAAGACATCAACAAAAAATATAGGATCTTCATTAAAAAAAGAAGTATAATATCCTTATTATAGAGGCTGGAGTACAAAAGTCAAAATACATCAAGCATCGTCTTCAGGAGAAGAAATATCAATATCAAGATTATCTACAATCCTCCTAGCCAAATCTTCGACCTCAGGCTCCATCTTTTCAATAGCATCAAGATATTCTTGACTCTCGGCTTTCTCTGCAATCTTGGACAGGGGCATCTCCGGAGCAAGAACCCGGACCTGGGCAAGAACATTTCTAGTACAAAGTTGGGCGCACCTCTTCACGAACTCCTGGAAATGAGTCGGAACTTGGGGAATAAACTGAGCCCAAGATTGACCATCATCCGATGGAGTCCGAAGAAGACCGGCTACTGACCAAAATGATTTCCACAAAGCATTCCAGTTCTCAGTAGCCGTTGCCAACTTACCAGTCAAGACTTCAACCGTTTTTTGGACCTGCACAAGATCCCTATCAGCTCCACGCCTAATCAACTTGGCAAGCGTGAGTTCTTCTTCAGCCCGAGTAATTACCTCTTCAGCTCTGTTGTGACTATTGCTAGCAAGTGTCTTCGTTTCCTCAATACCCTCCGAGAGCTTCTGCTTTTCAACTCGGAGAGCTAAACCAGGCACCAAAAACAAGTCAGCAGAAAGGAAAATTTGAATACAAGAGGAAACAAAAAGAACCCACAATACCATTGCACTCATTCTTCATGGCCTCCACAGCTGCATCCCTCTGCTTTACTGCCTCAACCACCTGGGCACGGAGAGCTTTTTCCTACTTTTGGTGCATTTGACGCTCGGTCTCCATCTCAGCCCGACAGAGGTCAAGCTCTATTTTCTGGGCACTAACCTCAGAAGATAACTTTTTCTCGGTTTCAAATGAGAAAAAGAAGCCGGTATGATCTCGAGAAAAAGACTGAGCAAAAGAGAAAGAGAAAAAACAAAACATAAGAACAGAAGAAAAATGAACATCCAAAGAAAGAACTTTAGAAAAAACTTACTTGGAGTTTTTCCCCAAAAGAAGTCGCGAAGGTTCCCCAGGCAGCAGTCAGCTCGGACAACCGATGAGTGGCATCGAATTGTTGCACCACATCATCATACAAACGTTGAACGCCACTAGGAAGGGGAGCAGAGGGAGAAGCCGACCGAGGCAAAGAAGACAAGACCAGGGCCGTACCCTGGGAAGCCCCGGCTGCCTCCTCAGATGGCTCCACCACCACGGCCACGGTCACCTCCGAAGCTAGCAAATCAGCAGCTATGGAACCACCAGAGAACCTTGTCCCCCTCACAGCCACCTCGCCGACCGCACATTCCGAGTCCAGAGACTCAGAACGCAGGGGCGCACCAGAAGACTGACAAGAAGTCGACTGAGGGTTAAGGGAAGGCAAAGGCCTGCAAGATGATAAAGAAAATCGACGATAAGAATATGAATCAGAGAAGGGGAAAATAGAAGCAGAGAAACGTAACCAGGATTCACTCACTTAGCTATCTTCTTCTTCATAAAACCCCCAAGACCAACAGAAGACCTTAGAGGGGGAACTATATAAGCAAAAATATCGCCGCCACCTTGCAATGGGAGTGGCGTGGTCGGAACCAGAGCTCTAGAAGAACTCGAGGTCGACGACCGCTTACTACAAGAGAACAAGGTCAAAGTCAGAACAAAAAGAAGTGTTCAACATCAGAAAAAGAGGAAAACAACTCACTGACGCGTAACAAGGGCCGCATCATCCTCCTCTTCCTCACTCTCAAGCATGGCAACCACAGCGCCATCTGAAAAACAAGAAAAGTACTTGGTTAGAGGCAAAAGCAAACAACAAAAAGACAAAACATATTAATATGCTCACCTAGGAGCACGCTACCTATAACTTGAGTACATGGACGAGTACTCGATTGGCGAGACTTCTTGGTGGAAGGCAAACCAGAAGAAGAACAATCCGCCCACCCCCTTTTTCCGACACTGCGGGGAGCTCGAGGAACTGGATGAGGAACATACTCTACATAGGTGTCAAGGACTATGGAAGAAACACCAGGAAACATCGTGGTGGTTTGAAACTTACTGGTTAAAGATGCCCCAGCAAGATTCTCCCCAAGCTCCACAATGGCAGGGCAGTCATCAAGGGGGATCCGGTCAACGAAGTTACACCCCAATTTCTATAAAAGAGTAAAACAACCAGATGAGAACTATTAAGCAAAAAAGTAGAGACAGCAAAGGAAATACGAAAAGTACTAGCATAAGAAAAAACAACACACAGCAGGAGGCGGGTTGTTAGCACAGTACTCAGGGACAGTATGTGGGACGACGCTCACTCCCTTCAACATCTTCTAAAGGTGCTCGAGCACCTCCTCACCAGTTAACTCAAGGGCAGGGACCATACGAGAAGGGTCCTCTGCTCCAGAGTATTCAAAACCGTAGTTCTCTCGCTCCTTCTGAGGTTGAACACGGCAGCGAAGAAAACTGGAAACGATACCAAAGCTGGTCAAGCCTTGCTGTTTCAGAGCACATATCCTCTCCAAAAATGGCTTGATCGCCTGGAGCTCATCCACCGTCATAGGATTCTTTTCCCATCGGTCGTTAACCATGGGACCAGAAGAAGAATGGACAGCAAGAGGAGGGATCATATTGGCGGCATAAAACTAGTCGGCACGCCAATCCCTCACAGAATCAACCAAGTCATAATCAAAGAATCTACCCTTACGACTCTGACGAAATTGAATCCCGTAGCCACCAAGAACATGAGTGTCATCGCTATGGGGTTGGGGCTTTAGACAAAAGAAGTAATGAAAGAGAGAAAGAGAAGGAGGAATTCCAAGAAAAGTTTCACAAAGATGAACAAAAACAGAAAGATGAAGGACAGCATTGGGAGTAAGATGGTTTAAGCTAATCCCAAAATAATTGAGAAAGCGATGAAGAAAAGCAAAGGCAGGAAGGCAGAGTCCAGCACGGATAAAGGAGACAAAAATAACAATCTCACCGGAGCCCAGAGTTGGGACCCGATGCTGGCCTGGAGCTCTCCACTCAGCAATCTCCTTGTCCTAGATCAGGCAATCACTGACGAGCTCACACAACTGATCCTCAGTCGTAGTCAGAGCCGGCCAGACCTTCTGAGCAGCCCTCATGGCCATGAATTCTTGATTTTCAATCACAGAAAGTGATGCCTCCTCGTCTACAAAGGTTGCCTGGGACTTGCTTGCTGGTTTCTTCCTACCCATATACTAGCGAAAACAATAAGGCACTAAGAAATGATGATGGTCAGGTGGCAGCGCTCAGATGACGGCGACAATGGCGACGGTGGAGTAAGAACTAGGGTTTCAAGGCAAAAAGTAGGGCAGTAAAGAAAAAGGAGAAAGAAGGCCTTTAAATAGATTTTTACAGCAATAAAAATGCGGCCCATTAGGCCCGTTTTAACACGGCATGTGAACGCAATGGTTCATTTCCCAGCACGACTGACAAAGCTGAAATGACGGACGGCACACTTCTACACAACGGTACAGTTCAATAGGCAGATTTTAGACTTATCCATCCAGCACCAAGGCAGAGTTAACATATTGCTACAAAAAGAACTCATCAACAATGAAGCAATGAAGGGTTGCCTCACAAGGAACACAAGAACTCAGTTCTTATAGAAAGAACTCGGGAATCTCACAAACAACCAGGACATCAGCAGAAAAAAGAATGACAACCCAGAAAACAAGATTCTTTTCATTATAAATGGCTTCAAAAATTACAAGATTACACATCTTACAAGACCCAACGAACTCGGTACTACGACGAACAAGATAGCAAAAAGGAACCCGGACACGACTAGGCTCTGGAATGACTACGTGTTCCAAATTGCTACTCGATAGAACAAACATCACTCGGCTACACTGTTTTCTTCAAAGGATGGACGCAGTACATCCGAGGCGGAAGTTAGCAGCACGGCAGGACAACATGGAACAGGGAAGCCCAGCAGGCATCTATCTACCCAAGTCCGATGTGACACCAGACTAGGCGTTGATCTGCACCGGACAGTCGCAGGGTAGGCAAGGGGGATCTACCTAGAACTGTTGGATGAAGGAATGTATCCCGCATCACAAGACTTCTTCCAACTACCGCCACATACCTCCTGGTACAATGCCGCTGCGAGATTAGTCTACCTCTAATCTCTATCACAAGACTCCCTCCAGCTATGACAAGATATACAAGAACTACAAGATACGCCTGGGGCTGCTCTAATTCAGAAACTATCATATTCATGACTACGGAGATTGCAGACCACGCAACAGAACGCTCGATGAATCAAAATAGCACACCAGGAGGGTATTTATAGACCAAAGAAGCGGTGCACATGGACCAGGAGCACCAACGGAACAAACCTAACAAAGGACACCGTGAAAAGACAGAATTCAATGAAAGAGGACTCAGGCATGAAGGAACAGTACTCAAGGACAAGCATATTCGAAAGGATATACCAACACTGTACAACTCAAGAACAAACAGCATTTACACTCAACCACCACCATACAACTACATCTGACAACAACAGACTACCAGAGAATATGCCAAGACCCTACATCCGAGTTCTTTCTGAATAAAAGAACCCGGATATATGCTCGGGGGCTGCAACAGGAGGCGCACATCACTCAGAAGACTTCTTCAAGACAACAGTTTTCAAACGACATAAGATTCAAGACCCTCCAACTCTTTGTTCCAAATAGCAAGAGGCTCGGGGGCTACACTCAGTGAGTGCACTTTTTCCTTCGAAAAAGCGCACGTCACCAAGAAGACTTCTTCAAAGACAGACCGCTTCAAGGCCTCATGACAAAAAGAACCTGGACCGAGCTATATCCGAGTTCTTTTTGATAAAGAACCCGGGTATATGCTCGGGAGCCCTTCGATGAAGAATCAGAGCAATTTCAAGACAAGACCCTCCAGCTCCTTGTTCCAAATAGCAAGAGGCTCGGGGGCTACATCCAGATGGGAGTAATTTTTTCTTCAAAAAGCACACACCACTCGAAGATCCCAAGAAACACTACACGGTTTCACTCAAGAAAGCACTCGAACGACGCTTGTTGGGAGTAATATTTTCTTCAAAAAGCACACACCACTCGAAGATCCCAAGAAGCGCTACACGGTTTCACTCAAGAAAGCACTCGAACGACGCTTGTTCCTGCTTGGCAAGACCTGAAGGAACAAGATGAGGCTTCCAGAGCTCAACCATGAAGTGCTCGGGGGCTTGTCGATACGGGACCCACGGGATACCCCACAAGGAAGCGAGAAGATCTAGTCTAACTAGGATTTCTTCCCCTGTAATCTTAGTAGTAGTATTATTCTGTAATCCTACTAGGAACCTCATTGTAAACCGACTAGGACTCTGGCCTCCTGACTATATAAAGGAGGGCGGAGTTCCTAGAGAGACAACAGATAACACAACACTTTACAATCAATCCAACGCAAAGGCTAACGCCGACTGGATGTAGGGCTATTACTCGATCACGGTCGAGGGCCCGAACCAGGATAAATCGACTATCTCTCGTGTTTACCGTCGAGTTCGGTATACGCTGAAGCCCGAACAAACTGCCCCGAGTACCTCCGTGGCAGGCTATCGGTGGTGAAACATCGACAAAGCCTCCTAAGAGCACACATGGTCTTAAACATTTGATTTGATACATTCATGTCTTAGTTCGATGAAACTCAAATTTGATTTGATACTCAGCATTTATCTAGATGTTTGAGTTGCTTTATAGAATAGTTTTCTCATTGATATACTCGGACTATATGCTGGATTCTGAAACCAATTCACTGCTTCAAATTCAGCTCAACACTATTTCATCATCCTTTCCTGGCCTTGGCTCCCTTGTCAGTGAACTTCATAGGTCAATTTACTATCCATTCTTCCTATCTCAGGGCAGAATTATCCTGTTTTGTTTCCTTCTGTGAGTTTTTATTTCCTGGCAACCTCTTTTGACCATAACAGGTCTACTCACTATGATGATTGTTGACATATTTTAAAGATACAATTGTAGACTATTTCAATAGTGGTACAGTAGTAGATGGAAAACTTGCTGACCATTTCAGTTCTCCCTTGAGCTTATAAGAAAATCCGAGATGAATGCCTTTTACTTAGTCAGCCAAAGTGGTTAAAAGATCTGTTGTGTTTACATAAACGTTACCTACATTTAGATTCCAGACTATGGGTTATTGGAAGCTTCAGCTTATCACTACAACCATGAACCATGATTTTTTCATATTAGTTTTGAAGTCTCTAACTGTAACCTGTAACGGTGTGCCACTTCAAAAACAGTCAGTATCTGTTGCAATGCTGCTTAGTTTCGCTAGCCTTGATGAAGCAGTGAGCTTCTTTTGTGCATGGATTCCAGTCTCTATTGGAAACCTATTCTTACCCAAATGGTTTTATTGCTTGGTTGAGGATGTATAATAATTTGTTTTGTTATGATAATACACCACTTTTCCACCTTCACATAATACTGTCATATTCCAGGAATGGAGAGCGAGGTTTCTGATGGAACAATCATCTGCAGTAAAGTGCCCTTCGATATCCTACCATTTAGTAGGAACAAAAAAGATCCAGCAAGAACGAGCAAAACCTAATATTCTTGAAAGGTGCTTTGAGTTTTCTCAGTACTAATGGGTGATTGGCTGGTTGATATTCCGCTGTTTCACAGTTGCACTAGGTTTTCAACAAAACAGATTACAACATCATTGATCAACTGCCATTTTACCTTGTAGTGTTGTAGCCTATACTTCAAATGTGTTGACCAACTCTAGGAACGGTCCCAGGGGTTGGTCTGCTTCAAGCTCCATTCTCGCTGCTCCCAGCACGTTTTCCGGCGTCGTTCGGAAGCAAGCGTGCGAGCTGGCTCCTATCTTCAATGAGCTCATGGATCGTGTCTGCTTGGATGGGGAGTTCTTGCAGGCTGCTTTGTCTAGGCAAGTTTTGAATTCTATACACTGGATTCTTTTGGTACCAATGTGGTGTACATATCTACATTAAACTCCTAATATTGTTTCCATGCAAATATTAAACATATTTTTTACCTACGCCTTAACCAAGTAATTTGCCGGCGCGCGCGAGGGCACGCATAATGGACTAGTTGCTAATTTAAGGGCGCGGAGCCTTGCTGCTAGCAAATCGTGCGCTCATCGGTAGTACTACTAGTATTTTTCTCGATCGAAATATAGCTCTTGGAGGCATACAGCATATCGACCAGCAGCGACTACCATGCTTGGACGAGGTCGCCCGTTGTCCTTGGTGTAGTTTTGCTGCTGCTTCTTGTGGTCTGCAGCGACGATGGCAGCGGCGGCGGCCTCGTCTTCCTGCTGACAACGGCTACCGAAGGTGAATCAGGAAGCGCCAGAAACATCGGTGCAACAGTATTTTTTCAACAGTGTTTTGCAAGGCTTGTTCGCCTGAGCTATTCAGCCGGTTTTAATCCGTACAAATCAGGCGTGCAACAGTGTTTTCCTCTCACAACAAATCAGCCGTATAATTCAGCAGAAGCTGCTTTAATATCAGCCGAACAGACTTAGATGACCCTGTTTCAGCTTTCTGAGAGCTTTTGGATCTTAGCTTTGTGACTTTTCAAAAGCAAAAAGCTCCTGAAAGCCAAAAGCCACAAGCTCCTCAAAGTGAGCTTCTGGACTGTGGCTCGTGGGAGTTTTTTGTTTTTTGGAAGGTCATAATGTTGAGGTCAAAAACTCCGGAAAGCTGAAACAAACATGGCCTTAACTTAGCTAGGGTCCCCTGATTTTATTTTCGCAAATGGGAATTAAGATCCTTTTGCATTTTGGCGTTCCTAGGGCAAGGAAAATTCCCGCCCAACCAAATATCGGCTCATGTTTGAGACAACATAGGTCCATCCCTTTATTAATCTCTTCCGATCTGAACGTTCTTTCCTGCCAGCAACGCAGCCAAAAAAAAAAGTCCGAGCCATTCTCACTATAAAGAAATATTTATCTAAAAATATATTGTCACATTGGTGCTATGTATCCCATCAACCTGGCTAGCCCAGACACAGCAAACTAATCACGCCCTAGTGCGTCCACAAGAAATGTAATTCTCATTTTTCGAGGAGTTAACACTGGTAGAGAACAGAGCTTTACTCCCGGTGGGGAACCCCCTCTAGTCCCGGTTCCCCACCCGGGAGCAAGCATCCGGGACTAAAGGGGGTCCTTTAGTCCTGGGTTAGGAACCGGGACTAAAGGGGGACCTTTAGTCCCGGTGGGTAACACCAACCGGGACTAAAGGTGCCTCCTGACATGCCACGATGGCCGGCACCCTTTAGTCCCGGTTGGTAATACGAACCGGGACTAAAGGTTTTTTTTCTTTTTTCTTTTCTTTTCATTTTTTTGTTTTCTTTTCAAAATAGGTTTTCGAAGTCGTATTGTACGCTGCTAATTATACATTTATACGCGCGTATAGTATGTTTCGGTTCAAGCACAATGAACGTATTAAATTACACAATTCAAGCATAGAAATATATATATATATATATATGCATGCATGCATCATATATATATTTACATGCATGCATGCATATGTGTATTTTACATTATATTATTTCATGTGCATATATTACAAAAGATTACATTACAGTTGTTGTGATATAACAAGTTTCTTCTCATCCTCTAGCTTGGCTTCAATGGCAGTGTTGGGTCGAAGTAGAACTCGCCCTTGGAATCGATGACCTGCTCATTAAAAAATCCAGCTATAGACTCTTGAATTGCTTTGATTTGGTCTTACCGTATGACCTTTTCCTCCAACCATCGAGCCTACAGGTTTGAATTAAAGGAAAATAAATTAATATATGTACAAAAAAGATATATATATATATAAAGACATAGTAACACAATCAATAATAATAATTAAATGAATATATAGTTTATTTTTAACGTACTTTGAGTCTCTCTGTAGGAGTTCTTTGGGAGACCACCTTGATAAACTTGCAAACATAGTAACCACAGTAGTTGTTCCCCTGTTCCTGTCTCAGACACCACTTTACGAGAAAAAGATTTATCATCCAATCTGGTGATCTGGTGAAAGCTATATGTTTAATTAATAAAGATGATGCGATTCAGGGGACTTACTTTCAAAGGGATTACATTCAGTGGCGCTTTGCATTTTCCCATGTGTTGCTTCTCAATAAAGGTTTTTCAAACACTGCCCAATAAAAAATTTGCCACGTCATCAGATATAGTTAATCATCATGTTTGTGTGTATATATAGTTGCTAGAGATACCGAAATTACCTCTGGATAATATCTATCATATCTTGGTAGTCTTGTTGTGGTTTTCTCATCGAGTCATAGATTATCAAGTGACTTTTCACCAGATCGATGTCCATCAATATCCAGTGATTGCTGCATGTGTTTATAGGATATAACGCATAACACTCATTAATTAACTAGAATCAACATATGAGCCATTAAGGATGATCGACATTATTAACACTCACTTGAAGTTGTAGGGAAAGAGTATATCATTCTTGTGGCGTTGGTTCACTAAGAAGTTCATGAGGTTACTCTCTGACTCAGACTTCCAATTAGTCTTTGGAGTAACTGGGTCTTTGAATACTATATGGGGATCAACAAAACCAATTTCATTGCAGCCTTCCTTTCTGAGCTCTGTCATTGTAAATCTGCATATATAGTACTTGTTAGGATAATTTATATGCATATACACACATATGATGAGTTTAATAATAGATCAAAAGAATTATTACTTACAGGCAATAGCAGCTAATGATAACTTTGTCTAGAGAGGTCAGGTGGCATAGTTGATGAAATTCTGCAAAGTCAACATACATAACATCATCGCCACGGAACCAATGTTCGTCTCTAATTCTAACACCAACGCAGAAGTCTCCACTGGTAGACGCCTGCATGTACCACTTGTTTAGCAGGTACATTTGCGTCCCCAGATCAGATAAGGCTTGAGGGTTGTATAGACTCTGGCCTAGTACAAATTTTTTCTTCCAAATATCAACCTCCGCCGCACTCTCAATGTTTCCATCACCAAACATCTGGTAAAGGTCGAGACCAGTCTCATCAATAAATTCACCAAGGTGATCCAAATCGACATCCGGAGGTATGTTTGCCTGATGCATTAATCCTAAATTCAAACCATATTCATTACCAACAACTAGCGGGGGGACTGATTGGTGCGATTTGTTGTCCGAGTTGTGCAACTCCTTTCCCTGCCCACTTCTTTTTCTGTGCCGCCTCAATTGACTTGGTGAGAGTGCGGTCATAGTCCATTAACGTTGATTTGGACGGCTTATGAGATTCCCGCTGTTGTTGCTAGTAAGAAGCCACCTTTTTTCTTAGAATATCTAGAGCTACGAAGAAGTACGGTTTCTCCGGGTTTCTCCTTGCTTCTTGATTCTTTTTAAGTTTGTCATAGAATCTGGACATATCTTTTTTATATGCATCAGTTACTTCTTCCTTCTGTTCAGATATTATTTTGGGAATAGCCCTTGGTTTCACGGTGGCTTTCTTTACCGACGGGGACTGGTTCTTCGTTTGCGGGGCTGGCCTCTTGGTACTTGGCTTCTTGGTAGGCGGGGGCGGGGGAGGCGTTGGAGACCTCCTTGGAGGTGGTGGCAGCGGCATTGGAGACCTCCTTGGAGGTGGCGGCTGCGGTGTTGGAGACCTCCTTGGAGATGGTGTGGATGCAGCCTCGCCTTCCAACACATTGTCATCGTACAGAGCACTATGATGATCTGGCGATTGAACAATTGGATTTTGGTTGGGGGAGGATCTGCTACAAAAAAAGGAATGACATGTTATTATGAGCAAATTGTTAATTATTTAAGCCAATATAAATTAATGATGTAGTGTTTTCATCCGCACCTATGGTGAGGTAGTTCAGGAGGAGGTGGAGGCGACATCCCGGGAATGATGATGTAGCGCTTGCGCTATAGAATGAATGTCTTCTCTGCTTCTCCTAGAGTCTTCTCGCCATCACCTCCAGGGATGTCAAGAGGCAAATCACTAAAACCTTTTTCAGCTTTATCTACCGAGATGGTAGCATATCCTTCTTGGATTATATTCCCATGAATCCTTGGTGTCTTGGTTCGGTCGATAGGATTAACAAGACCGATAGCCACCTTGATTGTGGAATTCCCCTTCGGAATGTGTAGCTCACACGATGTAAAAGGTTCAGTGACGTCATCCATAGGGAAGCGCAGTCCTGTGTCCCCTTGATTTGGTATCTCTGTGGAAGCGCAGCTGCTTTTCAACTTGATTTGGCCAATATGTTGTTGCTCATTTTGTTCAAAAGCTAAGTACTGACTCCCGTCATCTGCATCCTCTTGCACATTATTGTTAGCACCATCATCGCCGACAACTTGAGTGCCAGTGTTGATCAAATTCATCATCAACTCCTCATCCATGTTTCTCGGGTCGGCCGTCTAGCTTCAAAAAACAAAACCAATATATAGTACGTCAAATCTTTGCTTACATGCGTAAAATCTACGAATAATATGCATTATTAAATCTTGCCCCTCGGTCACGGACGCAATTCACCACACTAGGGCGAACTGCGTCGGTACTAGGGCGAATTAGGGCTATACATAAATGGCCGAGGGCAAATTGCGTCGGTGACTAGGGCGAACCACGTCGGTGACATCAACAGCGCGGTTCGCCCTGGTGTGATTGTTTAGCGTTAACGATAACAATATTACGAATGTTGATCGACTAGGCTGCGAGAGAGGGCGGTGTGACAAGAGTGGCGGTGCTCCACTCCGCTGTATATATGTTTGTATACATGGGTGAACGAGGGCGGCGGTGCTCCACTGTATACATAGAAACGCATGGGCGAACGAGGGCGGCGGTGCTCCGCGACGTATATATACATGCATATGAATACAAATGACATATATATACGTGTCGGCGCGGGGGCCGGTGTGCTGACGACGACGACATGAGGCGGGCCGGCGTGCTGACGACGACAACATGAGGCGGGCCGGGGCGGTGTCGGTGCATGATGTTGTGATCCTATGTACCATGTGAACCATGTAGTCATTCATCATATGAGAAAATTCTATGCTGATAATGTAAGTATAAGTCATTATGAAATGTAAGTATATGTGTCTTATTGCTAATATAACCATTACTATTTCCAAAATGATAAGAATTTATTTTCTTCTTCTACAGGCACAGTACTTCTCTGATGCTATGATATAAAGTTTGAAGATAGTCTTCCCGAAAAAATATGTAATGCTCATATTACTTTAGCAACATTAATATATTATATCTGTATTCAAAGTTCACAAATGAAGAAACATTGAAGTTTTCCTTCATTTTTATATGATATTTGCGTATATAAAATCTAGGACATTTGTAATTTACTTTAGAACATCTATATTCGGTATCATAGCAAAATATAACATTTTTTGAAGTTTTCCACCGTCTGAGAATGTACATAGCTATAGAGAGACGAACTGTGATCACCTCGGCAGTGGAGGGCCTCGGACGCGCACGGAGGAGGGCGTGGTGGAGGGCCACGGGCGCGCACGGAGGAGGGCCACAGGCACGCGCGGTGGAGGCCGCACGAGGAAGAAGAGGGCGGTGGTGTCACGGAAGGCGAACGGACGGCGGCGCGAGGAAGAAGAGGGCGGCGGTGTTCGACGAGGAAGAAGAGGAGCGGATCGATCTGCGCCAGGCGCTGGCGGTTATATACCAGAGAGATTTACTCCCGGTGCCAGCCACCAGCCGGGAGTAAAGGTCCTTTACTCCCGGTGCGTCTTACCAACCGGGAGTAAAGGTCTTTTTACTCCCGGTTGGTAACACGCACTGGGAGTAAAGAGTTTTTTTGGCGGGCCACGAAACTGCAGCCCACCTTTACTCCCGGGTGGGCTTCCCACCCGGGAGTAAAGGTGCCTGCAGTTTCGTTTCCCGCCTGTTTTGAGCAAACTTTTTTAATAGAAATATGGATTTTCTTGTTAAATACATAGTAAATTAAATAAAAGGCATAAAATTATTTTGTTAAAAATATGGATTTTCTTTTTCTTTATTGCACATAGGAAAAATCTATAACCTAACTTTTTTTATTTTTTGTTATAATTGTAAAACATAATGTAACTAATATTTATTATTTCATTAATGCAAAAATGTAGTGTTTAATTAAAATTATTAAAACTATTGGTTTTGGACAGGAAATTTGTTTTCACATCATTTTAACGTTAATATTTTAATTTTTCATCACTCAATATCCTAATTTTACTTTTCGAGAGAGAAATCCCACCAAATCAAACATTGATTTAATTTGAAACACGACATAATAAACATCTGAATTCACAATTATTACATAATATCTCAAACACACACTACATTAAATCACTATATCATCAAGTGGGCACAGCAGTGAACTTCTTCTTTATGTATGTCCCTTGGTTATGATCGTGTCGTAACCATGGAGTGTCCTCATCATTTACCAAGATGCTAGGGTCTTTGTTCACTTTGAAGGGCGGAATTCGGTCATACTTTTCATAATCTTCTGACATGTCCGACTTGTCCTCAATTCCCACGATGACTCTTCTCCCTGAAAGAACTATGTGGCGCTTTGGCTCTTTGGTTGAGTCATTATCGTTTTTCCCTCTTTTTGGTTTGGTAGACATATCATTAACATAGAACACCTGATTCACATCCTTGGCAAGGACGAATGGTTCGTCTTTGTACCCAATATTACTAAGGTCTACTATTGTCATTCCATACGCATTGTCTACTGTTACCCCGCCTCCGGTCACCTTGACCCATTGGCACTTGAACAATGGGATCTTCAAAGTAGGTGCATATTCTAGTTCCCATATTTCATATGTGTGGCCATAATATGTCTACTTATTCCCATTCGGGTCTGTGGCATCTATGCAGACACCACTATTTTGGTTGGTACTCCTTTTATCTTGGGCTACTGTGTAGAATATGTTCCCATTTATCTCGTACCCTTTGTATGTTATGATATGCCATGATGGTTGCATAGCCAATAAATACAGTTGCTCATGGATGCTCTCATCACCTTGACATTTTTTTCGCAACCAATCGCCGAAAGTTTCCATGTGCTTACGCGTAATCCAAGCTTCAGTCTTCCCTGGAAACTCGGATCATAAGAGATCCTTGTGTGTTTCAATATATGGATCTACCAAAGAGGAGTTCTGTAGAACTGTGTAGTGCGCTTTATTGAAATAATCATCCTCCGTACCAATATATGTTTTCCTCCCTAGTGTCCCCTTTCCGCTTAGTCTCCCCTCATGTCTCAATTCAGGAACACCAATCGAGTCAAGGTCGGGAATAAAGTCAACACAGAACTCAATGACCTCTTCTGTTCCATAGCCCTTGGCGATGCTTCCTTCTGGGCGAGCACGGTTCTGAACATATTTCTTCAGGACTCCCATGAATCTCTCTGAGGGGAACATGTTGTGTAGGAACACAGGACCGAGAATGAAAATCTCCTTGACTAGGTGAACTAGGAGGTGTGTCATGATATCAAAGAAGGAAGGAGGGAACACCAACTCAAAGCTGACGAGACATTGAACCACATCATTCTGTAGTTTAGCTAGATCAGTTGGATCAATTGCCTTCTGAGAAATTGCATTGAGGAATGCACATAGCTTCACGGTGGCTAGACGTACATTTGGAGGTAGAATTCCTCTTAATGCAACTGGAAGTAATTGTGTCATGAGAACGTGACAGTCATGGGACTTTAAGTTACAGAATTTCTTCTCTGGCACATTTATAATACCCTTTATATTCGAGGAGAATCCAGATGGTACCTTGATGTTGTTTAAGCATTCAAACATGATTTCCTTCTCCTCTTTGCTTAGAGTGTAGCTGGCAGGACGTAAGTAATGGTGTCCATCATCTGTCTTCTCTGGATGCAGGTTGTCTCTTTCTCTCAAACAACGCAGGTCCTGTCGTGCTTCAAATATGTCCTTAGTCTTTCCATACACACCCATGAAGCCTAGCAGGTTCACACAAAGATTCTTCGTCAGGTGCATCATGTCGATCGAGCTGCGGACCTCTAGGACTTGCCAATAGGGTAGGTCCCAAAATATGGACTTCTTCTTCCACATGGGTGCGTGACCATTAGCGTCGTTCGGAACAGGTTGGCTGCCATGTCCTTTTCCAAAGACGACTTTCACATCATTGACCATATCAAGTACATCCTCACCGGTTCGGTTGCGAGGCTTAGTCAGGTGGTCTGCCTTCCCTTTAAAATGCTTGCCTTTCTTTCTTACAGGGTGATTTGCAGGAAGAAATCGACGATGGCCAAGGTACACGACCTTTCAACATTTTTTCAAGAATACACCTCTAATATCACCGAAGCAGTGTGTGCATGCATTATATCCCTTGTTTGACTGTCCTGAAAGATTACTTAGAGCAGGCCAATCATTGATTGTTACGAACAACAATTCTCGTAGATCAAAGTGTTCCTGTTTGTACTCATCCCACACACGTACACCTTCTTTATTCCACAAAATGAGAAGTTCATCAATAAGTGGTCTCAGGTACACATCGATGTCATTGCCAGGTTGCTTCGGGCCTTGGATGAGCACAGGCATCATAATGAACTTTCGCTTCATGCATAACCAAGGAGGAAGGTTGTAGATACTTAGAGTAACAGGCCAAGTGCTATGACTACTATTTTGCTCTCCAAAAGGATTGATACCATCTGTACTTAAAGCAAACCTTAAGTTTCTTGCGTCATTTGCAAACTCCGGAAATTCTCTATCGATTGCTCTCCACTGGGACCCATCAGCAGGGTGTCTCAACATATTGTCTACCTTACGGTCTTCTTTGTGCCATCGCAACAATTTTGCATGTTCTTTGTTTCTGAACAGACATTTCAAGCATGGTATTATAGGAGCATACCACATAACCTTGGCAGGGATTTTCTTCTACGGACGTTCGCCCACAACATCACCAGGGTCATCTCGCCTGATCTTATACCGCGATGCATGGCATACTGGGCATGCATCCAATTTCTCGTACTCTTTGCCATGGTACAGGATGCAGTCATTAGGACATGCATGTATCTTCTCAATTTCTAGCCCCATAGGACAGACAACTTGTTTTTCTTCGTAGGTAGTGGCGGGCAATTCATTGTCCTTTGGAAGCATCTTCTTTTGGATTTTTAGTAACTCTCCAAATCCCTTGTCAGATACACCATTCTTTGCCTTCAATTGCAGCAATTCTAGTGTGGTTCCCAACTTTTTCTGCCCTGCATCACAAGTTGGGTACAACAATTTGTTGTGATCTTCTAGCATCCGCTCGAACTTGATCTTCTCCTTTTCACTTTCGCATTCTCTTTGTGCGTCACGAATGACCTAACAAAGATCATCAGCAGGCTCATCTTCTATGGCTACCTCTTCTTCAGCTTCTCCCATTGTAGTATCATTGAAGCACGCACCATCGGGAATAATATCATTGTCGTCCCATTGTTCTTCTTCACCTTCTTCCATTACAACGCTGGTTTCTCCGTGCTTCGTCCAACAAATATAGTTTGGCATGAAACCCGACTTGAACAAGTGTGAATGAAGAGTCCTTGAGCAAGGATATTCCACCGTATTCTTACATATGGCACATGGGCAGCACATGAAACCGTCGCGTTTGCTTGCCTCGGCCGCACGTAACAAAGAATGCACGCCGTCAATGAACTCTTGGGAGCGGCGATCAGCATTGTACATCCAATGCCGGCTCATCTACATTACATGACATAAATACCATATTAAAACCTAGATCATAATTAATTATTTATACAACATGTGTGCCACCACAAAAGGTACAAATTTATAAAAGCATCGCTACAATGTAGACAATCCCAACTACAACTAAAAGAACTAAAGCTAAAATACATTTCAGGAGCACAAGGATTTCACGACCAATCTCAACTAAAACAGACAGATCCCCTGATTGTGCAACATCTTTGGGCTTCTTCGGCTGGATCACTGCCTCATTAGCCGTCGTATCTGCCTGTTGTGCAAGATATTTTTGCACGAGTTCAACATACTCTTCCTCCCAGTAGAAGCCTGAACATCGTCCACTGCCATCCCACTGAAATTAAAACAAAAAATTAGAACTTTAATCACAACCATCATGAAAATAGGTATAAACTAACCATAATCATTAAATACGATAAAATAACTCACATTGCGATCCGGACACTTGTAGAAGATACGATCCTTGTTGGGACCCTCCTTCTTCACTCGGTACTCCATCACAATCTTCGTCTCATCACGATACTTGCCGCATGGAATGAGAGGGAGGCCCGGCCTAAGTCGCTTTGGAAACCCATGAGAGGTCGAGGACCCGGAAGCAGTTGCCATCTACTCTCTATACTCATTTTTTAATACACTATAAATTTCTCATTTTATAAACAAATAAAATTAAGAAACTATAAAATTATCTATATCTCTATAGAGGAATCGAAGAATGGATGAAGAAAGAGTAAGAACACTGCTTAAATTTGAACTTAAGCTCTCGGGCGGGCTCGGGGAGGAAGAAGACGGCCAGCAGGATTTATAGCTCAAAAACATGTTTTAATAAATAACCATCCGTACTAGTTGACCTTGCTTACATAATCATCTCTGCGAGCATTTCTCCACCGGACGGCACCGTACTTGGTCAAGGAAGAGCTCCGATTCTACGAGGAAGGGAACACGGTCTTCCACGACCGTTGCCGCTCTCCCTCGTAGAATCAAAGCTCCTCCTTGATGTCCGTTACCGCTCGGCAGAGAACATACTGGCCGAGCTGAACACGGTCCGCAAGTTCAACTAGTATAGATTTTCTATAATTTTCTAACTATTTTCTAAGTTTTCATTTCATAAAAAGTTAAAATAAAATGTTTAGTCGCGGAGTCCATAGAAATGACCATATTTTGACCTAGCAACGCATTGTCAATTGTCATTGCGTTGCATTGCACCCCGGACCGGACTCCGGACAATAAAATACTATGGTCGATCGATGCCGTTCTTTGTCGTACAGTCGCACGGCGACGGCCGACGGACCCGTTCAGCCACCAAATCTGTCAGGCCCGGCTGTTCGGGCGTATTGTCAAAAGAGAACGGATTTGCTTTCTATTGCACGGCCTTGCATTGCATCTGTCATATCAGTCGGAGGCACTAGTCCCTATACTCATTTTTTAATACACTATAAATTTCTCATTTTATAAACAAATAAAATTAAAAAACTCTAAAATTCTCTATATCTCTAAACAATAAAGTGTGCTATGCATGCTACAAATGAACGATGAATACTAGTTTTTAAGAGCTACTTTAACCTTCCTTCATGTAAATATGCAAGCTTGAAGTGATTTTGAGCTCAAATTGCTTACAAATGAAAAAAACCACAACAAAGAACCATATATATATAGTGAACAAAATGAGATAAGACAATGGTGAAAAATGAGAGTATGAGATTTGTAACCTTTACAACTGAAGAATCGACGAAGGAATCGAAGAAATCGATGGAGGAATCGAAGAATGGATGGAGGAACAATGGAGGGAGGAAGCAAGAACACTTGCAGTGAGCTTTAAAATGTGCTGAGCTCGGGCTCGGGGAGGAAGAAGGAGACGGCCGATATATAAAGGGGGGACCTTTAGTCCCGGTTGGTGGCTCCAACCGGGACTGAAGGTCCCTCCCAACGGCTCCTGCGCCAGACAGAGGTGGCAGAGACCTTTAGTCCCGGTTGGAGCCACCAACCGGGAGTAAAAGTATACATTTAGTCTCGGTTGGTGGCTCCAACCGGGACTAAAGGTCCCCTACCACTGTGCCGAGCGCAGTAGCCGTTGGGCAGAGACCTTTAGTCCCGGTTGGAGACACCAACCGGGACTAAAGGTCTCTCTAGTCCCGGGCGCAAAAAATGCCGGGACTAGAGCCCATTTTGACCTCGGATGAAAGATCTGTTCTCTACTAGTGTAAACAGTTTGAACTGTAACTAAATTAATATAAAAATGTACTAACATTGATGATACAAAACAAGTACCATAAGATTAGTAATAGAATATATTTTTATAATAAATTTATTTAGAGACATAAATGCTAATACTATTTACTGTAAATTTAGTTAAACTTGAGTTACTTTAACTTGCACGAATCTATTAATTACATTTTTTCTGGACGAATGGAGTATGTAATAACGTGAAGGAGATAGGACAGTAAAAAGTGTTGCTGGCGACGAGTTCAGCTCACACGTTTCCCGGTGAATTTACTATCTCTGGCTTGGTGACCGCCTATTCCCGCCTATGTTGGGGGCAGCAATTTTTTCATTTATTTATTTCCACTTAGCCATCGAATTGGTTCCACGTTCCTTAAAGCAAGTATAATAATAATTGTCTTATAGCCAAGCAAATACTAATATGGAGTTAGAAAAAAGAGGAGAGAGAGAGAGGAGAGCTTGGCTCTCATGCAAGTACCAAGCTGGGCACGAAAGCATATACAGATGGTGGACCATACATTAAGTGAATGTGAGGATGATTAGGAAAGAAAGAAGGTGGGATATGGATAGAATTAATAATAAAAAAGTCTCTTATAGACAAATAAGATACCACTATTATATAGCTTGACTCTTACAACTTGACTAATAGCCTAACACTTGGCTCTATTATTGGACTTGCTCTTAGGCCAATCTCAATGATGTTTCATGAGAGTTTTATGGGCATTAAATATACTGACATAGTTAGAAACTAATGCGAGTACTATAGTATATGTGACTGGGCTTACGCATGCATTATATTAATAAAGAGTTAGTTAGAGAGTACATGTTTCAATGACAAGTACAATTGTCTTTCGTGTTGTTGGGTCTTCTCTGCAATCAACTTCACTTTGACTTAATCACTAACGCTTTGAACCGACCTGTTGCTATGTATGTTTATTAAAATAGTTTGTATCTTAATCTACATGCGGCGTCATGTAAATATTGTTGCGTACTATAGTAGTTATTGCATTAATAAAAAGAGATCTTTAGGAAAACCATAGTTATATCTAATAACTGTAGAAATAGAATCTTTACAACTTTTAACACATACACTTATGTTTGTTCCACCATCTTTTATTTGTCAAATATGCAGATGATGCCACTGGATCCAGTCCTCCGACACCCCACCCTAAGAACGTGCCGGAAAGTCATAGGAGTATCTCGTACGCTGCTATGAAAGGGAATCGCGGGCGCCCATGATCCATCGAGGCCCCCGGCCAGGACACGTCTAGGTCGTCCTGCAGACAGATGTACCAGGTCTTTATCATTTTTATTATTTAATAAATAAATAAATACCCATGCGTTGCACGAAAAAATATTATCACAATAATGTTAGTATGAATGTTGTTAGAATGTAAACGTGCTATGACACTCCTGGCTCATGGGCCTAGTGTCCCGGCTCCCCACCACGTCTATAGGTACACACCACAGTAATCGGGTTGTTCGACGTGGGTCGATGTGTGTACCTCCGATGGCTTAGGCACTCAAAACACCAGCAGTTATCATGGTCCGGGTCTCTAAGTCCAACGTCCAACAGTGGTGTTCTTGATGTTTAGAATGCTCAATCGACTTATTACAATGGAGAAAGAGAGATCGAGATGTAAAGGGTAGCGCTGTGCTATGCTAGTCTACGGTTTGATCCGTTGGGATCCGATCCTTTCTATAGGAGCCCATGTCCCGCCTTAAACCCCGGAGGGCCATAGGGATACAAAATGTATGGTTTCTCCTAGGGATTCTCGCCCTATGCTTCAGTCTTCTCCTTCAGGCGCTAGCGCTCCTAGTTCTCCTTCAGGCGCTAGCGCTCTAGTGCCTAGAGCCCGCGTGCGCCACTTGACGAGGCCTCGAGCAGCAGAGCACTAGGGGACGAGCGCACCTGGATGTTCCGGTCAATACACGGCGACGACGCAAAAGATGGGAACACTGCACGCTTCACGGTCCACGCATAATTAGGTAGTTAATAAATATAGTCAGTGTTTTTCTTGTTTATTCTCCCTCCGCATTTATCTCAACGACATCTATTTCATTTAGGATTATTCTTCCTTTTTATCTTCTCATCTCATCTCCTTTGTTTTTATTATTACCGTGATTCTTTTATGTCTAGGTTTAGATTGACCGGTGAAGCTTAGACACCAAGGTCTAATTAAATTTTGTTCCTATTTTCTTTATAATATCCCCCCCCCCCCCCCCCCCCCCCGTGCTCAAATTCTGGCTCCGCCCCTGGTCGTACGTAGGAGCAAATAAACAGCGAGACGACGACTGTCCTGTAGATGTAAATATAAATAATGTAAAATAATTAAATATAGTCTCCTCATTCGTGGTCAAATTATTGCGTACAGTAATAAAGTTGCCTCACTTTCAAGAGACATAGTAGCACACTACACCACCCGGATGATTGTATTTGTTTCGTGCGATGGCTTGTAGATTACTCCTATGTACTTGCCACATGGATTTATTTTCCTGAATCTTTAATTGTTGGCTGTATTTTCTATATCGATATTCATTATTTTGGTCATATCTGAATCTGATTTGATGATGCAAGAGCTAGAACGAAAGAGGTGCATGTTGCACAAGCGCTATCAGTGCTCGAGTGCCATTCTCCCAACCGTTCTCGACTTGTTCCACTTTTCCGGTGATATCCGGGCGACGAGCTGTTGACCCGTAGATGACCCGGTGAAACCATGCATACGATGCTATTGATGGCTGGCGAAGGGACCAACATATCACACACAATCTTTATACGGCACGCGCGCATGTGTTACTGTCGAGTTCCAACATGTACACGAACATGCGTCAACGTACGTATGGTTGGACGAGGCAATTAATATCGGCGTGCGTCGGTGTTTGTTCACGGCAAGTTGAGGGCGGCGGTGAGATACTCAGATGTACTTGCTGTAGTCTTATTTTAAATGCATTGGTCATTACAGAATATTACAAATTTTCATGATATTGGTTTACAACATAGCACCCGTCTTTCAAAATACTACAAATCTCTGTTAAACTCAACCATCTAGCATGTATATGCAGTTCTTTATATATATATATATATATATATATATATATATATATATATATATATATATATATATATATATGTGTGTGTGTGTGTGTGTGTGTGTGTGTGTTTTCTGGTCGAATTTGAATTATAAATTTGATTTTTTTGGGGGGAAATGTACTGTAGAGGCGGTTCTAGACTGAACCGCTCCTACAAACATGTATTATAGGGATGACTGGTACTACAGCTGCCCCTACAAATCGATTTATAGGGGCGGCTGATAACAACAGCCGTCTCTACAAATCGATTTGTAAGGGCGGTCTGGTAACCGCTCCTACAAATGTATGATTTATAGAGATGGTATGGTAGGGTCGGCTGGCCGAGTCGCCTCTACAAAGCCTCACCAGCCGCCCCTAGAAACCATTTCTGTTGTAGTGGCGGTGAGAGGCTAGGGTTTCAGGATATGGGTGGACGAGGTCGCCCGTTGTCCTCGGTGTAGTTTTGCTGCTGCTTCTTGTGGTCTGCAGCGACGACGGCAGCGGCGGCCTCGTCTTCCCGCTGGCAACGGCACCCAAGGCGAATCAGGAAGCAATGGAAGCAGCAGCCATAGTAAGTGTCCACGGCCACCCAAATCAAGGCAACATCCATTACCCATGCACACATGGTGCGGGTGCGGGTATAACTATTTGCATTAGTTCGTTGCTGCATTTTTGTAGGAAGATATTTTCATTATAATAAATCAAAAGAACGGCCCTCATCCACTTCATTCTTTGGCTACCTATAGGAGTTACTAGGTAGCCCCCAAGGAAATTTCATAATTATATAATTCTTTCAATGGCAAACCTTAAAGCATTAAATTAAACTAATAATGAGTTAGACTAGACGATTATATGTTTATTTCAACGATGACAACTGTGTCTGCTGCTATATATCTTTATTAAACTCGAAGGACTGTCTCTTAATCCATGTATAGTACGTGGCGGATTAACAAAATATACTAAGTCATATAAATTGTAACGTACATTAAGGAAACAAGAGGTATTTAATAAGAAACTATATATATAGTTAGAAAAGGAATATTTTTAACTTGCTTATAGCACATCCACAGAAAAAGGAAGTATAGTATTATATATGAGTAGTTTAATTAAGAAGATTGTTGCGCCGTCTTTTGTTAACGCAGATCGTCCCCGGGAACCGGTCCTCCGACACTCCACACTGACGCTATCGGCCATATACGTAACCGGTACGGCTACATGAAGCCGCTGCCGCCGGGCTTTCATCCCTGATTGATGGGTCCTACGAGAATCCCATCATGCTCCAACACTGTTCTTTCTGGTGTCAGTGGGAAAATGGTTACATTTTTGTTTTCTCTAAATAAGTTTGCACTGCTAGCTGTGTTCCTTGCCTCAAGATCTACAAAACTAGGTTCCATTATCATGTATGGACATTGATATGACAGTTCGTACTTGAATAACTTTTGCTGGCGCCCCTAATGTCACAATACACGTGTAAAAATGCCCTAGAGAATTGGCGTCTGTGACATCAAGATCTCACAGACATGTATTACGCGTCTCTGATGACTCGCATCAGAGACACGTCTTAAACAAAATGTGCCTTTGAAGAAGGGTCATCAGAGACGCGCGCGGATAGCTAAAACATGTCTCAGGAGGGTCTTACCAGGGACGCATTTTAGCTATCCGCGTCTCTGATGAGGAATTACAAAAACAAAACAAAAGAAGAATAACCTCAGTGCCAAGGCTAGGAAACCAAATATTAGTAGTAAACAAATATATTACACATGCAGATTTGGACACACCAGATTCATTGACGGTAGCTACAGGTACATATCTATCACATACATACATATATCAATATATATATATATATATATATATATATATATATATATATATATATATATATATATATATATATATATATATATATATATATATATATGAATGACCACTATACACATTGTCGGTGTTTCGAATAAACACCAACTAGTAAATTTATATTTGTTGCGCGTTAGGCCCGGATGGTGTGCTAAAAGACACAAGGTTTATACTGGTTCGAGCAGAATGTCCCTACATCCAGTTTGCTACTGCTCGTGTTATTAGCACTGAAAAAGGTTTGTAGTAGAGGGTACAAACGATCGATAGAGGGACAGGTCCCAAGTCTCTGATCCAAAGGTCGAAAGGATGCCAAGAGCTTCGTTGCTGCTCAACTGTGTGTTATGCGATGCGTGGTGTGTAGGATTGATCCGTCCCTTTAGTGGGGTGCCCTGCCCTCCCTTTTATAGACCAAGGGGGAGCAGGAATTACAGATGGGAGAAAGAGAAAAAACCAGAGGTGGAGAAGGTCCTTCGAAGGTGCCGGGTCTTCCTTTTTCGTTGAGCCTGCCCTGCTGACATGGTAGATGGTGCCAGGGATAGCACGTTCGCTGATCCTGATAGGGCCGTGCTCTGGCTTCGTTCAATAAGTGGTCACGTCCCATCCTACTCCGGCGGACGGTGCGGCGTGCCAGGGTGCCGAGCCGTGACCCTACGGGGAGCAGACGGGGTAGTGACCATACGTTCATCTCTGTAGGTGATGTGAGTTCCCTCCTGGATCGTAGTGGTTGTTATATGCTTATGTCTGGATCTGCGTCCGAGGGCTGATGGTGGCGCCCACAACACTGTAAGACAAAAGTCGATGTCTACAACACTGTTCGGACTCTGTCATGCCTGGAAGGGCTCAAAGCGCCTGTCCCGTCGTATCCTAACGGTACTTTCCTGCAGGCATGCAGGGCATGATGCTCGGTACTGCGGTTGACTCGAGTGTCCTGTCTTACCCTATGCTCGTCATTATGAAGGAGCAGGGTGCAGTCATCGGGCGAGGCGGAGCCAGCCCCGGGACGTCGGGGGAGGCGGAGCCTGCCCTCAGACGTCGGGCGAGGCGGGGCCAGCCTTCAGGCGTCGGGTGAGGCGGAGTCCAACCCTCGGGGGTCGGGTGAGGCGGAGATAGTCCTCGATCGTCGGGCGAGGCAGAGCCAGCCCTCAGACGTCGGGCGAGGCGGCGCCAGCCCTCGGACGTCGGGTGAGGCAGAGCCAGCCCTCAGCCGTCGGGCGAGGCGGAGTCTGCCCCCAGACATCGGGTGAGGCGGAGTCCAGCTCTCGGAGGTCGGACGAGGCGGAGCCAACCCCTAGGGGTCGGGCGGGGCGCAGCCAACCTTCGGTCGTATGAGCAAGAAGTGTAGTTGCGTTCCTGTCTGTTCAGAACCATCAACGTTTGATGGTTATTAGCTCCACCTCTTTGGGTACCCCAGTATTTGGTCCCCGATAGTAGCCCCTAGGCCCCCGAGTGATTCGGATAGAATCGCCCGGGGGTGACTTGACTTGCCAGAGGGTGCGCGCGAGCGCACCCGACGGGTGTAGCCTCCGAGTCCCCAGGTGATTCGGATAGAATCGCCCGGGGGTATTTCGATTCGTCAGAGGGTGCACGCGAGCGCATCCGACGGGTGTAGCCCCCGAGCCACCGGGTTACGCTGCTATGGGCGCTATTAACCGGTACCAAGCTCGGAGAAACGTAACCTGGCATCACTGATTGATGGGTCAGCCGGTTGGATGGCAGTCACTACGTTACCGGCAGCCCACTCTTACACTACCGGCCGTAACTGGTACAGCCGGTTGGATGGCAGTCACTACGTTACGCTGCCGCCGCCGGGCTTGCATCGCTGATTGATGGGTCCTACGAGAAGCGAGCGGGCGACCCGCCAACGACAGCCCATCATGCTCCAACCGTCTACAGTTAACAGTTTTCTACCACGTGTCCTTTCTGGTGTCAGTGGGAAAATGGATACGTTTTTTTCTCTAAATAAATGACCATTACTCACTTCTCAGGTGTCCGTTTTTAAATAAGTTTGCACTGCTAGCTGTGTCCCTTGCCTCAAGATCTACAAAACTAGGCTCCATATTTGATACTGTATATGCATAGAATTGAATATATATTATTTATTTGTCACTTACGTACAAGCTGTATATGTAGCAGCTTATGTTGCCTTTTATAGATAATTAACAAATTGTGATGTGTGCTTCATATAACATTAATTAACAATGTATGGACATTGATATGACAGTTCCTACTTCAATAACTTTTGCTGGCGCCCCTAATGTCGCAATACACGTGTAAAAATGCCCTAGAGAATTGGCGTATGTGACATCAAGATCTCACAGACGTGTATTACGCGTCTCTGATGACTCCCATCAGAGACACGTCTTAAACAAAATGTGCCCTTGAAGAAGGGTCATCAGAGACGCGTGCGGATAGCTAAAACATGTCTCAGTAGGGTCTTACAAGGGATGCATTTTAGCTATCCGCGTCTCTGATGGGGAATTACAAAATCCAAAACAAAAGAAGAATAACCTCAGTGCCAAGTCTAGGAAACCAAATATTAGTAGTAAACAAATATATTACACATGCAGATTTGGACACACCAGATTCATTGACGGTAACTACAGGTACATATCTATCACATACATACATATATCAATATATATATGAATGACCACTATACACATCAATAAACAAAATATGAACATGATCTGTATGGCAAAATTTTCGGTCCATTTCTCATACTCGGCTGCATTCTAAAACAAAGTAGGAAAATTACCCCATTAGTTCCAACTGATCACATACATGCGCAACTACACACAGTACTGATATACATATGCACCGATATAATAAATTTTAAGCTAACTCCTGATTATGGTCTATGAAGGTTCAGGTGATTTTTTTTTGAGGAAACAAGGTTCAAGTGAATTTCAATGTTCATATGCAGTGAAATACACAAAGAAATAAGGCAAATCACACCATGTCTAACCATACATGGAAAGAGCATGCAACAATGCAAATAAAATTAAAAGACGACGCACTTGTATGCAAATATATGACACACAAATACTTGCTGAGACATGTGAATATACATGCAGAATCAATGTAGGATCATAGCTCCAAAGTAATCTGTCTCTCTTGTGTGTCCATTTTCAGGCTTTAAGTAGGCACCCATTCCTGTTTGACCTGTTGCAAAATTCCAACAAAAATGTTGAAGACAAGTTAAACAATAAACATATGCTAAGGTCATATGGTCCAGGAAAGAAAATCAATATATGAATGTACAGCTAAGAAAAATAATGGTACCTCTCCAAAAAATGATGGAAATAATGATAATAGCTGGGGAAACATGTATGGCTTTCCTTAATTCTTCACACACATAGAAACTAAAGGAATTAAAGGGTCTATATATTTGGTTCAGCCGTGGGCTATGAAAAAGCTGTCGTGAGCCGTGAAAAAGCTGTTGTGAGATATTTGATATAGAAAAGCTACTGTGAGTCATGCGCAGTGAAAAGATGTTGGTTGTTTGGTTAAAATAACTATGAAACCTATGTTAGGTTTAGTTCCACATCGAAAAATGATGGTCGGGAGCACAACATATAAGGCAGGGGCAGCCCTCACCTATCATGTCAGTCTTTTGGGTTGAGTTAGGCCCGAGGTCTTGGTATGTTATAGGCTCTCATGGACCTAGGCCTGGGGACGCTGGCGTGTGAGTATAGTGAGATGGACAGGATCTGCTGCACACTACAACAACCTACACCATCCCTTTCTCCCTTGAAACAACTACGGAAAACATTTCTCAGTTTCCACCTATTTGGAAAAGCCAAAAGCCGAACGCAGGATCCAAGATGCCGTAAAAATTGTACAACGTGAAAGCAGCTACTTCTGAAGCAGCTTCTAATTCTGCCCATTTGGTTGGCTTTCTACTTTTTGGCAGTAGAATCTACTACTACAAAATTGATTTTAGGAGACAGGCCATTTTAAAAAGCTGGTGTTAGCTATGAGATGTAGAAAGGCTACTGTAAGTTATGTGATGTGAAAAAGACACCGGCTGTTTGGTCAAAATAACTATACAACCTATGTAAGGTTTAGTCCCACATCAAAAATTAATGTTGGGGGAGCACAACAAATAAGGTAAGGGTAGCCCTCACCTATCAGGTTAGTCTTTTGGGTTGAGTTTGGCTCGAGGTCTTGGTATGTGGTGGGCTCTTGTGGACTGGGACTTGGGAGTGTCGGCTCATGGGTATAGTGAGCTAGGTCGGATCTACTACAAACTTTAACAAGTGGTATCAGAGCCCATGGTTGGAAAACCTAGAAAAATCTCAGGAGTCACATGTTGATGGGGGAGCCTGTTAACGTCTCGGAGCTGACATGGGTTGTGTGTGGTATGGAGCGTTGGACTCGGGGCCTGAAAATGTCTTCTGGAGATCACATGGGGTGTTTGTGATGTGAAGAGTTGGACCCGAAGTGTGACAGGGCAGATTGTTAGGTTTAGTCCCACATCGAAAATTGATGGTGGGGAGCACAACATATAAGGCGGGGCAACCTTCGCCTATCAGCTGGCTAGTCTTTTGGATTGAGTTAGGCCCGAGGTCTTGGTATGTTGTGAACTCCAGTGGACTGGGGCTTGGGGCGCTGGCTCATGGGTATAGCGAGTTGGGCTAGATCTGCTGCGCACTCAAACAACCTACCCCATCCCATTCTCCCATGAAACAACTGCAAAATATTTCTCTATTTCCACCTATATGAAGCTGTAAGCCAAAATTAGGGTCCAAGCCTGCAAGGTGCCGCGAAAATTGTACAACATGAAAGCATCTGCTTGTGGCAATGCAGCTTTTGATTCTACCCATTTGGTTGGCTTTCTGCTTGTTGGTAGTAGAAGAACTTTTTAGAAGCTAAACCAAACACAACCTAAGACTAGATAGAAACTGGAACTGAACCATCGGCGACCATCATTTAGAGTTTCCTATCCACTGCACATAAAACATTTTCTCAACGCCATTTCTTCTGCTGGTTGAAACAAACATGGCCTTAACTTAGCTTGGGTCCCCTGATTTTATTTTCGCAAATGGCTAACCATACAAGGAAAGCTGAAACAAACATGGCCTTAACTTAGCTTTTGGGTCCCCTGATTTTATTTTCGCAAATGGGAATTAAGATCCTTTTGAATTTTGGCGCTCCTAGGGCAAGGAAAATTCCCACCCAACCAAATATCGGCTCATGTTTGAGACAAGATAGGTCCATCCCTTTATTAATCTCTTCTGATCTGAACGTTCTTTCCGGCCAGCAACGCAGCCAAAAAAAAGTCCGAGCCATTCTCACTATAAAGAAATATTTATCTAAAAATATATTGTCACATTGGTGCTCTGTATCCCATCAACCTGGCTAGCCCAGACACAGCAAACTAATCACGCCCTAGTGCGTCCACAAGAAATGTAATTCTCATTTTTCGAGGAGTTAAATAGTTTAAACTTTGACTAAATTTATATAAAAATATACTAACATAGATGATACAAAATAAGTACCATAATATTAGTTATAGAATATATTTTTATAATAAATTTATTTGGAGACATAAATGCTAATACTATTTACTATAAATTTGGTTGAGTTACTTTGACTTGCACAAATCTATTAATTATATTTTTTCTGGTCAAATGGAGTATTTAATAACGTGAAGGAGAGAGGACAGTAAAAAGTGTTGTTAGCGATAGGCAATATAAACGATGAAGAACAGTAGATCAAGCACAGGGGACACGAGATTTTAACGTGGAAAAGCCTCCCAAGGTGGAAGGGAAAAAACCACGGGTACCAGCCAGCAAATCTTCACTATATCGGGTGAGGTTACAAACGTCGGGGATTTACAACTTTTCTTATCCCAAGACGACGGCTTACATGAAGTATATATAGGGAGGAAAAACTCCACACCCTCGTCTATTAGCAATACGAAACTAACAGATGGTGTAGTCCCTCTTAACGCTAATGGGCCGCTTCGCTTGCCCAAGCTTGAATTTGGATCATAGCTCAACAAACTCCACCTTGAGACAAATTCCTTATAGCATAAAATGAACCGTCACCCTGAAACAACAAAGAAATACTTCCGGTGCCAAATAGCCTCTTTGGCTAAACAGTTATACCAACTAAGCTTGAGCAAAGCTCAAACTTAATAGTAGGAACTGGCTTTGTCCATATATCAACAGGATTATCATGTGTGTTTATCTTGCATACCTTCAGCTTACCTTGCGCGACCACATCGCGAACATAATGGTATTTGACATCAATGTGCTTCGTTCTCTCATGGAACATCTGATCTTTAGTGAGACATATAGCACTTTGACTGTCACAAAATAAATTAATGCAAGAATCATCTCCACAAAGCTCAGCAAACAAACCTTTCAACCAAACTAATTCTTGACATGTTTCAGCAATAGCCATATATTCTGCTTCAGTGGTAGACAGGGCAACAACGGGCTGCAATGTTGCTTTCCAACTCACAGCACAACCACCAATAGTGAACACATAACATGTGAGAGATCTCCTCTTATCCAAATCAGCAGCAAAATCTGAATCCACATAGCCAGTGAGTCCCTTATCAGTCCTGCCAAACTTCAAACTAGCATTTGTTGTGCCACGAAGGTACCTGAAAATCTACTGAACAACCTTCCAATGTTCTTTACCAGGATTAGCCATGTATCTACTAACCAAACTCATAGCATATGATAAATCAGGACGAGAGCAAACCATGGCATACATCAAAGAACCAACAACACTAGAATATGGAACTCTTGACATGTACTCAAAATCCTCATCCGTACTAGCACATTGTAAAGCTGACAATTTGAAATGAGGAGCAATAGGAGTACTAACAGACTTTGCATCATGCATGTTGAAATGATGAAGAACTTTCTTAATGTAACTTTGCTGACTAAGAAATAACAAACCAGAATTTCTATCTCTAGTAATTTCCATACCTAGAATCTTCTTAGCAGCACCAAGATCCTTCATCTCAAACTCACTACTCAACAGTTTCTTCAACGTAGTGATTTCTTTCTTGCTCTTGGCAGCAATCAACATATCATCAACATATAACAACAAATATATAGGTGATCCATCAACAAATTTAATGTACACACAGCTATCAAATTCAGACCTCTTAAAACAATGTGACATCATAAAAGAATCAAACCTTTTATACCATTGACGAGGAGACTGTTTCAAACCATATAAGGACCTCTTTAATTTCCAACATGATCCTCCTTACCAGGTACTATGAACCCTTCTGGCTGGTCCATGTATATCTCCTCCTCGAGCTCTCCATGTAGAAACACAGTCTTTACATCTAACTGCTCAAGCTCAAGATCTCGCATAGCAACAATACCGAAAAATGTACGAATTGAACTATGCTTTACAACTGGAGAGAACACATCATTATAATCAACGCCAGGAATCTGACTGAAACCTTTTGCTACTAACCTTGCCTTAAATCTTGGAGGCTCACTAGGAGACAAACCCTCCTTTCTTCTAAAGATCCATTTGCAACGAATGGCCTTCTTGTGTTTAGGCAAGCGCACAACATCCCATGTGCCATTTTTCTCAAGTGACTGCATCTCTTCTTGCATAGCGGAAATCCACTTCTCGTGGTCACCAGAAACAATAGCTTTAGTGTACGTAGCCAGCTCATGAATGTTCTCCACCTGTTCAGCACAACTAAAGGCATAATGAACAATATCACATTCCTCAATTAAACGTGGACGAGGTCCACAACTCCTCTTTGTTCTGCGATCTGCAATAGACTGATTTTGAGGCTGCAAAACAGGAGGTGAGTGCTGAACAATATCATGAACATTGTTATCAACAATTTCAGTTTCGTGATCATCTACGTGCTCCACCTGCACGCTAACATGTTCCTACTCCTCATTAGAAATAACTGGTGAAACATCTGTGGACAAGCTATCATTAAACATAATAGATTCATTGAAAACAACGTTCCTGTTCATGAAAGTCTTTTTAGTTTCAGGATTCCGTAACTTATATCCTTTAACTCCAAAACCATAACCAAGAAACAGACACTTAATGGCTCTAGGTTCTAGCTTTCCATTATCAACATGAGCATAAGCAGTGCAACCGAAAACTCTCAACTGTGAATAATTAGCAGGCATACCAGACCATACCTCAATGGGAGTTTTCTTATTAAGTGGGATAGAAGGTGACCGGTTGATCAAGTAACAGGCGGTGTTAGCAGCCTCAGCCCAAAAACGCCTATTCATACGAGCATTGGACAGCATGCAACGAGCCCTCGAGATGATGGTTCGGTTCATGCGCTCAGCCACACCATTCTGCTGAGGAGTGTACATGATGGTGTGGTGCCTGACAATGCCTTCTTCCCTGCAGTAATCATTAAAAGCATCCGAACAAAATTCACCACCATTGTCAGTACGAAGCAATTTTACCTTCTTTTCAGTTTGCCTTTCTATCATAACTTTCCACTCTTTAAAGCAGCAAAAGTATCATCTTTATTTTTCAGAAAGTAAGGCCACAATTTTTTAGAGTAATCATCAATAATGGTAAGCATGTAACGAGCACCACCATAAGAGGGCTTACGAGACGGCCCCTACAAATCAGCATGTACATAATCAAGTGTACCTTTGGTGGTATGTTAAGATGCATTGAATTTTACCCTCTTGTGCTTACCAAAAACACAGTGCTCATAGAACTTCATCTTACCCACAGTGCAGCCATCCAGCAGGTCTCTCTTGATCAATTCTGCCATACCAAGTTCACTCATATGCCCAAGACGCATATGCCAGAGATTAGTTTTACTTGGTTCATCATTAGAAACGGTAGCAGTAGTGACGGAACCATGTAAAGTACTTCCTCTAAGAACATATAACTTTGTAGAATTCATATCACCTATCATAGGAATGAGAGAGCCTTTTGATACCTTACACACTCCACCTGAACTGGAGTGTTTGTACCCCTCAGCATCAATTGTGCTGAGGGAGATGAGATTTCTGGCCATCCCTGGTATGTGTATCACATCTTTCAGTGTGCATATCATGCCATCATGCATCTTGATCTGAACGGAGCCAATGCCCACGATCTCACGTGGGTTGTTATCTCCCATACGCACGACATCTCCACTCTGCACAGACTTGTAAGAACTAAACCAATCTCTGTTAGAGCATATATGAAACGAGCATGCAGAATCAAGTATCCATTCATCACGACCAGCAACACAATCAGCAAAAACAACCAGAACATCTCCTGAATCAGAATTATCAACAACGGAGACAACAGAGGCCTTACCATCACCATCGGATTTATTTTTCGGTTTATACGTACCGTTTCTTTTCTCCTTATTTTGTAGCTTCCAACAATCCTCAATGACATGAGTATCTTTCTTACAATACCTGCAGAACTTATCCCTGCCTCTGGACTTCAAACGACCTTTACCGTTCTTGCTCTTGTCTCGATTATTGTTGTTGTTGTAGGTTTTCTACTTGGGCCTGCCTCTAACCTGCAACACTTTGCCCTTGGAGGACAACACATCAGACTGAACCATACCTTTCATCTTCTCCCTCGTCTGGAGGGCCTCATATACTTCCGCAAGGGTTAGTTCATCACAGCTAAATAGTATGGTATCTCGGAAATTTGCAAATGAAGTAGGTAGTGAGCATAACAGTAGAAGAGCTAAATCTTCATCATCATATTTTACCTCCATCGACACTAGGTCGGCAACGATCTCCTTAAAGATCGATAAGTGGTTCATCACCGAACCACCTTCTTGCAGCTTGTGCGTGAACAACTTCATCTTCACGTGCATCTTACTGGTTAGATCCTTGGACATGCAGATCGATTCTAGCTTGACCCAAAGTTCTGCGGCAGTTTTCTCCTGCAGCACTTCTTGCAAAATATCATTATATAGATGAAGTTGAATCAGAGACAGAGCCTTACGATCCTTCCGCTTCTCTTCAGCGGTCCATGACTTCTGCCCTTTTCCTCTGAAACCGTCCAGCGCCTCATCAAGATCCGAAGATTGTGCCAGAATCGCCCGCATCTTGACTTGCCACAGTGCAAATCTCATCTTGTAATCCAACAGCGGTAGATCAAACTTTATCGATGCCATCGCGAAACCCTAAGGTCAAACCAAGCTCTGGTACCACTTGTTAGAAACGATAGGCAATATAAACGACGAAGAATAGTAGATCAAGCACAGGGGACACGAGATTTTAACGTGGAAAAGCCTCCCAAGGTGGAAGGGAAAAACCACGGGCACCAGCCAGCAAATCTTCACTATATCGGGTGAGGTTACAAACGTTGGGGATTTACAACTTTTCTTATCCCAAGACGACAGTTTACATGAAGTATATATAGGGAGGAAAAACCCCACACCCCCGTCTATTAGCAATACGAAACTAATAGATGGTGTAGTCCCTCTTAACACTAATGGTCCGCTTCGCTTCAGCCCAAGCTTGAATTTGGATCATAGCTCAACAAGTGTTGCTGGCGAGGAGTTCAGCTCACACGTTTCCTGGTGAATTTACTATCTCTGGCTTGGTGACCGCCTATTCCCACCTATGTTGTGGGGCGGCAATTTTTTTTCATTTATTTATTTCCACTTAGCCATGGAATTGGTTCCACGTTCCTTAAAGCAAGTATAATAATAATTGTCTTATAGCCAAGCAAATATTGATGTGGAGGAGGGAAGAGAGGAGAGTTTGGTTCTCATGCAAGTACCAAGCTAGGCAAGAAAGCATATACAGATGGTGGGCCATACATTAAATGAATGTGAGGAGGATTAGGAAAGAGAAGGTGGCATATGGATAGAATTAATAATAAAAAAGGTTCTTATAGACAAATTAGATACCACTATTATATAGCTTGACACTTACAACTTGACTAATAGCCTAACACTTGGCTCTATTATTGGATTTGCTCTTAGACCAATCTCAATGATGTTTTATGAGAGTTTTATGGGCATTAAATATACTGACATGGTTAGAAACTAATGCAGAGTACTATAGTATATGTGACTGGGCTTACGCATGCATTATATTAATAAAGAGTTAGTTAGAGAGCACATGTTTCAATGACAACAAAACAATTGTCTCTCGTGTCGTTGGGTCTTCTCTGCAATCAACTTCACTTTGACTTAATCACTAATGCTTGGGACCGACCTGTTGCTATGTACTCCCTCGAAGTCGTTTAGGACATAATTGTGCTTACCAAGGAGTGATTAATTAGGAGGTATTTTTCCCTGTCTGCCCCTATTAAAAAATGGTTGTGGGTGCATTCCATACGAGAAACAACCATAGTTCAGACGGCTAGTGCAGCGAGGCATTGGCCCTGAGGACCCGGGTTCGATACCTAGTGGGCGCCATTTTTTTGTTACTGGCTTGATTTTGCATGGCACTATTTGGCCCTGCGTGTCGCAAGCGTTGTGGGTGCATGGCGCGCGGATTTGATTCTGCTGGGCGTGGTGCGTGCACTGAGCCGCTTGAGCGCGTTTGTGCTCTCGATTGGGCGCGTTTCTAGGCATGTTGGGCGCCATGTTTTCGTTGGTTTTTCACGTGCAAACGTTTTTTGCGGTGGCACCACGGGATTCTAATTTTTTGCGCTCGATAGCTCCGAGGTTTGTGTTCCATCGTGCCTATTTTAACGGAGTCTTTCCCCCGGCCTCTTCTCTTTCCATTACCGTGCTTCATCTCCTCACTTTCCCTCTCTTCTCTTCACTACCGCATGCAATGGCTGATCCTAGAGTTGCTGCCTTTGATCTGAACGTTCGCTTAGAAGAAGATAACAACGGCAATCTTGCCTTCGATCTCAATGAGCCAATATTGTAGTCCGGCAACGACAATGGTAATCACCTCTCTTGTTTGAGTTTGTTGTTTCCCTCAAGCGTCATCTTTTCTGATTTTTTTGTTTCATTTTTGGACAGTATTTGATTTGAACTTGCCATTAGATGAATATGGTGTGGTTGACTTTGATTACATACAAAACCATGCTGGTATTTTTTTCAGTTTGTTCTTTCCTTTTTTTATTATTTTTTATGTAATCCGTGGCTAACAAGAAGAATGTTCTTTTTTTCTTTTAATAGAACAAGATGTTGAGGTTCCCGTTGAAGTACACCATAGAAGGAAGGACATGACAGAAGAAGTCACAAGACAAGTGTACCAAGCATTGTTGGCTAGAAACAAGAATGGGACACTAGGCAAGAAGGATACAAGAATTGTTGCCGATCAATTTGGAGTGCACATTCGGTCAGTTCAGCGCTTATGGAAGCAAGGTAAACACCAACTTGCTCATAACATTCTTGTTGTGGTTGAAAGTAAAAAGAAGGGTAGATGTGGCCGCAAGGCAGTCCCTCTTGATTTGGAACAATTGCGCAACATTCCTCTCAAACAAAGAATGATCATAGAAGATGTGTCTAGTAAACTTGGTATGAGCAAAGCTAGGATACAAAGGTATTTGAAAAAAGGTTTGCTTAGGCGTCACTCTAGTAGCATCAAACCATACCTCACAGATGCTAACAAGAAGACTAGGTTGAAGTGGTGTGTTGACATGATTGAGCAGGGTTTGCTTGGTGATCAAAGATTTAAGGATTTTTTTGATTTTGTGTTCATTGATGAAAAATGGTTCTACCTCTCTCAAAAATCAGAAAAATATTACGTGCTACCCAAGGAAGATGAACCACATCGCACTTGTAAAAACAAGAATTACATCCCTAGGCTCATGTTCTTGTGTGTTTGTGCTCGGCCAAGGTTTAGGAATGGAGAATGTGTTTTTCATGGAAAAATAGGTTGTTTTGCACTTGTCACTTATGAACATGTTGTTAGAAGAAGTCACAATCGTCTTCGTGGAGAACAAGTAATCAAGCCAATTACTTCAATCACAAGAGAGGTGATTAGAGATTTCATGGTAAACAATGTGCTGCCTGCCATTCGAGCCAAATGGCCAAGAGAAGATGTGAACAAGACAATTTTCATACAACAAGATAATGCGCCTTCCCATTTAAAAGTGGATGATCCTATTTTTTGTGAGGCCGCTAAGCAAGAAGGGTTTGACATTCGCCTCATTTGTCAACCATGAAATTCTCCGGATTTTAACATTTTAGACTTGGGGGTTTTTTGAGCTATTCAAGCTATTCAATACAAGAAGGATGCAAAAACAATAAAAGATCTAGTTCCAACAGTCCAACAGGTAAATTGATCAATTGTTCACTTGTTCCAATGTTTCTTGAACAACTAATATACTCATTGATTGAATTTTTGAACACATGTTTTGTAGGCATTCTTAGAGTACTCCATGGAAAGCAAACATGATTTTTGTAACACTTCAGAGTGTTTTGAGGGAAGCCATGAAAGTTAAAGGGTGCAACAAGTTCAAGATTCCTCAAATGCAAAAAGAAAAACTAGGGAATGAAGATCGGCTGCCATTGCAAATCTCTTGTGAATCTTCCTTGGTAGCCAAAGCAATTGCTAGCCTTCCTGCAGCAAATTAGAAGAAGAATATTAGAAGATGCAAGCATGTTAGTCTTTGCAGCATGCTAGCCGAATCAATTGCTAGCCGAAGCAAGAATATTACTAGCAAATTAGTTTTTGCATGTCTATTAGGTCAACTGAATGAGACATGTACCTTAATGTTCTTTCTTTGCATCTTGCTTCATCGTTGCATCTTCCAACTTCTTCATATTGTAGATCTCGTCCAACTTCTTGATAACGTGCTCAGGAAGAAATATTGTGTCACCATCCATTTGAAGCTTCTCCACATCAGGAATGTAGAGCTCATAATCAAATTTTTCTATGCCATCATGTATCCATGTTGTGAGATCATAGTCTCTGTGTACAATACCGCAACGTGCACACCTGCTAGCTTCGCGGCGAGCTTGGTAGCAGCCTTTGTCGTCGTTGTCGGCGTGGAACATGCCGCAACTAGCACACAGAGACTCCGGCATCACCTCGACGGAGTCCGGCACCACGTCGACAGAGTCCGGCACCATCTTGACCGAGTCCAGCGCCATCTCAACCGAGTCCGGCGCCATCTCGACTGAGTCCAGCGCCATCTCGACCAAGTACACTGCCATCTCCGAGGCCAGCGTCATCTCTGAGTCTGGCATCATCTCGGAGTCCAGTGCCTCCTCCATGGTGCGAGCGACCTCCATGCGCGAGGAAGGAAGGGAATGTGTAGCGGGCAGCGAGGAAGGAAGGCGCGGCGCGAGGGCGATGAAGACGTGCGGCGAGCGGCGAGGAAGGAAGGCGCGCGGCGAAGAAGGAAAGCGAGCGTGCGGCGCGAGGAAGGAAATTGAAGCGACCGTGCGGTGGTGAGTGAAACGAAGAGGCGAGATCAATGCGGCGGATTGCGAGCGCGTGATTACTGCAGATAGAAGCCGAAACGCAGGGGCAATCGCGTCCAACTCCTCCCCTTCGAGCGTGCGACGACATCCTTTGAGAAAACGGGCCAAGTGCCCAGAACGTCTTCCATTACGAGTACGGAGGGAGTATGTTTATTAAAATAGATTGTATCTTAATCTACATGCGGTGTCATGTAAATATTGTTGCGTACTATAGTAGTTATTACATTAATAAAAAGAGATCTTTAGGAAAACCATAGTTATATCTAATAACTGTAGAAAAAAGAATCTTTACAACTTTTAACACATACACTTATGTTTGTTCCACCATCTTTTATTTGTCAAATATGCAGATGATGCCACCGGATCTCATAGGAGTATGTCGTACGCTGCTATGAAAGGGAATCGCGGGCGCCCATGATCCATCGAGGCCCCCGGCCAGGACACGTATAGGTCGTCCTGCAGACAGATGTTCCAGAAATCGTCTTTATCATTTTTATTATTTAATAAATAAATAAATACCCGTGTGTTGCACAAAAAAATATTATCACAATAATGTTAGTATGAATGTTGTTAGAATGTAAATGTGCTACGACACTCCTGGCTCATGGGCCTTGCGTCCCGGCTCCCCACCACGTCTATATGTACACACCACAGTAATGGGGTTGTTCGAAGTATGTCGATGTGTGTACCTCCGATGGCTTAGGCACTCAAAACACAAGCAGTTTATCATGGTTCAGGTCTCTAAGTCCAACGTCCAACAGTGGTGTTCTTCAAGTTTAGAATGCTCAATCGACTTATTACAATGGAGAAAGAGAGATCAAGATGTAAAGGGTAGTGCTGTGCTATGCTAGTCTACGGTTTGATCCGTTGGGATCCGATCATTTCTATAGGAGCCCATGTCCCGCCTTAAACCCCGGAGGGCCATGGGGATACAAAATGTATGGTTTCTCCTAGGGATTCTCGCCATATGCTTCAGTCTTCTCCTTCAGGCGCTAGCACTCCTGGTTCTCCTTTAAGCGCTAGCGCCTAGAGCCCCCTACATTTAACTGCAACATGAGTAGATTCCTTGCAACTATATAGCATGCAATCCACTTATAGCATGACCTATGTACATACGCAATAACAGCAGAAAAACCAAACATATGTGCTTCTTTGGAAACACCCATTATATTTAATTTCCCATGTGGAACCCTCAATTCCATCCAATCTCCATGGGGAATGACTGATCCAAAGGAGCCCATACGGGATGTTTGGATCGCCGAGGCAGCACCACCTTTGTCAAACGCCTGGGAGCGAGTGTGGCGCCAAGCAAAACTGTTTGGAACAACGAAAAAGTTCATAGAAAGCGGTCTCCATTTTCCAGGACGTGGAAACTAACAAGACACTGGTGGTGGACTGGTGGTGTCATCTTGGTTGGATCAGCGGAGTCAAACAAGTCCTCCACGGAATAATGCCGACGTTGACAAGCCGGCAGCGCCACTGATCGGGGTGCACAACTAACGGAGCCCGCGTGCGCCACTTGACGAGGCCTCGAGCAGCAGAGCACTAGGGGGCGAGCGCACCCGGATGTTCCGGTCAATACACGGCGACGACGCAAAAGATGGGAACACTGCACGCTTCACGGTCCACGCATAATTAGCTAGTTAATAAATATAGTCAGTGTTTTTCTTATTTATTTTCCCTCCGCATTTATCTCAACGACATCTATTTCATTTAGGATTATTCTTCCTTTTTATCTTCTCATCTCATCTCCTTTGTTTTTATTATTACTGTGTTTATTTTAAACATTTTTTAAACTAATTTTAAATCTAACACTGTTTATTTTTTTTCAAAACAAACACTTTTGGTCATGCCTAATGCCATGGCGCGGCTGCATGGTGGCGCGGCGAGAGGAGTGACGTGGCGACGACCGAGGCGCTGAGCGGTGACATGGCAGGGTCTGCCACGTCACCGATCTTGGCTCGGTAGTGACGCGCCATAGACCACGGCGCGGCAGGACCAGATAAATAACGCCCGCGAGCCGCCCTCCCTCCCGCCTACCCGCGAGCCACCCGCCCTCCCTCCTGCCTGCCCTCCTGCCCGCAGCGCCGCCGCCGCCGCGCCTGCACGCTGCCCGCAGTGCCTGCAACTGCCGCGCCTACATGCTGACCGCCGCGCCTGCCGCGCCACGCATGCCGGCGCGACACGGACGCCCTCACTGCAGTTCAACCCTCGCTGAGGTGAAATTTGGTGCCTATTTCTTCATAATCAAAACCCTCATACCTTCACTACCCCTTTATATTAATCGTTAGCCATTTGATTGAGAGATTCTTTTAAAATATACTTTAGCGGTTAATTTATCTTACATTGTATTATTATTTATATACTTTAATTGTTAATTTTCTTACAATGTAATATTAATTATAGCGAAAACAAATGTCTAATTAAAAGACACGTGAAATATAAATCTATTTATATGTTTTTTGTGCACTAGACATACATATATAGCGACAAATTTGGTTGGTTGAGTTTTTATGATTTAAATTGTTATATGCTTGTTTTCTTACATGGAAATATTAATCCAAATGATCATTTTACTCAAACATATATTGAAAGCACTAGAACCTCCAAAATCATGCACAACATCGTCGATATCGTATGCTATGAGTCCATCATAGCATTGTGCGAAAAAAGTAGACAACTTGTATTTTTAGACGTATTAGCATAGAGTATAGGACTAAGTATGACACACATGATAGTTCTCAATTAATTCATCTTATACTGGGCTACTCATCCCAAGGTTAAAATTATAATGAGCTGCTCTAGCAGGTGCGGACAAGCTATTGTAATAATTTAATAAGAAACACTGGTGGACAGCGCGTCCATACATAGAAGTTGCTTATTTTCCTAGTGAAGTTGTTTAATATGTCTGTTAATGTTACTTTGAATATATACATGTGCTTTCATATTATGTCCCTATTGCATAACAAGTAGTTTAAATTTTACAATACTACATAATGTTAATTTAAATACTCTAACCCTTTGTTTATCAATTTCTAACAGGATGGCCCCTCTCACGCAACACCCGTTGTACCCCTTTCTTGAGGTGGAGTACGACGAGCCGCACCGAGCATATATCTTGAGTGACACCGATGGAGAGGTGCCCTTGCCTCCTTTTAGGCACCGCAAGCACACTAGGGCGCACCAGTGGGATGAGCGTTACGTGCCTTAGATACGACGTGCCGACTTCCTCGAGCTTGTCCGTGTTGTCAACTACGGTCTTTCCGCCCCTTGACCCAGCACTACTTACTGCAGTTGTAGACAGGTGCGAGTGCCTTCATTGTACATAAACATTCTTATAACAAATTTGAGGCAATTAACGGTCGTACTATTCTTATAATAGGTGGAGGCCTGAGACCCACACGTTCCACCTACCTTGCGGCGAGATGACCTTGACCATGTAGGACGTGAAGGCTATCTTCGGCCTTCGGTTGGGGGGACTTCAAGTGACAGGTATAGTTGACAACGATCACTGGAGGGAGCTGGTGGCTCAGTTCACTGGCTTTCTTCCATCGGACGACGATGTTTCAAAGAAAAATAAGTGAGCAATTCAAGTCTATTTAATACTTGCATTGCTTTCCTGCAGCCATCGGGTCTCATTTTCTTTGGTGAATTTCAGGAAAAGTTCTGGTGTTTCGTTGTCGTGGATCACAGAGCACTTTGATTACTTGGACCCACAGGCTGATGAGGCTCAGATTGACAGGTTCGCTAGAGTGTGGCTCTGGCACTTCCTTCGTGCTTTCCTCTTCCCAGACGCCTCGGGCAACACCATCAGTTGGATCTTCCTTGACATACTACGCCAGCCGTGGGATAACATAGCCGCGTACAGCTGGGGTAGCGCAGTCTTGGCATGGACGTATCGACAGCTATGCGTTGTCTGCCGTCGCACCTCAGGGTATGCAAACCTTCGGAGTTGCTCCTACCTACTCTAGGTTTGGTGTTGGGAACGATGGCCCGTTGGGAGGCCCCTTGCTACTGGTTTACCAGTAAGTACTTCGGTTCACTATATTCTTCAAGGCAGTTACATATGATTAAATTATTAATATGGTGCGGTTAGATGAATATGGTGCAGTTGACTTTGATTACATAAAAAACCTCGCTTGTAATTTTTTTTCAGTTTGTTCTTTCCTTTTTTGATTATTTTTTATGTAATATGTGGCTAACAAGAAGAATGTTCTTTTTTCTTTTAATAGAACAAGATGTTGTGGTTCTCGTTGAAGTACACCATAGAAGGAAGGACATGACAGAAGAAGTCAGAAGACAAGTGTACCAAGCATTGTTGGCTAGAAGCAAGAATGGGACACTAGGCAAGAAGGATACAAGAATTGTTGCTGATCAATTTGGAGTGCACATTCGGTCAGTTCAGCGCTTATGGAAGCGAGGTAAACACCAACTTGCTCATAACATTCCTGTTGTGGTTGCAAGTAAAAAGAAGGGTAGATGTGGCCACAAGGCGGTCCCTCTTGATTTGGAACAATTGCGCAACATTCCTCTCAAACAAAGAATGACCATAGAAGATGTGTCTAGTAAACTTGGTATGAGCAAAGCTAGGATACAAAGGTATTTGAAAAAAGGTTTGCTTAGGCGTCACTCTAGTAGCATCAAACCATACCTCACAGATGCTATCAAGAAGACTAGGTTGAAGTGGCGTGTTGACATGATTGAGCAGGGTTTGCTTGGTGATCAAAGATTTAAGGATTTTTTTTTTGATTTTGTGTTCATTGATGAAAAATAGTTCTACCTCTCTCAAAAATCTGAAAAATATTACTTGCTACCCAAGGAAGATGAACCACATCGCACTTGTAAAAACAAGAATTACATCCCTAGGCTCATGTTCTTGTGTGTTTGTGCTCAGCCAAGGTTTAGGAATGGAGAATGTGTTTTTCATGGAAAAATAGGTTGTTTTCCACTTGTCACTTATGAACATGCTGTTAGAAGAAGGCACAATCGTCTTCGTGGAGAACAAGTAATCAAGCCAATTACTTCAATCACAAGAGAGGTGATTAGAGATTTCATGGTAAACAATGTGCTGCCTGCCATTAGAGCCAAATGGCCAAGAGAAGATGTGAACAAGACAATTTTCATACAACAAGATAATGCACCTACCCATTTAAAAGTAGTTGATCCTATTTTTTGTGAGGCTGCTAACCAAGAAGGGTTTGACATTCGCCTCAATTGTCAACCACCTAATTCTCCGGATTTTAACATTTTAGACTTGGGGTTTTTTCGAGCTATTCAAGCTATTCAATACAAGAAGGATGCAAAAACAATAAAAGATCTAGTTCCAACAGTCCAATAGGTAAATTGATCAATTGTTCACTTGTTCCATTATTTCTTGAACAACTAATATACTCATTGATTGAATTTTTGAACACATGTTTTGTAGGCATTCTTAGACTACTCTCCATGGAAAGCAAACATGATTTTTGTAACACTTTAGAGTGTTTTGAGGGAAGCCATGAAAGTTAAAGGGTGCAACAAGTTCAAGATTCCTCACATGCAAAAAGAAAAACTAGAGAGGGAAGATCGACTGCCATTGCAAATCTCTTGTGAATCTTCCTTGCTAGGCGAAGCAATTGCTAGCCTTCCTGCAGAAAATTAGAAGAAGAATATTAGAAGATGCAAGCATGTTAGTCTTTGCAGCATGCTAGCCGAAGCAATTGCTAGCCGAAGCAAGAATATTACTAGCAAATTAGTTTTTGCATGCCTGTTAGGTCGACTGAATGAGACATGTACCTTACTGTTCTTTCTTTGCATCTTGCTTCATCTTTGCATCTTCCAACTTCTTCATATTGTAGATCTCGTCCAACTTCTTGATAACATGCTCAGGAAGAAGTATTGTGTCACCATCCATTTGAAGCTTCTCCACATCAGGAATGTAGAGCTCACAATCATTTTTTTCTATGCCATCAAGTATCCATGTTGTGAGATCGTAGTCTCTGTGTACAATACCGCAATGTGCACACCTGCTAGCTTCGCGGCAAGCTTGGTAGCAGCCTTCGTCGTCGTTGTCGGCGTGGAACGTGCCACAGCGAGCACACAGAGACTCCGGCATCACCTCGACGGAGTCCGGCACCACGTTGACGGAGTCCGGCGCCATCTCGATTGAGTCCAGCGCCATCTCGACCCGGTCCGGTGCCATCTCGACCGAGTCCAGCGCCATCTCTGAGGCCAACGTCTTCTCCGAGTCTGGCATCATCTCTAAGTCCAGCGCCTCCTCCATGGCGTGAGCGACCTCCATGGCGCCGGACTCCATGGCGCAAGGAAGGAAGGGAGTAGACCGGTGAGTGGCGAGGAAGACTTGTGGCGAGCGGCGAGGAAGGAAGGCGCGACGCGAGGGCGACGAGGACGTGCTGCAAGGAAGGAAGGCACGTGGCGAAGAAGGAAAGCGAGCGTGCGGCGCGAGGAAGGAAATTGAAGCGACCGTGCGGTGGCGAGTGAAACAAAGAGGCGAGATCAATGCGGTGGATTGCGAGCGCGTGATTACTGTGGATGGAAGCCGAAACGCAGGGGCAATCGCGTCCAACTCCTCCCCTCCGAGCGTGCGACGACATCCTTTGACAAAACGGGCCAAGAGCCCAGAACGTCTTCCTTTACGAGTACGGAGGGAGTATGTTTATTAAAATAGATTGTATCTTAATCTACATGCGGCGTCATGTAAATATTGTTGCGCACTATAGTAGTTATTACACACCACAGTAATCAGGTTATTCGACGTGGGTCGATGTGTGTACCTCCGATGGCTTAGGCACTCAAAACACATGCAGTTTATCATGGTTCGGGTGTCTAAGTCCAACGTCCAACAGTTGTGTTCTCATGTTTAGAATGCTCAATCGACTTATTACAATGGAGAAAGAGAGATCGAGATGTAAAGGGTAGCATTGTGCTATGCTAGTCTACGGTTTGATCCGTTGGGATCCGATCCTTTCTATAGGAGCCCATGTCCCGCCTTAAACCCCGGAGGGCCATGGGGATACAAAATGTATGGTTTCTCCTAGGGATTCTCGCCATATGCTTCAGTCTTCTCCTTCAAGCGCTAGCACTCCTGGTTCTCCTTTAAGCGCTAGCGCCTAGAGCCCCCTACATTTAACTGCAACATGAGTAGATTCCTTGCAACTATAGCAATATATATCACCCTTAACTGAAATTTCTCTCCACAACATGCAATCCACTTATAGCATGACCTATGTACATACGCAATAACAGCAGAAAAACCAAACATATGCACTTCTTTGGAAACACCCATTATATTTAATTACCCTTGTGAAACCCTCAATTCCATCCAATCCCCATGGGGAATGACTGATCCAAAGGAGCCCATAGGGGATGTTTGGATCGCCAAGGCAGCACCACCTTTGTCAAACGCCTGGGAGCGAGTGTGGCGCCAAGCAAAACTGTTTGGAACAACCAAAAAGTTCATAGAAAGCGATCTCCAATTTCCAGGACGTGGAAACTAACAAGACACTGGTGGTGTCATCTTGATTGGATCAGCAGAGTCAAACAAGTCCTCCACGAAATAATGCCGACGTTGACAAGCCGGCAGCGCCACTGATCGTGGTGCACAACTAACGGAGCCCGCGTGCTCCACTTGACGAGGCCTCGAGCAGCAGAGCACTAGCGGGCGAGCGCACCCGGATGTTTCGGTCAATACACGGCGACGACGCAAAAGATGGGAACACTGCACGCTTCACGGTCCACGCATAATTAGCTAGCTAATAAATATAGTCAGTGTTTTTCTTGTTTATTCTCCCTCCGCATTTATCTCAACCACATCTATTTCATCTAGGATTATTCTTCCTTTTTATCTTCTCATCTCATCTCCTTTGTTTTTATTATTACCGTGATTCTTTTTTTGTCTAGGTTTAGATTGACCGGTGAAGCTTAGACACCAAGGTCTAATTAAATTTTGTTCCTATTTTCTTTATAATATTTAGTATTTTGTTTTTTAGCCTTCTTTTGTATTGTAAAATAAACATTTATTTGGTTATTGTCTACGTTCTCTTTGTATATATATTTCATCATGTATGATTGTTATCGGCTTAAATAGCGCACCCCTGTGCTCAAATTCTGGCTCCACCCCTGGTCGTACGTAGGAGCAAATAAACAGCGAGACGACCACTGTCCTGTAAATGTAAATATAAATAATGTAAATTAATTAAATATAGTCTCCTCATTCGTGGTCAAATTATTGCGTACAGTAATAAAGTTGCCTCACTTTCAAGAGACATAGTAGCACACTACACCACCCGGATGATTGTATTTGTTTCGTGCGATGGCTTGTAGATTACTCCTATGTACTTGCCACATGGATTTATTTTCCTGAATCTTTAATTGTTGGCTGTATTTTCTATATCGATATTGATTATTTTGGTCATATCTGAATCTGATTTGATGATGCAAGAGCTAGAACGAAAGAGGTGCATGTTGCACAAGCGCTATCAGTGCTCAAGTGCCATTCTCCCAACCGTTCTTGACTTGTTCCACTTTTCCGGTGATATCCGGGCGACGAGCTGTTGACCCGTAGATGACCCGGTGAAACCATGCATACGATGCTATTGATGGCTGGCGAAGGGACCAACAAATCACACACAATCTTTATACGGCACGCGCGCATGTGTTACTGTCGAGTTCCAACATGTACACGAACATGCGTCAACGTACGTATGGTTGGACGAGGCAATTAACATCGGCGTGCGTTGGTGTCTGTTCATGGCAAGTTGAGGGCGGCGGTGAGAGGCTAGGGTTTCAGGATATGGGTGGGAGGGAAACCTTCAGTTTGGCCTTATTTTTATGGGTCGGATCGACCCGACCCATTTCCATCCATAAGCATATTATCGGGCGCACAAAAAAGTGCGGTCAAAGTCATCCACTCTCGTCTGCATGAGTGGAGGCATCGCAAATTTAAGGGCGCGGAGTGTTAGATAATTAGGTATTTTCATGGTCAATTTAATCCAGAAACAAAACATCAGCAGGTTCGTGACAACATATATGTGCATGTGCATATCACTAACAAATGTTACAGCATGCAAGTATGACATACCGATTGATACAGTACGTACGCAAAATATGGTAATCATAGAGTTAAGAGTGTACCCAGCGGAGAGTCCCATGCCGAGGGCATCAGAGGCTCCATTCGCACTAGACATAGTGCGTTGCTCGAAGTCGTGGACCACAGTCAATGCAGGAAGGTGTCCGCAGTGCAGTCCCACGAACGGTCACCGTGAAGAAGACACCTTGCTGTTCCGCGAGCGATCACCAGGAAGAAGACGTCTTGGGCGAGCAGTCGCGGAATCGCTCCCCAAAAACCTAATCGTCGCACACCCCGTGCAAGGCTCGCAGGAGGACGAGGGTTCCGGAGCCACCTGCTCTCCCGTTGCTCCGTGCGCGCAGAGGTATGGGATGGCGAAAGCTAAAGGGCGGCTGAGACGTGGTTTCTCGAAAGCGAAAAAAGTAGAATTGGACTGACGGAGGACTTCTAATTTATGCCCAGTGGAGGGTAGGGAGAAAGCCAGCGGAGGAACTCAGGAGACGGAGACACGAAGAGATGGTAACTGGCGCAATCAACTTGCCTCCACCATAAAGAGAGAGAAACTCCCGTAATTATGTGGATTAAGTGGCAACGGCCTCAGCCCGGCCTGGCCCATGCCCACGGCCTCGGCCCGGCCCGGCCCATGCCCACGCCCATGGCCCGGCCCGGCCCGACTGGCGGCGGCGGCCCGCGCGCGTGTGACACTCCTGTGTCCTTTTCTCAGTTTCTCAATTAAGATGGATAATTTCCAATCAAATAAGCTGAGTCAACGTTCAGTCAAAATCTCGTACGGTATTAAACCATACAATGCTTAATGTTAGGGACCATAGAGTTTTATTTGATTTATTAAATATTATATGGGCCAAACCCATAATATATCCAATAATCCCCACCAAACTCTAGGGTTTGTAACAAAGTAGTCTGAGAACCACATTTCTTTTATATATCAGTGTTTCGATGGAGACTGTTAAGTTGAACATCCATCTAGAGCAATAGTTTCACTCAGTCACAACTGAACAATGGACTAAGGCTTGAATTGGCAGTTTTGTGTGAGGTGAATGTCACTAAAGTCCTTAACTAATACTAGGCTGTAAAAGGCATCCCCTCTATTTGAAGCATATAAGTCATACTCCAGTGCCTTTCATGAGTATTTAGAGATCACCCAAATCTCATAGACTGTGACCAACAGTCTGACTCATATAGTTGTATTCCTCAAAAGATGTTCTGTAGGACAACATCTTTGCTTTAGCAAGCCACTTGTAACACATTAAGGTAAAAACCAACATGCTTTACAGAAAGTAAAGATATGCATCATAAATGAGTATTACTAAGGATCTTTCCTCATAATTTACTACTAGCTTGTTTCACCATCCTACTTCATGGGATCTCCGATCACATAGAACAGGTTACCACTATAGTAAATTTTATGTGGGTCTCAAACCCATTTCTCTCGATGCACTTTCTATTATATTATGTGACAGACCCTTAGTGAATTGATCTGCCAGATTGTTAGACGTGTGAATATAGTCCAACACTATTACTTCAGAGTTTCTCAATTTTCTGACAGATTTTAGTCGTCTCTTAACATGCCTTGTGGACGTCATGTTATCCTTAGAACTGTTAACCTTCGTAATCACAGTCTGGTTATCGTACTTCATAGAAATAATTGGTATGGGTTTTCAACAACCGGTAAATCCATAAGGAGATCACGAAGCCACTCGGCCTCAGAGCCAGCGGTGTCTAATGCTGTGAGTTCGTCTTCCACTATAGACTTCATTAAGATAGTCTGCTTGCAAGACTTCCAAGAAACAGCACCACCTCCAAGCAAAAACACATATCCACTTGTGGCATAAAGCTCATCAGCATCAGAGATCCAGTTGGCATCACAATAGCCTTCTAGCACCTTCGGGTGTCCGGTATAACGAATACCATAGCTCACAATGCCTTTTAGATAGCGCGTCACTCTCTCAAGAGCACGCCAATGATCATCTACCGGGTTTGACACAAACCGGCTCAGCTTGCACACAGCAAATGAGATGTCAGGCCTTGTCGCACTAGCAAGATACATGAGTGAACCAATGATCTGGGAATATCTCAATTGATCCCTTGCTATTCTTCAATTTTTCCTCAATAGCACACTAGGGTCATAAGGTGTAGGAGGAGGTTCACAGTCACTAAACCCAAAGCGACTCAGCACCTTTTCCACATAGTGGGATTGTAACAGAGTTACCCCACCATCACCTTCTCTCAGAAGCTTGATATTAAGAATAACATCAGCCTCTCCCAAATCTTTCATTTCAAAATTAATAGACAAAAATTCCTTCACCTCCTCAATCACTTTGAGAGTGGATCCAAAGATCAGTATGTCATCAACATATAAGCACAAAATAACTCCTTCACCCCCACCATACCGATAGTACACACATTTCTTAGCTTCATTCACAACAAAGCCAGCAGATGTTAGAGTTCTATCGAACTTCTCATGCCACTGCTTAGGAGCTTGTTTTAGGCCATATAATGACTTTAATAATTTACACACCTTGCCTTCTTGACCATTTGCTATAAACTCATCCGGCTGATCCATATAGATCTCCTCCTCTAACTCTCTGTTTAGGAAAGCTGTCTTAACATCAATTTGATGAACGATAAGACCATAAGAGGCTGCAGGGAAAGCAAAACTCGAATTGTAGTCAATCAGGTAACCAGTGAATAAGTATAAAAGAAATCATCACCTTCCTTTTGAGTATAATCCTTGGCCACAAGTCTTGCCTTGTACCTCTCGATAGTACCATCAGGCCTAAGCTTTTTCTTGAACACCCATTTGCACCCTATAGGCTTGCACCAATAAGGATGATCAACTATTTCCCAAGTTCCATTAGACATAATAGAATCCATCTCACTCCGTACTGCTTCCTTCCATAAGTCAGCACCAGGAGAGGAATATGCCTCTTCAATGGTCGTTGGTGTGTCATCCACAAGGTACACAATATAGTCATCACCAAAAGACTTTGGAGTCCTCTGTCTCTTACTTTTTCTAGTGACTGTAGTGTCATCCTCCTCAGGATTTTGTATATAGGGTTTCTCAATTTGTTCTATCGGAGTAAAATTTTCATGCTCATGGGGAATTATAAATTCATGACTAGTCGTGCTAGGTGCATTTTTCATGGAAAATTCATTCTAAAAAATGTAGGGTCTCTAGATTCCATGATTGTATCAACAACCATCTCGGGAACACTAGAATTTATAATTAAAACTCTATAACCCACGCTGTGAACAGCATAACCAAGAAAAACATAATCAACAGTCTTTGGTCCAAGCTTTTGTTTTTTATTTATTGGCACATTCACCTTTGCCAAACAACCCCAAGTTCGCAGGTAAGAGAGATTTAATCTCTTCTTCTCCTATTCCTCGAATGGTGTAATTTCTTTGTTCTTTGTGGGCACCCTATTCAGGACATGACACGCTGTTAATATAGCCTCGCCCCAGCATTCCTTAGATAGTCCCGCAGTCTCTAACATGGCATTAACCAAATCAGTTAGAGTGTGGTTCTTTCTCTCTGCAATCCCATTGGACTGTGTTGAGTATGGTGGCATCCTCTCATGAATAATTCCATGCACCGCACAAAACTTAGAAAATTCATTTGAGAAATATTCTCCCCCGCGATCGGACCGCAAATGTTTGATTTTCTTCTCAAGTTGATTTTCTACCTCAGCTTTATAGACTTTAAAATAATGCAACGCTTCATCTTTAGTTTTCAATAAATACACGTAGCAAAATATAGTACAATCATCTATAAATGTCATGAAGTATTGTTTACCGCCTTTAGTGAATTCGTTATTCATTTCGCATAAATCAGAATGGACGAGTTCTAATGGTGCTAGGTTCCTCGCCTCAGCAGCCTTGTGAGGCTTGCGCGGTTGCTTCGGTTGCACACACACCTGGCACTTAGAATCTTTGACTAAGTTAAATTTCGGATTAAATTCAGATTTGCAAGCCACGTGAGACAGCCAAAATTAATGTGACAAAGTCGTCAATGCCATATATTCGACTCATCCGAAACATTAACATTGTTCAATACTTTATTACACACATCATCAAGGAAAGATAAGCGGAACAAGCCTCCGCAATCATATCCTTTTCCAACAAATGTCCCATGTCTCGACACTACACACTTATTGGACTCAAGCACAATTTTAAAGCCATCGCGACACATTTGAGAATCACTAACAAGATTCTTCTTGATGGAGGAGACATGCTGCACGTTCTTTAATAGCACCGTCTTCCCCGAAGAAAACTTCAGAACGACCATACCAACACCAAGAACATGCGCATGTGAGGCTCCAGTCCAGCCGGCCTGATAGGAAGTAAACAAAGAAACATCAGCACACATATGAATATTAGCACCGCTATCCATCCACCACTCAGGTGAAAGACAAACTAAAAGAACAAAAGGTAAAGAATTAACATACCCAGATGTTCCTCCTCCAGTCTTGCTAATCACCACGTTTGCTTATTTCTTTTCTTACTTATATTTACGGTCTAGACACGCACTTGCCCAATGCTCGTCACTCCCGCAAACAAAGCAACCTCCACCTTTCTTGTTGTTTTTCTTCTTAAACTAAGCAGTTTGCTTAGACTTTGTATTGTTGTTCTCTTGCACGTTCTTCTTCTTTTTATTACGGGATGCAAATGGGTTTTTCTTCTGCACCATATTGGCAGTGGAAGACTCAACTCCTTTTTCACTATTGTCTTTTGCACTCGCCCTCTCCTCAACATCAAGAGATCCAATAAGCTCAGCCACGCTAAACTCTTGTCTCTTGTGTTTTAGAGAAGTAGCAAAATACCTCCAAGAAGGTGGCAGCTTAGCGATTATACCGCCGACCACAAATTTGTCGGGCAACAAACATGGAAAATGTTCTAGTTCCATTGCTAGCGCCTGTATCTCATGAGCATGTTCCACTACAGAACGATTTTCAACCATTTTGTAGTCATACAGCTGCTCCATAAGGTACAGCTCACTTCCAGCATCAGAAACTCCAAACTTTGCCTCAAGAGCATCCCATAATTTTTCGCTTGATGTGCAAGATATGTAGTTTTTCTCATACGTACTATGAAGTGCACTAATCACGGCACCTCGAAACACGTTATCGGCAGCCAAGAACTTCTGCTCCTCAGGAGTAAATTGTTCAGGCTTCCCCTGTGCGGCATGATAGCAGTTCATAGCAGTCAACCACAACACCATCTTAGCACGCCATATCATGAAATTCTTGCCATCAAAGTTATTCGGCTTCCAAGCAGCAGCAAAACCACTAACAGAAAATTGCCTAACATTAGGTTTTTGGATTGTTAGATAATTAGGCATTTTCATGGTCAATTTAATAAAGAAATAAAACATCAGCAGGTTCGTGACAACATATATGTGTATGTGTAGATCACTAACAAATGTTACAACATGCAAGTACGACATACCGATCGATACAGTAAGTACGCAAAATACGGTAATCAGAGAGTTAAGAGTGTACTCAGCGGAGGGTCCCATGCCGAGGGCATCGGAGGCTCCATTCGCACCAGACATAGTGCGTTGCTCGAAATTGTGGACCACAGTCGATGCAGGAAGGTGTTCGCAGTGTGTCCCATGAACGGTCACTGGGAAGAAGACACCTTGCTGTTCCACGAGCGAACACTAGGAAGAAGACATCTTGGACGAGCAGTGGCGGAATCGATCCCCAAAAACCTAATCGCCGCACACCCCGTGCAAGGCTCACAGGCGGACGAGGGTTCTGGAGGCACCTGCTCTTCCGTTGCTCCGTGCGCGCAGAGGTATAGGACGGGGAAAGCCAAAGGGCGGCTGAGATGTGGTTTCTCGGAAGCGAAAAAGGAGAATTGGACTGGCCACGCCTGCCCGTCCGCTCGCTTGCAGCCTGCATGCCACGCCCACGGCTCACGGCCTCAGGCCGGCGGCGGCGCGCGCGTGTGGCACTCCTGTGTCCTTTTCTTAGCTTCTCAATTGAGATGGATAATTTCCAACCAAATAACCAGAGTCAACGTTCAGTCAAAATCTCGTACGGTATTAAACCATACCACGCTTAATATTACGAACCATAGAATTTTATTTGATTTATTAAATATTATATGGGCGAAGCCATAATATAACCAACACGGAGCCATGCAGCTAGCAAATCGTGCGCTCATCTGTAGTACTACTAGTATTTTTCTCGATCGAAATATAGCTCTTGGAGGCATACAGCATGTCGACCAGCAGCAACTACCATGCTTGGACGAGGTTGCCCGTTGTCCTTGGTGTAGTTTTGCTGCTGCTTCTTGTGGTCTGCAGCGACGACGGCAGCGGCGGCGGCCTCGTCTTCCTGCTGGCAACGGCTACCCAAGGCGTATCAGGAAGCACCGGCAGCAGCGGCCAGAGTAAGTGTCCACGGCCACCCAAATCAGGGCAACATCCATTACCCATGCACACATGGTGCGGGTGCGGGTATAACTATTTGCATTAGTTTGTTGCTGCATTTTTGTAGGAAAATATTTTCATTATAGTAAATCAAAAGCCCGGCCCTCATCGACTTCATTCTTTGGCTACCTATAGGAGTTACTAGGTAGCCCTCATGGAAATTTCATAATTATATAATTCTTTCAATGGCAAACCATAAAGCATTAAATTAAACTAATAATGAGTTAGACTAGACGATTATATGTTTATTTCAACGATGACAACTGTGTCTGCTGCTATATATCTTTATTAAACTCCGAAGGACTGTCTCTTAATCCTTGTATAATACGTGGCGGATTAACAACATATACTAAGTCATATAAATTGTAACGTACATTAAGGAAACAAGAGGTATTTAATAAGAAACTATATATATATATATATATATATATATATATATATATAGTTAGAAAAGGAATATTTTTAACTTGCTTATAGCACATCCACAGAAAAAGGAATGTATAGGATTATATATGAGTAGTTTAATTAAGAAGATTGTTGCGCCATCTTTTGTTAACGCAGATCGTCCCCTGCGAACCGGTCCACCAACACCCCACTCTGACGCTATCGGCCGTATATGTAAGACCCCACTCTGGCATCACTGATTGATGGGTCCTAAGAGAAGCGAGCGGGCGACCCGCCGACGACAGCCCATCATGCTCCAACTGTCTACAGTTAACAGTTTCATGAGAGTTTTATGGACATTAAATATACAGACATGGTTAAAAACTAGAGAGAATTATGTATTTGGCACTGAAACAAATCAGTCTTTCGTATTTAGCACTTAAAATTTTGAAATTTCTTATCTGGCATTAAATTAAAATTTCCTTCCCTATATGACACTACCGTCCATTTCATCCATTCATCTGTTAGTTGACTATCTTGACCGTGTCAGTTTTTTCTTAGCGTGACCAACCTACCCTCACGCATCCAATTTGTCCGTGGACTTCCCGAGCGGCCGAGCCTTCCCGTCTCCCGTGTGTCTGTGACCTTCTTCCCCGGAAAAACACACCAAACCCTAGATTGATGGAAGGAGGAGGAGAGGATGATGGAGCAGAGATGTTGTGGCCGGTGGCGCCCAGCACCAGCTGCGCATGCCCTCTGGCGGGGCGACCTCACCCGGCGGAGCCAGGCCGTGGCGCGGTCGCGGCGGCGGGACCGACGCTCTGGCCAGCCCGCGGCGTGGCGGAGGCGGCGCGGCCCCTCCGGCCAGCCAGCAGCATGGCAGAGGCGACGCCGAACCCAAACCGACCGAAAGCGGAAAGCAAACAGCAGACGACTCGAGAGGACACAGGAAGGCGCGAAGAAGACAGAGATCCACGCCCACGCCACTCCCTCCCCACTACTCAGGACAGCGAGCAGGTACAAGCAGATCTCCCTCCACGATGCGCCGACCGCGCTTCCTCTCCGCTGCTCCCCCGGTTGGTTCCTTCTCTCCGCCCTTCTTCTTTCCACGCGTCTTTCCTGTTCATGGCGCTTGATGGATGCAGGCCGGGCCCCCACGTTCTCCTCCGATGGAGGGTTGGCTTTATTATTATTTTTATATATGTTCCTATAAAATGAAAAATCCTTTAGCTGAAGGAGGGATCATGGAGCACGGGGTTCTGGGCTCCAGGGGCGCCGGCGCCGTCCAAATCTTGGGGATGAAGACCGGGGCCGCGACATGAGTGCTCCTCGCGGTCCCTTCTCCTCTTGTCATTCTTTTGTGATCGGGTGCAGACAGGTCTGGGATCGTACCGTGGGACTAACTAATTCAGTTTTTATGATTGTTGGAGTGAAAACGCTGTATGGAATATTGCTCTTGGGGCTGTGAAGCCGTGGGATTCTAGCATTATTTATGATGATTATTTTGTTTTCCATTCCAATATATATATATAATTTTCATTAGTGATCCATTGTTTCCCCACCAGAGCAACCCATTTCAGAAAGTGTACTTGAGTAAGATCAATTTCTTTTCGATCGCCAAATCAAGATATGTATGTTACTACAAGAGTTGAGGGTATCTAATCTGCAGGCAAGATGGCATAATACTGTGGGTTACAAACCATGTTATTTGGGTTTGCATTTTCTGGAAGAAGGTTAATACTATGAGACCTACCCAAAAAATTGTTATCTTTTATTTCTTGATTATTTTGTAATACACAGAAAATTGAAATCTACAAATTTAAAAGGATCTACCGGTAAGAATATATGTAAGTATTTAAGTTATATTGCTAAATCAAATATGTTGCTAGCTAGTAGTAGACATTTTGATTTGAACCCGTAGTAAATCAGGGCATAATTCTATTTGACACTTCATCCTTCACATCACTAATTTTATGAACTTTTTGGGATGTGTTCGAGCTGAGCTTAGATGATTTTGCTACTGGGGATGGACAGACGGAATGGCCTTTATTTTCAAATTGGATGATCTGTTCTATTGGCATGCAAGCATACATCATCGGTTCTATATTTGATTGGTTGTTCTACTATTGGCAGGTCATGTGGCAAAACAACCTCTACAAGTTTTACTGGTTCTACCAAACATGAGCAGAACTTGCATGAGAATGTTAAGCCGTTGCAATTGGCAACAAATGGATCCTCTCGTTTGGCTTACAGAAGTCCAGTGTTTAAACATCACTGGAATCTTTCTGCTAGTTCTTCCTCTGCAAATGTGGTTGCCACTTTTGATGATGAACAAGATGTATCTTCCAGTGTTGTTGAAGAAAAAATTGGAGTACTGCGCCCAGCACCAGCTGCGCTTGCCCTCTGGCGGGACAGAGGGAGTAATTCGTAGTTTCGGTGATTGAGCGAGAAATATGAGTACTTGTATACTTCTGATGTTCAATTGTGGAGAACTCTAGATGATTGGCTAGCTGTGTGTACTATTCTAAGTATTTGTGGAGAAATATCTGTTTGTTGTCTTCATGTCTTGCGATGATCTGACAAGAATATAGGACTGACTAAACTGAGATGAGCGAGCTGCTAAACTGCATCAAACAATTTCTGACCAAGCTAACTAGACAGGGCAAATTCCTCCCGTGCTAAGCCTACCCTAGCGGGACCCGCTCTTGCCTTAGAATTTGAAATTTATTATTTATTTATTTGCAGACTTCGATTATCAAAATCCCATGTTTTAGTTCACAATATATTTGTGATATTTATAATTTTCTTATTTGACAACCTGTCCATCTATTACTTCCTTATTTGGCATCATGTATTTCTGCTATAAAGAAGGGCATTCATGTCATTTTACCAGTCACTTGACGCCGTTACTAGCCAAAATGAACGGCAGTGCTATCTAGGGAAGAAAATTTCAACTTGGTGCCAAATAAGAAAGTTCAAATTTTTTAGTGTCAAATGCAGAAGACCGATTTGTTTCAGTGCCAAATACATAATTCTCTCTAAAAACTAATGTGAGTACTATAGTATATGTGACTGGGCTTACGCATGCATTATATTAATAAAGAGTTAGTTAGAGAGTACATGTTTCAATGTCAACAGTACAATTGTCTCTCGTGTCGTTGGGTCTTCTCTGCAATCAACTTCACTTTGACTTAATCACTAATGCTTGGGACCGACCTGTTGCTATGTATGTTTATTAAAATAGATCGATTGTATCTTAATCTACATGCGGCGTCATGTAAATATTGTTGCGTACTATAGTAGTTATTACATTAATAAAAAGAGATCTTTAGGAAAACCATAGTTATATATAATAACTGTAGAAAAAAGAATCTTTACAACTTTTAACACATACACTTAATTATGTTTGTTCCACCATCTTTTATTTGTCAACTATGCAGATGATGCCATTGGATCCGGTCCTCCGACACCCCACCCTAAGAACGTGCCGGAAAGTCATAGGAGTATCTCGTACGCTGCTATGAAAGGGAATCGCGGGCGCCCATGATCCATCGAGGCCCCCGGCTAGGACACGTCTAGGTCGTCCTGCAGACAGATGTACCAGAAAATCGTCTTTATCATTTTTATTATTTAATAAATAAATACTCGTGCGTTGCACGGAAAAAATATTGTCACAATAATGTTACACTACTAGAGAACAGACTTTAGAACGATGTCCCAATTTAGCATTAGCCTCGGCATTTTTTGCCCCCGAAAATAAAGGTTCCTGCCCAACGGTCGTCCGCGGGGCAGGGATCTTTAGTCCCGGCTGGTATTACCAACCGGGACTAAAGGTTACATTTAGTCCCGGTTGGTAATACCAGCCGGGACTAAAGCTTTTAGTCCCGGTTTAGGTGATGCCCCGGGAATAAAGATTAATCTTTAGTCCCGGTTTGCCCCCCTAACCGGGACTAATTATCCCGGCCTATAGACCAGTTCATTTCTTCCTCCCCGAGCCCGAGCCATTCCATTCAAACTCACTGCCTCTGTTCTTCAGCTTGCTGTTGTTCTTGCTCTCTCCCCCTCCATTGGTGTTGCTCTTCGATTTTGGAGGTAACAGACTTAATCCTCTTATGTTTTATAAGTAGCTTATCTTATTTTGCGATGTAGATGCATGTGTAACTTTATATGTTGGACTTTATTATGATTTTATGTCATTTTTAGCTCAAAATCACATGATGATTTGCATATATGTTTGGATAAACAAAAGTTAAATTAGTTCATCAAAATCACTTGATAGTTTAGTATTGCTAGTATATGTAGTACATTTCATGGTTTAGTTAGATAAATAAATATTTTTATTTTTTTAATATATTACTTTAGAAATGAGAAATTTACAATAGTTTGCAAAAATAAGTATAGAAAGTAACTTGATATGGTGGATTTGATTATGATTTCTATGTCATTTTTAGCTCAAAATCACATGATGATTTACAATAGTAAAATCACTTGATAGTTTGGTATTTTACTATTATACATAGTACATATTTTATGGTTTAGTTAGATAAATAAATAATTTTAGTTTTGTTTAAATATATTATTTTAGAAAATGTGAAATTTATACTAGTTTGCAAAAATAAGTATAGAAAGTAGATGACAACTGGTACCGGATCCTCGGCCTCTCGTTCGGTTGCGAAACGACTGAGGCTAGAACTCCTTCTCATTATCTGCGGCAAGTGTAAGCAGAAGATTGTGATGGAGTACCGAGTCAAGAGACAAGGACCCAACAAGGGTCGTGTTTTCTACGAGTGCCCAGATCGCGATGTGAGTTTCTTACGCATTTGATTATTATGGCTAATTGACCTGCTTTTCTTGAATATTTTGACTAAATATTTTTTGGCT